>NC_072852.1:218634016-219240266 GCF_028858705.1 Grus americana
AGCAGGTAGATGTAGACGTGCTCCTGCGGGGAGAGCGGGCAGCGCTGCCGCACGGGGGCGGAGGCACGGGGGGACACCCCCCCCCCCCCCCAACATCGCCCCCATCCCACCGCCGCCTCGGCAAGGCCGTCACCCCCCAGCACCCCCCGCCCGGCTCCGCAGGGACCGGCTGCGTGCCTCAGTTTCCCCAGGTGCACGGGGCTGAGCCGTGACACCCCACGCGTGAACACACGTGCGCTACTACGTGCGTAAACACGGGTACACACGCACACGTACACACCTGTACACGCCCACACAGGTATATAAACACGGGTACACACCCACACAGGTACATGAACACGGGTACACACCCACACGTACACACCCACACAGGTACATGAACACGGGTACACCCCCACACGTACACACCCACACGTGTACATGAACACAGGTACACACCCACACACACACCCATACACACCCACACATACACACCCGTACACACCCACACAGGTACATGAACACGGGTACACACCCACACGTACACACCCATACCCACCCACACGTACACACCCGTACACACCCACACAGGTACATGAACACGGGTACACACCCACACGTACACACCTGTACACACCCACACAGGTACATGAACACGGGTACACACCCACACATACACACCTGTACACACCCACACATACACACCCGTACACACCCACACAGGTACATGAACACGGGTACACACCCACACGTACACACATACCCACACATGTACATAAACCCACGTACACACCCACACGTGTACATGAACATGGGTACACACCCCCCACACACCCATACACACCCACCCCCACACATGTACATAAACCCACGTACACACCCACACGTGTACATGAACATGGGTACACACCCCCCACACACCCATACACACCCACCCCCACACATGTACATAAACCCACGTACACACCCACACGTGTACATAAGCACACATACGTAGCCACACGTGTATGTAAACACAGGTACGCATCCACACACGTACATAAACACACGCACATACCCACACACGTACACACCGATGCACTCAAGCGCGCACACACGAATACACACCTGCACACACATGCAGTCGTGCACATGCATGCACACTCACCTGCACACTTACACACACACATGCACCATACACACCTGCACACGCATGCAGACCTGCACACGTGCTTGCGCACACACGTACGTGCACCCCTGTGCACACTCACACATGCGTACACAGCAACACGTGCATACCCACACACAGACCTCACACGCGTGCGCACGCTCGCTCACCCCCCTTTGCAGGCTCCGGCCCCATCGCCCAACGGCTCCCGTGGACCCCAGCCCTGCCCTTGACCTTGTGGCCATGGCTGTGGCTCCCCACGGTATGGCGCTGGCACCACGCACCAGGGCCACCAGCACCCCGAGGCCACCAGCACCACCAGGGCTACCAGCACCACCAGCAGCACCAGGGCCACCAGCAGCACCAGGGCCACCAGCACCCTGGGGCCACCAGCACCCTGGGGCCACCAGCACCCCAAGGCCACCAGCACCACCAGGGCCACCAGCACCCTGGGGCCACCAGCACCCCGAGGCCACCAGCACCACCAGGGCCACCAGCACCACCAGCAGCACCACGGCCACCAGCACCCTGGGGCCACCAGCACCCCAAGGCCACCAGCACCCCAAGGCCACCAGCAGCACCAGGGCCACCAGCACCCTGGGGCCACCAGCAGCACCAGGGCCACCAGCACCCTGGGGCCACCAGCACCCCGAGGCCACCAGCACCACCAGGGCCACCAGCACCCTGCAGCCACCAGCACCCCCAGGGCCACCAGCACCCTGGGGCCACCAGCACCACCAGGGCTACCAGCACCCCAAGGCCACCAGCAGCACCAGGGCCACCAGCACCACCAGGGCCACCAGCACCCTGAGGCCACCAGCACCCTGGGGCCACCAGCACCACCAGGACCACCAGCACCCTGAGGCCACCAGCACCCTGGGGCCACCAGCAGCCCCCCAGGGTCACCACTAGCACCAGAGTCACCAGCACCCCTGGGTCACCACCACCAGCAGCCACCCCCCAGCTCCCCAAGGCACAGCACCCTCCCGCCATCCCCCGGGGGGGGTCCGGATGCGGATCGGGCCCCGTCCCGCCCCCACGTACCACCCTGGGCAGCAGGGAGACGAGGGCATGGCGGAGGGCGTCCCGCAGGCAGGAGACGTCGATCACGGCCCCCAGGCTCAGCAGGGCGTCCTGGGGAGAGAGCAGAGTGGGCGGGGGGTTACGGTGGCCCGAAGCCACGGTGAGGGGCACCAGGGAACCGCTCCCCCCTCCGGCATGTCCCCAACGTCCCCACGGCACAGGGACGGGCGATGCCGGGTCCTCCTTCCCCCAGAGCCCCGGCCCCCCCCTGGGGAGCAGCCTCCAGCCCGCCCAGCTCCTTTTTGGGGCTAGAACGTGCCTTTTCGGTCAATGCCCGTCATGGGGGAGCCGGGGGGTCCCCAAAAGGCTGGAGAGGCTTCCACAGCGGAGGGTGGGGGGTGCACTGGGCTCAGCCTGCCGGCATACTGGGAGCACTGGGCTGGGGACCCGGTCCCCAGGGAGCCGAGTTTGCAGGAGGTGGCCCTAAAGCCACGCTTGGGTGTGCACGGTGCAGCACGAGCCACGCCGACGTCTGTACGAGCCACGCTGGTGCCTGCATTAGCCACACCAGATCCTGCACCAGCCGTGCCAGAGCCTGTGCCAGCACTAGCCACACCAGTGCCTGCACTAGCCATATCAACACCTGCACTAGCCATGCCACTGCCAGTGCTAGCCACACCAGTGCCAGCACTAGCCACATCAGTGCCTGCACTAGCCACGTCAATGCCTGCACTAGCCACACCGCCCCCAGTGCTAGCCATGCCAATGCCTGCACTAGCCATGTCAATGGTTATACTAGCCAGGTCAATGCCTGCACCAGCCAAGCCACTCCCACCACTAGCCATGTCAATACCTGCGCTAGCCACAACAATACCTGCCCTAGCCACACCAGCCACGTCCACACCTCACCCCCCCCGCCTCATCCCCAGAGTTTTTCAAGGCTCCATGCACAGCCGAGCTCCTGCCCGTGGGGCAGGCAGGGCAGGCAGGGCAGGCAGGGCAGGCAGGGCAGGCAGCACACCTGCCCTTCACTATCCCACGCCGGGTTCGGGCTGGATTGATCCGAGTCGGTGCTGGTTCCTTTGGGTGAATCAACGGGGGCTCAGCCCGGACCCGTCCCACGCCGCCCTGGGGCACCCATAGGGTGCACGGGATGGAGGCACCACGCTCCCCCCCTCCCCGCTGCCCCCCACCTCCCTGGGGTTTGCCGGAGGGTGCCGGGGCGCAGCCGCTGCCGGGGGGCTCCTGCCAGACACCCGAGGGCAGCCCCGCAGGCAGGACAATTCCTGCCCGTCCCCTGCCAGCGCCATCAGTCACCCGCGGGGAACAGAAACGGGGCGAGGAGCTGGGTGATGCAAATCGCGGGCGCTGGCAGCTGGGCTGAGGATTAACGACCCCGCGGAGGGACAGGGCTCTCGGGATGGACACACGGAAAAGCTGGGGGGCACAGGGGGCTCCGCGGTGCGACACCCCCCCGGCTCCGTTCCTGCCTCCGGGGCAGCGGGATAAGGACGCTGCTGGCGCAGGTGGACGGGGAGGCTCCAAGTCGGGCACCAGCTCCCGGCGCCGGGTTTGCTCTTCCTTCGCTCCCAGTTTTGCCGGTGGCTCCAGGCTCCATCCCCGGCCGCACCGACAACCGGCCCCGGTGCCACCGCGGGGTCCCTCCGGGGACCGTCCCCAATCCCGCACCCCAGGGACCCCGGCCGGGACAGCACCCCCTCGCCGGGACCGTGCCACCCGCCCGCCCTGGGAGCATCCTCGGCACCGGGGCTGGATCCCGGTGGCGGGTGGGAGCGTGGCCGGCGGCGGCGAGGGCGCTTCCGGCTGAAGACATCGGCGCTGGCTGTTATTCCAACAGGGCTGCATCTCCAGTCGCTTACTCACACTGGAGACACATGCACTGTAGAATACAGCCAGGCCTCGGCCGGGTGGCCGTCCTGCCGTCCCTCTGTCCCTCCGGGCCCTCCGCGGCGGCTCAGCATCCCCGCCATGTGCGGGGGGAGACGGGGCAGAGCCCGAGCGGGAGCCCCGGGGCGGCTCGGAGCATCAGACGCCGGCGGCACGCTCGGTGCGGGAATGGACAGGTGGCAGCTGGATGCGGGCGATGGCTTTACTGGGGCTGGGAATCCGGGTCCGTCCCCGGAGAGGGTGGAAAAAGCTGCAGGAGCTAAAAAAAACCTCGTCCCCGAGATGGGGAGAGAGCGGTGGAGGCGGGCGGGAGTGTTTGCTGCATGGGCAGGAGGCGGAGGAGCGAGGCTGGCCTGGGAAGGGCACCCCGCTCATCCTGCTCATCCCGCTCATCCCACTGGTCCCGCTCATCCCACTGGTCCCACTGGTCCCATTCATCCCACTGATCCCGCTCATCCCACTCATCCCACTCATCCCACTGATCCCACTCATCCCACTCATCCCACTGGTCCCACTCGTCCCACTGGTCCCACTGATCCCACTGGTCCCACTGGTCCCACTCATCCCACTGATCCCACTGGTCCCACTCATCCCACTGGTCCCACTGGTCCCACTGATCCCACTCGTCCCACTGATCCCACTCGTCCCACTGGTCCCACTGGTCCCACTGATCCCACTCGTCCCACTGGTCCCACTCATCCCACTCGTCCCACTGGTCCCACTGATCCCACTGGTCCCACTGATCCCACTGGTCCCACTCATCCCACTCGTCCCACTGGTCCCACTCATCCCACTTGTCCCACTGGTCCCACTGGTCCCACTGGTCCCACTGATCCCACTCGTCCCACTGATCCCACTGGTCCCACTGATCCCACTCGTCCCACTGGTCCCACTCGTCCCACTGGTCCCACTCATCCCACTCGTCCCACTGGTCCCACTGGTCCCACTGATCCCACTGGTCCCACTGATCCCACTGGTCCCACTCATCCCACTCATCCCACTCGTCCCACTGGTCCCACTCATCCCACTCGTCCCACTGGTCCCACTGGTCCCACTGGTCCCACTGATCCCACTCGTCCCACTGATCCCACTGATCCCACTGGTCCCACTGATCCCACTCGTCCCACTGGTCCCACTGATCCCACTGGTCCCACTGATCCCACTCGTCCCACTCGTCCCACTGGTCCCACTGATCCCACTGGTCCCACTGATCCCACTCGTCCCACTCGTCCCACTGGTCCCACTGATCCCACTCGTCCCGCTCATCCCACTGATCCCACTGATCCCACTGGTCCCACTGGTCCCACTGATCCCACTCGTCCCACTGATCCCACTGGTCCCACTGATCCCACTCGTCCCACTGGTCCCACTGGTCCCACTGGTCCCACTGGTCCCACTCATCCCACTGGTCCCACTGATCCCACTGGTCCCACTCATCCCACTCATCCCACTGATCCCACTGGTCCCACTCATCCCACTGGTCCCACTGGTCCCACTGGTCCCACTCATCCCACTCGTCCCACTCGTCCCACTCGTCCCACTCGTCCCGCTCATCCCACTGGTCCCACTGATCCCACTGATCCCACTGGTCCCACTGGTCCCACTGGTCCCACTGCTCCCACTCCCAGCCCGGAGCAGGACGTTATTCCAGACGCCCCCTCGCCCCGTGTCGCTCAGCCCCGCGGGGGGGCTCTGCACCCTTTCTCTGCCAAGGATGCGGCCCTGCCCCATGACGGGCAAGGAGCCAGCGCGCGGCCGGGGCCACCAGCCGGGCCGCGTCCCTTTTATTGCCATAAATAGTATTTCCCGATGGCCTCGGGCCGGGCCGATCCTGCCGCAGGCTCAGCCCGGCTGGGGCCCCGCTGTCAGCTCTGTTTATTGCTCTGATTTAATGCCCCCACTCGGGAGCTGAAGCAGCGAGCGCCTGCGGGCGCCCAGGGCGCCGGGAGAGCTCGGAGCCACGCAAAGCACGGGGGGGGGGGGGGCACAGGTTTCCCCATATCCCCCCCCCCAATTCCTCCTCCCGACGGGGAAGGGGTCCCTCCGGCAGCGGGATGCCGTGACGCGCCGGGTCCCTGTGTTTGCCGGGGAGGTGATGAGCGTGCTGGGACCGTCAGGAGAATTGGGGGGGGGGGGGGGGGGCGCAGATGGGATGGGGGTGTCCCCACCGCCAGCATCTCGGGGTGACCCGGTGCAGGCAGGCTGCCTGTTCCTGCGATGTGGGCAGCCTCTGCCTGCACGTGCCCCAGCAGCAGCAGTGCCCAGGGAGGGGGTTATCCCTGCTCCGGATGGGTCCCCACTGCAGGCAGCGTGCAGGCAGCGTGCAGGCAGCGTGCACCCGCTGCATCTTTCCCCGGAGAGCACTGGGATGGGGGGGCAGGATCCATCCCCCCCCCACACCCCCCCAAACCAGGCAGGGAGCACCCCCGAGTGCCAGCAGCACTGGCACGCTCACAGCCCGGGATCCAGGCTGCACCCCCGCCAGGGAGCTAATTAAGGGGCTAATTAGGCTCCCGAAGGCAGGAACTTGCACAGCGAGCCAAGCTTGCTTCGCCAGCCCCTGGGACACTGCGGTTGGCAGCGAGGGGCCGGGGCCCCCCGCGTCTCACTCCTGGCACTCCGCACCGCGAGCCCCATCCAGGAGCCGGAGCCATCGGTCACCGCATCCCCGTCACCAGGGCCATCACCGGGAGCCACCGAGCCGGGCTCACCGCAGCCCCGGACCCGCATCCATCGGGGCAGGGGACCGAAACGCTCCCCGGAGAGGCTGTCCCATCCGCCGCTGCCAGAGCCTGCTCCGCACCCCAGAGCAATAGTGCCGCTCCCCGGGGGGCACGGGGGGGTAATTAACTTCAGCCAAGCGGGGGGAAACGTGGAGCGATTGTATTTCCCAGCTGTCGGAGCAGCGGCTGACACCCTCATCCCGAGGGCTTCGTGCCGAGCGGCTCCGTTGGGAGATGCTGCCTGGAAATGGGATGGCAAGAGACAGGCGTTGGGGGGGGTTTGGGGCCAGACCCGAGGGCAGGGTGCAGGCAGGGTGCAGGCAGCAGCTCCTGGTACCGGGGGGGGGGGGGCAGGGGGCACAGCACGGTGCTGGGCATCACCCATAGCCCCAGGAGCTGAGGATGCAGAGCAGGCTAGAGGAGGGGAGCAGCGCCCTGTCCCTGTCCCCATCCCCATCCCTGTCCCCATCCCTGTCCCCTTCCCCATCCCCTCCCTGTCCCCATCCCCATCCCTGTCCCCATCCCTGTCCCCGTCCCTGTCCCCATCCCCATCCCTGTCCCCATCCCTGTCCCCTTCCCCATCCCCGTCCCTGTCCCCATCCCTGTCCCTGTCCCTGTCCCCATCCCCATCCCTGTCCCCATCCCTGTCCCTGTCCCTGTCCCCATCCCTGTCCCCTTCCCCATCCCTGTCCCTGTCCCCATCCCTGTCCCCATCCCTGTCCCCTTCCCCATTCCTGTCCCTGTCCCCATCCCTGTCCCCATCCCCATCTCCTCCCTGTCCCTGTCCCCATCCCTGTCCCCATCCCCATCCCCGTCCCCATCCCCGTCCCCGTCCCTGTCCCCCGGTGGGACCATCAACCTGGGACCGGCGTCACCTTTGCTCTGCCCTGGGAGGATGGGGACGCAGGTCTTGCTCAGCCCGACACCAAACCGACCGGCTGCCACGTGCCATCGCCAGCCCCCCAGGTGCCCCACGGGACCGCGGTGCCGGCAGGGATTGTGCCGGCTCCCGCTCGGCTGGCACGCCAGCATCTCCCGGCACGGCGCGATGCCGGAGCCGTATCTGCCTCAATATTTCCCGCTGGAGCCACCGGGTGATTAATGAAGCCATTCATCTCATTAGAGTAAGCAATTTGTCTTTGCTCTGACACGAGCCAGGGCTCAGCGCGGCCCCACGCGGCACAAACCCCCACGGCTTTGGCAGAGCCGAACCTCGCCGTGGCCCAGCCGGCCGGAGCGGGGGCTGCTCTCCTCCCCGTGGAAAATGGCACCTTTTGATTTCCCCCCCCAGCCATGCGAGGGTGGGGACCCCCAGCACGGCCCCCCAACTCGTCCCAGTCCCCCCCCCAGGTTCCGACGGACCCTGCCGGGATGGAAAAGCACCTTTTCCAGCGGAGGGAATTCACCGGCAGCAAAAACCCGGCTTTTTTGCGGGGAGGGATGGCCACGCGCTGGGTGGGGATTTCTGGGCCAGATCTGTCCCCCTGCTCATCCCCACCGGCCGCGGCAGCTGGGTCCGGCCCCCAGCCCCCCCCCCCCCCGGCCTCTCTGGATGTTTATGGGATAGAGAAATCCCATCTCGGCCGGCTTCCTCTCCGGAAAGGCTCCTCTCACGCCTGCCACGGGGAGGGAGAGGGACCGGGGGTGTCCCGCATCCCCCCGCCAGCACCCGCGCTCGCCGGCTCTGCCTGCGCCCATCGCCCCGGCTTCGCTCCTGGGTGAGGGATGGTAACGGATTTTCCCCCGTGGGGAAGCTCGGGGTGATGTTCCCCCGCCCAGAGCCCCCCCAGGGTGAGGGGGAGCCCCCCCGGAGCGGGCAGAAGCCGGGAGCCAGTGCAGCGAGGGACCCACTGGGATGCTCAGCACCCTTGGGGGTACCAAGGGGGAAACTGAGGCACAGAAAGCGAGGCAGCGATACCCCGAGGGACGCGGAGCCGGGCTGCCGGGCCCCCACCCTGCCTTGCAAGGGCAGCCGGTGCTGGGTGTCCTGCCTGGCTCCCAGGCTGAGGACAGGGGTCCTGGGTGGGTGGGTGAAGGCGGAGGGGGGGGAGGGCAGATCTGGATGCTATCATCGCTGCAGGAGCACCCATGGGTGCTGGCTCCAGGGGGGGGGATGCTGGCATCAGCCCAGGTTTCAGCAGCGGGCTCTTGCCGCGTCCCTCCCCGTGCCACCCCCGCGGGGCCAGCAGCCCCTGCTCGCCGCGGGGCCGAGGAACCTCGAGGAAATGAATCATCTCCCAGCTCAGCTTCCAGCCCAGCTTTGCCGTAAAAACTGCAAGTAAATTATTTGACCGACACGACCCTTGGAGCTCAGAGGCGTCCGTCTCCCCGTGAGCCTTTGGAGCTCGGCTCCTGCCCCTCCCGCGGGACTTTATCCACCTGGGAACGCGAGGGAAATGATCCCAATTAATTCTGTAAGTGGATTAGTGCGTTAGCCCCTGCGTGAGCGATCGCCTTCGGGATGAAGCCGGACATTGCTTCGTCTGGACGACTTCGCTCCCCGAGCTGGGGAACCCAAATCAAATTAGAGCATCCAAGATGCTGAGTACGCAGATCTCCGCGCCCGCGGGCATCGCACCCCCGCCCCCGGTACCCACG
This sequence comes from Grus americana, assembly GCF_028858705.1. Taxonomy (NCBI): domain Eukaryota; kingdom Metazoa; phylum Chordata; class Aves; order Gruiformes; family Gruidae; genus Grus; species Grus americana. The sequence continues at coordinate 218,643,395 of NC_072852.1, forward strand.
TCCCGCGAGAACCACCCCCACCCACGGGCCGACGGGTTCGCCGGGCTGCCGGCTCGGGGCGCAAAGGGATGGGGATGCCTGAGAGCGCGGCGTACGGCGAGGGGGGGGGTCTGGGGCAGGGAAAGCCCCCCCCCCCCCATCACCCCATTTATCGCCTCACCCTAAGCCCCCCTCTGGCAGCGGATGGGGTGAGAGATGGCAGCCCTGCAGCCGGCAGAGCCCCGGTGCAGCCAGGACCCCCCCAGCCCTCTCCCACCAGCCCCGCTGCCTCTTGCCGGGTGTTTGCAGGCGTCAGGGACCGAGCAGCATCTCCCAGCCCCCGCTGCTCGTCGGGGCATCCCCTGCAGCGCGGAGCCTTCGGCGGGGAGGATGACCACGGTTCCCTGCCTGGGCTGGGCAGGGCTCCTGCCCGCTGGCAAAGGAGGTGGTCGCCGAGGTGGTCGCCCCATGGTGGTCTCGCAGAGCCGGAGCTGGGGACGCAGCTCCCTCCCTTCCTCCCTCCCTCCGTGGGTTCATCCCATCGGATGCATTTTTAGCTCGCGCTGGCTCGGCCGCAGCCGCCAGCCTCTGGATCTCGTTACGCTCTCCCGTCTGACAGGCAAAAAGCAAATCACATTTGTATTCCTGCCGCCGCTCGCTGCCAGCTGGGAGGCAGCCTGCCTCCACCGACACAGCCCTGCGCCGCTCCCCGTGTCCCCAGCCTGGGGACACCCGGGTGCCTGGGTCACCCTCCCTGGCCAGGGCAGCCCCAGGGGCTCCCTGCCTGCTCCCAAACCTGCAGGCAGCCTGCAGGCAGGGACACCCAGATCTTCTCCCATGCCACAGCTCTAGCTCTCCCCATCACTTTCCCTTTTCTAGGGCGCTTTCTCTCCTCCCGCCTCCTCTTTGCAGAGGAAGATGCTGGTCCAGGACCCCCTTCTGCCCCCCGCCCCGATTGCACCCAGGGTTGTCTCCCAGGGCACGGGGACCGACGTCCCTGCCTTTGCCACCTCTCCGGTGCACAGCAGCAGGGTGACGACACCGCGCTCACACCCCGGGATCCCAGGGGAGCAGCCGAGCCCCCCCCCCACCCCAGGACCCCCAAGCTGAGCCCCAGCAGCCAGCGGCTGCAAGCAAACACCCAGCCCCGGCGCCCGCGCCGCCCTGCCCAAGCATTTGCCGAGCAATCTGGCGGTGTTAAAAATATCCCCGAGCCGTGATTCATCCTCCTCTCCCGCCTCCCCCTCGCCTCCGGCAATGCCGAGCCCCCCGGCCCCGCTCCCCTCCCCGGGGGGCTGCTCCCCACCGCCCCCCCGGCTGCAAGGCCTCGTGCTCCGGCCGCCGCGGTTAAATATAGCCAAGCTCCGGCTGTGTGTTAGCAACGCGGAGCTGACAACAAGCAGGCAGGGCCAGGCAGGAGCCTCGCTGCAGGCAGAGAACGTCGCCAGGCTAAAACACCGCGGTGCAAATGGGGAAACTGAGGCACGGAGCAGGGAAGCGGCTCCTGAAGGCAGCAGGTCCCATCGTCAGCGGGAATTTTGTTATCGCCAGCTCTGAGTGACGCTGCTGAGGTCCCCGTCACCCTGTCCCCGTCCCCGCACTGCTCCAGGAGCCTTCCCCCAGAGCCACAGTTCCCCATCGGGGCGGGGATATAGAGGCAGCACCCCCGATACACCCCCCCCCCCCCACCCAGCAGCATCCCTGGGGTAAGTGCTGGGCGAGGTCGGGGGCAGCGGAGGATGGAGGGATGGAGCGACGGGCAGAGCAGAGAGCCAGCAGCCCTGCCTGACCCTGCCCGGGAAGACATCTATCGCCTCCGAGCCTGCCCAGCCCGGATTAGAGCACTGCTTTCGGTCCCAAATTACATTGCTTTAATCTAATCAGGCAGCAACAACCTGTAACCCGAGGTAGCTCCTTAATTACCTCATCTTTTATAGGGGGATAATGAGCGTAAACGGGAAGGAAACACTTCTGGGATAGCTCTTGTCTCCCCACGGTCATTTGCCCGGGGTCCTGCTGCAGCGGACAGATGAGGAGCTGGGCCCCGCGGGCAGGGGCTGGAGGGCAGCGGTCCGGCACGGAGCCCCCCCCCCCCGGCACCCGGCGATGCCGGGCTGAGGCTTTGAGGATGCAAACCTGCGGGATCAGCCACCCAAAACCAGCACAGGAGCCCCGCGTGCCCACGCCTGCCTCAGTTTCCCCAACCGCGCAGGGTCGCAGCCGTGCAGGACCAGCTCGGGGCGGCACTGGGGTCGGGTCCGGATGGGAAGGGTTGTGCTGAACCCAGCATCGACCCCGGAGCCCGGCGCATCCCTCCGCCCCATCCTTCTCGCCCGTGCGCCGGCCTCGCTCGAGCCTGCCGCGCTTAACCGCAGCCTTCACCACCACCCACCGGGCACAAGGAGCTGCCTAACTGCACCAGCGTGAGCTGTTTGCTTCTGCTGAAATAGCACTTGAAAAGCCATTGCAGGTGCTCTCGGCCTATTAGTGAGTCCCAGCTGACGAGGCTGCAATATAATCACAGTTGAGCCTGGCGGAGAGCGGCGGCTGGCACGGCATCGTCCTGCCAGGCGCACGGCGGGCAGCCGGGCTTGCAAGCCGCAGCGGGGAACACAGGGTGGTCTGCACGGGGCGGTCTGCACAGGCCGTTTGCACAAGGCGGTTTGCACAGACCGTTTGCACGGGGCCATTTGCATGAGGTAGTTTGCACGGAGCATTTGCACGAGCCGTTTGCACGGGGCGGTTTGCACAGGCCATTTGTACAAGGCGGTTTGCACAGACCGTTTGCACAGGGTCGGTTGCGTGAGGTGGTTTGCACGGAGCATTTGCACGAGCTGTTTGCACAGGGCGGTTTGCACAGGCCATTTGCACAGGGTGGTTTGCATGGGGCCGTTTGCACAGGGCGGTTTGCACAAGCCATCTGCACGGGGCCATTTGCACTGACCATTTGCAGAGGGTGATTTGCAAAGGCAGTTTGCACAGGTCATTTATTTGCGCGAGGCAGTTTGCACGGGGCAGTTTGCACGGGGCAGTTTGCAACAGGCCGTTTGCACAGGGTGATTTGCACAAGCCGTTTGCACGGGTAGTCCACCCATTCGCACGGGGCGTTTGCACAGGCCGTTTGCACGGACCTTTTGCACGCTCCTGCCTGCAGCCATTTGCACGGGGCCGCTTGCACGGACCGGGACCAGGTGAACCGACGCTCCCTGAGGACACCGCGGTCTCCGAGTGGAGATTTTTTTACTTTTCCAAGCAACCTCTCCAAGCTCCGCCATCGCCCCAGCCCTTCAGGGATGCTCCCCGGGTCGTCCCCCCGCATCCCGGCCTCTCCTCCCGGGGCTGACGGAACGGGGCCGGGGTCAAGGTCGTTTCCTGTTGATGTCCCTTTGCTGGGCAGGACAAACGGCCGGACCGCGGCCGTCGTCCTCAAGGATTTCCCGTCCCCAAGAACATCGCGGCCTTCTTGGAACGGCATTCCCAGCCCGCCTGGCCAAGCGTTTTGCCGCTAATTAGTTGCTGATAAGAGCGGAGCTGGAAGGGGCCGGGGGGTCTCTCCCGCCGGGAAGGGAAGGAAGGAAGGAAGGAAGTTGTTAGTTGGGTGGGAAATGAATGGCGAGGAGCAGATAAATGGCTGGTCAGCCAGCCCTGCCCACCCGTGGGGACCCCTGCACCCCAGGGACCACCGGTTCCCCTGCCCGCGGCCCCCCTGGGAGCTCCCGTGCACCTTGCTGCCTGCACCGCTGCCTGCACTGCTGCCTGCGCCCTGCTCAGCCCGTTGTCTCCTGCCCCTAACCCATGTCCTGTGACGGGGAGGGGGGCATGGACCCCCCCTCAGCCCACCATCTCCTGCCCCCAGTTTTGGGGGTGCAGGGTCAGCGCAATGACACCCCAGCGTCCCCGGGAAGGGACGGGACCCGGCCGCCCTCCTGTTCCCGGACGGAGCTGCCCGCCCCCCAAGGCTGCGGTGCCGATAAATAACGTGGGAGCAGGTGGGGACGGGGGGACAACGGGCCCGGCTGTGGGGTACGCGGGGCCAGGGGGGTGCCCGGACCCACGGGGGGTTGGGGGTGGAGGATCACACGGATGGGATGGGGGTGCAGCTGGGGTTATCCTGCAAACTCAGGGCAGAAAATGGTCCTGGCCCAGCATCCGTTTGGATCACCGGCCGCATCCCGGCGAGCGATGCCAGCGCCTGCCAGGGCTCGGGGGCCATCGGGACAGAAAGAGGACGAAGCCACGCCAGTCCCTAAAACCCTCCTCTCGTACCACGGGCACCGCACGCCCTCCGTGCGCCGCGGCCGCAGCCCTGGAGCCCTCTCCGTCCTCCCGAGGCAGCCGCAGGGAAACTGCTCCATCCTTCAGAGCATCCCTGGTACCCGGCCGCCTTCATCCCGAGGGATGCGGATATTTACAGCACGCGCCGTGCCCACCCTGGCACCCAGCTCCCAGGGGTGACCGGTATCGAACCTTCGGTGCTGGCACCGCCGGCAGAGCCAGGCGCGGGGCTGAGCATCGCTGCCGCGGGGCCCCGGCTGCGGGCAGTGCCGGGGCGGGGGGGGGAGCTGGCACCGTGCGCATCCCCGGGACGCGGCGTTCCTGGAAGGCTTTCCCTGGCACATGGTCCCCTTCCTGTCCCCGCCGGCCACCAGCACCTCCCGGCTGGGTTTTAAGGACTTTCCTCGATGTTTTCTGGTGGATTAGCCGTGCCGAGGCTCCCCTGGCCCGGCTCTGCGTGGGAGCATCGGGGCAAAGCCGCCTCCCCAGGCGCTCCAGGGATGCGGCCGGAGAGGGGCTGGGGGGGGACAGGGACAGGCGGGTCCCATGGCGGGGGACTTGGAGCGGTGGGAAGGGGAGACGCAGCATTCCCGCATCCCCTCCCGGCGTGGCCGGCGCTAATGGGATCTGCGCGGTGATTAGGGAGTTCATTTATCAGCCTCTGATGGGATCTGGGAAAATTGAATTCCCGGCCATCTGCAGCTGGGGAGGAATTCAATCTGGGGCAGCGCTTCAGAGCAGGGCCCGGGCGGCCGGGGGCTGGCACAGCCGCCTCCTCGGCGGGGGGGTTGCGCTATATGCACGGAGACCTTTTATTTTCCATATATAAGAAGGTTTGGTTACGGGATCCAGCTCTCAGCCACCGTGGAGGGGCGTGGGAATCACGGGGGTCTCGCTATTCAGCTGGGGAAACTGAGGCACGGCCAGTGGGAGCCCAAAGCCAGTGGCTCCCCACGCGGGAAGGTTCACGCACTGGTATTTAACGGATCAGCCCCCAGCTGGGGGTCCAGTCTCCAACCCCCTTGTCTACGGCTGGTCCCAAAGCCATGCCCAGGCCACCCAAAGGTGCCAGGCACCGTGCGCCCGCCAGAGCCGCGGGCACCATCCTGCCCGGTGCGCGGGTGGCAGAGGGACGCGCCTGTGGGGATCTGCCCGAGCCAAAAAGCGGAGAGAAAATCTCCGCTCTGGCTGACACACAGCTGCCAGGGAGGATTTGCTTCTGGGTTTGGCAGCATCCCGACGGAGCCAGGCCGGGAGCAGCAATCCCTTCTCCTGCGCCAAGAACGGGGAGTCTCAGGAACCAGCCCTGCTCCCCATCTGCTCCCCTCCGCATCCCCCAGCACCTCCCTCCCTACGCGTCCTCCTCGGGGCAGGTCCCCAGCGTCCTCTCCCCCACATCCATGGGGCAGCCGGGACAGGGATGTGACCGGCTCCGGCTGCAAAGATCCAGCAGCTCCAGATCCCAGCCCGGTCCCCAGGTCCACGGACCCACCTCTGCGAGGGTCACCCCAGAGCTGGTTTGGCTCCTTGGCGGGGGGGGGCTCAGCTGAGACCCAGGTTCAGGCCTCCCCAGTAACACCCCGACCCCCACGTCAGCATGGGGTGGATGAGAAGACCCCGCTGAATTCACCCCTCTGTCCCCTGCACTGCCAGGGATGCCATCGTCCCCTCAGCGAGCCCCCCGGGCACCCGAGCCACCCCCCAATCCCGGCCTTGCAGGCAGCGCGGCTCTGCTGCCCGACCACAGGCAGGGGATCTCTGCCATCACCTCCCCGAAAAATGTCTCAGCTCGGCTCCAAAAGCCAAGGCCGGCCGCGGTGCTCATCGTGGCTGGGAGGACGACGCTGCGATGCCGGACCCTGCGCGAGAAATTCCTCCCCTCCGCAAACAGCAAAAGTCAACCCCCCCCCCCCCGCGCCAGCTGCTCCTGACCCGACTCTGCATCCATCGGTGCCGATTCCTGCGCGCAGCCCCCCTGCCCGTGGTGCAGCAGCACCCACAGCCCGGCTCCCTCCTTCCCAAGGTGCAACAGGAGCACCCACACCCCAATTCCCCCCTGCCCAGGGTGCAGCAGCAGCACCCACACCCCAATTCCCCCCTGCCCAGCGTGCAGCAGGAGCACCCACACCCCTGTTCCTCCATCCCTGGGGTGCAGCAGTGGCACCCACACCCCGGTTCCTCCATCCCTGGGGTGCAGCAGCAGCACCCACACCCCTGCTCCTCCATCCCTGGGGTGCAGCAGCAGCACCCGCACCCCAGCCGGGCTCTGGGCTCGCGGTGCAGCCCCCCGGGCGGCACAGGGCTGTGCCACCGTGGCAGGGCCATTTCTGCACCCCAGCCTGATTTCCACGTGCCTGGAGGCGGCCACAAGCCCAGTGTGATGCCGTGGGGCACAAGAGGGCCAGGACCCCCAGGCTGAACCCCACAGCCCCCCAAAAAGCAGTGCCAGGACACACGTAATGCCAGCACGGACTGATCCTGCACCCGCGAGCAGTCGCTCCTTGGAGCAGCCGTGCAGAAAGAACTTTTACCAGCGGGGACCCCCAGGCCGGGGACCCCCAGGATGTGTCCACCCACCCCGGTTTGGGGGTCCCGCTCTGCCCCCCGGCCCTGCGGCTCAGTGGGGTGGGGGAGGAAGCCAGCCCTGCTCCACCTCATGGAAAGAAGCGCCCCTGCCGCATTGTGCGCCGCGGCCCTTTCCTCCCCTTTATTGCCCTGCTGATGTGTTTGTGTCCGCCGGAGGAAACGCCGGCAGCGCCGGGACAAACGCCCGCACACGCATGTCCCCACACCGCCCTCGACGGGTCCCCCGCCCCACGCGCCTGGCTGACCCACGCATGGGGAAACTGAGGCAGGAACAGCCCCACGCCGCCAGCCGAGGCGCCCTGAGCGCTGGCACGTCGGCAAAGGCATCCCCCGCGCTAGGATGGGGAGCGGGGGGAGGCAGCGCCCGAGCGCGCGTGTGTCCCCCCCCCAGCCCCTGGGTGCAGCGTGGTGTCCCCCCCCCCAGCTCCTTCCTGCTTGGCCAGGCTGCGAACACGTATCAATTAGGGTTTGATTCATGGGCCCGTCAGCGGGTAATTGCATTGGGGCCGGCGGCTGGGAGGGAGAGGAGGCACAGACATCTTCAGCCTCACCCCAGAGCAGGGTGGTTGGGGGGGGCAATAAAGCCCCAATCCCCATATACTCCTCCCCCCGCCCAGGCTTGGGGATGGGGGTCCCAAATGCAGCCAGCACCCAGGGCACCGCTGGGGGCCGGGGGCCTGGAGCATTTTGGGGGGGGCATGAGCTGTTCCTCGCCCACCCCGAGCTGGCGTGTGCTGGACCGGGGAGCCCGGCAGGATTCGTCCCCCACCACCCATCCCTCGCACGTCCCCGGTCACGTCCCTTTGCCCCGTGCTGCTGTGGCCTCGCACGGCTGGAGGGGTGGCTCTGCCCCATCACGCGTCCCCCTCCTCCTCTTCGGTGCCACCCCAGCAGCCCCGGCCCAGGCTGGTGGTCTGGGTTAACCCCCCCCCCCCCCCCATATCTGGGTGGCTTTTGCTCCCCCAAACTGCGGTTTGTGGCTCCCCCCACACACCTCCGGGTGCCCTCAGGGGGCTGCAGCCGGGGCTGGGTGCCCACCCAGCTGTGAGCACCCTCCTGGGACAGGGTTGGGTGCTGGGGTCTGGGACCAAGAGGGGTCGCAGGGACCCCCGCACCGCAGAGGGCCACTTGCCCTGGCCAGTAAGGAGTCACACGTCCTGCCCCCGTGCCGGGTGACAGCTCTGATGTCCCCAAGCTTCTCCCTGCTCCTCCCGGGGGGTGGCTCAGTGCACCCCACGGTGAGCACCGGCCCCCTCGGGCACGGGCCAGCCCAGCTCAGCTCCTTTCCCTCTGTCAGCAGCTTTCGGCTGTTTCCCGGAGAGCGTTTCCTTCCCTTCGCTTCCCAGCCCAAAGCCCCGGGTCCCTGCCTCGCTCCGGCCTTGAACCCGGAGCCACCGGAGCCACTGGAGCCACCGGAGCCGCTGCCCAGCCCGAGCCCCCCGGAGCGGTGCAGAGGGGCTGTGCCACCGACCAGCTCCGGGCACGCAAGGGGGGACCACGGCCCTCGCACCCAAAACCATCGGCTCTGCCCAGCGCTTGGGTCAGGGATCCGGCCCGGGTGGGGGTGAATCCCTCCAAGCCACCTCTTCCCCAAATTTGGATGCGTTTGAAGGCGCCGGAGCACAAAGGACCAAACATTTTCCCATCCACATACTGGGGTGCAGCCTGCCCCCCCCCAAAATGTGCAACTCGTGCAAGGAGGGAGGGGAGTGCTCAGGGCAGGGTGCTGCTGGGGGTCTGCTGGGGGTCTGCGGGGGGTCCCCCTTTCCCAGTACAACCCCCCAAGGTCTGGCCCCGCGGTGGGGGCACGCTGCCCGCCCCTGCCTTGCCCGCAGCCGAGCTCTGGGGGCTCCCACTGTGAGCGGAGCAGGGCAGGGGGACATGGGGGAGTGGGCACCCCGACTCCAGCACCCCGATACCCCCAGACATACAGGACCCCGGCACTCCCAAACGCATCGCACGCCCAAACCCTCAGCACACAAGGGACCCCCGGACGCACGGGACCCCCAGCCCTCTGCACCCCCGGCCCCGAGGCCACCGACCCCCCCGGGACCCCCGTTTCCCCGGGGTCGCTTACGGTGTCCTGGAGGGTGCCCATGGCACGGCCCGGCTCCCGGCACGGCTGCGGGAGGGTGCTGCGGACCCGCCGGGACCAGCACCGGGGCCGGGGCCGCCCGGTCCAGCCCATTTCCTCCGGCCCGGCGGGATCCGCACCCCCCTCGCCACCTCCTTCCTGCGTGGGGACACGGAGCCCAGCGTGTCCCCGAGCCCCGGAGTGGGGGGCCGGGGGGGGGGGACACGACACAGACGCTCCTGCCCCCCGCCCCGGGAGCCCCCTCCCCGCCGCCTGCAAGGCACCCCGGGTGGGACCCCCGCCCGCCCCCCTATCCCGGGAGCCACCGGGCCCGCGGGGGTCTCATCCTGCCCGCCCCCCCCCCCCCCCCCGGCCGGCTCCGTGCAGCGCCGGGCACCCGGCGAGCTCCCCGCAGCTGCAGGGGGGTCCGGCGGGGGCACGACCGCCCCGGCCAGCTCCCCCCGGGCCGGTCCCGCAGCTCCGTGCCTCAGTTTCCCCTTCCCCGGGCAGGAGCCCACCCCCAGCTCTCCCTGGGGGCTCACAGCCCTCCGCCGAGGGGGGGCGGGGGGGGGATAAGTGGGCTCGGGAAAGCCCCCCCTGAGCCCCGGCGCGGAGTGGGGGGGTCCCGTAGCCCCCGGTCCCGCCGCACCCCCACCCCGTGCAGCGCCGAGCACGGCAGAGCGGGAGTCCAGGCTCCTCCGCGCCCCCCCCCCCGCGGTGTTCCCCCTCGGCATAAACCCGGGGACCCCCAGCACCCCCGGGTCCGGGTGGGGAGTGGGCTGTTGGCTGTCCCAGTCCCCGTTTCCCCGGGTGGGAGGGGAGGTGGGTCGCGGGTCTCGGGTGGGAGGGGAGGTGGTCGGGATGGGGGTCCCGGGTGGGAGGGGAGGAGGGTTAGGGGTCCCGGACGCGAGGGCAGGCGGTTAGGACGGGGGTCGCGAGTGGGAAGGGAAGCGGATCGGGGGTCCCGCGTGGGAGGGGAGCGTGGGGGGGTCCCGCCGTCCCTACCTGTAGCGCCTCGGAGCCGGGCACGGCGTCCTCCACCTTCAGGAAAACCTGCTGGCCCCGTCTGAAAAATTGAAGGAGGGCGGTGAGGAGATGCTGCAGCCCCAGCACCATGCCGGCTCCCGGCTCCCGGCACGGCTCGGCACGGCCCGGTTGAGCTCCCCGCCCCCGGGCAGGGGCTGCGGGCCCCGCCGCTCCCCGCCCCGCTCCGCCCCGCGCTCCGCTCCGCACCTGCTGCGCGCCGGCTCCGCGGGGTCCTAAGGGACAGGGAGGGGGGACCGAGGGGGGGGGACCCCGGGGTGGGGAGAGGGTGGTAGTGCTCTGCTATGGGGCAGGTACCGGGTGTACCCCCCCAGGTCTGGCATCTGGGGGTACGCACACACCACCCCCCCCCATGGTAAACCCTCTCCTCGTGGCGTTTGGGGTGGAGGGTTTGGGTTGGGAGGTGCCTCCCCCTGCACCTTCCCCCTTCTTGGGCAGGGGTCACCCCCCCAATTTCACACACACACCCCCGTACAGACTCCAGCTAAAGCGCCCCCCCCCCCCCCCGTCAAGGGCTGTGCCCCAGGCTTGGATTGGGGGTCCCCCCCCATCCTCCTTGGTCGGGTGCTGGAAGCCTCCCCCCATTTTTAGGCAGGGACGCCCATTGCTGGCTCCAGGGCAACTCCTGACGGAAAGAACCCCCCTGTCCCACCCGCCACCCTGACAAGCCCCGCATTGGAAGAGCACCCCCTCCCCACTCTTGGATAGGGAGGGATCCCCATCTCACACGCTGGAGAAGACCCCACTTGGTCACCCTCCCCCATCATAGAGATGCCTCCCATATATCCCCTCGTCGCCTTGGGTGAGAAGCGACCCCCTCGCCGAGCCTCCCACCCTCTCCCAGGGACAAGCACCGGGATTTCGGGGGTGCCGCTCCCCCTGCACAGCCTGAGCCATACAGGGACCCCGGGGACCACCTCGCCGCAGCACCCCAGAGGAGAGGGGTGCTCCGCCACCCTGCCATCCCCTGGCGCTCAGGCTCAGCTCGGGGAGCCCACCCCAAAGAGACGGGGCTTTGGCGGTGACGAACCAACAGGTTACTGGCTTCACCGCGCACGGCAAGGAGCCCCTAAGGATCGGTCCGGCGGGGATGCGACATGGCAGCCACGTGCCACGCTGCGAGGGGTGCAGGCAGCGCGAGCAAATGAAAGCACAAATAAATGGGCAATAAAGGAGGAAGGAGAAAGACGAGCAATCGAAGGAGATATTATGCCAAAGACCACAAAGGAAGGGCCTGCCAGGGCTGGCACCCCGCCTCCATCTCCTCCGGGCACAGGAGGAAGGTTTTGGGGGAGGAAAGCCTCTTCCTCTTCCTCCAAACCCCATGAACCCCTTGGCTCGCTCGATGTTTCCTTGTCACCCAGATCAGCTAAATCGGAGCTAAGCTGGCCTAAGCCAGCAGTAACAGCCACTTAAGCGCTGCTCGTGCTCTTGCCCTCTCCCAGGGGTGCTCAGCAGCTATCGCCTCTGTTATCTTAAGCCAGTTCTTCAGCCAGGCTTGTGGAGAGGCTGGATGGGGTGGGAAATCCATCGGGTGCAGGGTCCCTTGCAGGGTGCTGAGCCCTTGCAGGGTGCAGGGCCCTTTGCAGGGTGCAGGGCCCTTTGCGGGGTGCAGGGTCCCTTGCAGGGTGCTGAGCCCTTGCAGGGTGCAGGGCCCTTTGCAGGGTGCAGGGTCCCTTGCAGGGTGCAGGGCCCTTTGCAGGGTGCTGAGCCCTTGCAGGGTGCAGGGCCCTTTGCAGGGTGCAGGGTCCCTTGCAGGGTGCAGGGCCCTTTGCAGGGTGCTCAGCCCTTGCAGGGTGCAGGGCCCTTTGCAGGGTGCAGGGTCCCTTGCAGGGTGCTGAGCCCTCGCAGGCGCTGAGCCCTTGCAGGGTGCAGGGCCCTTTGCGGGGTGCCCGGCCCCAGGCCCCATCCCTGCCTGCCCCAGGGCTGCCGCTGCCTGCACTGGGCGCTGCCCTCAGCCTGCCGGGAAGGTTTTGGCAGCACGTCCGGGTTTGCAGGGCCCCAACAGCCCCCAAATTAGCCTTCCTCCCGAACTCTTCCTCTCCGCCACCACGCCACAGCTGTTGTGAACACGAGGAGACCGCCCCAGCCGAGCTGTCCCCCCCCACTGCGTGTCCCCACTCACGGCACTGGGGCTCAGCACCGCTGCAGAGGGGTGTCCCCGGGACCTCTGCTCCACAGGCTCTGCAAAACCCCCCCAAGAACCTCCCGTGCACCAACGCTGTGCGCGCAGCCGCGCTATCAGACAGCAGAGAATACACACGCGCGCGAGCCCGGGCAGCCGCACGTGCTGCCTGGCGCACGGGGGGAGTTTTGACCAGAGCCAAAGCGCAGATCCCTCCTGCCCGCGGGCTGCTCGCAGGGACTGGGTGCTGTGGGGATGCGCTGGGGGCTCGTAGGGGCTCAACCTCTCTTGCATCGTCTCACAACCCGCGGGGGAGCACCCAACCCACCAACGCCTGGCTGCCCGGCCGCTGGCGGAGGCAGAAATGTCCCCGAAGGGTGGAGGGATGGAGGGAGAAGTCCCTTGGCGTCCTCACCCCCATTAGTGTCCCGTGGGGACACGGGGTGACAGGGCCAGGCCTCCTCACGGCAGTGGCCACGTGGGGGAGGGTTTGGGGGCTACCGAAGCAGCCCCCCCCCCAGCTAACCCCCCTCAGCGGGTCAGGGAAGGCCCCGTGCTTGGTGCTGCAGCTCCAAAGCACCCTTGGGTGGCTGGGCCAGGATCCCCGGGGAGGTGGGGGGCCTGACAGCAGGACCCTCCCATGCGCAGCCTGTACCCTGCACCCCACACCCTGCACCCCACACTCTGCAGCCCGCCTGTGGCACCCTGCACCCCATATCCTGCGTGAGGCACCCTGCACCTCGCATGCTGCACCCAACACTCTGCATGCTGCACCCTCCAACCTGCACCCCACACCCCACACCTTGCAGCCTGCACCCCGCACCCTGCACCCCACTCCCTGCCTGATGCACCTCGCACCCTGCACCCCACAACCTGCATGCTGCACCCTCTAACCTGCACCTCGCACCCTGCGCGCTGCACCCACCATCCTGCACCCCACACACCCGCACCCTGCACCCCACAGCCTGCATGCTGCACCCTCTAATCTGCACCTCGCACCCTGCGTGCTGCACCCACCATCCTGCACCCCACACACCCGCACCCTGCATGCTGCACCCACCATCCTGCACCCCACACACCCGCACCCTGCATGCTGCACCCACCATCCTGCACCCCACACACCCGCACCCTGCACCCCACAACCTGCATGCTGCACCCTCTAACCTGCACCTCGCACCCTGCGTGCTGCACCCACCATCCTGCACCCCACACACCTGCAACCCGCTCGCTGCACCCACCATCCTGCACCCCACGCACCCGCACCCTGTGTGCTGCACCCACCATCCTGCACCCCACGCACCCGCACCCCGCTCGCTGCACCCCGCAGCCCCCGGGCGGTGCCGGGGGCAGGGCGGGGGGTCCCGGCGGGAGGGTCAGGGCGACCGGCGGAGCCGCAGGGCCATCTAGTGGCCAAAGCCACCGGGGCCACCCCGGCCACCCTGGGGGGCTCTCCCCGGCCGGCCCCCGCCGTGCCCCGGGGCACCCACTCGCAGCACCCCGGCTTCGCCCCGGGAGCAGCCGCGGCGGGCAGGGGGGTCCTGCCCCGGGGGGCCGGGGGGGTGGCGAGCAGCCCCAGGTTGGGACACAGCCCCCGCCTCGGCTCAGGGGTCCCTGGCCCTCAGCGCTGCACTGGCTGGCATCGTGTCAGCACCCAAGGGTGACACGGCCACGGGTGCAGGGTGATGGGCACCTCGTCCCAGGCAGTGGCACATGGCGATGGGCACGTGGCGATGGGCACCTCGTCCCAGGCAGTGGCACATGGCGATGGGCACATCACCCCGGGTGGTGGCACATAGAATCACAGAATCACAGAATGTCCTGAGTGGGAAGGGACCCATAAGGATCATCGAGTCCAACTCCTGGCTCCACACAGGACCAGCCGAATCACAGCAGATGACTGAGAGCGTTATCCAGACGCTTCTTGAACTCAGTCAAGCTCGGTGCTGTGACCACTTCTCTGGGGAGCCTGTTCCAGTGCCCGACCACCCTCTCAGTGAAGAACCTTTGCCTGATATCCAACCTAAACCTCGGCTGTCGCAGCTTCATGCCGTTCCCTCGGGTTCTGTCACTGGTCACCAGAGGGAGGAGATCAGCGCCTGCCCCCTCGCTCCCCCTTGTGAGGGAGCTGTAGGCCGCGATGAGGTCTCCCCTCAGTCTCCTCTTCTCCAGGCTGAACAAACCAAGGGACTTCAGCCTCTCCTCATGCGTCTTCCCCTCTAGACCCTTCACCATCTTTGTTGCCCTCCTTTGGACACTCTCCAATAGTTTTATGTCCTTTTTGTACTGTGGCGCCCAACACTGCACGCAGTACTCGAGGTGAGGCTGCACCAGCGCAGTGTAGAGTGGGACAATCCCTTCCCTAGACCGGCTAGCAATGCCGTGCTTGATGCACCCCAGGGTACAGTTGGCTTTCCTGGCAGCCTGGGCACGCCGTTGACTCACGTTCAACTCGCTGTCGGCCAAGACCCCAAGTCCCTTTCAGCATGGCTGCTCTCCAGCGTCTCATCGCCCAGTCTATGTACAGCCAGGGTTGCCCCTTCCCGGGTGCAGAATCCGGCACTTGCCCTTGTTAAACCCCGTGGGGTTGGTGACTGCCCAGTTCTCCAATCTGTCCAGATCTCTCTGCAAGGCCTCTCCACCCTCGACGGAATCAACAGCTCCTCCCAATTCGGTGTCATCCGCAAACTTGCTCACGACACCTTCTAGTCCTACATCCAAGTCGTTGATGCGCACTTTGCCCTGGATGGTGACACATGGCGATGGGCACCTTGCCCTGGATGGTGACATATGGCAACGGGCACCTTACACTGGGTGGTGGCACATGGTGATGGGCACCTTACGCTGGGTGGTGACACATGGCGATGGGCACCTCACCCTGGGCAGTGGTACGAGGCCATGCACATGCACCCCTGGGCTCAGCTCCTCGCCGCCTTGCCCAGTGCCAGAGGAGCTTCCATCTCTCCTGCAGCCTTGCCCACCATCAAAGCCCCATGGTGCAGGCAGGCAGGCAGCCTGCCTTCACCGCCTGCCTGCTCCCCTGCCCGCCTCGCACCTCGTTAGCTGCTTTGCTCTCTGCTCCCATCCCTGGCAGCGGCCACTTTGGCTCCGGTCCCTCTTGTCCTCCCGCCAAGGAGAGGTCGCCCACACACCAGCCTCTGGAAAGGCTTGTCCTCCGCTCCTGCCTCAGTTTCCCCCCATCGCTGCGCGGGAATCGGCGCTGGCAGGATTTGTTTCCAGGGCAATGGGGATAAGCGCCGCCGAGATGGGAGCAGATGCTGCAAACAGCTTTGGAGCCGCGGCTGCCAACCGCCCCGGGGTTTGGGGGGCAGCACCCCTGCGCTGAGGGGGGGAAGGAAAGGACCCTGCCATCCCCACCCCATCCCCAAGCAGGTCCCGGGGATCGGGTGCCCACGGGGGGCATCGGGCTGGGCGAGGGGCAGGAATCCGGCCCCGGTGGGTGGTGGTGCATCACCCCGTCGTGCCCACGAGGGCACAGCTCCCGTGCCCGTGCAAGGGTCCCCTGGGATGGCTCCGGGCGCCGGGAGCACCACGGTGCCCTGCCTCAGCCTGGATGCGGCCCTGCCCGACCCCGGCGCTTCGCGCTCGGGGCGGTGGGAGCAAGGTTGGCTCTGCCCGTCCCCTCGGGATGCAGCAGCGGGCATTTTGGGCTGGAAAACAGCAACTCCCGTCACGCAGAGCCGCTCCGGCCATCAGCCGTGCAGGTCCATGTGCAAGGGGTGGAAAAACACCCCAAAACCAGCGAGCCCCCCTTGGCCGAGCGGTGGGATGCTGAGCTGCCAGGGCAGCACCAGGGCTGGGGGGGAAGGACCCCGCGGGGGCCGGGGGCCGCTCCTGGTGCGTCAGCTCCCACGGGGCAGGGTCACGCCGTGCCCATCACCCTGACCGGGCCACCACGGGACCCACCAGCTCCCCAAGATCAAGCCCTGGGGTCCCCAGCTCCGGGGACACCCCGCTGCAGCAACCAAGCGTCATCTCAGCCTGACGGCTCTGCCCAGCCCGGACGGATCCTGCTGGCTCGGATGCGGGTCCTGTGCTCCATGCATGAAGCAGATTCCCCGTGGGGCTGGCAGATTCCCCGTGGGGCTGGCAGATTTCCCTGTGGGGCTGGCAGATTCCCCGTGGGGCTGGCAGATTCCCCGTGGGGCTGGCAGATTCCCCGTGGGGCTGGCAGATTTCCCTGTGGGGCTGGCAGATTCCCCGTGGGGCTGGCAGATTTCTCCGTGGGGCTGGCAGATTCCCCGTGGGGCTGGCAGATTTCCCGTGGGGCTGGCAGATTTCCCGTGGGGCTGGCAGATTTCCCTGTGGGGCTGGCAGATTCCCCGTGGGGCTGGCGGATTTCCCGTGGGGCTGGCGGATTCCCCGTGGGGCTGGCAGATTTCCCGTGGGGCTGGCAGATTCCCCGTGGGGCTGGCAGATTTCCCTGTGGGGCTGGCAGATTCCCCGTGGGGCTGGCGGATTCCCCGTGGGGCTGGCAGATTTCTCCGTGGGGCTGGCGGATTCCCCGTGGGGCTGGCAGATTCCCCGTGGGGCTGGCAGATTCCCCATGGGGCTGGCAGATTTCTCCGTGGGGCTGGCGGATTCCCCGTGGGGCTGGCAGCCAGCAGTCACCCCCCGAAGAGCGGGGTGCTCTGCGGCAGCTCCTGGGCTCGCAGGATCCGTGCTGAGCCTGGCACGTCAGCGTCACCAGAGCCACCCACGGGGCAGGTCACGGGCCCCGCACAGCTGCCGGGGGACAGAGAGCCATTGCTGAGCACGCACAAGGGCACAGTGTGGGGCTGTCCCCGGCTTCCCTGTCCCCAACTGCTCACCCATGGGAGCCCGGGGACAGGGCTGCAGGGACGGGGGGGCTGGGGACGGGGCAGTGGGACACAGGGGTGCAGGGACAGGGGTGCAGGGACACAGGGGTGCAGGGATGCAGGGGTGCAGGGACACAGGGGTGCAGGGACAGGGGTGCAGGGACAGGGGTGCGGGGACAAAGGGGTGCAGGGATGCAGGGGTGCAGGGATGCAGGGGAGCAGGGACAGGGGGCCTGAGGATGGGGCAGTGGGATGCAGGGCTGCAGGGATGCAGCGGTGCAGGGACAAAGGGGAGCAGGGACAGGGGTGCAGGGACACAGGGGTGCAGGGACGCAGGGGTGCAGGGACAAAGGGGTGCAGGGACACAGGGGTGCAGGGACACAGGGGTGCAGGGACAAAGGGGAGCAGGGATGCAGGGGTGCAGGGATGCAGGGGTGCAGGGACAAAGGGGTGCAGGGACACAGGGGTGCAGGGACACAGGGGTGCAGGGATGCAGCGGTGCAGGGACGCAGGGGTGCAGGGACAAAGGGGTGCAGGGACAAAGGGGTGCAGGGACCCAGGGCTGCAGGGACAAGGGGGTGCAGGGACACAGCGGTGCAGGGACACAGGGGTGCAGGGACGCAGGGGTGCAGGGACGCAGGGGTGCAGGGACAAAGGGGTGCAGGGACACAGCGGTGCAGGGACAAAGGGGTGCAGGGACAAAGGGGTGCAGGGACCCAGGGCTGCAGGGACAAGGGGGTGCAGGGACACAGTGGTGCAGGGACACAGGGGTGCAGGGACACAGGGGTGCAGGGACAAAGGGGTGCAGGGACACAGCGGTGCAGGGACACAGGGCTGCAGCACCACGGTCGCATGCAGGCGTTGCTTCTCAGCCAGCACGCATGCAACAGAGCTCGTCTTCCCAGCCGGCTTGTTAACGACCCGGTATAATTATGAGCTGCTCCGGCTCACTGGCTCGTGCAGCCCCCCGGGAACGGCATCCCTGGGAGGGGAACGTCACACTCGGTCGGATGGGGGACATCCCGGCACAGGGCTGGGAGCTGCTGGGGAAGAAATCCGGGTGCTGGGGAGAGGCAAAGCAGCGCGTTTCCCAGCCGTGCTTCCTATGGTTCCATTCTGCCTGTGGTTTTTTCCCTGTTTCCGACGACCCGGGGTGGATAGATCGGCGCTGCCCATCCTTCCTCTCCCCAGGGCCTCGGGGCGGCAGCCTGCCAGGCATCCCAGCCCTGCTTCAGCATAGGAGGGAGCAAAGTTCATGTGGGCTAGTAAATATTAACCCTTATTTCACACAAAGGAAACCTGGAGAACCCCTCTTTGGTGTTTAAGCCCCACAGACTCGGCTTTTCCCCGGAGAGCGGGAAGTGCTGGCAGCAAACGGCAGCAAAGCACCAAAGCCGAGGGATTTTGGGGGGTTAAGAAGCAAGGCTGAGTCTTCGAAGCCCGTGTAGCCCCGAAAAACCAGCAGCGCATTTGTCCCCAGGCCCCTTTGCAGGGTGTACGTAGGAGGGGAACCTGCAGAAACCCACCCCCAGAGCAGCATCTCTGGGTATACTGGGTATACTGGGAGGACTGGGAGGCTGGGTGCCACCTTGCAGGGGGAGGCGGGGCGGGAGGCGAGCGTGGCCCGGCGGTTACCAGCTGTGCCAGCGTTGCTGTAAATCATGTCGGATCAGTGAAGCTTCATTAAGCCGCGGCGGCGGCAGAGCCGGGGTGGATATTGCAGGGCCGGATCCCAGCTCCGGCGGCGGCTCCGGGGAAACACGGCCGGGGCGAGGACCGTGACACCTCCCCGAGCATCCTCACAGCATCCCTGACCCGCGGCGGGGACACGCGCGTACACACACACACACACGCACGTGGCTTGGCCAGGCACGGGGACACCGTGCACGTGGCCGTGGGAGTCCCCGGGGACGCAGGACGGGATGGCTGGGGCTGCAGCAACGCCTCCAGCGCTGAAAATGGCTCCTCGCGTCCCGCAGGTGCGTGGCCGGGCACCGGCGAGTGGGGAAACTGAGGCCGCGCGGTTGCGGAGCGGTCCCTGCCGCAGAGGCGACCCGGACTCAGCCGGCTCGAGCAGAGCTCTGGGGACGCGGCCGCTAATCAAGCTGCTGTATCTACAGATAAATTGAGGTGTTATTTCTCCAGAGCTGCTAATCTGGGGTACTCTGCCAGCTCTAAATTCAGGCGGAAATAAATCCATCTGTTCTCCCGCTTGGCCGCTAATCCCCCCGGCCGGGGCTCTCCGCAGCAGCCAAGCCTCGCCGCTCGCTCGGCGGGGCTGTAACGCGGCGCAGGACGCGGCTGCAGATCGATATCTCATTTGCTGCTCTCAGAGGAAGGTGACGATGGG
Organism: Grus americana; assembly: GCF_028858705.1. Lineage (NCBI taxonomy): Eukaryota > Metazoa > Chordata > Aves > Gruiformes > Gruidae > Grus > Grus americana. The sequence continues at coordinate 218,662,645 of NC_072852.1, forward strand.
TTCTTCACCGATAAATCCTACCCGACAGCGTGGCCCTGGCCGGCGGTGGCTAAAACGTGCCCGCACCGCGGGAGGATCGCGTTGCCGGGCCGGAGCAGGGGATGCTGCAGCATCCTTCCCCGGGGCGATGCGATGCGCGGGGTCAGCCGCCCCCGAGTCCCGGGGACGAAACTCCGGGCGCCGCGAGGCTCCGTGGGCCCAGACGGTCGATGGCACCGGCGGCCGCAGCCAAACCGCTCTGGAGCGGCAGGGAGAAGCTGCCGGCTCGTTTCCCCTCCCGTTAAAGATGACATCCCTGCTGCCTGCCCGCGGGGAGACCTGCGCGTGTGCAGGAGCGAGGAAGACGTGCAGCGGGGCAGGGAGGAAGAGCGGGGCAGGAGGGCATCGCTGCTGGGGGTGGCTCCTTTCCAGGGCAGAGCCTGCTCCTGCAGCTGCAGAGGGCTCAGACGCGTGTGCATGGCTGTGCACAAGCGTGTGTGTGCACAAGAGTCTGTGCACGGGTATGCGTGGGTTTGCACGTTAGCAGTGTGCACGTGTGCAAGAGGGCCTGCACGTATGGGGGCTGCATGCAAGGGGAGCGTGCGCTTGGGTGCGTGGGGGTGCACTTGTGTGGGTGTGCACATGGGGGTGCAAGGATGGGGGTGAGTGCACGGGGGGGGGGTGTACATGGGGATGCACGAGGGTGTTCTTGTGTGTGCATGCACGGGGGGTGCAAGGATGGAGGTGCACGCATGCAGAGCATGCGCGCACAAGAGACGCGTGTGTGGGTGTGCTTGTGCAAGCGTGGGGTGCATATATGCACAGGGGATGTTTGTGTGCGTGCGCTTGAGGGGCACGTGCACGCTGATGCGTGGGGGTGCGTGCATGGGGGGTGCCCACATATGTGGGGGGGGTGTATTTGTGTGCATGAGATGTATGTGGGGGGTGTGCGTGCGTGCGTGCGAGCGTGAGTACACACACACTCCCCACCTTTCCCTCCGCCCCCCCTCCTGTAGCCGATGGCCGGTCCCCAGGGCCGACCCCAGAGCCAGCGCGGGCACCGCTCACGCTAAACGCCCCGTGGGCAGCTGGACCCCCCAGCCCCAGCCCCACAGCCGCCTCCCGGGGGGGACCCCGCAGCCTGGCAGCCCCCACGCTACCCAGGGGGAGGCTGCGGTGCCCCGGGGCCGCGACGGAGGAGCAGCAGCTGAGGGGGCAGCAGCCTGGGGTTTGCGCTCCTGCAGCCCCACACTTGCACCCTGTGCACCCCAGGGTTTGCACCCCACATTTGCACCCTGTGCACCCCAGGGTTTGCACCCCACGCAGCCCCACATTTGCGCCCTGTGCACCCCAGGGTTTGCACCCCACGCAGCCCCACATTTGCACAATGTGCACCCCAGGGTTTGCACCCCACGCAGCCCCACACTTGCACCCTGTGCACCCCACTGTTTGCACCCCACGCAGCCCCACATTTGCACCCTGTGCAGCCCCGTGGCAGCTCAGCCCCATCCTGATCCCCCACACCTGCCTGCAGCGGGGCACGGGCTCTGTCACCCCTTCCCTCTCCAGCACGGGCTGGGGGGCACCCGGCTTACGCTGAGCAACGCGCAGGGATCACCGCCTCGCCCCATCCCCGCCACCGGGGCCGCTCCTGCCGTCGCTGGAACCCCAAGAACCGGCAGCACCCTGTCACCCCGGCACGCTGCGAGCCCCAAAGACCCCCAGCACCCGGGCAAAGGGACGTGACCACGGGAACCGAGGCGCAGCGGGAGCCCGGGGCCGAGCAGCGATGCAGGTGTCCCTCGGCGGGGACGGTCCCCAAGACACGCCAGCTACGGGGACCCCATGGCCGCACGTGGAAGGGTTTGCTGCTGCTGCTGTCATTGCCACCCCCGGGTTTTGAGCTGGATAACGAAGGGGCCTGGCCGAGCGAGCGATGCCGGCGATGAATAAGTGATGGAGCCCTCGGAGGGTCTCTATGGAGACAGCTCGGAGCGCGGTGGGGGCCGCCGGCAGCCCCCGCATCCCCCAGCCGAGGCCGGGGAGCCAGGGCTAAGGAGGGGGGCGAGCGGGAGGGCAGAGCTGCCCCCCGGCAGGGGATCTCCTGACCCCGTGCCCACCGCCATCCCCTCCCCGGGGGAGCTGCTCCCTCCCGTTCCTCCTCCAGGGCTTTTCCCCCGCCGCCGCGGAGCCAGCGCGGCCGGTCGCCAGGGGTGGGCAAGCCCCGGCCATGGTGGCCATGGGCATCTCCAGCCGGGCTGGCAGCGGGTTTTGGGTTTTGCACCCTGGGGGGCTCAGCCCCGCTGGCACACGCAGCCTGTCCCCTGTCCCCTGAGAGCGTCCTGCACGCGTGGGGTCAGAGCACCCACCCACCGCACGCTCAGGGGGACAAGGACAGGTGACATCAGAGAATCACAGAACCCCAGATGGGTTTGGGTGGGCAGGGACCTCCCAGCCCATCCAGTGCCACCCCTGCCATGGGCAGGGACACCCTCCACTAGCCCAGCTTGCTCATCCATGGGGACAGTATGGCTCTGGGGGGACATCATAGGTCTGGGGGGACAGCCTGGCTCTGGGGGGACAGCTGTGTCCAGAGGGACAGCCTGCATCTGGAGGAACGTGCATCTGGGGACAGCATGTATCTGGAAGGACACCACACACCTGAGGGACAGCGTGTTGCGAGGGACAGCACGTGTCTGGAGGGACAGGAGCTGCCTGAAGGGACAGGATGTGCCCAGAGAGAGAGCGGGCATTGGGGGGGACAGCATGCACGAGGGGGGACAGCATGCATTGGGGTGACAGCAGGCATGGGGGGACAGCATGCACTGGGGGGGGACAGCATGCATGGGGGGGACAGCATGCATTAGGGTGACAGCATGCACTGGGGGGGACAGCGTGCATCAAGGGGGTCAGCATGCATGGGGGGGACAGCGTGCATTGGGGGGGACAGCGTGCATGGGCGGGGGGACAGAGTGCATCAAGGGGGTCAGCATGCATTGGGGGGGGACAGCGTGCATGGGGGGACAGCGTGCATCAAGGGGGTCAGCATGCATGGGGGGGACAGCGTGCATGGGCGGGGGGACAGCGCGCATCAAGGGGGTCAGCATGCATGGGGGGGAGAGCATCCTTCGGGGGGGGGCAGCATGCATGGTGGGGGACAGCATGCACGGGGCAGGGGACAGCGTGCATCAGGGGACAGCATCCATCGAGGGGGACAGCGTGCATTGGGGGGACAGCATGCACAGGGGGACAGCAAGCGCCCGGGGGCCAGCACACCCCAGGCACACAGCCCCCTCCCGCTGCGTGCAGCAGGGTGCAGGGTCACCCCCAGCCCCACGGCCCCCCGCTGCGAGTTGTTCGGCCCCAGACAACGGGCTGGGACTCCGGAGAGCGAAGCTTGGAGCCTGACCTGCCACCACCCCCCCGTGCCTCAGTTTCCCCCCAAGAAAACAGCCCCGGACGCCCCCCCCGAACCCCCGGGGCTGCCCCAGGCAGCGGGCACGGCAGCGGGGCGCAGACTGACCCAGCCCGGCGCGACAGGAGCCTCGTTTAGCGGCTTCGTTTGGGTTCGCCTTGGGTTTCCCCCCTTTTATCACCGTAAATCTCCCTTCTGATACATTCCAGGCGCAAAAAATAAATGAAGCATCGGAGCCAGGCGGGCAATGTTCTTCCAGAAGTACTTACGCAAATCGTTAGCGCGCTAATGACTGTGCCATGCCGGCTATTCCAGGTGGCCGAGCGGCAATAAGGAAGACCCCAGACCGGCCCGGGCATACGGAGGATGTGAATTTATTGCCGGATTAAATAAAAGAATAATAGGTGATATCTGCTAGCAACGGGCCGCGGCACTCTGTGCTGGCCCCGCTCCAGGACGTCTGTCACCCGCTCCCTGCGGTCCCCTCCGCTCGCCCGGGCGCTGGGATGGCGTCCAGGGGACAACAGCTTGAGGTGCCACCAGGAGCAGCCCGGGGAAGGGAGACGTGGGGCTGGTGTCCGGCACGTTGGAGACTCCGGAGAAATTCGGTGCACAGGGAACAGGGTGCCAGTCCAGGGCTGAGCCTGACCGGGGATGGGCTGAGCCTGACCCGGGATGGGCTGAGCCTGACCAGAGATGGTCTGAGCCTGACCTGGGATGGGCTGAGCCTGAAATGGGGATGGGCTGAGCCTGACCCGAAATGGGGATGGGCTGAGCCTGACCTGGAATGGGCTGAGCCTGACCCAGGGAGGGGCTGAGCCTGACCCGGGATGGGCTGAGCCTGACCCGGGGATGGGCTGAACCTGACCCGGGGATGGGCTGAGCCTGACCTGGGATGGGCTGAGCCTGACCTGGGATGGGCTGAGCCTGACCCAGGGAGGGGCTGAGCCTGACCCGGGGATAGGCTGAGCCTGACCCGGGGATGGGCTGAACCTGACCCGGGGATGGGCTGAGCCTGACCTGGGATGGGCTGAGCCTGACCCAGGGAGGGCCTGAGCCTGACCCAGGGAGGGGCTGAGCCTGACCCAGGGAGGGGCTGAGCCTGAAATGGGGATGGGCTGAGCCTGACCTGGGATGGGCTGAGCCTGACCCGGGATGGGCTGAGCCTGACCCAGGGAGGGGCTGAGCCTGACCTGGGATGGGCTGAGCCTGACATGGGGATGGGCTGAGCCTGACCCGGGATGGGCTGAGCCTGACCCAGGGAGGGGCTGAGCCTGACACGGGGATGGGCTGAGCCTGACCGGGGATGGGCTGAGCCTGACCTGGGGATGGGCTGAGCCTGACCTGGGGATGCTCTGACCCTCACCTGGGGATGCTCAGCACCGCACTGAAGCGATCCCGGGCTGGGTGCATGTGGCCAGCACAGGTGTCTGTGCCCCTGCCCCCCAAACCTGCCCTCCCCCTCCCGGCACGGACAGGAGGGCGGATTCGGTGGATTTACGGACACCTCGTTCAAAAGAGCCCCGCTGGGCTCCCGCTGCAACCCTCCTCTGGTCCCAGGGACACGAGCACACGCGTTTCCCCGCACGCGCCCTCGCTGGCAGCACCCGCTTGTATTCCTGGGGAGGGACAGCTCTGTCCCCGAAGGCACCACGGCCACCCGGGCGCTACAGCCTGCTACGATGACGCTTTGAGACGTGCTGTGCCTCAGTTTCCCCCTCAGGACCCAACGAGACCTATCCTTAGAACGGGGACAAACGGGGACCCCGGGCGAAATCTCCTTGGAGCCAAATCCGGCCATGAGGATGCTCCAGTCCGGCCAGGGCAGGAGCTGGGATGTGGGCAGGACCGTCCCCAAGACACCCCCCCCGCCCAGGGACCCCGACATGGGGGTGACACCCGGCTCTCGCTCCCCTCCCTCGTGCAGGTTCCCACCGGTGTGCCCAGGATTGTCCCCCTCTCAGGACATCTCTCCGTGGGCGTCCCTTGGCATCCCACGCCCGGGGGGGCCTGCTGCCACCTTCTCTCCTGGCACCTGCCTGCTCCAATTCCCCCTCGTTATCTCTCTTTTGTTAACGATGCATTCACTCGCCAATTTAACCTGGATTAAAACCGGCTCGCTCGCTTGTTCTCCTCCAATTAATTTGTTCGGCGCTTCTATTTCTAAATTAATTCATCAAGTTCTTTGGCAGGGAGAAACAGGCAGCACCCTGGCTCTGCGTGCTGCTCGGGATCAGGATTAATTATCCCGGCGGGAATGACCGAGAGGTGAAGCGGAGCAGGGACTCATCCCGGGACGGGGACCCGGATCCGGGGCGAGCGGCATCCCCTGGACCACCCGCGAGCGTCCCAGCGAGGGAGGCCGTGGGACGGGGGAACCCACGGCTCGGCCCCGTCGCCTCCGCGCTCCCTCGGGAATACGTGACGGGGACAAAATCCCTACGGAACAAAACGTGGCGCCTGCGGGGGGGTCGCCCCGGTCCGCGCCGGGGGCAAGGTGGGGGGGGCCGGGCTGCACCCCGCAAGGGTTAACGCCGGTACGGCACGGGGTGTTCGAGCTAAAAATACGCGGTGACTTTTTCTGTATTTGCTCTAATGAGTCATTCTCTTTAAGTAATTTATTGCTCGTTACATAATCACTTTCATTTTCAGCTGGAGAAAAATGGAATTTTTTTTCCTTTTTTTTTTTTTTTTTTAATGAAAAGGGCATTTAGCAAACCCTGCAGGCGCTCGAGCATCGGCCATTTTCCCAACTCTTCCCCGCATTTTTCCGGCGAAGGGCCGGGACGATGCCGCCGCTGCCGGCTCCTCGGCTCCTTCCTCATCCTCCAGCGAAAGCTTTTCGGGAGCCCGGCGGGCTGCAGGGTGCTGCTAAGGGGGGTGGCTGTGGGTGCGGGGGGCTCCAGCTGTGTGGGGGGGGGGGCAGAGCACCCCGGGGCCAGCTCGGGGAGGGGGGGACGGTGGCACCGAGGAGGCTCCGGGATGGGCTGGAGAGGACGGATCCGCGGTGTCCAGCCCCGGCAAGCGCCCAGCAGCACGGCCCCGAGGGCTGAGCCTGCGCCCCAGCTGTGTCCCAGCACGCCCAGTGTCACGTCCCAGCACGCCCAGTGCCGTGTCCCAGCACGCCCAGTGCCGTGTCCCAGCACACCCAGTACCGTGTCCCAGCACGCCCAGTGTCACATCCCAGCATGCCCAGTGCCGTGTCCCAGCACGCCCAGTGCCGTGTCCCAGCACACCCAGTACCGTGTCCCAGCACGCCCAGTGTCACGTCCCAGCACACCCAGTGCCATGTCCCAGCACGCCCAGTACCATGTCCCAGCACACCCAGTACCGTGTCCCAGCACGCCCAGTGCCGTGTCCCAGCACACCCAGTACCGTGTCCCAGCACGCCCAGTGCCGTGTCCCAGCACGCCCAGTGCCGTGTCCCAGCAAACGCAACGCCACGACCCAGAAATCCCAGCGCTGCATCCCAGCAAGCCCAGTGCCGTGTCCCAGCATGCCCAGTGCCGTGTCCCACCATGCCCAGTACCATGTCCCAGCACGCCCAGTGCCGTGTCCCAGCATGCCCAGTACCATGTCCCAGCACGCCCAGTACCGTGTCCCAGCAAACGCAACGCCACGACCCAGAAATCCCAGTGTTGCATCCCAGCAAACCCAGTATGGTCCCCAGCAATTCCAGTGCCGTGTCCCAACAAACCGAGAGTCACGTCCCACCAAGCCCAGTGCCATGCCCTAACAAACCCAGTGCCGTATCCCAGCAAGCCCAGTATGGTGCCCCAGGAAACCCAGTACGGTGATCCAGCAAGCCCAGTGCTGTGCCCCAGCAAGCCCAGTGCCATGTCCCAGAAATCCCAGTGCTGCATCCCAGCAAGCCCAGTATGGTGCCCCAGCAAAACCAGTATGGTGCCCCAGCAAACTCAGTATGGTGACCCAGCAAGCCCAGCGCTGTGTCCCAGTAAGCCCAGTGCCGTGTCCTAAGAAGTCCAGCGCCGTATCCTAGCAAGCCCAGTGCTGCATCCCAGCAAGCCCAGCGTTGCATCCCAGCAAAACCAGCATGGTGCCGCAGAAAACCCGGTGTTGTGTCCCAGAAATCCCAGTGCTGTGTCCCAGCAAGCCCAGTGCCGTGTCCTAACGAGTCAAAGGGAAGCCACAGGGAAGGGGACCCACCTCAGCACTGGGGGTGAATGGGGGGCTCTGGCCCAGGCCCCCTGCGACTGGGGGGGGGGTCTACCGGCGGGGGGGTGGGAACCCCCGCTCCCCTACCCCTGCCAGCCCCCACTGCAGGCAGCTGCCCGCTGCCTGCCACCGAGGTGGGGGGAAAAGTCTGGGGTTTGGAGCTGCAGACTAGGAATTAACTACACCAAATGTTTTATTTGTGTAGAAACGCAATTATGCTAATTAAAGCATATCTGTAATTACAGCACTTAGTGGCCCGTAAGTGCACAAGTGATTCCGGTGACTGAGGAGGAGCTGGAAACCTGGAGGGCGGCTCAGCCCTGGAGCTAGCGAGGTCCTCGGCAGGACGAGAGCCCGTGTCCCCACGGGAGGTGACAACGGTGACCTCGGTGCCTGCAGAGCTGGCAGCTGCCCGGGCTCTGCCGGGAAACACAGGCAGCGGTCTCGGGCAGGGCACGGGGGCGAGCTGGGGCTCGTCGCAGAGGATGCTCGGAGGGCAGGGCAGATCGGTACCCACAGCCGCATCTCGGCACGAAGATCTTCGGGTGCGACGGCAAACGGCAGGCGATGCCGCCAGCACCCGAGGGACGGGCGAGCGGGGGGCAAATCCCCCCCTCGCTGCGAGAGGCTCCCCAGGGAGCGTGCGGCGGCACGGGGCAGGGTGGGCATCACCCCAGCTGCAATGTGGGGGGGGGGTGCACAGCCCGGGGTGGGCACCGGCACCCAGGCAAAGGGCGGCGGAGGGAGAGGCCAGCGTGAGCGAGGCAGAGGAGGGAGCGGGATGGGAGGCCCCGCGCCGCAGGCGGCCAAGGCTCGAGACCGTATCTGGAAGGGAGGAATAAATGGGAAGCAGAGGAGCACGACAGCCGGAGCACCGGCACGCCGGCCAGATGGACCCGCGGGCTGGCCGGGATCCGGTAACTCGGCCTCCGGGCAAAGGCAACGCGGGAGATCGCGTCTGCGACGGCGGGACGAGGACCGGGGTGGGTCAGAGGGGAGATGCTGAGGGGACACGGGAGAGCCTGGAGCAGAGGGAGCAGCAAAATCGGGGTGTTTGGGGCTGGCGGAGCAGGAGGCATCGGCGGGGAGCTCCGGGGTCCCTGCACACCTGGGACACCTCTCCCCCATCCTTCAGCGGCGAAGAGCACGCGGAGGCAGGCAGCCTCCCACGCTGGCACCTGCCGACTCGCGTTTCATCTTCCCCAACCTCAAGCGGCGGCAGAAAATTGCCTGTTTACTGCAATCGCCGAGCCTGAAGCTGGAGAATTTCATCGTGCGCATCCGAGGGACGGATCGCGACATAGGGCGCCCCGTGGTTAAGCACCTCCGTGGCATCCGCGGGCAGGATGGGCAGGGGTGGCTGCCGAGCGCCCGTGTTTAATTTGGAGCCGTCGTCAGCTCCGGGTAATTACGAGCCTGCATATTAATGGGCAGGTGCTGCAGGATGCAGGGCGGTGACACGCCAGCTGGCAGGAGCGCGGGAGGGAAGGGGAACGGTGGCACCAAAGCCTTGCCGGGTGCGATTTATTTGCTTAACAAACGCATCGAGCCCTAAGTGCCTTCGATAAGTCTGCAGGAGCGTTGAGCTCTGTTTGCACGGCAAACGCGCTTCCCCGGGTCTAGCCCTTAAGCGTTAGGTCCTGCGCAGGCAGCTGCCTGTGCTGCCAGGCTGGAAGAGCAGCTCCCTGGGGCTTCGAGGAGCCACAGGAATGCAGCCCAGCCCTGCCTGACGGGGCTGGAAAGCCTGGCAGCCCTGCCTGCCTGCCTGCAAATCCATATCCCCACTGCACGGCAGCCCTGCCTGCCTGCCTGCAAATCCATATCCCCACTGCATGGCAGCCCTGCCTGCCTGCCTGCAAATCCCCATCCCCATTGCATGGCAGCCCTGCCTGCAAATCCATATCCCCATTGCATGGCAGCCCTGCCTGCACATCCATATCCCCACTGCATGGCAGCCCTGCCTGCAAATCCATATCCCCACTGCATGGCAGCCCTGCCTGCCTGCCTGCAAATCCCCATCCCCACTGCATGGCAGCCCTGCCTGCAAATCCATATCCCCATTGCATGGCAGCCCTGCCTGCCTGCCTGCAAATCCATATCCCCATTGCATGGCAGCCCTGCCTGCCTGCCTGCAAATCCATATCCCCACTGCACGGCAGCCCTGCCTGCCTGCCTGCACATCCCCATCCCCACTGCATGGCAGCCCTGCCTGCAAATCCCCATCCCCACTGCATGGCAGCCCTGCCTGCAAATCCATATCCCCACTGCATGGCAGCCCTGCCTGCCTGCCTGCAAATCCCCATCCCCATTGCATGGCAGCCCTGCCTGCCTGCCTGCAAATCCATATCCCCACTGCATGGCAGCCCTGCCTGCAAATCCCCATCCCCACTGCATGGCAGCCCTGCCTGCCTGCCTGCAAATCCATATCCCCACTGCACGGCAGCCCTGCCTGCCTGCCTGCAAATCCCCATCCCCATTGCATGGCAGCCCTGCCTGCCTGCCTGCAAATCCCCATTGCATGGCAGCCCTGCCTGCCTGCCTGCAAATCCCCATCCCCACTGCATGGCACCCCAAGACGCCAGGACCCAGCTCGCTGGAAGCAGGACGATAGCCCTGAGCCCCCGGCAAATCGTCCCCAAGGGGAGACACCAGGAATGTCGGGTGACACGAGGAGCTTTGCATGGCAGCACCGGAGCAGGGAGGAGAGGAAAACCCAAGTGCCACCGCCTTGGGGACCTCCAAGCGAGGGCACCGGCACCCCGAGGGATCTGTGCCCACGCCGCAGCCCCGGCACCGAACCAGGCAGGAGCAGCGCCGGGTGCGGTGAGGGGGGAGTGGAGGAAACACACGGTTACCCCGAATCTCTGGGGATTTGTCCTTGGATAAATGCAGCGTTACAGACTCTGCCAACTCATCTTTCAATTAGTAGGTTTAGTTGATAACCAGGGGAAAAAAAAGAAAAAAAAAAAAAAAGCAGCCGGAGGTGGTGTTCTAGTGTGTGTGCGTTATCTTCTCAGCACTGGCGGCGGGTTTAGCCCTTTCCTGGCTTTTTTCCCCTTCCCCAAGCCCCCTCCTCATCCTGCTCATCCCTGCCCAGCACCGAACCGGGCTCAACCCCACATTTGGGGGGTCCGGGGTCCCCTCCAGCTGCTGCCATCAGCAAAATGCCATGGGAATGGAGCAGGACCCCAGGATCCCACCGCTGCCGTCCACGCCCCATCCCTCCCTGGGGGATGCCCCTCCCGGAGCAGGGATCCTCTCCCGGGTTGCAACACCCCGGATTTCTCACCGAAACCTCCATGTGCCACCACGGTGCCAGCGGCAGCCGCTCACCGGGCCAGCTTCCCTCCAGAATGAGCCAGGTCTCAACGACGGGGAAATAAATGCAGCACGTTCCCCTCGCGGGCACCGCGCAAACACAAAATATTAATACCGGCAAGAGCAAGCCCGGGGATCTGGACTGTCAGGGCAGGGAAGGGAAAGGATGTGGCTAAACGATGCTCGTGGCTTTGGGGATGGGGGATGCAGGTACCAGGGCTGGCACAGGCGTCAGCGGGGGAACGGGGCTGCTAGAGGGGTGCAGGGACACGCTCGCCCCCCCCCGGGACCAGGGGTGTACCACCGGCCGCCACAACGCCCCGGGGATGGCAGCGCATCTTGCTCCTTAATCAAGCGACGAAGCGGGTTTTATGTCTGACCAAGCCTCCTACGCAAGGGGCAGACGCTTTCCCCTGGCTCTCTCTCCTCTCCGTCTCTCTCGGGGGGTGACGGGGGCAGCGGTGGCAAGGGACAGACCCCTCCCTTGGTGGGGCACCGGTGCCGTCCCCAGCTGTCCCTTGCAGGGGGGACACGGGTCCTGACACCGATGGGAAGGCCGGGAAGGCGGGCAGCTCGACCCCGGGATGGGCACGGAGATGCCGCATCCTTCCGTGATGGTCCCTGGTGCTGCCAACCCCCCCTCGGCACCGGCTCTTCAATCAGCTTCGGCAGGGAGGCCAAATCCTGCTGTCGGTGCGGCCGGCGCTGGAGCGGGTCAGGCTGCTAATGCTGGATTGCCCTTTCCATGAATTAATGGCTTTTCAGCTCTCTCTGCCGTGCCGTGCCCGGCCAGGGCGCTGGCAGCCGGGTGCCACCCGCCAAGTGTCCCCATCCCCTTCCCTTCGGGGGGGTCCCCATCGCAGGGTCCGGTTCGCTGCGGTGCCAGGATCCGACCGAGGGGCGCAGGGGAGGACGGAGCGGGGAGGGATGAGACGGGGTCCCGGGGCAGCACCTCAGGTCCTCTTGGCAGCACCGTGCCCCGCTGCTGCGCCCGCAGATTTGGGGGCTGCGGGAGGGACGGAGGGAGGGGAGTGGGGGGCACGGCCGGGGGTTTGCTCCCCATCGCACTCCCAGCTCCGATGCACGAGCGATGCACGAGCGATGCACGAGCGCGCCTGACTCTGCGCTTCTGGTGGAGCTGCGGGCTGCCAGCCCACGGACCTGCTGTCCCATCTCCCTGCCAGCACCGCGGGGTGGGGGGGTCCCCAGCAGCGCCGCGGGCCCCTGCCAAGCCTCCGCCTCCGCAGAGCCCCTCCATCCTCACCGAAACAGCCGCGGCCGCAGCCCACCCACGCGCCCCGGGAACCGGCTCCCACGCTATTCCCCGGGGGGAAGAGACCCCCTTTCCCTCCTCGCATTCCCACGGGAGCGGTGCAGCGGGACAGCCTGCTCCGGCTCCGCAAAGAGGGGGTGACGATCACGGCTGGAGCCGGGGCGGGGGGGCCCAAGGACGTGTCCCCACCGCTGCCCTGACGCGGTTCACGCAGCTCCCAGGGTTAGGGAGGGCACCGGTGCCCCCTCCCAGCCAGCCCGCGGCACAGCGCGGCACGTATCCTGCCCCGGTGCTCCCCGGGGGCTGCGGGCAGCCCTGGGGTATCCCATCCATCTGGCGGGGGCAGGATGGGAGACGGGTGCCTGGCAGGGAGGCCGTGCCCAGGGGTGTCATTTGCCTGGGGACAGCCCGCACCCCCCCCCCCCCCACAGTCCCATCGGCCCCTCCCCGAGCCCCCCTGGGGCTCCCACCGCCGGCAGCCCCTTTTCCCGCAGCATCCTCCGGAGCGGGTGCTTGCTTGGGTCTGCAGCCGCCTCCGCTCCGCACCCCGGGGCTGGCCAAGGGAAACCAGCACCCGAAGGGCACCTTAGTGCTTATTTTGGGGGATGCTCGACCCTCAGCAGCTGGGCTGGGGTTTCCTTTGGGGCAGGAGCCCGGCTGACCTCGAGCATCCCCCACATAAACTCCCCCCCGCCAGCATCTCACGGCTTCTCTGTGAGGGGTGGCTGCACAGCCAGACCCAGCCCAAACACCCCGTCCCGGGGGTACGGCAGGGCGGCAGCGCCCGCGGCGCGGGCAGGCGATACCAGGCTCGTGAGAAACCCCATAATTAACAGACTGCGGCGCTCCGCTGGAGGAGCCCAAGCCTCCGACGGTGCAGAGCACTGGAGGGGACCAAGGGGAAATAAAAGAGCAAAAATTTAATTAACAAAGGTCATGACGCTCCTGGCTCACACCGCTGAGCCTGCCCCAACCCTCTCCCTCCCGAGGGACCCCTGGGATGCCCCGCAGCCGAAGGCAGCCGCGGGAGGCCATGGGGAGAGGGGCCGGTGCAGGCACGCAGCCGCAGGGCTCTGCCGTTGCTGTGGGCGGCTGCAGGCACGGGCTGGAGCAACCAGAACCCTCTGCGAGTAAACGCAGCGTGCCCAGGTGCCCATCACCCTGGCGTCTGACGCCGAGACGACCCCACAGCCAACCCGTGGGCTCGCCGCAACTTCTCCCACCTTGAGATCTGCTTTGCCCCCCCCGCCCGGCTGCACAGTGCCCCCAGCCCAGCCCCAGCTTTAGCAAAACACTCGAGTTTCGGGGGTTTCACCCACGAGCGTTTGCTGACGCAGCGTCGGTCCCACTCCCCGGGTGAAGCCGGGAAGGGTGGGAGACGAAGCCACCCACGGCGGCAGGGCCCAGCCGTGCGCCAGCTCAGGCGGGGGGGAGCACGGGGAGACCCCCGGGGCCGCGCTGCCAGGCAGCCTGCTGTGCTGAGGGAGCAGAGCGAGGGTGCCCAGGTCCCCGTCCTGGGAAAGCCAGCCCTAGCCCTAGCCCTAACCCTAACCCTAGCCCTAGCCCTAAACCTAGTTCTAGTCCTATCCCTAATCCTAACCCTAACCTTAGACCTAGCCCTAGCCCTAAACCTAACCTTAGCCCTAACTCTAATTCTAAACCTAACCTTAGCCTTAACCCTAACCCTAACTCTAACCCTAACTCTAACCTCATCCATAGTTCTAACCCTAACTCTAAGCCTCACCCTAAGATTAGGCCTAGCCCTAACCATAACCCTAACCTTAGCCCTCACCCCAACCCTAAACCTAACCTTAGCCCTAGCCCTAACCCTGAACCTAACCTTAGCCTTAACCATCACCCTAACCCTAGCCCTAGCCCTAACCGTAACCCTAACCTTAGCCCTAACCCTAATCCTAACTCTAATCCTAATCTCAGCCCTAGCCTTAGCCCTGAGCATAACCCTAACCTTAGCCCTAGCCCTAACCCTAACCTTAGCCCTAGCCTTGACCATAACCCTAACCTTAACCCTAACCCTAAACCTAACCTTAGCCTTAACCCTAACCCTAACTCTAACCCTAACCCTAAGCACAGCCTTAGCCTTAGCCTTAACCTTGGCCCTAGCCGCACAGCAGCCGGAGGGAGGCCAAGCCCAGCAGAGCCGCAGCCCGGAGCAGCCCCGCACCCCAACTTCCCGCCTGAGCAGAACCCCCAGATGCTGCAGAAGGACCGGGGAGGGGGGGGATCCCCACGTCCCGCAGCTCCCCGGGATGATCACGCTCAGGACCAACGAGCCCCCCGGCCCCCGCTAAGCCGCGGGTCCCGTGGCCGGTGGCCGGCAGCCGCAGCCCGGCCGGCAGCAGGAGCTCCCGGCTCCGCGGCGGTGACAGGGCAGAGATTTCTTGCCTGGAGCAGCTGATAATAAAATCATTAGGGGGTGCATCGTCGCCCCGCTCGAGCCAGGACAGGAGACGCTTTGCTGGTACTGACGCCTCTCCCCATTGCCGGAGCCGCCTTGCCCGACCCTGATTTCTTATTTAAAGCCTTCGCGGCTTCCACCTGCTTTTTCCACACGGGAAGGATGCTGCCATCGGCCTGGCTGTCTTACCGATAGTAAAAAAATGGGAAAAGGCCCCATTTTCTGGAAAGCGGTGAAAAACGCGGCAGCAGCCATGGCTTGTGTCCTTCCAGCCGGGCTCCAGCGGAGCAGTGGCTCAAGGACAGGGGTGCGGAGCCATCCTGGCCGCGGGACCAGGGGCACGGGGCAGCCCCGCCGTTATCCCCTCGCAGAGAATAAACCCCAGCCGGGAACGTGCTGCGAAGCCATCCCGACACCCCAGTTCCACCCGGAGGGGAGCAGAGGCTCCGGCTAGAAACGGCGCATCCCCTCGTCCCCAAGCCCACGCCAGCTCCATCAGCGTGACATCCTCAGCGGCCGGATCGATCCCACCGCTTGGCAGGGCTGCTTGCCGCGGGAGCCAGGCTGGGTGCCGTCCAGGCCAGCCAGGGCTCGTGCCCCGGGGCTACGGCTCCCCGGATTCCCCTGGCAGGAGCCGGTTCCGGCAGCCCTGCCTGTACCTTGCCCCCGCAGGCAGGAGCACGAGGGCTCTGCTGCAATGGGGCGAGGTTCGGGGTGCCCGGCAGCGAGGAGGGGTTTGCACGGAGGCTTTGCAGAGGGGAGCATCAGCATCTTCACCCCGTAGCGACCAGACCCTGAACCTCAGGGGAGCGGGGACAGGTCCCCCGCCGGAGCCGCCTGCCCCGGGGCCACATCTGCCCGCGGCCATGGGGAGCGCAGCCGCATTTGGCCAGAACAGCTCAAGGGAAGAGGAGGGGAAAAGCAGCCCTCCGCCCGTCTTAGCCTTTCAAATGCTCATTATAAATAGCTCCTCCGTGTCTTCTGAGTCACCGAACTGGGAAGGGGCTGGGAAGCGATTACAAGGCAGGGGAGGCTTTCTGGCTAAGTCATCACTTCTGTGACGGGGCTGCACCGGCAGCTGCCGTTTGCCTTTTCCCTCCTCGGGCGCAGCGGTCCTCCAGCGCATCTGGCGAGCAGAGGGCTTCGGGGATGCCGAAACACGCTGCGAAGCCGTCCTCGCCAGCCGCAACGCCCGGGCCAAGCCCTGACCCCCACCCCCCCCCAGCCCCAGCCAAAAAAATCAGGTTTTAATATTTCCTGTGGGAAATGCACCCATCTGAAACCACCTCCTTTTCCTATTTGATTTGTTACAGAAAACACAGGCTGACAAAGACCCAGAAGGCTTGAACCCACCCAAAATGCTCCCTGCAAGCTCTCAAGTCATCCTTTCCCCTCTGCCTCCCCACGCTGGCGTTGCAGGCAGGGCTCTGCCAGACCGTGCCAGGGCAGGCAGGGCGCAGGATTTGGGGACGGGAGCGGGACCAAGGGCTGCTGCTGCCAAATAACCGGCCCCCACGGGGGGACATTTCTGAGCCGACACTCGGGGAGTCCCACAAGCTGCTGAGCTAGTCCGTCCCCTGAGGATGCTGCGTGGGTGACAAGGTTTGGGGACACCTTCCTGCTGCCTGGGGATGCCACAACGTCGGGGACCACCATCGACGGGGAACGGCTGCCCGAGGACCAGCCGGAGACCCCTGACCCAGGCTCCAACCCCCCAAAGCAGCAAATCGTGGGGTCGTCACCCATTGCAAGGCAGGCGAGACCCCCACCCACCCTCAACACCTCGACGGGGGGGGGATGCGAGCTGCCAGGCTGCCCGCTGCCTGCGCTCTGCCGGCTCTCCATCACCTAACCCCCCCCCCCCGCCCGGTGCCGTGCCGACGGAGCCACAGCAGCAGACAAAGCATCTCCCGGCGCCCTCCATCCCCCTCGCTCCCCCCTCCAGACAGGCCCATCCATTAAGGAAGACAGCTCAGCCTTTTGCAGGAGAAAGCTGGACAGACAGAAAGTCCCAGGCAGCTCCGGGCCCTGCCTGCATTTCTGGCCGCAGCCCAGCGCAGCTCTCGGCGAGCCACGTGGGAGCCGGGAAGGAGACAAAAGCGAAAGCAGGGACCGGGGTCGGAGGAGAGCGGGAGGCAGGAGGGATTCCCAGAAAGGGCTGCCGCATCCACCCCTGCCCCGGGGAATCCTGCATCCCCCACGGAGGAGCTGCCGGAGAGCTGGCTGCCCGCCCCGCATGGATGCTCGTCCTCCCGGAGCTGATGGAGCAGCGCGGATCCCGGGGGGCTCGGCTGGAGACGATGCAGCCCCTCGCCGGCCGAGCCGCCGGTGGTGCCGCCCCGGGCCGCGGTGTGCCAGCCTGCCCGGCGGAGCAGGGGCCGGCCTGATTGCCTGCATCTGCACTAGCACCGGAGGTTAACTCCCCGACACGGTAAAACCACTCGCTGCTCCGAAGCTGGGGATGCTCAGGGGGATGTCCCGGGGCAACGGAGAGGAAGCTCCTGGCCCACCCAGGGGACCTCCCCGGGCACAGAGATGTGCAGGGTGCCAGGAGCTTCCTGTCCATCCTCTCTGCAAGGCACCTCCGAGCTCCAGGGCCGGGTGCCCACGCGGGCGGGTGATGCTGAAGTGCCCCAGACACCCCCCAGCAGCAGGCTGTGCGAAAGGCGGAGGCACGGACAGCCTGAGGCTCCGCACCACCCTGCAGAACATCGCACGCAGCCGCGTGCAGGGCCCGAGGAACCCAGCAACGGGGACCAGGCTGCCCGAACCCCACCGAACCCCTCGGCCCCGGTAAGCGGGTGCCCGGTGAGGAACACAGCCACCCCGGCTACGCCGGACGGGGCGATGGAGTCGGTATTTTCTGCGGCACTTTAAACATGCAACCTGGGGACGGGCAATAACCACGAGGCAGAGGTTCGGGGCGGGCTGCGGCAGCTTGGCAGCCTCTCCTCGGCTTCGCAGGTGCTCAGAGACCTCCAAAAGGCACCCGAAACGCTTTGCCAGGCGGCTTGTGCCCTCCGTGTCCCAGCCGGCATTGCTTCCTGGGTACCTGCAGAGTTAACGCCACCGGAGCAAGCCACAGAATCACGGTTTGGGTCGGAAGGGACCTTTAAAGGTCACCTAGTCCAACCCCCACAGATGCCACCCCCCTGCCGCCAGCGCTGCGCTTCGGGCCGTGCTCCGGGAGAGGAGCGGGGAGTAACGGTGAGGATGCACGAGGTGGGGAGGGACCGGGGGCTCCTGCTGATGTGTGTGTGGGGGCCACGCAGGCAGTGACAGGTAGGGACATCAGCAGCATCACGAGTGTCACCTCATGCCTGCAGCCCCTCCCCTGGGCACCCCCCGGGCCAGGACCCCGGAGGAAGAGGCTCCCAGGGAGGTAAAAAGGGGATGGTTCATTACACATCGCCCTTGCACAAGCCTCGATGGGGACACACCGTCCGGGTCCTGGCATCGACCTGGAATAACCAGCACGGAGCCTAACGCAGCCCTGCAAAGACACCTCAGGACCATCCTTGTCCCCTCCTGGGACACCGGGTCCCTCCCTGTGCCAGCGCCCGCTCAGCTGGCCGTGCCCCGGGCAGGACAGAGCCCCTTGTCCCAGCTGCGGCAGCAGCCACGGTCCCTCCTCCATCGCGCGCCTGGCACCGACCCCGTCACTGGGCCAGCGCTGAGCGTGGTGACACTCGGCCGGTTCACACATCCCTGTGTCTGCTCCTGCCAGGCAACTGCCAGAAGCGAACCAGGCAGCGGAGAGAGCTGGACGAGGAGCAGGCAGGGCTGCCTGCTCCCTGAAGGAAGCCCTGACCTCTTCCCAGCCTCCGCTGAGCCGGGTCCTTCCCTGCAGGGATGCTCAGAGCATCGTCTCCTCCTCCGCGTTTTCAATCCGCAGAGCTCGGCTGCTTCTCCCCCAGCCCCGGCTGCTGTCGGCTGCCGCGAGAGCAGCAGCTCCGGGTACCCTGGCATCCCACCCCGCCGCTAACCGGGTCAGGAGCCGCCCGCCTGGGAACACACTTCCCACCGGGGAAAAAAAGAGGAGGAAATGGGTTAAAACGTGACCTGGATAACACAAAATGGCACTTGACTGGCTGCCACCCGACGCTCCCCTGCGATAAATCAGAGCTCATCAACCACGCACGTGGGAGACCTGGCCCACCGATGGATCTCGGCCCCACGCAGCATCCCCAGCCTGGCAGCAGCACTCTGCGAGGGCGGGCATCGGCATCGCCGGGTTCTGCTGGCAGCGCGCAAGACAAGCCAGCGCTAAACAACGCGGGGCTGGAGCAGAGGCAGAGAGCAGGCAGCATCACCCCGCAGCCGAGTGCTGAAGGGGCAGCTGGCTGCACGGGCAAGGGCATCGTCTGAAAGCTCTTGGGAAGCTTTTCCATCTCTATACGTCCCCCAGGGCATACGGGAACAGGGACAAACATCTCCTAGGAAGGACGTGAGGTGATGTCCTGGGTAAAAAGGGGAAGCATCTTGGCTCACCGTTCCTGCCTCTCCTGCCCTGGGCGGCTCGAGGGGCGCAGCCGCTCTGGCTGCACTAAGTTTCTATAGCATCTACCTTTCTTAAAAGCCATTAAACAGCAGCTGCAAGTCAGCAGAGGCGTTCCAGCCGGAGGAAACGTGGAGATAGCATGGCATTTCAAGACCTTTGTGTGTTTTGCTTAAAGAAAAGGACATGGGCACATGTTCTGGCGGCAGCATGAAAGGATCTCTGCAGGGAACAAAGCGAGCACCAGAGAGCCAGCCAGGAGAGCCGGGGAGGGGGAAGGATGCCGCCCGCAGAGGAGGGTGGACCCAGCACCCACGGCAGCGTAGGGGTGCCTCTGGAAGGGGGGTCTAAGCCCCACAGCACGTGTAGGCAGGACAGATTTTGTAGAGAGAGGCAAACTTCTTCAGCTGAAGGTCACCTCGTGAAGGTGCGAAAACCTGGTGATGCCGGAGGGAAACGTGGGGCTGGGGCAGGAACGGGCGGCAGGTTCCCTCGCGCCCCGATGGTTCTGTAATCACCTCAAGCACCCGCTCCAGGAGACCTGAGGCTGCTCCTGGGCACATCCGCGCACGGCGAGGCGGCTCCTGGGAGCGGTGGTCCCGGCGCAGGCTGCCGAGCCAGGCAGTTCGGCCCATGCCTGAGCACATGGAGCTGGCACCGCCAGACAAAGGAATCCAAGCAGCGAGCAGCCTTCCTCCTCGTCCCCTTACACCCGCATCCCTTCCCCGCCGGATCGGCTCACCCCTCCGCAACGTGGGGTCTGATCCCAGCAGCCACCGAGGGGAGGGGCAAGGGATCGGGAGCACCCAAGATCTCTCGGTACCCGGGAGGCAGAGCACCCACGTATTGCGAATCGCCTGTGCACAGCCTGCAACCCAGCAGCTGTGGAGCCTCGTGAGCGCTACACACGCGCGCGCGCGCAGAGCCGGGGGTCTCCGCCATCCCTAGCTGAGCCCGTGGGCGATGGGAATTCAGGCACCGCATGCTTCCCGTTAGCCAGCTCGGCCCCTCTGCCCACGTGGGCTCTCCGGAGCATCACCCTTCAGCGCTTCCAGGGAGCACTGTCATCCCTCAGCAAGGTCACCCCTCACTCGCACGCAAAGCCCCTCGTGCCTGCATCGCAGAACGAGATCCCCGTGATTCCCGGAGCCCCTTCCCCACCTCGCTGCATGCCAACAGGCGCAGGCAACACCAGGACCCCCAGACCTGTTGCGTGGGTGGGTGTGCGGGGGGTAGCTTCTCTCGCCCCGCGTGGAGCTGCCGAAACCACGATTCAGAGGCCTGACCTGCATTTCACAAAGTCACCCGGGGCCCCCCAGCCCACCGGGAGACCAGGAGCCTTTCACCCCCGCAGGAAATCGCCGTGGGGCTCGGGTGGCGAGGGAAACGGGGAGACGCTGTTCACATCAGCCCTCCGGCACTGAGCCCTTCAGCCAGCGATGACCTGCCCTGGGCTAACAGAGGTGGCTGCCGGGGAAATGGGGGGGGGGGGGCAGGTCGCAGCCGCTTGTCATTCCCCCACCACCCCCTCCCCGCCAGTTGGCAGGCAGGAGGAACTTTTTCCTGCCTCCCCTCTCCCCAATGGCTCCCTCACTCCTTCACCCGGCATCACCCCCGGAGCATCCCTCCCTCTCGGCGCGGTCCCCCCCTCCCCTCCATCCCCGGTGCCGCCGGGAGGGGACTCACAGGTCAGACGCGGCCGCCTGGTACGGCTGGCTCCGGCAGAGGATGGAGTGTCCGCAGCCCTGGCCCATGGCTCCGCATGCTTCGGCAGCCCTGCCAGGCGGGCGGCGGGGGCTCGGCGAGGACTGCCGGCGGGTTGCGGACAGCGAGGAGCCGCCGCTGAACCCGGCTCTCGGTGCCGGCTGGGAGCGGAACCTCCCGCCGCGTTCGGCGAGGGTGTCTCCAACCCGCCGCTGTCACCGAGCCCGATGCAGCGCGCCGAGGCGTGCGGGAGGGGAGGGCGGAGGGGGGGGGGGGGGGGGCGCCGCTGATTGACGGCGCCGCTGCGGCTCCGCGGGGCTGGGCGGGGGCCGAGCCGCTCCCGCGGAGGGGCCGAAGGGGTCCGCACCTGCCGCCCGCCGCCGCCCGCCGCGGGTCGCGCCCGGCCTCGCCCGCCGCGCCGCGCCGCTCCGAGGGGCCGCCGCCTTTGTCTAGCGAGGCACACGCTGGCCCTGCCCGCCCCCGCGCTCCCGCAAGCAGCTTCCTTCCCCGGGGGCACCGGGCAGTGTGGGGCAGCACTGGCCCACAGGGAGGTCCCTGCCCCAGGGGTGCTGGGCAGCACCCGACCCACAGGTCCCTGCCCCAGGGATACTGGGGAGCACTGGTCTCACAGGTCCCTGCCCCAGGGGTGCTGGGCAGCACCTGACCCGCTGGCGGGTTCCTTCACCGGGGGCACTGGGTGGCATCGAGCAATGTCAAGCAGCACTGGCCCACAAGCAGGTCCCTGCCAGGGCAGTACACTCCTGCAAACAGGTCCCAGCCCAGGTAATACCGGGGTGGCTGTGCCCCCCCCCCCGCCCCGAGAGCTCCCTGCCCAGGCCATCCAGGCAGCGTGGAGCTGCTGGCTGCAGGATGCTGCCCACTGCATTGCTCAGCTGGGGCCAGGAGCAGGGAGGGGATGCTGAGCCCCTGGCCACCCCACACGGGTGTGCCCCCAGCTTGAACCTGCCCCGGGCCCCAGCCCGCTCCCAGGCAGGGCTGCAGTGGAGGAGCTGGAGCCTCCCAGGTGCCTGCAGCACCGCTCCATGCTTGCGCCCATGCTGTCACCTCCTGAATTAGCACAGCTTCCTTCTGGGAGTCTTGCTGAACACCCAGCCCTTTGCACGTGTGCAGCACCGAGCAACGCCGGAGCTTGTCTTGGCCGGGCTGGAGTTGCCGCTGCATTGTCCATTCAGGCTTGCAGGACATCGAGCCGGTTTGTGCCCCACGGCCACACCAGGTTCTCCTGCCCTGGGCCTCCCTGGGCTGTCAGGGTGAGCAGGGACGGTGGCAGAGTGGCTGGAGAAGGGCAATAGCTGCTCCAGTGCCAGCCCCGGCCGTGCTCTCCAGTCGGGGCTGATCAACCAAAGACCTGGTGCACTGGAGCTGCGCTCCCAGGAGCGACCCTAGGGAAAAGCATCCGTCCTACACTGAATCAGGGTCAGAGCAGGCTTTGACTGCTACGAACCCCCACATCTCCTGCCACAAGGGGAGGGGATGAAGAAGGAGCGAGAACAGCCTGGACTTTTAAAGATATTTAAGCATTTCAGCTCCTTCCAAGGCAAGCACTAGAGACATCAGGCGAAGCTAACAGGAGCCAGGTCCTGAACAAAGAGCGGGAGGAGATCATCCCGCAGGTGAAGGTGAGGAGCAAAACTTCTTGCCTCAGGATGTCGTGGATGCTAAAAGTTCACATGGCTCAAGGGCAGCATTTTCATGTACACATCGGTAGCTCAGGACATCCCTGAGCATCACATGGGCAGAGGCCAGGAAAGGCCTCAGGAAACTTTTGCATATACTTGCCCTGCTCTTACTCTCGTCCTTGGCCACATCAGCCACCCTGATGTTAGTCTGGGGAACCCAGCAGCATCTCTGGGGTCCACAGACTTCGCAGCATCCCCCCGCAGGTACCTGCATCCTCCATGTGCTGCACAGCGGTACCCACCCACCCCACCCCCCCGAACCGGTACCTAGGCTTCGTGTAAGGAGATTTTTCCACCAAAAGGAGCTATTTTGGTTGCTCTTCACTAGCCCTGTGGATCTCCATCCCTCCAGGGTCACTTTTTGTGGGCAGAGGGGAGAAACGTGCTTTAAAAGCAGCGTGGGTGTGCGGTTACTCCCCTGCTCCTTCGTGAACCCGCCAGCTGGGACTTCAAGAGCAGCGATAGATATTAAGAGATTAGCACGCAAATCACATCAGTTCCTGTCAAATTCACGAGGATTAGTATCCCCGTGGTCTGGAGAAACAGGCAGTGTATCGTATCAATTACGTGAGATCCCCTGCCTGCACTGTCCGGAGGGGGAAACTGAGGCCCAGACCTGTGATGACTTGCCCAAATTTTATCCCAAGAGCTGACAGCAGAGCCAGGACTAATTTGAGATTATTTTAAGGACCATCACTTTAATCTAATCCCTGTTTCCACCCTGAGTCTCAGGTTTAATGGCGTTTTCATTCTCTGGCTGAGGTCACCTGGGGTTTTGGAGCACATCCTGCACTCCTTTGGGGGGGGATCTGCCACTTTCAGTCTTTCTCAGTTTCTGGGTCCGGCGGAGGTGTGGACTGCGCAGGAGGACTGGCGCTGCCCTGCTCTCTGCTGTCGCTTCTCGCAGACTTTCTAGAGCCCAAGACCTCAGGCTGACCTCGAGTCCACGATGCAGGGGATGTGCCCGGACACCCACGCGGATGCCAAACCGGTCCCTACACCCTGCAGCGGCGGCGATGGGCGCAGGGGAGCAAGGCGGGTGCTGCGTACGGGCCGTGCAACACCCATCGAGCCTGCTAACCCCCGTGTGACGGAGCCGCCTTTCCACATCATCTTGGCACGAAGACATCTACGGGGAATCCGCTCCTTCCCGGAAAAGCTGGGTCCCGTGGTTGTTTATCCCAGGCTCTCCTATTCCCAAGAGGTGGGTTTGTCTGGCGACGGCCCCCAGCCAGAGGCAGCTGAGAAGATCAGAGCAGATCTGGGTGCGATGCCCGGCAGAAGGAACCATCCATCCCCAGATGCGGGGCAGGGACCACCGCCTCTGCGTATTCCCAGCATCCAACCCGCTCTCGCCCCCCTGTGAATCCCTCTGCGCGGCCAGCGTGATGCCTGGCGCTCTTCCCTATCCAAATGTTCTTCCCAGTGTGTAAAAGATGTGGGGTTTTTTTTTTCTCTGCTCCACTTTGCCTGGTGCTATTTTCTCCTCGAGCAGGTTCTGAGAGTCCTTCTGCAGACGGCAGCTCGGCTCTCTCCCTAGGAGACACGGTTCCTCCTCTCAGCGCGTGCAGTCCCGGGAGTTTCACAAATGCCGAGAAATTTAAACAGCCTGATGGAACGCTCCCTCTGCTTCTGAAATGTTTTGATGCATTTCATTAAAAATACTCAGGTTTGGGGGTTGGTTTTGGGTTGGTTTGGGTTTTTTTTTTTTGGGGGGGGGGGGGTGTTCATATAAATCCCTGCTTGCTTTTGCTTGGAAGCACCCAGGAGGGCTGGATTGGTGCCTTGAGGTCCTGAGGGATTTCTGGCTCGGTTTCATAAGCACCCGAGGGCTACAGGACCCCACCCGGGGTGAGGGACATCACACAGATGTCAGGAGGACGAGACCTTCGGGTGGATGCCATGAAAACGGGCAGCAGGTCCAGAGGTGCTGAAGGCAGAGGATCCCGAAGCGCCGAGCCTTGGCTTTCATGCCACCTCTTGAAGAGGTTTCTCAGCAGGTTTCTCCACCAGCCTCAAGCAAAGAGGTCTCTGCCTCTGCTGCAGCTCCCCATCGTCACGATGGAGACATCCGACCAGCTCCAGCACTGTCCCTGCACCCATCAAAGCTTCTCTTCCTGCGGGTGCTGTGCTTTGTGGGCAGATACTTCTCCGCCAAAGCGGCCGGTCCCTACCTGCTCCCGTCAGATGGTGCTGAGCTGCCACCCCGCGCCTCCCCGAGACGCTGCCGGTCGGAGAAGGCGAGGATTTCTGCAGCCAACCCCCGTGGTGTTTGCAAACACCTCCGGGTTTCTGACCTCCCGGAGCAAACCCAAAGCGCTGTGGGCATGAGGGATGCAGGCACTGGGTGGGCATCGGTGGGTGGGCATCTGTGGGTGGGCATCGGTGGGTGGGTATTGCTGGGTGGGTATTGCTGGGTGGGTATTGCTGGGTGGGCATTGCTGGGTGGGCATCGGTGGGTGGGTATTGCTGGGTGGGTATTGCTGGGTGGGCATTGGTGGGTGGGCATCGGTGGGTGGGCATTGCTGGGTGGGCATTGCTGGGTGGGCATTGGTGGGTGGGTATTGCTGAGTGGGTATTGCTGGGTGGGCATCGGTGGGTGGGTATCACTGGGTGGGCATTGCTGGGTGGGTATTGCTGAGTGGGCATTGCTGGGTGGGCATCGGTGGGTGGGTATCACTGGGTGGGCATTGCTGGGTGGGTATTGCTGAGTGGGTATTGCTGGGTGGGCATCGGTGGGTGGGTATTGCTGGGTGGGTATTGCTGGGTGGGCATCAGTGGGTGGGCATCGGTGGGTGGGTATTGCTGGGTGGGCATTGCTGGGTGGGCATTGCTGGATTGGCATCAGTGGGTGGGCATCATCACTGGGTGGGTATCACTGGGTGGGCATTGCTGAGTGGGTATCACTGGGTGGGTATCACTGGGTGGGCATTGCTGGGTGGGCATCACTGGGTGGGTATTGCTGGGTGGGCATCGGTGGGTGGGCATTGGTGGGTGGGTATTGCTGGGTGGGCATTGGTGGGTGGGCATTGCTGAGTGGGTATTGCTGGGTGGGCATTGGTGGGTGGGCATTGCTGGGTGGGTATTGCTGGGTGGGCATCATTGGGTGGGCATTGCTGGGTGGGTATCACTGGGTGGGTATCACTGGGTGGGTATCACTGGGTGGGCATCGCTGGGTGGGTATCACTGGGTGGGCATCGGTGGGTGGCCCCTGTGCCACGCGGGCAGCAGGAGGGATGTGCCTGGGTGAGGCGGTGCGGGCGCTGGCTGCGGTGGCCCGTCCCCTCCCCGTGATGCCCCGCGGGGTTGCGGCAGGGCAGGGATGTCAGGTCTGCGGTGCAACCCCCTGCTCAAGCGTGGGTCGTCAGGACTGCACCGATCCCTCTCCAAGGCTGCGGACCACGCGATCTCTTTGGGCCACCTCCTCCACTGCTCGGCGGTGGAGAGGTTTCTCCATATTCCCGGTGTGACCGTCTGTGCTCGCTGTGGACACCCACCGGAGCCGTTCCGTGGGTCGCTGACGGCCCCCAGCCCACGTTAGGACCCCGTCGTTACGGACGCAGCACCCTCCGAGCCCTCTCACACCGAGGCCACCTCCACCTGCCCTGCACCCGCCGAGGTCCCGCAGGGCTCAGACCCCCCCCCCGGAGCTGGTGCTGAGCCTGGCTGCTGGAGCTCCGCGAGGGTGGGCACCCCGAGGGTGGGCACGGGCGTTAGACCTGGGCCGTGGCGCAGGAGCGAAGCCCCGGTGATGGCCAGCAAGATCCACCGAGAAACCTGCTCCGGGTGCGTCCAAAGGGTGCACCCCACCCCGAGGAGGGAGAGGATCCCGGGAGGGTCCAACGCGGCGTTTCCTACAAATCCTCCTTGTTTCGCGGCGCGATTCTGCAGCAAACACCCTTTTAACGGAGTTCATGGCAATCCCCGCTCGCGGCGCTGACGCGGGCTCTGTATCTTTATTTATTGCCAGGAGGACGACGCGTTGCCGGTGTTTCAAAGGCGTCGTTACAGTTCCATGCCCTCGTACCAATATTTGTGGCGTGAATACGAAACAAGCCTTGCGTTCGACTTCTGCGGAGCCTCCTTAGCTACAGGATTGAATTTTCTGAGCGCTGAGTAGCCGCGCATTGTCCTCGAGTGCTCATTGTGCAGGATACCAATTCCACCGCTAATGGCGATGTATTTGCTGATACAAAGCAATTTGCTCTGCAGATACTTTCCCCACAAAAGGGTTCGGCATCGCTGCCACCCCGCGCTCAGAGCCGCGGGCTTCCAGACAGCAATTTGCTCCCTTGCTGTGCACGCCAGCGTTCCTTCCTCCCGAGGTACCCCGGCAGCTCAGCCCA
This sequence comes from Grus americana, assembly GCF_028858705.1. Taxonomy (NCBI): domain Eukaryota; kingdom Metazoa; phylum Chordata; class Aves; order Gruiformes; family Gruidae; genus Grus; species Grus americana. Next base: position 218,689,470 of record NC_072852.1, read on the forward strand.
GCACCCCGGGACGGGGTCACGCTCTGCTCTCCTACCTCCAGGGTTTCCTCGCCACTCTCTCAAGCATCCCTCCGCGTACATCCCCGTGCACCCCGAATAAACACCGGGCACCCACAGCCGGGCAGGGAGGAGTCGGGTGCTGAACGCCGGGTGCTCCCGGCGGAAGCGGGGCAGCCGCCGCTGCAGGGTGCCGGGGTTGCTGGGGGTGCTGGGGGCGAGGGGCAGTCCCCAGGGGCAGGAGAGCAGAGCGTCGGGCTCGGGAGCAGCACGCAGCTCAGTCTGCAGCCCCGGTTTTTGCTCCTGCGCCGAAACGCGTTCTCCCTGCGAGCCCCCCCCCGCGCGCCCAGGTGAGCCTGGGGAGAAAACCAGGGCAGGCGCAAGCTGCAACGCAACCCCCCCAGCCCCCGGCAGACCCCGCTCCCCAACCTCTGCCTTCCTACGGCCCCAGCCCCCGGCAGGGCAGGAGGGAGGATTTGGGGGAAGCCCCAGCGCTTTTGCATGGTGTGAACCCCGCACAGCCCAGCCGCCCGCCCGGGCTGGATGCGGCCCTACGGGACGGGGCCAATACCGTGGGTATTTCCACCGAAGGAAGCGCTCGGCCCGTAGAAACGTCTGCGAGAAAGTTCAATTTCGACAAGTTGAGGTGGGGTTGGGTTTTTTTTTTTTTCCCCCTCTCTGATTTTTCCGTCGTTTTCCCCAGCACGCTCGAAAACCCGAGGAGTCTTAGAGGGAAGGAAGAAAATGGTGAAACGGAGAAAAGCTTTTCCATTTTCACTGACATTTATCCTGGGAACAGAAAAAGAACAGAAAACAACACCCAGAGGAACCCGGAGCCTTGTTTTTATCACAAGGTCGGTACAAGCTGTTCTCAAAAAAAAAAAAAAAAAAAAAAAAAAAAAAAAAGAAATCCTCAATGATCGGGAAAATGATTTCCCACGTCTGCAGGTACAACAGCTCTGCGTGGCGTGGGCAGGGCGGGGAGACCCCCCCCGGGTATTTTGGGGCAGGGATGGGGGTCCCGGGGAGCTGTTTGGAGGTTTTTTGGGGGTCGTGGGGTGCAGCATCCCACCGAATCCCGGTCCCCGTGCGGGGGAAGAGGCTGGAGGGAGAGGCGGGTCGCGATGCCGGCTCTCACCATCCCGTGCCGAAGCCGGTTGCCTTCCCCAAAAGCAAGCGGGAGCAAAGAAGGGGGGGACGTCTGGGGGGGCTCTCGGCATGCCCTGCCCCGTCAGCCCGGGGAACCGGAGGGAGCTGCCGATGAGAAGATCCTCTGAGCAGATTAGGGACGGGAAACGAAAGCCAGCGACCCGCTCGCCTGCTCACCTCCAACGGGGACGAGGCGTCGGGGGGAGCGGCGTGCTCGGTGGGGGGCTCTGACCAACGCCCCGGTCGTGCCCAGCAGCCCCGTTCCCCTCCCAGCACCCCCGCTAAGTACCCCGCCTTCGTTTTATACGCTTTTTTCCCCATTTTTTGCTGTCGTTCTGTTCCTCGGCAGCAGAAACGAGAGCTGGTGGCCGCGCTCACTTGGCCACCCAGAACTGCCGCTGCGTTGCCAGCCCCTGCCCCGGGCCAGCCGCCGCTTCCGTGCCGCTTGCCGGGACGGTGCCGGGGCTCTGCGGCCGCGGTGGAGGGCTGGCACAGCCCACGGCTGCGGTGCCGGGATCCCAGTTTCCTCCTGGGCTCGGACGGAGCACCCCAAAAGTCCTGGGAAGGGGCTCGGGCAGCTTGGGGGAAGGGGGGCAGGACTTCCCCTGGCTTTGGGAAAGTGGTTTGGGGGGGGGAAGGGGAAGGGGAAAGGGGAGAGGAAGGGGAAGGGGAAAGGGGAGGGGAAAGAGGGGGAAAGGGAAGGATGGGGAAGGGGAAGTGGAAAGAGGGGGAAAGTGAAGGATGGGGAAGGGGAAAGAGGGAAAAAGAAAGGGAAGGGGAAAGGGAAAGAAGAGGAAGGGGAAAGAAGGAGAAAGGGAAGGACAGGGAAGGAGAAGGGGAAGGGAATGGGAAGGGGAAAGGAAGGATAGGGAAGGGGAGAAGGGGAAGGGAAGGATGGGGAAGGGGAAGGGGAGAAGGGGAAGGGAAGGATGGGGAAGGAGAAAGGAAAGGGAAAGGGAATGGGAAGAGGAAGGGGAAGGGGAATGGGAAGAGGAAGGGGAAGGGGAAGGAGAAGGCACCTGAGCCAGCCGCCTTCCCCGGGGTGGTGTCACACCAGTGCCAGCTGCAGGCTGGTCCCAGCAGCCCCCAGCCCAGCTCCGCGCGTGCGGGGGCAGCAGAAGGGCGGGTGGTCACCGAACCTGCCCTACAGCCCCTGCCCGCCCCCCTGCCCCGTCACATCCCTCAGCCGGGGCGCAGCCAGGGGACACGGACCCGCCGGCCTCATCGCACCCAGGTCTGCACGCGGGTGCCCTTGCCCAGCGCTGACCGGGGGGGGACGAGGCCCCCTCTTTCCACCCTCCGTTTCCATCACCCGTCAAACGCTTCCCGCGTCCCGTGGCCTGACGCGTCCCCGAGACCGAAGGCTGGAGCACGATGCCGGGGTGGCAGCATCCGTCCCTGGGCGGTGCTGGGGGGGACGACACCCAACATAGAGGTGGTGGGAAGCAGGAATTTCAGCTTTTCCTCTCCACCCAACACCCCCTCGCCCCCAGGGTGGGTTCCAGATGAGGCTGGGAAGGGCTGGGGACAGGGGACGGGGCAGGGACCCAGCAGCCCCCGGGGACACGGGAGGAGCAGGATGGGGCTCTGTGCTCCGGGGGAGGGGGTGTCCCGCTGTCCTGCACCCCAACAGTGCTGGGCCAGCTGAGAGGAGGGGTGCCTGCACCCTCCATGTCCCCGCACCCTGTGTCCCCTTGGCACAGCCCACGGGTGCACCCAGGGTGCAGGATGGGACCATGAGCTTCTCCCTCCCCACGGCCCCATCCACGCACCGGGGGTGGGTGGGGGGGAAAAACCCCAAGGGCTAAAAAACCCGATGGGTGGCTGCTGAGGGAAAATGAGGAAGGGAAGGAAAAAAAAAAACCCCAAACCAACAAATGAAATAACCTCCTTGCCCAGCCAGACGCGGGGCCGTGGAAATTAGCAGCGTTGCTGCCCGCCTCCTTCACGCGCGGGTGGGCTCCCACAAAAGGCAGCAGAGAGGGATTAAACGTGCGGGAGGCAGGAATGGATTGCACAAAATCAATGCCAGGCAGCGGCTGGGGCTTTTGTCGGGCGATGATTAGGCGCCGCGCTACACAGAGCGGTGCAGATAATTGTCTTGGCGTTGAACAAGCCCCGGGGTCGGTGGCACCCACGCGCCTGGGATTTGGGACATCCATAGGTGGCATCAGCCCTGTGCTTAAGTGGGGTCTGAGAAACGTCCCCTCTGCCTCCCGGTCGTTCCCCCCACCCTGGCAGCATCCGCAGCCCTGAAGTGAGCCCAAGGGAGCGAGCGCTGAGCTGGGGAACCCGTTTGCTGCCGCACATCATCCCCCCGAAGCGACCAGGAGCATCCCCGAGGGACGGCACGAGGCACCGAAAGCCGCTTTCCAAGGGGCCGCTTTCCAATCCCTCTGCCTCGAGCCGTGGGCCACGGGTGGGGAGGAGAGAGCTCAGCCCCCCCGCCCCAGGGCGCTGAAAGCGTGTCCCCTGGGTGACAGCCCCGCTCCCCGCCATGCTCCGGGGATTATTGCGGTGGGGAAAAGCAGGGCTGAGGTTTCCAGGCTGGGGGGGACACACATGACTTGGTGACCACCTGGGCTGCAGAAGGGTCGCAGGAAGGACCAGTAGCCCTGCAGCATCCCTGGAGCATCCTGCTCGGGTGGTGGCTCAGTCTGCTCCCCTCGCTGCAAACCCGCTCTCAGTCGTTTCCTCCTGGCAGGTCGGGTGGGGAGATCCCTGTGGAAGCAAACGGGGACACATAGAACCCCAGAACCCCAGACGGGTTTGGGTGGGCAGGGACCTCCCAGCCCCTCCAGTGCCACCCCTGCCATGGGCAGGGACACCCTCCACTAGCCCAGCTTGCCCAAAGCCCCATCCAACCTGGCCTTCAACACTGCCAGGGAGCCAGGGGCAGCCACAGCTTCTCTGGGCACCCTGTGCCAGGGCCTCAGCACCCTCACAGGGAAGGATTTCTGCCTCACATCCCATCTCCATCTCCCCTCCTGCAGCTTCAGGCCATTCCCCTTGGCCTGTCACTCCCTGCCCTTGGCACCAGCCCCTCTCCAGCTTTCCTGGAGCCCCTTTGGGGACTGGAAGGGGCTCTAAGGTCTCCCCGCAGCCTTCTCTTCTCCAGGCTGAACCACCCCAACTCTCTCAGCCTGAGGTCTCCAGAGCAGAGGTGCTCCAGCCCTCGCATCATCTCCGTGGCCTCCTCTGGACTCGCTCCAACAGCTCCATGTCCTTCTTGTGCTGGGGACCCCCGAGCTGGACGCAGCACTGCAGGGCGGGGGGGGTCACCTGGAGCCCTGGGACGTAACGACCGGGCAGCCGGCATTCAGCCTGCGTTGCCGATGCTTGGAGCAGGGACGTGGCCGTGCAGCACACCCTTGGGGCTGGACATCCCCAGCTCCAGCTCTGCACCCAGACACACCAAGCTGGGGTGGGGGGGGTGTCACTGCTGCGGGGCTCCCCATCACCCAGCAAACGGTGACTCGGGGATGGGCACGCCGGGCTCTCCCCCCAGGGCTGGGAAGCGATGCAGTGGCGGTCCCTCCCTGCGGGGCCAGGGATGTCGGTCGGGATAACCCTGTCCCCTGGACACCCCCGGGCTGGGCATCGTACCCTGCTGCAGCCACGGCAGCGCGTGGGGGGCTCTGCAAGGGCACCCCCCCCCCCTTCCCGCACTGCCTCCCACTGCCAGCCCCTCGGGATGCCCAGCAGCGTCTCCCCAGGCGGGTACCAACCCTCGGGCTCCGGGCATCGGGACTGGCACCCCGCACCGGGACCGAGGTCACGGGAATTTGCCGAGCACCGCAGCAACGTGTGCCGGTGCGGCGCGAGGGTTTGTCACCGGTGGGGCCGCGGGCACACGCGCCGTGGCACATGGGGCTGGCACGCTGTCGCCCCAGCAGCGGGCTGCCAGGGCTCGCAGGTAGCCATGGAAACCTCCCGGCGGGATGCTGCGCCGATAAATAGCCAATTTAAAGTGATTCTCCTCAAAGAGCTTTTTTTCACGTGTGTGTGTGAGAGCAAGTCCCACCGGGTTGGTTTTTTGTTTTTTTTTTTTTTAGGTTTTCCTTTTTATTATTATTGTTTTTGCTTCTATGCCGCATTCAAGGTCTGACCGCTGCCGTACGACGGTGACTCGCAACACTTCTTTGTGTCAAATGCAACAAAGCGGGTTTACCCTGGCCGCAGCCAATATGGCAGCGGGGTGAGTTTGTTCGGCGGGTGCTGGGCCGTGCGCGGCCGCGTGTGCGCAGAGCTGCTTCTTACCTGGGCGTTTCGTTAGCCGCGCACGCTGGGATAAATAAACGCGTGTGCACCCGAGTGCGTGCACGTGTTTGGACGCACGGGCACGTGTTCTGCTCGTGCACTCCACGTGTGGGGGCAGATCCGTGCACGCCGTGTCAGTGCAAGAATCCCTGCAGTGGCGTGCGCTGCCCGGGTGCTCGTGCACGTGCACACACACACACACACGTGTGTTAGGGCAGGCACAGCCCAGCGCGGGCTCCTCTGGAGAAACGGAGGAGAAGCAGAGCCGTGCCCGCTCCTCTAAGGGTGCAAACCAGGTTCAGGTGCAGGATCGAGCCAGCAGCCCAGGGCCACGCTCAGGCAGTAATTAGATATATCTGTACATCCCCCGTTGCACACGCAGCCCTGGGGATCCCATCCTGCTTCCTTGGCGCTGGTCCCTGCTCCGTGTCCAGCCCCGGCTAGGGACGGAGCAGGGAATTCTCCAGGCTGACAACCCAGGAGCGTCACCGCGGGGCGGCCGGGGCGGAGGCGACGCTCACAGAGATTGAAAGCTCTGTTATTTTTAAATAAATGCAAATTGACATCGGCTTAACGGAGCAAGACAAGCCCGGCTCCTCCTCGCAGCGAGCACCACGAAGGCAGGTGAAAACCAGCCGCTGCCGCCGATGTGGCGAGGTGCTGGGGCCCAGCGCCGGCATCCCGGGGCTTTGCCAAAATCCGGCTGCTGTGTCCGGCACGGCGGCAGTGCCGGTGTCCCCCAGCCGCCCCGGCAGCCCTGGCACAGAGACCCGGCAGAGCTGAGCCCCCCCCCCGCAGAGGGCACGGCCAGAGCATCCTTCGCCGGGTGCCGGATCCGTGTGTCTCCTGGATGCAATGGCACCGTTTGCGTCTGCCAGCGCTGCCCGCGGGCTGGGCAGAGGTCTGGCAGCTGCCTGTGCCGGGGGCTGCCCCGCTCTGCTCCCGCCGTGCGCGGTGCTCGGGGCTGGAGGGGGGCACGGGGCTGCACCACCGGCCACCCCCCCCCCCCCCAAGCATCACCAAAGCCCCGTGGTCCCCAGGGAGCGGCACTTCTGTCCCTCCTGTCCCTCCTTGCTCCCCAAGCCTCGGGACGGGCCCTCGGCAGCCCCCGGCGCTGGGGAGGTCCCTCCGACCGGCAAAATCCGGGTTTGGCTCCTGCCCCCACCACCCACCTCCAGCTGGCCTTGGCCGTGACTCCTCGCCCAGCTCTGGGCATGCAGCCCCCCCCCGAACACCCCCTTCTGCATCCCCACAGCTGCCCGGTGCCCCCGGCACCCATCACCGGCACTCGGCACCGAGCCCCCCCGGCGCTGCCGGCACCCCACGGGAGTCGGGAGAAGCGGATCCCCCCATCCCGTGGGACCCCGGGCACAACCCGCCTCTGCACCCCCTTCTCCCCCGCGCCTGCTCGACGTTTATTTAGTTATTTAAATTTCCTTCATTTTTCCTATTAAGCCAGGAGCGGCAAGTGGGCGGCTGCTGGGGAGGAAGGAGGGGAGCACGGGGAGCGGGGGGGAGCACGGCGATGGATAAAAGGCTTCGAGCAGTGGAGCCCTTCTCTGCCCCATCGCTTCATGCTCTTAAAACCCTCCAAGGCTCTTGTCCTCCTTCCCCACCATCAAGAGCCACTTCCCAGTGCTCTGGTTGGACTGGAAATGAGTGGAGCTGCTGGGGTGAGGGGGGGTGTTCTCCGTGCGGGGTCAGGGAGCGGAGCTGGCGGTTGCATTTTCAGCAGGTTTCCCAAAATCCTTCCCCAGCTTGAGCCCATTTTACAGATGGGTAAACTGAGAGCAGAGAGAGATAATGATCCTCCATCCCTGGTCACCCCTTGGTAGCATCCCGAGCAGGGAGACAGCCCCACGCTCCGATTAAAAAAAAAAAAAAACAAAAAAACCCACAACAAAACAGGGATGGGGAAAAGGCGGGAGGGAAAGCAAGGGGGAAAAAAAAAATGTGAGCGCGCCTGAAAAAAGCCGCTGACAGTTTAATGGGGCTGCTGATGAAATAATGACTGTTTTAAAGTCTGCTGGAGTGTGGCTGTGCCTCGATTAAATCTGGGAGCTGATAATCTGCTGAGTTCATTACCGGGGGGGGGGAAGCAGCCGCTCGGCGGGACGCGGTGCCGGGGGCTGAGCCGCCGTGGGTGTGGGGTGCGTGGGGGGAGCGGCTGGCCCGGTGCGGGGGACCCTGTGGGGACAGCCCCCGTGGGTGCCGTGGGGTGGCTGCAGCATGGTGCTGGGCTGCCCCTCAGGGTACCCGAGATGAGGAGGGTGAAGGTGGGGTGCTCCCCCTGCCCCCCTGCTGAGAGGCAGCAGGTTTTGTCTGGGTGCACGCGCTCCCCCATTCCCGGCACTCCCCGGGGACCTTTGGGGCCATCTGACCCCCAGCCCAGCCCCGCTGTGACCCCCGAGGGGTCCCAGTGCTTTCCTGCAAGGAGCTGGGTGGGCACCACCCAGGGTGGGCAGCACCCAGGCAGGCAGCACCCAGTCAGGCAGCACCCAGGCGGGCAGCACCCAGGGCAGGCAGCACCCAGGCAGGCAGCACCCCTGGCAGGCAGCACCCCTGGCAGGCAGCACCCAGGGCAGGCAGCACCCCTGGCAGGCAGCACCCCTGGCAGGCAGCACCCAGGGCAGGCAGCACCCCTGGCAGGCAGCACCCAGGCAGGCAGCACCCAGGATGGGCAGCACCCCTGGCAGGCAGCACCCAGGGCAGGCAGCACCCAGGCAGGCAGCACCCAGGCAGGCAGCACCCAGGGCAGGCAGCACCCCTGGCAGGCAGCACCCCTGGCAGGCAGCACCCAGGGCAGGCAGCACCCCTGGCAGGCAGCACCCCTGGCAGGCAGCACCCAGGCGGGCAGCACCCAGGCAGGCAGCACCCAGGGCAGGCAGCACCCAGGCAGGCAGCACCCAGGATGGGCAGCACCCCTGGCAGGCAGCACCCAGGCAGGCAGCACCCAGGCGGGCAGCACCCAGGGCAGGCAGCACCCAGGCAGGCAGCACCCCTGGCAGGCAGCACCCCTGGCAGGCAGCACCCAGGCGGGCAGCACCCAGGGTGGGCAGCACCCCTGGCAGGCAGCACCCAGGCGGGCAGCACCCTGGCAGGCAGCACCCAGGCAGGCAGCACCCAGGCGGGCAGCACCCAGGCAGGCAGCACCCAGGGCAGGCAGCACCCAGGCAGGCAGCACCGAGGATGGGCAGCACCCCTGGCAGGCAGCACCCAGGCAGGCAGCACCCAGGCGGGCAGCACCCAGGGCAGGCAGCACCCAGGCAGGCAGCACCCCTGGCAGGCAGCACCCCTGGCAGGCAGCACCCAGGCGGGCAGCACCCAGGGTGGGCAGCACCCCTGGCAGGCAGCACCCAGGCGGGCAGCACCCCTGGCAGGCAGCACCCAGGCAGGCAGCACCCAGGCGGGCAGCACCCAGGCAGGCAGCACCCAGGCAGGCAGCACCCAGGCGGGCAGCACCCCTGGCAGGCAGCACCCAGGCGGGCAGCACCCAGGGTGGGCAGCACCCCTGGCAGGCAGCACCCAGGCGGGCAGCACCCAGGCGGGCAGCACCCAGGCAGGCAGCACCCAGGCAGGCAGCACCCAGGATGGGCAGCACCCAGGCGGGCAGCACCCAGGCAGGCAGCACCCCTGGCAGGCAGCACCCCTGGCAGGCAGCACCCAGGATGGGCAGCACCCCTGGCAGGCAGTACCCAGGGCAGGCAGCACCCAGTCAGGCAGCACCCAGGATGGGCAGCACCCAGGCAGGCAGCACCCAGGGTGGGCAACACCCAGGCAGGCAGCACCCAGGCAGGCAGCACCCAGGGTGGGCAGCACCCAGGCAGGCAGCACCCAGGGTGGGCAGCACCCAGGCAGGCAGCACCCAGGCAGGCAGCACCCAGGATGGGCAGCACCCCTGGCAGGCAGCACCCCTGGCAGGCAGCACCCAGGGCAGGCAGCACCCAGGCAGGCAGCACCCACGGCGGGCAACACCCAGGCAGGCAGCACCCAGGGGGGGGCAGCACCCAGGCAGGCAGCACCCAGGCAGGCAGCACCCAAGCAGGCAGCACCCCTGGCAGGCAGCACCCCTGGCAGGCAGCACCCCTGGCGGGCAGCACCCAGGCAGGCAGCACCCCTGGCAGGCAGCACCCCTGGCAGGCAGCACCCAGGCAGGCAGCACCCAAGCAGGCAGCACCCAAGCAGGCAGGCAGGCAGGGCGCTGAGCCATGGCGTGGCCCCCAGGAGCAGGGGGACATTGCTCCGAAAAGCGAACACTGGGTTATAGCAGACCCGTAACGGTGCGTTTGATAGACTCCCTGTACCATGGCGCTGAGGCGTGCTCTGTGCCTCAGTTTCCCCAGGTTGCCCTCCACCGGCCGAGGGCGGAGGAAAGCTGAGGGCCGGCTTCGAGCTCCCTGAGCATCATCCTTGGTGCCACACAAGCTTCTGGCTTGTGCTCTGTGCCACCTCGGGGGTGACTCTTGCCTGGCATTGACCTAACCCGTGCGTTCGGCACACAAAATCACCGATACTCCTGCCACCGCTGGACCACGGGCGAGGGCAGGGATGCTGCCGGCTCTGCCACGTGCCCAAGGCTCCCGCACCTTGGGAACAGGCACCGGGTTGCAGCCGGCGGTTGCGGAGGGGCTAGAAATCATCCTCACATGCTAAAAACCCCGCCGATGTCGGGAGTTTATTAAGTTGTTTGTAAATGACTCCACAATTAATCACTTGTCTGTGCAAGGTATCACATGGCGCTCGCCTCCGCAGCTCTAGATATAGAGGGGAGGTGTAGGTAGGCTCCATCCATCCCGCTCTTGAGAGACAAGCTCTTGGCTGGGCTTCCTCCCATCGCAGGGCCGAGGCTGAGCACGCACCAGCTCGATACAGCTGTGGGGCCCCTTCGTGCCTTCCCTGGGCTCAGGGATTTTAGGACGTGGGGGGGGGGGTCCAGCATCGCTGCTGCATCCCTGGGGCAGCTCCTGCCTGCTCCTGCTCCCAGTTCCCCTTGGATGGGCCATCAGGAGCTCCCTCTCCATCCTTTCCAGAGGGGACACGGTCCATGCAGGTGTCCATGGGCGTGCGGGCAAGCTGCCTGGACCAGGACGGCCACCTCCCTGCCCTACGGGAGGCAGCTTGCCCGCACGCACCTGGGCATCTGCTCTGGACCAGTTTCCCTCCAGTGTGTCACTGGAGAGAGCCCCTGTGCAGGCAGGGATCCAGGATGGAGATGAAGGGAACCCCAAATCTCATGCTCACGGGATCCAGGACACTATGGAAACCACAGCGCTGCGGAGAAGGACCTGGGAGTGCTGGTGGACAAGCAGCTCTCCATGACCAGCAGCGTGCCCTCGTGGCCAAGAAGGCCAATGGTGTCCTGGGGTGCATGGAGAAGAGCATGGCCAGCAGGTCAAGGGAGGTTCTCCTCCCCCTCTGCTCTGCTCTGCCCTGGTGAGGCCACAGCTGGAGTTCTGTGTCCAGGTCTGGGCTCCCCAGTTCCAGACAGACAGGGAAGTACTGGGGAGAGTCCAGCGGAGGGCTGCGAGGATGATGAGGGGCCTGGAGCATCTCTGGTGTGAGGAAAGGCTGAGAGAGCTGGGGCTGGTTAGCCTGGAGAAGAGAAGCCTGAGAGGGGATCTGATCAACACTTATCAATATCTAAAGGGTGGGTGTCACGAGGAAGGGGCCAGACTCTTCTCAGTGGTGCCCAGCGACAGGACAAGGGGCAACGGGCACCAACTGGAACACAGGAAGTTCCACCTGAGCACGAGGAAAAACTTCTTCCCTCTGCGGGTGACCGAGCCCTGGGACAGGCTGCCCAGAGAGGTTGTGGAGTCTCCTTCTCTGGAGAGATTCCAAACCCGCCTGGACGCCATCCTGTGCAACCTGCTCTGGGTGATCCTGCTTTGGCAGGGGCTTGGACTGGGTGATCTCCAGAGGTCCCTGCCAACCCCACCAGTCTGGGGTTCTGTGTCTTCTCCATGCGGCATCAGCACGAGCTGCCTTCAGAGGGACAAGGGGGGTCTGCTACGCTGGGGTCTGCGCCCCTTTCTGCTGCTGCCTCTTCCACCATGTCCCCGAGGGCAGCATGGACTCCGAGGACAGGCTGCAGAAACCCGGCGTACACACGGGCACCCAGCGCGTGAGCAAGCGTGTGCTCAGACACTAAATGCATGTGCAAACGCCCCCATGCGTGCGCAGATGGCAAATGCACGTGCAAACTGGGGGCGCACAAGCGTGTGCAGACACTGAGCACGTCGCAGATGAGCACGTGTGCAGGCTGAGCGCACAGGCAACACTGAGCACCCATGGCAGACGTTGAGGGCATGTGCAAAAAATGCGGACACTGAGCACACACTGCAGGCGCTGAGCATGTGTTGCAGGCGCTGAGCACACGTTGCAGGTGCTGAGCACGCGTTGCAGGCGCTGAGCACGCGTTGCAGACATTGAGCACATGCTGCAGACATTGAGCACACATTGCAGGCGCTGAGCACGCGTTGCAGGTGCTGAGCACGCGTTGCAGGCGCTGAGTGTGGGTTGCAGACACTGAGCATGTGTTGCAGGCACTGAGCACGCGTTGCAGGCGCTGAGCACGCGTTGCAGGCGCTGAGCACGCATTGCAGACGCTGAGCACACGTTGCAGGCGCTGAGCACACGTTGCAGGCGCTGAGCACGCATTGCAGACATTGAGCACACGTTGCAGGCGCTGAGCACGCGTTGCAGGCGCTGAGCACGCGTTGCAGACATTGAGCACGCGTTGCAGGTGCTGAGCACACGTTGCAGACATTGAGCACGCGTTGCAGGCGCTGAGCACACGTTGCAGGCGCTGAGCACGCGTTGCAGACATTGAGCACGCGTTGCAGACATTGAGCACGCGTTGCAGGCGCTGAGCACACGTTGCAGGCGCTGAGCACACGTTGCAGACATTGAGCACACGTTGCAGACATTGAGCACACGTTGCAGACATTGAGCACGCGTTGCAGGCGCTGAGCACACGTTGCAGGCGCTGAGCACGCGTTGCAGGCGCTGAGCACGCGTTGCAGACGCTGAGCACGCATTCCAGACCTCAAGCTCACTCGCAGACCCCAGATGCCCCGCAGGATGTGCACCACTGCAGACGCTGAGCACGCACGCGGGCTCCAAGCGCTCGCACTCAGCCCACGTGTCTGTCGGGGCTTGGCCCCGCCATCGTCGGCACCCGCGGCACGCTGCGGCTCTGCGCACGCGGCTGGGCCGTCTGCAGGGAAACCCCAGCGCTGGGACGGGGCTCACGCCCTCCCTTGCACCCCGCGAAGGCTCTGGGCTGGTGTCCCGCCGTCACCTCACCCGCCTGCACCTCCACCCGCGGTGTCGCAGCAGAAACCTGCAGGCTCTCGTTGCCCAAAGGGCTTTGGGTGTCCAGCAAGGGGTGAGACCCGAGTCTGGGTGATGAGTTCCGATGTGGGTGGCCGCACGTGGGGTCGGTGCAGAGAAAGCCGAGCGCAGCCAGTGGAAACAGCCAGTCCTGGAGCTCAGCGGGTTGGGGGGTGAGAAGAGCTTGCTGGGATCCGGGAACAGGGCAGGGCGAGGGTGGCTGGCTGTCCTGGGGGTGAAAGGGTGGGAAGGAGGAGGACAGATGGACAAGGGCATGACTGGAGGGACGGGTGGGTGGGCTGATGGGCTGGAGGGATGGGGGGATGAGGGGATGGATGGATGGGTGGATGGATGGATGGATGAGGGGATGGATGAGGGGATGGATGGATGGATGAGGGGATGGATGGATGGATGAGGGGATGGATGGATGGATGAGGGGATGGATGAGGGGATGGATGAGTATCTGGACAAAGCTGAGCGCTAACAGTATTCCATGGTACCTGCTTCCCTGCCTGCAGAGCTCTCTGCCTGCAGAGCCCTGGCCACCAGCAGCCCCATGGCCCACCTGGCACAGCAGCAAGGCAGAGGGTGATGGAGCCAGGGGTGGCAGAGGCTCTTTCCCTCTCCCCGACACCCAGGTCCTCGCCCAGGCACGGTGACGAGGGGCCCGAGCCACACGCAGGCGAAGCCGAGGCTCACGGGGGGGGGGGGGGGCTGGTGTCAGGGGGCGGTGGGGACGCGGGTGCCTTCCCTCCATCTCCATCTCGACGGCTCCATTGCTCCTTGCAGTGCCGCAGGTGATGCCGCCAGCGCCGCCGCCGCAAACCCACAGCCCCGGCGGTGATTGACAGCCCTCTCCCACGCATGACTCATCGCCCGGCCCCCGGGGGGGGCTCAGCACAAGGAGGGGGCGGTGGGACACCCCCACCCAGGGCCATCACAGGCAGCTTGGCGGAAGAGCGATGCACCCAGCCCTGCGGTCGCACCCGGCCACCTCTCACTGCCCAGCCAGCCCCCTGCATCCCTGCGTCCTGCACCCTGCATCCCGCACCCCCATATCCTGCATCCCTGTATCCTGCATCCCCGTATCCTGCATCGCCGTATCCTGCATACCTGCACCCTGTATCCCTGTATCCTGCATCCCTGTACCCCCATATCCTGCATCCCTGTATCCTGCATCCTGCACCCTGCATCCCCGTATCCTGCATCCCTGTATCCCCATATCCTGCATCCCTGTATCCTGCACCCTGCATCCTGCACCCTGCATCCCTGTATCCTGCATCCCCATATCCTGCATCCCTGCATCCCTGCACCCTGCATCCCCGTATCCTGCATCCCCGTATCCTGCATCCCTGTATCCCCATATCCTGCATCCCCATATCCTGCATCCCTGCATCCTGCACCCTGCATCCCTGTATCCTGCATTCCCGTATCCTGCATCCCTGCATCCTGCACCCTGCATCCCTGTATCCTGCATTCCCGTATCCTGCACCCTGCATCCCCATATCCTGCATCCCTGCATCCCTGTATCCTGCATCCCTGTATCCTGCACCCCTCATCCCCGTATCCTGCACCCTTCATCCCCGTATCCTGCATCCCCATATCCTGCATCCCTGCATCCCTGCACCCTGCATCCCTGTATCCTGCATCCCTGTATCCTGCATCCCACACCCCCGCATCCCACAGCCCCGCATCCCCCATCTCTGTATCTGGTGCCCCTCACCCCTGCACCCTGCATCCCTGGGGACGTGGTCCAGGCAGAGGTCCAAGGACGTTCCCAGCGGGGACGGCTGCGAGGGGAAGCTCGAGCGGTTTTTAAGGCAAGGACCAAGGCCGTGGACAGTGGCAGCCAGCAGTCGTGCGTGGCATCAGCCACGTGCTGTGGGGCTGCCACGGGGGTCGGGGAGGGGTTCCCGGGACTGCCCTGCTCCGAGGAGGAATTCCCAGGACTGCCCTGCTCCGAGGAGGAATTCCCGGGACTGCCGTGCTCCGAGGAGGAATTCCCGGGACTGCCGTGCTCTGAGGAGCTGCCTGCTCTGCCTGCGCAGAGCGTAAATAGCAGGCAGCTCCTGACCTCTGGCTTTAAAATGCCCACCGTGCCTCACGCTGCGGGGCACCGCTCCCTGCAGCACACCCGCAGACATGTCCTTGTGCGTGCACACGCACACATGTGCTTGCACGCGCACCTCTGTGCACGCACATGCAAGCTCCTCACAACAGCAGCTGTTACAGAGCAGCACCGGGTGGCCGTGGGTGTAGGGTGGGTTTGGCTGTGGGTGTAGGGTGGGTTTGGCCATGGATGTAGGGTGGGTTTGGCCGTGGGTGTAGGGTGGGCTTGGCCGTGGGTGTAGGGTGGGTTTGGCCATGGGTGTAGGGTGGGCTTGGCCGTGGGTGTAGGGTGGGTTTGGCCATGGGTGTAGGGTGGGCTTGGCTGTGGGTGTAGGGTGGGCTTGGCCGTGGGTGTAGGGTGGGTTTGGCCATGGGTGTAGGGTGGGCTTGGCTGTGGGTGTAGGGTGGGTTTGGCCGTGGGTGTAGGGTGGGCTTGGCCGTGGGTGTAGGGTGGGCTTGGCCGTGGGTGTAGGGTGGGTTTGGCCATGGGTGTAGCACAGGGTGGCCGTGGGTGTAGGGTGGGCTTGGCTGTGGGTGTAGGGTGGGTTTGGCCGTGGGTGTAGGGTGGGCTTGGCCGTGGGTGTAGGGTGGGCTTGGCCGTGGGTGTAGCACAGGGTGGCCGTGGGTGTAGGGTGGGTTTGGCCGTGGGTGTAGGGTGGGTTTGGCCGTGGGTGTAGGGTGGGCTTGGCCGTGGGTGTAGGGTGGGTTTGGCCGTGGGTGTAGGGTGGGCTTGGCCGTGGGTGTAGGGTGGGTTTGGCCGTGGGTGTAGGGTGGGCTTGGCCGTGGGTGTAGCACAGGGTGGCCGTGGGTGTAGGGTGGGTTTGGCTGTGGGTGTAGGGTGGGTTTGGCCATGGGTGTAGGGTGGGCTTGGCCGTGGGTGTAGGGTGGGTTTGGCCGTGGGTGTAGGGTGGGTTTGGCCGTGGGTGTAGCACAGGGTGGCCGTGGGTGTAGGGTGGGCTTGGCCGTGGGTGTAGGGTGGGTTTGGCCGTGGGTGTAGGGTGGGTTTGGCCGTGGGTGTAGGGTGGGCTTGGCCGTGGGTGTAGGGTGGGTTTGGCCGTGGGTGTAGGGTGGGCTTGGCCGTGGGTGTAGGGTGGGTTTGGCCGTGGGTGTAGGGTGGGCTTGGCCGTGGGTGTAGCACAGGGTGGCCGTGGGTGTAGGGTGGGTTTGGCTGTGGGTGTAGGGTGGGTTTGGCCATGGGTGTAGGGTGGGCTTGGCCGTGGGTGTAGGGTGGGTTTGGCCGTGGGTGTAGGGTGGGTTTGGCCGTGGGTGTAGCACAGGGTGGCCGTGGGTGTAGGGTGGGCTTGGCCGTGGGTGTAGGGTGGGTTTGGCTGTGGGTGTAGGGTGGGTTTGGCCATGGGTGTAGGGTGGGTTTGGCTGTGGGTGTAGGGTGGGTTTGGCCGTGGGTGTAGCACAGGGTGGCCGTGGGTGTAGGGTGGGCTTGGCCGTGGGTGTAGCACAGGGTGGCCGTGGGTGTAGGGTGGGCTTGGCCGTGGGTGTAGCACAGGGTGGCCGTGGGTGTAGGGTGGGCTTGGCTGTGGGTGTAGGGTGGGCTTGGCCGTGGGTGTAGGGTGGGTTTGGCCGTGGGTGTAGGGTGGGCTTGGCTGTGGGTGTAGCACAGGGTGGCCGTGGGTGTAGGGTGGGTTTGGCCATGGGTGTAGGGTGGGTTTGGCCATGGGTGTAGCACAGGGTGGCCGTGGGTGTAGGGTGGGCTTGGCCGTGGGTGTAGGGTGGGCTTGGCTGTGGGTGTAGGGTGGGTTTGGCCGTGGGTGTAGGGTGGGCTTGGCCGTGGGTGTAGGGTGGGTTTGGCCATGGGTGTAGGGTGGGCTTGGCCGTGGGTGTAGGGTGGGCTTGGCCGTGGGTGTAGCACAGGGTGGCCGTGGGTGTAGGGTGGGTTTGGCCGTGGGTGTAGGGTGGGCTTGGCTGTGGGTGTAGGGTGGGTTTGGCCGTGGGTGTAGGGTGGGCTTGGCCGTGGGTGTAGGGTGGGTTTGGCCATGGGTGTAGGGTGGGTTTGGCCATGGGTGTAGCACAGGGTGGCCGTGGGTGTAGGGTGGGCTTGGCCGTGGGTGTAGGGTGGGTTTGGCCGTGGGTGTAGGGTGGGCTTGGCCGTGGGTGTAGCACAGGGTGGCCGTGGGCGCAGCAAGCACGGGGCTGTGCGATGCATCGCTGAGCAGGACCTGGCAGGCAGACGCTGCACCCAGCACCCCGCACGGCCCCACACAGCCCCGGCCGGTTGCCCCCGCAGTCCCCAGGGCAGCGCCCGTCTCGCTGACCCCCCCAGCCCCAGTGACCCGCAGTGGCAGTGCAGCACGGATCCCAACCCACCGCCTGCCCCTCCTGCCCCCCAGCACCCCCCTGCTGCTCCCCATCTCCCTGCGAAGGAACAAGCCCCCCGCTCCGGCCCTGGCTGGCACCCTGCAGGGTGCCACGGGACGGTGGGTGCAGGCAGGGGAACTGCAAACGCTCGCCCACCCTGGGAGCTGCCTCCCATCCCGGCGTGCCCACGTCCCGGCGCTGGCACGGTGTCACGACGGCACGGGCAGGGCTGGGCGCAGCAGGACCGTCGGACCAGGGTGCCACTGCCGTGTCCCCAAAAGCAGCTTGGCAGCTCGCTGCCCTCTCCATGGCATCACCCAGCGGCTCGTGAGCACCCAGCGGGTGGATCCGGGGCCGTCCTGCTGCGCCCACGGGCTCGCCAGCTCCCACTGCACCCATGGGCTCACCAGCTCCCGCTGCACCCATGGGCTCGCCAGCTCCCACTGCACCCACGGGCTCGCCAGCGCCTGCTGCACCCACGGGCTCGCCAGCTCCCCCTGCACCCATGGGCTCGCCAGCTCCCCCTGCACCCATGGGCTCACCAGCGCCCGCTGCACCCACGGGCTCACCAGCTCCCCCTGCACCCACGGGCTCGCCAGCTCCCCCTGCACCCACGGGATCACCAGCTCCCACTGCACCCACGGGTTCACCAGCTCCCCCTGCACCCACGGGCTCACCAGCTCCCCCTGCACCCACGGGTTCACCAGCTCCCCCTGCACCCATGGGCTCACCAGCTCCCCCTGCACCCATGGGCTCACCAGCTCCCCCTGCACCCACGGGCTTACCAGCTCCCCCTGCACCCATGGGCTCACCAGCTCCCCCTGCACCCACGGGCTCGCCAGCGCCCGCTGTCCCCCACCCCAGCCACCCACCCCGCGTGGCCAGCAGAGACCTGGACACCCCCACGCTGTCTCCCCAAGACCTTTAATATCATCGAGAGGCAGCAGCAAGAAGCGGGGGCAGCTCCTGCCGCCCCCCCCACCCTGTCCCCCCCCCCTCCAGCAGAGGCTGGAGCCGGGGGGGGACAGAGGCCGGACGCACCCCCTCCCCAGTTTGGGGGGGTGCAGAGGCTCTCGACGCCCTGCCCAGCATGGAGGGGACCCCGGGGATGGGGCACCCCCTCCCCCGGAGTGATGGGAGCACCGTGATGCCGGCACCCAGAGCCGGGCATGCATCCCACGGGAAGGGCTGCTCCCGTCTGCCTTGTCATTTTTAAGGAGAAAAACTTAAAACCAGAGGGACAGGGGGGGAAAGCGAGAGCCCCCGGCCGCAGCCCCCATCCCGCGGCTGGGCTCTGCCTCTCCGCCCGGAGCTCGGAGCAGAAGCCGAAAGCAGCCGGGGCGCGGGGCGCGGGGTCGGGTGGGCTGCCTGGCCGTGGCTCCCGAGACCGGCTGCGCCAGCGGGTGGGTGGCCTCGCTGCCTTTGCCCCTCCTGGCTGCCCGTGGGTCACCGTGCGGGGAGGAGAGAGGGCCCGGCGGGGGCTCCGGAGCCGGCGGGACCCTCGGCGGGTGCTGGGGTGCGGGGCTGGCGCGGCTCCCCCAGGGCAGCCCCGCTTGCGGATGAACCTGCGGCAGAGCGGAGAGCGGAGGGTTGGGGAAGGGGATGGGACACGCAGGGGGGACATGCGTGGGGGGACACCGCCGTGCACGCATGCGTGTGCCCGCGTCCCCGAGCCGGGGTGGCAGTGGGACAGCCGGAGCATCGGCTCCCACCTCCCGCTGCCTGCGCTGCCTGCGCTGCCCGCACGCTGGGCCCGGGCAGTGGGTGCAGGCAGGGAGGGACACTCACCCTGCGTGTCAGGCCTCCAGCTCAGACGTTGCGCAGGAGCTGGGGACAGAGCAGACGCGTCCCCGTTAGTCCTCAGCCTCCTCCGCGGTGCCCCGGCACGGCCTCCGAGCAGCCGCTACGGGGGACTGCGGTGGCAGCCACCCCATCCCACCCCGGAGCACCCAGCACGGCGCTGGCGAGGGACACCCCCAGTACTACCCCCTGGGAGCCGCGGGGTCCTGGCCCCTCACCCCAGATCCCCCCAGCCGCTGCTCCACGGCCCGTGGGGTGCAGAGACCCCCTGCCAGCTTGCAGGGGGGGCCGAGCCCGGACCGGAGGAGCGGGCACGGAGCGGGCAGGGACGGCCGTGCCTCGCACGCCGGCACACGCACACCGCGAAGCACAGCCCCCCGAGGAGCTTCCCCGCTGCCCCCCCGTTATAAACCTGAGCCTGGGCGGGGGTCCTGGGCCAGGGCTCCCCCACAGACCCGGTTCCGGGGGACGGGACGAGGCGGGGGGCACCGCGGCAGTGATGCTGCTGCTCCCCGCCCTCGGGGCACCCTTGGGGTGATCACCGTTGGGTGATGCACAACCGATGCCGGCGGTGGGACCCCCCCAGCCCCGGCACAGCCGCGTCCTCAGGTTTATAACAGCAACGAGAGCCCGAGGGATCAGCTCGGGCGCGGTGGAACCGGAGCAGCTCCGTCCTACCACCGGCCGGCGGCACCGGCGGGCCCCGTGGCTGAGCAAGGCTCCGACACCCATGGCCAACACCGGCACGGGGGGGATGCCAGGCGTGCAACAGCCCCCGGGGCAGGACGGCTGTTGCACAGACAGACAGAGCAAGACAACGGGGGTGGGGGGGGGGGGGGCTGATTTGTGACCAGGAGGGTGTTTCAGAGAAAACCCCCGCTGTGGGTAAAATCAGGAGCCTGGCAGCATCCCCCTCTTCCCGCATCACACGCTTCGGGACACCCCTGCACCCAGGGGACCACCCCCCAGCCCCGATGCCAGGCAGGGCACCCAAGGGATCACCCCCCCCCCCTCCCCCAGCTCTCTCTGGGGTGACCAGAGCCTGATGCTGGGGGGGACCCCCCACACCCCAGATTTAGGGAGCAGGACCCCCCCCTCCCAGCGTGTGATGCAGGGGAGATGCGGCCTCGCGCAGAGGGACCCCCGCGGCGCCCCGGTCTCACTCACGGTTAGCGGGTCAGTAGCAAAAGCAGCCACACTGTTCCTCATCTCGCTCTCATTGCCCCGCAGCGGGATGAGGGAGATGTTACCCAACCTGGAGTCCTGCTGCGACCGCGACGCCCGCACCTTGGAGGTCTCCGAGGGCCACAGGGACCCGCCGTTCTGGGGACAGAGGGGACGGGGGCTGGAGGGGGGGGCTGGACACCGGCTTTTCGGTTCTGGGCCACCCGGGGACCTCTCCTCCGCGTCGGGATGCCGGTATTTAGGGATGCGCGGATGCTCCAGAGGGTCTGTGCCAGCCCGGCACCCCTCCGCGCTGCCGCCCCGCAGCCCCGTGCCCGCTCCCTACCTGCACATGGAGGAAGGTGGCGAACCACTCCCGCAGATCGGCCTGGGTGTCACAGCAAAGGTACCTGCGGGGACGCGGCGTCAGCGGCCGGAGGGGATGGCGGGGCGCAGCGGGGAGGGATGTGCCGCGCGCCTCTGCCCGCACCCGCCTGCTCCGGGACCCCGGGCCGCTGCTTCGCACGAGGTCTGGCAGACCTCAGGGGACGGAAGGGGACGAGGGTGACAGCCACAGACCCCCGGGGTACCCCGAGCACCCAGCCAGGCTCTGCCCGCAGAAAGCCCCATCACGTCTGTCTGTCCTGGGGGTGAGCTTAGCGTCCCCATGTCCTCCCCTCCCTTACCATTGCTGCTTCTCGTGCTTCTCGTTCTCGTAGAAGACCGTAAAGCCCCAGCTGGAAGGGGAGAGGGGAAAACATGCAGGCCCCCCCCCAGGCTGCCCGGCCCCGGCTCCAGCACTCCAGGTGTCAAAGTGCCTCAGCAAACCCCTGTCCCTGCAACCCCCCGTCCCTGCAACCCCCCGTCCCTGTAACCCCCCCGTCCCTGGAAACCTCTGTCCCTGCAACCCCCCGTCCCTGCAACCCCCCGTCCCTGTAACCCCCCCGTCCCTGTAACCCCCCGTCCCTGTAACCCCCCGTCCCTGCAACCCCCCCGTCCCTGCAACCCCCCCGTCCCTGCAACCCCCCGTCCCTGCAACCCCCCCGTCCCTGGAAACCTCTGTCCCTGCAACCCCCCGTCCCTGCAACCCCCCGTCCCTGTAACCCCCTGTCCCTGTAACCCCCCCGTCCCTGCAACCCCCCGTCCCTGCAACCCCCCCGTCCCTGTAACCCCCTGTCCCTGTAACCCCCCCGTCCCTGCAACCCCCCGTCCCTGTAACCCCCCCGTCCCTGTAACCCCCTGTCCCTGCAACCCCCCCGTCCCTGCAACCCCCCCGTCCCTGGAAACCTCTGTCCCTGCAAACCCCCCCATCCCTGCAACTCCCCCCGTCCCTGCAACCCCCCGTCCCTGCAACCCCCCGTCCCTGTAACCCCCCCGTCCCTGTAACCCCCCGTCCCTGTAACCCCCCCGTCCCTGCAACCCCCCGTCCCTGTAACCCCCCCGTCCCTGTAACCCCCTGTCCCTGTAACCCCCCCGTCCCTGCAACCCCCCGTCCCTGTAACCCCCCGTCCCTGCAACCCCCCGTCCCTGCAACCCCCCGTCCCTGTAACCCCCCATCCCTGCAACCCCCCCGTCCCTGCAACCCCCCCATCCCTGGAAACCTCTGTCCCTGCAAACCCCCCCATCCCTGCAACTCCCCCCGTCCCTGCAACCCCCCGTCCCTGGAAACACCCGTCCCTGTAACCCCCCCGTCCCTGTAACCCCCCGTCCCTGTAACCCCCCCGTCCCTGTAACCCCCCGTCCCTGCAACCCCCCCGTCCCTGCAACCCCCCGTCCCTGGAAACCCCCCGTCCCTGCAACCCCCCGTCCCTGTAACCCCCCCGTCCCTGCAACCCCCCGTCCCTGTAACCCCCCGTCCCTGTAACCCCCCTGTCCCTGTAACCCCCCCGTCCCTGCAACCCCCCGTCCCTGTAACCCCCCTGTCCCTGTAACCCCCCTGTCCCTGTAACCCCCCGTCCCTGGAAACCCCTGTCCCTGTAACCCCCCGTCCCTGTAACCCCCCTGTCCCTGCAACCCCCCGTCCCTGTAACCCCCCTGTCCCTGTAACCCCCCTGTCCCTGTAACCCCCCGTCCCTGGAAACCCCTGTCCCTGTAACCCCCCGTCCCTGTAACCCCCCTGTCCCTGTAACCCCCCGTCCCTGTAACCCCCCTGTCCCTGTAACCCCCCTGTCCCTGTAACCCCCCGTCCCTGGAAACCCCTGTCCCTGTAACCCCCCGTCCCTGTAACCCCCCGTCCCTGCAACCCCCCCGTCCCTCACACCCGTGTGCACACACATGCCCATGCTCCCACCTATGCATTGCATGCACACGCCCACATGCACACTCACAAACACGCACATACTCATATACACACACACGCGTGCACACGCAGGCTGACATGCACGCACACACCCACATGCACACACTCACCCGCATGCACATACACACGCACACACGTACGCAACTCACTGGCATGCATGCACACACCCACGTGTGCCCGTGCACTCATATGCACACACACTGACATCCACACCCACATGCACATGCACATAAATATATGCACTTGCACACGTGCACACACAGCTACACAACTTGCTGACATGCACACACCCATATGCACACTCACATGCATGCTCATATGCACATATGTGCACACACACATTGACATGCACGCACACGCCCACATGCACACAAACATATGCACACGCGCACACACACATACACAAATTGCTGACATGCACACATATGCCCATGCACACACACGGACATACGCTGATATGCACGCATGCACCCACGTGCACACACTCACACGCATGCACATACACATATGCACATGCACACACATGTACACAACTAGCTGACATGCACGCACTCACGTACATGCACACACACACGTGCATGCAGACATGCACGCACACACCCATATGCACACACTCACATGCAGACACCCACATGCACGCACCCACACACATATATGCACATGCACGCGTGTGCACACAGACTCTGACACGCACCTCCCCACACACACGCGTGCACACCCAGAGGCAAACCCGCATGCACACACACACACACACACACACACACACACGTCCGGTCCCTGTGCACACCCGTCCTGCGGGGCTGCTCTGACATCTGCTGGCAGGAGCCATGGCCAGCACGAGACGTGTCCCAGCAGCCAGAACTGTCCCCGGCCCTGTCCTCGTTCCTGTCCCCATCCCCATCCCCGTCCCCATCCTGGTCCCTGGCCCCGTCCCTGGCCCTGTCCTTGGCCCCAGCCCCAGCCCTGTCCCCATCCCCATCCCATCCCATCCCCATCCCATCCCCATCCCATCCCATCCCCATCCCCATCCCCATCCCCATCCCATCCCCATCCCCATCCCATCCCCATCCCATCCCCATCCCCATCCCCATCCCATCCCCATCCCCATCCCATCCCCATCCCATCCCATCCCATCCCCATCCCATCCCATCCCCATCCCATCCCATCCCATCCCCATCCCATCCCCATCCCATCCCATCCCCATCCCATCCCCATCCCATCCCCATCCCATCCCATCCCCATCCCATCCCCATCCCATCCCATCCCATCCCCATCCCATCCCATCCCATCCCATCCCCATCCCCATCCCCATCCCATCCCATCCCATCCCAGCAGGACACCACGTTGCCACTCACCACGTCGGGGGCCGAAGCTTCTTCTTAATGCCCAGGTAGACCTTCAGGTTCCTGACGGGCCACTCCTTCTCCGGCTTGTGGCTCTGGGGGAAAAGGGGCCCGGCCCTGGGTTGGGGGCTGCAGGGCCACCGCCAGCCCCCTTGTCACCCATCCCCACCCACGCTGATGCCAAGGATGGGTTTTGTCCCCTCGGCGGGCAGGGAGGAGACGCCGTGGGGACGCGGTGATGGGGAAGGGGCTCGGCCCAGGTCTCAGCTTGCCACAGAGCGGGTGCCCATCGCCCGTGACTGAGGGAGGGGACACGGGTGGCCTGTCCCCGCGGCGGGGTCCCCCACAGACGGTGCCGGTTGCCTTCAGAGCTGGGACCAGCGCTGCCGCGTCGCGACGGGGTCCGGAGAGCCCGGCACTGGGTGCTCCCCATGGGGACGCGCACGTCACATCCCTCCTCAGCATTGCGGCCATGGCCCCAGCCCCGCTCTGCCGCCGGCTCTCTGCCCTCACCACACCCCAACCATCCCACCGGCACGGCACGGCACGGCACGGCACGGCAGGCGGGCACCTCCCCGCGATGGATGAAGATGGGTGCCCCAACTCCTCCCCGGGTCCCGCTTGGGCTGTGCGGGGCTCCCCCCCCCCCCCCCAGCCTCGGAGCATCCTTTGGGGTGCTGGCTGTGAGCTGCCCCCCCCCGCCCCCAGCAGCCTCCCAAGAGGAGGGCCGGGGGAAAGCGGGGCGTCCCCGTGGCCCGCACCGCGGCAGCCAGCCGGCCCAGGCGTCGCCCATCGCCGGCATGCCGTTCCAAAAGGCACCGCGGCTCCCCCTGTGCCCCCCCCCCAGCCGGTGCCATCCGCACCTCGCCGAGCCGCGCAAGCGGGTGCCACGACGGGGGACCCCCCCCCCCATACAGCTGCCCGCCCGCGTACGCGTGCAAGTGGCGTGACTTACAAGAGCCCGATCCAATTCCCGCGGGATGGGGAGCCAGCTCAGCCCATCCCCCCCCCCCGCAGCACCGGCCCCTTCCCCGTCCCCGTCTCCAGCTGCCCGGAGCGAGGGGCAGCGACACCCCCAAATCGGAGGACCCCGGATAAGAGGGGTGCAAGCTGGCGCACCCCCGGCGCCGGGGGCTAACGGGGAGGGACGGCAGCACCGGGGGCAGCTCCGGCACAGGCAGCACCCCATGGCACCCGGGGGCGCAGGGCGACGGGCGGACGCGTGTTGCGGGATTGGATTTGGGAGTGACCCCGGGCAGCCTTGTAAGGGCAGAGGCACCGGAGCCCCCGTGTGCCCCGCCGAGCCCCCCGGGCTCCTCTACTCACGTTCTCCAAGGGGGGGGTCCGCTGCTTCAGGCTCTGTTCAACAGAGGACGGGGGGGTTAAAGCAGACGTGGGGGACGAGCCGCAGCGGGAGGAGAGGGGGTCACCTCCCCGCAGAGCCTTCGCTGCCCACGGGCAGGGCACGGGGGATGGCGGCAGCCACGGGCCGGGGCGCGGGGTCGGACCGGGGAGCCGGGGCGGGGGGAGCAGGGACCGGTGAGCGGGGGGCGGATGTCCCAGCACAGCTGGGACGCCAGCGTCCCCCTCCTGAGTCCTTGCACTGACTTGGAGCCGGCTCTGGACCTGCTCCGGGAAAGCTCCGGGTCTGGGAGAGCGACGGCACTGCTGGGGTCAGCCCCGTCGCTGCCTGCAATGCCTGCGTGATACCAGCCCCGTCGCTGCCTGCAATGCCAGCCCCGTCGCTGCCTGCAATGCCTGCGTGATACCAGCCCCGTCGCTGCCTGCAATGCCAGCCCCGTCGCTGCCTGCAATGCCTGCGTGATACCAGCCCCATCGCTGCCTGCAATCCCAGCCCCATCGCTGCCTGCAGTGCCAGCCCCATCGCTGCCTGCAATCCCAGCCCCATCGCTGCCTGCAATCCTAGCCCCGTCGCTGCCTGCAATGCCAGCCCCATCGCTGCCTGCGATGCCTGCATGATACCAGCCCCATCGCTGCCTGCGATGCCCGTGCGGTGCCAGCCCACGTGGGTCCTCAGGGACACCCGGCGCAGGGTGACAACGCAGCACAGCTGGGAAGGAAAGTGAAGGCAGGGGAAGGGAGCGGTGCCGTGCAGGCAGCCAGCAGGCAGGGCTCACCCGCACTTCCTTGTAGAGGCGCAGGCAGCTGTGGTTGAGGATGAAGTAGCGGTCGTGGAAGCCGGTGCTCAGGCCGAGCCCCAGCAGGTTCCTCTCCTCCCGAAACTTCATCATGCCGTGCTTGCAGTCACCCACTCTGCTGGCTGGGGGCACACGCCTGAGCGGCTCCGGCCCCCCAGGGGGGTCAGGCCCCCCAGGAAGGGCGCGGGGCGCAGCCAGACCCGGTCCCGCAGCGCAATAGCAAGGGCAACCCCCTCTCGCCCCCCCCCCCGCCCCTGAAGCCCACCGGCTGCTGCACAGTCCCCCCGGTGCTGCCCCCCTGCCTGCTGCCTGCTGCCTGCTGCCTGCTCCCAGCCCAGGCAGGGCAGGCAGGACCATCTCCCCCCCTGCGCTGGGCACAGCATCCGGCCACGACCCCGTATCGGGGGGCTCCCAGTCCCGTGCTAACTGGGCTGGTGCCCATGCCGCTTGCACGGCCAGGCAGGATGCGGCCCTGGGATTGTTGGTCCCTTGGGGATTTTCTGCAGGGCTGCTGGCAGCAGCACAGGGAGCATCCTGCCCACCCAGCACTGGCAGGGACCTGGCGCTGGCCCCATCCCCAGTCCCATTCCCATTCCCTTCCCTGTCCCCATCCCACTCCATCCCATCCCCTTCCCCATTCTATACCATGCCCATCCCCATCCCACCACACTCCATGCCAACTATTCTGTCCCATCCCCATCCCCATCCCATCCCCATCCCATCCCATCCCATCCCATCCCATCCCCATCCCATCCCATCCCATCCCCATCCCCATCCCATCCCCATCCCCATCCCATCCCAATCCCCATCCCATCCCATCCCCATCCCATCCCATCCCCATCCCATCCCCATCCCATCCCATCCCCATCCCATCCCCATCCCATCCCCATCCCATCCCATCCCCATCCCCATCCCATCCCCATCCCCATCCCATCCCCATCCCCATCCCATCCCATCCCCATCCCATCCCATCCCATCCCCATCCCCATCCCCATCCCATCCCATCCCATCCCCATCCCCATCCCATCCCATCCCATCCCCATCCCATCCCATCCCCATCCCATCCCCATCCCATCCCCATCCCATCCCATCCCCATCCCCATCCCATCCCATCCCATCCCCATCCCCATCCCATCCCATCCCCATCCCCATCCCATCCCATCCCCATCCCATCCCCATCCCATCCCCATCCCATCCCATCCCCATCCCCATCCCATCCCATCCCCATCCCATCCCCATCCCATCCCCATCCCATCCCCATCCCCATCCCCATCCCCATCCCATCCCATCCCCATCCCATCCCCATCCCATCCCCATCCCATCCCATCCCCATCCCATCCCCATCCCATCCCATCCCCATCCCCATCCCATCCCATCCCCATCCCATCCCCATCCCCATCCCCATCCCATCCCATCCCCATCCCATCCCCATCCCATCCCATCCCCATCCCCATCCCATCCCATCCCCATCCCATCCCCATCCCATCCCATCCCCATCCCCATCCCATCCCATCCCATCCCCATCCCATCCCCATCCCATCCCCATCCCCATCCCATCCCATCCCCATCCCATCCCATCCCCATCCCCATCCCATCCCCATCCCATCCCATCCCATCCCCATCCCATCCCCATCCCATCCCATCCCCATCCCCATCCCATCCCCATCCCATCCCCATCCCCATCCCCATCCCATCCCATCCCCATTCCCATCCCATCCCATCCCATCCCCATCCCATCCCCATCCCATCCCCATCCCATCCCCATCCCATCCCCATCCCCATCCCCATCCCCATCCCATCCCCATCCCATCCCCATCCCATCCCCATCCCATCCCCATCCCATCCCATCCCCATCCCCATCCCCATCCCATCCCCATCCCCATCCCATCCCATCCCATCCCCATCCCATCCCATCCCATCCCCATCCCATCCCCATCCCATCCCATCCCCATCCCCATCCCATCCCCATCCCATCCCCATCCCCATCCCCATCCCATCCCATCCCCATTCCCATCCCATCCCATCCCATCCCCATCCCATCCCCATCCCATCCCCATCCCATCCCCATCCCATCCCCATCCCCATCCCCATCCCCATCCCATCCCCATCCCATCCCCATCCCATCCCCATCCCATCCCCATCCCATCCCATCCCCATCCCCATCCCCATCCCCACCCCACCCCACCCCACCCCACCCCGTCCCCTCCCTCCCCCAGGCCCCTGCCCCCCCAGCTCCTCACCGAGGTAGATGAGCATGTTCTCCATGGACATCTGCTTCTTCACCACCAGGTAGCTCTCCGTCCCCAGGCAGTGCAAAATGGGCAGGACTTTTTCCGAGTAGTGCAAGGGCCGTTCTGGCAGGCAGAGGGACAGGCAGGGATCAGGCAGCATCCTGGGGGGTGGCACCCCCAAGGGCCGGGGGTCACACGTGTGTCCCCAGTCCTGCCTGTCCCCGAGCAGAGCTCCCACGCAGCGCCATCGCCTTTTAATTGGATTCATTTCACGGTGCTGCCGCTTTCTAATTGTCCCCTGGGGAGGGGACCTCTGGGCCACGCTACGTGAGCGGCGGGGCCGCGCGGGGCCGGGAAGGTGGCTCGGGAAGCATTGCCGACAGACATCGCGATAGCCGAGCGAGCGCGTCTGGATGCCGCGGACTGCTGCAGGCAGCACGCAACCTGCAGGCGTGCCCGCGGAACGTGCACGGGGGTATCTCAAACGCGGGTGTTTCCACGCGAGTCGAGGGTTTCACAAAAGCTCATGGGTGAAGATTCAATTTTAGGTTCATTTCAGCCGCCGCACAGCCTGAGGGGCCTTTTTATTTCTGTTTTCTGGGTGCTGCTCTGCTAAGCAGCGGCAGGGAAGCAGCACCCACCCCTTGCGGAGGGGAGCCTGAGCGTGATGGCTCGGCGCTGGCAAGGACCGAAACGTCTCAGCAGAGGCTTGCAGTGATGCCCAGAGCGCTGCCGGGCTCAGCGCCCTGCCAGTCCCCCTGCCAGGCACGCTCGAGAGCCGGGGTCTCATCCTGCTCACACCAAGCTCTCGCCCGCTGCTGCCTACGGACACCCCAGAGCTGCTCCCTTTGGTGGCCAGAGAGCCTGGACACCCCCACCAAGGATGCAGGGAGACCCTCTGGGTCCAGCCCAAACCTCTGGCCCTTTCACGTGCTCAGCCACGTGCAATCTGGATGCGGTGAGCAAAGCCATGGTGCCACAGCCGGCTTCTCCCAAGCGCCTGGAGCCCGTCCTGGCATTGCTCCACGGTGCGGTCCCCGTGGGAGCCTTCTCATCCCCATCCACATCCCTACCTCCAACCCCACCTCCAACCCCACCTCCATCCCCATCTGCACCTCCACCTCCAACCCCACCTCCATCTCCACCTCCATGTCCTTCTCCACCTCCATCTCCATCTGCACCTTCACCTCCATCTCCACCTCCATGTCCTTCTCCATTTCCTTCTCCACCTCCACGTGCATCCCCATCTGCACCTCCACCTGCATCTCCATCTCCATTGCCGTCCCCATCCCCATTCCCACCACCCTCATGCCCCCACACCAACCTGCTTCCTCCCTCTCGTTCACTTCGAAGCAGCTCCAATAGTCCTTCTCCTTCATGACGATTTTCCTCCGGTCCAGGATCTCGAAGGTGAGCTCCTCGGCTGTCATGGTGGCCGGGATCTGGGAGGAAGGGACAGAGGGAGGGGACAGATCTCTACCAGCTGGTGCCTGGGGCCGTGCCACCCTCGTGCTGCAGAGGTGCCGGTTCAGAGCATCCCCCCCCATGCCACCACAGAGGTTTGGGCATGCAACACGAGGTCCTTGTCTTCTCTGCACCCTCCTCCACCCCACCACTCACCTTGACGTGCTGCTCTGCCTCCGTCTTCTTCTCCTCCAGGTAGACGGTGCAGATGAAGTCTCCGGCTTGCTGGAGGGCAACAGGAAAGCACTTCACCTGCGGCTTCCCACATGTGGGCTAAATCCCCCCACCCAGCGTGGACGCCTCCTGCCTGGGGCATCTCTGATATCTATTTTTTGGGACAACGTCTCCAGGAGACGCTGGAGCAGGTGATGGGGCCCCACGCAAAGAGGGTGCCCCAGGAAGCTCCCCATGTCCAGGACCCACCTGAGTCCCACTGGACGCTGCCTCCCGCATCTTCATGATGGCCATGATCTCGTCCTGCTGCTTCTTCATCTCTTGATCATTGACCTGCCGAGGAAGAGGAGCCCAGGGAGCCATCAGGGCTGACCAGACCACCCTTAAGTTTCACTGCGGGTCCCCAGGGGAAGCTGCTCCCCCGCCCAGCGGTGCCAGCAGCTCCAGGCTCGGGGTTCTCCAGGGATTGCAGGGACACAGACCCCCCCTTCCCTCATCTCCAAAGCAAGGAGATGTCTGCAGTCAGCGCAGCCCCAGCTTCCTCCTCCCTCCACCTCCCCATCCCCTGGGAACGTTCACACGTGGGCCTGATCCAGCCCCCTCTCCCCAGAGCAGCGCCGGGGGGGGTGAACCTACGTTAAAGATCTTGACGTAGTGGCTGATGAGGTCCTCCACCACGCGCCCTGCCTTGTAGTCCTTCCCGTCCGTCTGGAAGAGCGTGGGCCCGAAGACGATGGCCAGGTTGTGCGTGTTCATCTGGTTCTCCCCAGAGAAGCGCTGGACCCTGCGGGGAACCCCGTTACGGTTCCTGCCCTGGGGCCCCCCCACACCCCCCGCCCCCCATCAGCCTTGCCAAGGGGAACGCCCCCCACGCCGGGACGTGATGCTCGGCTTTGGGACCCCAAATCCCCCCACCCTGTCCTTGCTCGGGACGCGAGCCAAGGGGTGAGGGCTCTGCTCTGCCCCACGCCTCCCCCGGACCCCACAGCAGATGGGACGATGCCCCATGGAGGCTCGGGGACCGCGGGCTCTGCCGCGCCGCAGACCTGCCGCCCGCGCCGTACCGGAAGAGGTGGTTGATGAGCGCCTTCAGCGTGGCCCGGTTCACGGTGGGGAGGATGCCCAGGAGCCGCCGGTACTCGCCGATCTTTGCCTCCTCATCCTCCAGCACTGCGAGAGGAGCACGAGGGAGGGGATGAGTGCGGAGGGGCGTGAAGGTGAGATTGAGACCCACGGCCCTGCCGTCCCCTCTCCAGACCCCACCTCGGACCCTCCTGCCCCACTGCGGGGACGGAGCATCCCAGCTCCACGGGGATGGAGCATCCCAGGGCCGGAGCATCCCAGCTCTGTGAGGCTGGAGCATCCCAGCTCCACGGGGCTGGTGTCTCAGCTCCACGGGGCCAGAGCATCCCAGGGCTGGACATCCCAGCTCCACTGGGCTGGAATATTGCATCTCTGCAGGGCTGAAGCATCCCAGCTCCACAAGACCGGAGCATCCCAGCTCCATGGGGATGGAGCTTCCCAGCTCCATAGGGCTGGAGCATCCCAGAGCCGAAGCATCTCAGCTCCACAAGACCAGAGCATCCCAGCTCTGCAAGGCTGGAGCATCCCAAATCGATAGGACCGGAACATCCCAGGGCTGGAGCATCCCAAATCCACAGGACCAGAGCATCCCACAGCTGGAGTATCCCAGCTCCAGGGGGTCGGAGCACCCCAGCCCCACAGGTCTCCAGCTGCCGGGTGCCTCCAGCCCTGGTACTCAGGGGCCGGATCCAGAAGCAAAGGGCGGGGGGGGGGGGGGGTCTGGCTCTCTGCCCTGTCTCAGCCCCAGCCAGAGCCCGGGGCTGCACGGGGTCAGCGTGGGCGTTCCGCTCCCCACCCAGGGGCTCGAGCCCTTGGACCACGTGGGGTCCAGATGTGCTCTCCCCGTGCAACCCGGAGGAGAGGACGAAGGGGGCTGCAGCAGAGCCAGGGAGCCCATCCCCCCCCCCCGTCCTCCCACCGCCCCCCAGCAGCCCCCCAGGGCTCACCCGTCGCCTGCAGCCAGTCCTGGCCCCACCGCGCGGTGAAGAGCCCATCCCCGAGGTCGCGGAAGAAGCGTTTGAGGGTGTTGGCGACGTCGTCCACCTGGTGCTCGCCCTCCTTCAGGCGGACGCTGCGGGCGTCCCGGCGCAGCATCTCCAGCAGGTTGGTGGTCTTCGAGTTCTGCCCACTCTTGCGGTAGATGCCCTCGGACGTCAGCCCTGGGGCAGAGCCAGTGGGGATGAGACCCCCTCGGCAGGGGGGGGGGACAGTCACCCCTCCCAGCCCCCTGCCCGCCCACCCCATCAAACGCCGCCGCGGGGAGCCGGTGCCGTGGCGCTTCCCACCCCGCAGGTGTTGCCACGACCGCCGAGGAGCCGCGGGGTAAAGCCGAAGCCCTGCTCCAGCCGGAGCTCTCCTACAAAGCTGCAGCAGATGCTCAGGGAGGGAGGGAAACGTGTGTCACGAGCGCGTTGGGTCTCAGCCAGCCGCGCCACACCGATGGATTGACCCGAACGCCGCGCTCTGGTCCCCGCCAGCACCTGGCGATGGGCGACGGCACGTACCGCACTGGGTGATGTAGTCGATGCAGCGGTCCACCAGCAGCGGGACGTCCGACTCCGTCAGCTGCTGCTCTGACAAGGTGTCCCCCGAGCTGCCCGCAGCCTTCTGGATGGCGTGGACCCAGCCCAGGAAATCCAGCTTCCTCTCCCCCTGGATGTACAGCGTCCTGCCGGCAACGCCAGCCTCAGCCGGGGGCCGGCCGCCCCCCCCTCCCCGACCCCACCGCATGGCCGGGACCCCCGGGAAAAGCTGGGACCAGAGGCCTGGGGATGGTCCCAGCTCTCTTCTGAGGGTCCCCCATCACTGCGGGGAGGGCGAAGGCACCCCCGGGCGAGGGGCAGCCTGGGCAGGGGCTGATATTCTGCCCCCCCCCCCACCCTCTGCTCTTACCTCCGTCTCTCCACCAGCACCAGCACCTCGTTGTCTCCCTGGATGGCTGGAGGGGAAGGGAGAGAGCCCATCACCCACAGGAATTTGGGGTGCCCCAGCCCCCCCAGCCCCACATGTGGGGGGGGGCTGTGCCAGGCAGCCAGCGGGTTCCGGCTCCGGCCCAGGCGGGACAAGCAGCGACTTTCCAGGGGTGGGGAAGAGGATGGAGAGGAGGAAGAGCGGCTGCATCCCGCTCCGTGCAGGGACCCCGAGCTCCATCGGAGCAGCACCCATCACCCCCACACCAAAACCACCTTGGCTGGGTGCAACCCAGCTGCTCGGGGCTGGATTTGGGGGACACCCCCCCCCCCTCCCCAAGGTCCCTCCCAGCCTGGGGGGAGGGCAGGGGCACGCACAGAGCTCCTGCAGCTTGCGCAGCTGGAGAGGCTCCTGCCGCTCGCTGTCCTCGAAGCAGACGTGGAGCGCGGAGCCGGCCAGGGCGAACCAGCCCTCCTTGGCTCGCTCCAGGCTGAGGCCGCCCTTGTAGTGCAGCCGGCCGATCCGCTCGAAGTCGAGAGCCAGCAGCTCCTCGGCACGGGGGTGGATGAAGGACTGAACCGGGGAGAAGAGGGACGCGTCAGCGCCGCGGCACCCGGCTCCCTCCGGCACCCGCGGCAGCCCCCAGCCCACCGCATCCTACCTTGGCAATGGACTTGAGCCATTCCCGAGCGGAATCGGGGCTCTCCAGCCCGAAGAGGTAGAGCCGCTCCGACTCGATGTAGACCTCGAACGTGCTCTCGATCCTGCGGGAGGGAGGGAAAGGGGAGCCTGGACACCCGTGGGTGCTGGGACGGAGCTGGTTGGGTGCCAGGGGCACCCCGGGTGGGGAGAACTTCCCGCTGCACATCTGCCAGCAGCTCTGCCGACGGCTGATCCGGTTTGGGATCCCCCCACCACGGCCCCGGGCCCTCCAGCATCCCCGTGCTGCCCTGAACGCTCCGACGGGGAGCACGGGGGCTGCAGGGGGGCTGCAGGGGGGCTGCAGGGGGGCTGCAAAGGGGCTGCAAAGGGGTTACAAAGGGGCTGCACAGGGGTTACAAAGGGGCTGCAAAGGGGCTGCAAAGGGGTTACAAAGGGGCTGCACAGCGGTTACAAAGGGGTTACAAAGGGGCTGCACAGGGATTGCAAAGGGGCTGCACAGGGGTTACAAAGGGGCTGCACAGGGGCTGCGCAGGGGTTACAAAGGGGCTGCGCAGGGGTTACAAAGGGGCTGCACAGGGGCTGCGCAGGGGCTGCACAGGGGCTGCACAGGGGTTACAAAGGGGCTGCACAGTGGTTACAAAGGGGCTGCACAGGGGCTGTGCAGGGGTTACAAAGGGGCTGCACAGGTGTTACAAAGGGGCTGCAAAGGGGCTGCAAAGGGGCTGCACAGGGGTTACAAAGGGGTTACAAAGGGGCTGCACAGGGGCTGCAAAGGGGCTGCACAGGGGTTACAAAGGGGCTGCACAGGGGTTGCACAGGGGTTACAAAGGGGCTGCAAAGGGGCTGCACAGGGGTTGCACGGGGGCTGCAGGGGGGCTGCACAGGGGTTGCACAGGGGCTGCAAAGGGGTTACAAAGGGGCTGCAGGGGGGCTGCAAAGGGGTTGCAAAGGGGCTGCAAAGGAGTTGCAAAGGGGTTGCAAAGGGGCTGCAAAGGGGCTGCACAGGGGCTGCAAAGGGGCTGCACAGGGGTTGCAAAGGGGCTGCAAAGGGGTTACAAAGGGGCTGCACAGGGGTTACAAAGGGGCTGCACAGGGGTTACAAAGGGGTTACAAAGGGGCTGCACAGGGGCTGCACAGGGGCTGCAAAGGGGCTGCACAGGGGTTACAAAGGGGCTGCACAGGGGTTGCACAGGGGTTACAAAGGGGCTGCAAAGGGGCTGCACAGGGGTTGCACAGGGGCTGCACAGGGGTTACAAAGGGGCTGCAGGGGGGCTGCAAAGGGGTTGCAAAGGGGCTGCAAAGGAGTTGCAAAGGGGTTGCAAAGGGGCTGCAAAGGGGCTGCACAGGGATTGCAAAGGGGCTGCACAGGGGCTGCAAAGGGGTTGCAAAGGGGTTGCAAAGGGGCTGCAAAGGGGTTACAAAGGGGCTGCACAGGGGTTGCAAAGGGGCTGCAAAGGGGTTACAAAGGGGCTGCAAAGGGGCTGCACAGGGATTGCAAAGGGGCTGCACAGGGGTTGCACAGGGGCTGCACAGGGGTTACAAAGGGGCTGCAGGGGGGCTGCAAAGGGGTTGCAAAGGGGCTGCAAAGGAGTTGCAAAGGGGTTGCAAAGGGGCTGCAAAGGGGTTACAAAGGGGCTGCACAGGGGTTACAAAGGGGCTGCAAAGGGGTTACAAAGGGGCTGCACAGGGGTTGCACAGGGGCTGCACAGGGGTTGCACAGGGGCTGCAAAGGGGTTACAAAGGGGCTGCACAGGGGTTACAAAGGGGCTGCAAAGGGGTTACAAAGGGGCTGCACAGGGGTTGCACAGGGGCTGCAAAGGGGTTGCAAAAGGGTTGCAAAGGGGCTGCACAGGGGCTGCACAGGGGTTGCACAGGGGCTGCACAGGGTTGCACAGGGTTGCACAGGGTTGCACAGGGGTTGCACAGGGGTTGCAGAGGCTTTACACAGGTTCCTTGCAAAGACAGACGGGTCAGGCTCGCTGCGAGGGCGAGAAGGGCCGGCGGTGGGGGTGGGGACAGCAGCCCCCCATGCCAGCACCCGTGGGTGATACGGCGGCCATGCCCAGCCCTGCGGGAGCAGAGGGGATGTCGGGGTGCTATAGGGGTGCACGTGGGGGTACAGCCTTACCCGTGGGCGTGGGGCGGGTTGTTCACCAGGCACACAATCTCCTCCACCTTGATCTCGCCGTTGGGCACGGCGTTGCGGTCATTCTCGTAGTAGCTGAGGACGCCGTCCTGCAGCGTGCACCACCGCCGGCTGAACTCTGCACGGCACAGGATGGTGCTGGGCACCCCCACACGCTCCAGCCAGCCCGAGGTCACCCACCAGCCCAGCCTGGGTGGCCCTGCAGCACCCACTGGGTGCCCACCCGCTGTAATCCCCCCTTGAGCCAGGCTGGCCAGGTGATGCTGCACCTCCCTGGGGCTTTTTCAATGCCCTGGGGAGCAGGGGACGGTGCAATCCCCCCGCCGGGATGGCTCGGAGCCCCCCCATCCCCCTGTACCCCTATTTCCCCGCCCCACGGGCCCCCACGTACCTTCCTGGCCCTTCCTCTCGCCCACGGGCTTGGCCATGGAGGGGGTCTTGTAGAGGAAGCCGTTGTGGGTGACGGAGGGCAGGGGCACCGAGTAGGGCTTCTCCTCGCTGCACCCCGCCTCCAGGCGCGGCGGCTCTGCAAACGGGGTGACAACCTGTCACGGGGGGCTGCACCCCCCTGCAGAACTTCCCCCCCTCCCCAAAAACACAGCTGGTGAGGACTGAGCTGCCCAGCAGCTAAGGGACACAGTGGGGTGCAGCGGGACCCTGCTAAGCCAGGGACGGGGTGACAGCGGTCCGTGTCATCCCCCGGCTGCTCTGCTGTTGTGACACGAAGGGGGCAGCTGGATGGGGGCTGCAGTGGTGACACCAGCCACATCCCCCCCCCGCCATCCCCCGAGACAGCTGGCCGTGTGTTGTCCCCCCCAGCACAAGAAGCAGGACCCCAAAAACATCCCCCAGGCTGCACGGCGAGCCCCTCCATGGCACGGCTGGGGCGCAAGGAGCAGCACCCGGCCCCAAACCTGGGGTGCCTGGGGGTCAGCGGGGTCAGGCTTTTCTGCTGGGATGGCACCCCACATCCCGCATCCCACATCCCACATCCCTCATCCCTCATCCCTCATCCCACATCCCACATCCCACATCCCACATCCCGCATCCCTCATCCCACATCCCACATCCCACATCCCACATCCCTCATCCCACATCCCGCATCCCGCATCCCGCATCCCGCATCCCACATCCCTCATCCCTCATCCCACATCCCTCATCCCACATCCCGCATCCCACATCCCACATCCCACATCCCGCATCCCACATCCCACATCCCGCATCCCTCATCCCGCATCCCTCATCCCTCATCCCACATCCCTCATCCCACATCCCTCATCCCACATCCCTCATCCCACATCCCTCATCCCTCATCCCTCATCCCTCATCCCTCATCCCACATCCCTCATCCCACATCCCTCATCCCGCATCCCGCATCCCGCATCCCGCATCCCGCATCCCGCATCCCGCAGCGGCCCTGCAGACCAGCCCCGGGCAGAGCTGTGACGGGAGGGGGACGTCACGGGAAGGTGGGGACAGGAGTCCCCCACCAGCGAGGTCTCTCCCGGGCTGCCCCCGGTCCCCGAGTGGAGGAGAAGGGCAGAGCATCGCAGTCCTGCGGCTGAGGTAACGGCCCAGGGCTCTGCCACAGGCACGTCCCCCCTGCCTCAGTTTCCCCACCCTGCCCTCCGGCAAGAGGCATCCCCCCATTTCCTCCGGGGACCAGGCAGAGATGGGGCGCAGGGACACCCCTAAAGCCCCCCCAGGTCAGACCGCAGGGCTGCCCGGAGCTCTGGAGACGGAGAAACCCCGGGGGGGGACGCAGCGCCCTGCTCCACCGGCCCAGCCCTGCTCCGCGCACGGTGCCGGGCTCACCGACCCCAGCGATCCCGGGGCTCCGGAGACGCCCGCCAGAGCCAGACCCGGCGGGATGAGCTCAGGGATTTGGGTTTCTCCGGCTCACCGGGGCGGCCAGGACGCCTCGCCGCTCTCCCAGCCCCCTTTTGTGCGGACATGTCTGGAACACCGGGCCCAGCCCCAAACCTGGGCAAACTCCAGCTTCCGCGGGCCGGACTTGGCCGCCGAGGCGGTGAGGGAGGTGCTGGCTACGGCAGGCTGCGGCCAGCCCCGGCACACCTCCATCCCGCGGCTGGCCAGGGCCGGAGGTTCACCCCGCGTTAGGGACCCGAGGGACCCGTCAGCCCACCCGGAGCGGGGGCACAGCGCGGGGGGGCGCGTGGAGCAGCGTGGGAGGGAGTTTTTAGGGGGAATGCGCTACGAAACGGTTGGACCCCCCCCGGCTCTGGGGGGGGATGCTCGAGTGGGGGCTGCGCGGCCGGCCGGGGGGGTCGTGCCCCGAGGCTGCTGACCCCCCCCCTCCCTCCCCGGGGGTGCTGGACCCGGCTGGGAAGGAGCCAGCCCTGACCCGAGGGTGCGGGGGGGGGGCTCCCCAAAGCCCCTCTCCCCTCCGCCGGGGTGCACAGAGTCCAGCAGCGCCGAGCAGCCGGAGACCCCCACGCCGGGCAGGGCAGGGAGCCGGGACGCGCTCAGCACCTCCCCACGTCCCCCGGGACACCCCGGCAGCTCTGCGCCCCGGCTCCCATGGTGGGTTTGAGCCCACGGGGGCTGCAGGGTGGTGGTGGGGGTGTGTGTGTGTGGGGGGGGGGGGTGTCACCCCGTACCTGAGGTTTTGTTGTGGAGCAGGAATTCCATCTGCAGCCTCTGCCCGCTCTTCTCGGCCAGCGCCAGGGGCGTCGGGCACTGGGGGTCCCCGGTGGCACAGGTCACCGCCGCCCCGCAGAACAGCAGGGCCTGCGTCTCCGCCAGGTCACTGGTGGTGACGGCCGCGCACAGAGCCTGCGACAGAGCCGGGAGGACGGCGGCTGAGGCCGAAGGCTCCCGAGGA
The DNA here is from genome assembly GCF_028858705.1 of Grus americana. Classification (NCBI taxonomy): domain Eukaryota; kingdom Metazoa; phylum Chordata; class Aves; order Gruiformes; family Gruidae; genus Grus; species Grus americana. Next base: position 218,727,915 of record NC_072852.1, read on the forward strand.
GGAGGAAGAGACGCCTGGCGAGGAGCCACCCACCCCGGCGAAAGGAACCGGGTGGGAGCGTGGCGAGCGGCCGGACACCCCCCCCACCACCACCCCGCCAACCTCCCGGCTGCCTGGGCAGGACAAAGGAGGCCGGGACGGGGAGGAAAAGTTTGGAGCGGGAGGCGAATCCCTCCCTCGAGGAGCCGGGGTGAAGTCATACGGCAGCGGGGCGGGCCGGAGCAGAAAAACAAACAAGCCCACGCGTGAATTCCCGTGGCCGCCCGGGCCCCCGCGTGCCCTCGGCTCTCGTGCAAACACGGCAGCACCGAAGGCAGCCGGCGGAGCCACGGCCGACGGGGGACACGCAGGGCCGGCAGCCCGAGCGCCGCGATGGCGTTCCCTGTGCCGGTCGTGGCCCGAAGCCGCCCCCGGGTCTGGCACCCCGTCCGTGGGCAGGGATTGGGGGTGCTGGCCGGGTGCCTCTGTCCCCGGCGCTGTGGGGGGCTGCGGGGAGCAGGAGGGGCTTCAAGCTGCTGCACCCCCCCAAGAACCAGCCCCCCCCCCCCAACCCCACTGCAGTCATCTCCAGCCCTGGGGGGGGAAGGGGGATCCTGAGGGGGTCTGGCCGCGGGAAGGGGGATCCCACCTGGGACTGGGCTGGGAATGACGCTGGTCGTGCCCCGTCCCGGAGGGGTCACCTTGTCCCCGCAGCCGGCTGGTCCCTCCGGGAGACCCCCCAGCCACTGCGTGGGGTGCACGGTGGGGACGTGGGGTGTGCGGTGGGGACGTGGGGTGCATGGTGGGGATGTGGGGCGCGTGGTGGGGATGTGGGGTGCATGGTGGGGACGTGGGGTGCGCAGTGGGGACGTGGGGTGTGCGGTGGGGATGTGGGGTGCATGGTGGGGGCTGGGGGGTACAGGCAGGGACACAGGCAGGGATACAGGCAGGGAGGGAGGGTGGGAAACCCATTGCACAAGGCTGGGCAGAGACCCCGCTCCCCAAAATAGCCTCAGGACCCCAGCACAGCACCACCTAGCACCCAGGCGGGACCCCCGAGACAGCGCCCAGTCCCGGGGGGGCCACTGACCCTGTTGAGCTCCTCCTGGTTGCCGAAGAGCGGGTGGTAGCGCCGGTACTTGCCCTCCCGGTATTTGGCGATGAGGAAGCGCCTCCTGTCCCAGGTGCCACTGGTGGGGCCGATGGCCTCGCTGGGGGGCACGTTGGCCGCCCAGAACTGGTTGGCCACGGCGTTGCCGATCTGGTGGAAGAGCTGCGGGGACAAGGAGGGGTGACGGTGCCGCTGCAGGATGGAGCGTGGCCAGGAACGCGGCGGGGGGGCTTTGTGGGGAGTCTCCGGGGGTCTTTGCCGGGAATGGGGGCGGGGGGGGGGGGGGTGTTCACAGCCCAAAGCTGCCGTGTTAGTGCTGCCCGGGAGAGCGGCGAGGTACGGGCAGAGCCGGGGGGGGGATGCCAGGGGTGGGCAGGGTGCAGGAACACGCACCCAGTGCAGGCACGCAGAGCTGCTCCCTGCCCAGCCCCACGTCCCGGCAGCAGCGGCGGCTCAGCCCTGGCGTCTGGCAGCCCCCGCAGCCGCCAACCCCCCCCCTTCCCGCCCCGGAAAATCACATCTGGGAAGCAGCACCCGGCTGCAGGCGAGGTGGTGGTGGTGGGGGGGGGATGCTCAGCATCCATCCGGGTGGGTTTAAAGGGCTTTCCGTGGCCCCCCACCATCCCAAGCGATGCTCAGCCCAGCGTTAAGCAGCACAAGTTTCTCCCCGTCTCAGGGACCCCCCCACATCACCCCAGCAAGCCCATGGGGGGCTCTGCCAGCACCCCCGAGCTCTCTGGGGTGGCAGGGGTGCAGCGGGGCCGGGGGTCGGGGAGGGCTGGGGTTGGCGGCGGGGGGGGGGGGCAGGGATGCTGGCGGCAGCTCCCCACCAGCCCGGCGGGGTTCAGGGCAGCTTTCCCGGAGAGGGGAGGGGAAGGGGAGCAGCCGCAGGCAGCAGCTGGAAGCGTTTGGGGGCTCGGGGATCAGGCGATGCCGGAGGCGGGGGCTACGCGGGTGGGACGCCAGGCAGGAATGCAGGATCCGAGCAGGACGGCTGGGAAGAGCGGGGCCAGCCGGGGTCTGCCGGCTGGGGATGGCGGCCAGGTTGGGTCTGGTAACAAATCCCCGCTCCCCCCCCGCCCGCCCCCGCGCTGGCTGCACCAACGCATTCCTCCGTGCCGGCGGCCGCACCGCTTTCGGGGGGCTGCTCCGCTGCTTGGCCACGCGCCCCGGCCCCACGCCAACCCCACGGCTCCGCAGCCATCTCCCCACGCCGGCCCCACGGCTCCGCAGCCATCTCCCCACAGACACACAGACGCCGTCAGTCTGTGGTGCAGCCACACAAGCGCCGCTTGTCCTCGCCGACGTGCCCGGGTGGGTGCCGGCTGCCCACAGACCATGGGGACGGGGACGGGGGGCTGCTGGGGGGTCCCGTCCCCAACCAAGCCACACCGCAGTGTCACCCTGAGGGGCTCGGATCAGGCTGGAAAATCCCCACCGTGCTCCTCCTGTCCCTGGCCTGTAGCCATGGGGAGGGGACGGGGTGTCTCCCCCCCAGAAAAGTGCTTTTGGGGTCACTCGGCGCCGATACCTCGATCAGCTCCTCCGTCCACACCTTCCTGTCCATCTTCAGGCTCCGGACTTTGGTGATGCCGGGGCCCAAGCCCCGGTGCTCCCCTGACGGCGAGACGAGCCATTAGGGACCCGGTTTGGGTCCCCGGGGTGCCCCGTGCCTCGCACCCTCGTCCCCACCCACGGCGGGGGGCCGCACAGCTCCTTTCCCCCCCCCCCGGGCCGCGGGTACCTGCGCATCTCTTGCAGATGACGACGCAGAGGTTGATGGAGGCCCAGTCGGGCTTGGGCGAGCCGCAGTCGGCGCAGAAGCGGTTGGATTCCACCGCCCAGATCCTCTCGGCCACCTCCGAGTTGGAGAGAGCCTCGGCGATGGACTGCTGCATGGCTTCCACCCACTCCTCCTTCTCCTGGTCCGAGTCGGCGGAGAAGCTGCCGGCGAGGACAGGGGTGAGGGACGGCACGGCCACGGGGTTGGGGTGGGGGGGGGAGAGCAGCACGGCCAGCACCCCTTCCCCTCCCGCGGTTCACCTGAAGATCCTGTATGGCGTCGTGAGGTCGAAACCCCGGCGGTCCACCTCCTTGACGTTCCCCACGTTCATCTCGATGTAGGTGATGCCGATCCCCAGCCGATAGTCCTGGTGGGCGAGGGCGGGCGGAGGGGTGAGGGAGGGCAGGGACCCACGATGCTGCCTGCGGGAGCTGATGCCGGAGCTGCCCGCGCTGCTGCCCGCACGCCACACCAGCGCCGGCAGCTGGAGGGGGGGTGCCCGTGCCCCTTCCCTGCCCGGCTCTCAGCCCCGGGGGCGCACGGGGTGCCGCAGGCTCTGGGGAAGCTGCAGTGGGTGCAACGATCCCGGGGGACCCCCGAGGCTCGGAGCCAGCGGGGAGGGGGGGCTGCAGCCTGGGGGTCACCAGCCTGCGGGGGCTGAGCCATCCCCGTTTGGGGGTGGCAGCCCCGGGGTGCCCCAGCTCACCGCCGCTCCGCTCAGGCTGCGGAAGCAAAGGGAAGGGGTCCCCCTCGAAACGGCATCGGGGTCCCCCGTGGCACCCCAGCTCCCCCCCCGCCCCCAGCCACCCACCTCTGCGTTCTTGTAGAGGAAAACTTTGTCCCCGGCCACCGCCACAAAGAGCTTGTGCTTAAAGCCCCGCAGCTCCAGGAAGCCGCTCTTGTCAGCCAGGTCGGTGGCACCGTTGGTGGTCAGGAACATCGATGTCCTCTCCGGAGGTTTGCTCTTCCGCTCCTCCGCGATCTGCTGCAGGGTCCGTATCCAGTCGTTACGGTCCGCTGCGGGGCCGGAGGGGAGACGGGTCAGGATCAGCCAGGAGCCCCCGGGGCTCATCCCTTGGGCCAGGGGAGGGGGAGCAGCCGGGGCCCCCCAGGAGCAGGGACCCCCCGTTCCTCACCGTCGCTCTCGGCCCGAAACACGAAATTGCGGTTGTTGGTGATGACCTCGAATTTCTGGTCCCCGACGCTGGCGATGCGGGAGATGGAGGAGACGGGGATGAACCGCTTGGAGTAGGCGTCCTGGGGGGCGGGGAGGGGGAGAGACACAGCGCTCAGCACCGTGGCCTTGGGCAGGCAGGATGGGTACCGCCCCGCGCTCGCGACGCTGAGAGCATCCGTGTCCGGGAGGCTCCGAGCACCCCACATCCCACCCCGGGGCTGGCATCACCCCTTGGCACGGCCGCGTCCCACGGCCAGGACACCCGGAGAGCCGTGGCCCCTCGGGGCCAGCTCCTGCGCCACCTTCTCACCCCGAGCCCCCGCACCCCTCCTCCCCGCTCACCTTTTCACTGTCAAAATAGCGGAGGTAGTCGGCGTCGAGCTTCACCCAGCGCTTCTGGTAGATGTAGGACCTGGGAAGGGACCGGAGGGACCCAAGGGAGGAGACGGGGTGACCCAGCTGCACCCCCCCCGGGGCGAGGCAGGCAGCCGGGAGGCGGCGGGTGCTGCAGCCCACCCAAGGCCGGTGCTGCTCCCGAGGGTGCTGGGGTGCAGGAAGGGTGGCACGAGCCCCCCAGGGCTGCAGCGGCCCCCTCCCCGCTCGCTGCTCGCCAGCCCAAGCCCCACGGCACGGGCTGTGCCGTGCCAGGCAGTCCCGGCAGCTCCTGGCTGCGCCGTGCGCCCTTGAACTTGGGGTGACTCCGCTTGTGCGTTCACGCCCCAGTTGCCAAAAGCCCGGAGCCACCTCGCCATCGATCCCGTGCCGTGTCCCCAGCCCTCGCGTCCCCGCTGGGGACAGCGATGGGGACGTGACGCTTTCCTCCGGGCACCAATTAAAACATGGAGCCGGGAACGAGGGCTGCCCCTATAAGCCCCCCCCCAAAAAATCTCTATTTGCAGTTACTGCTCAGGACCTACAAGCCGGGCAGGGTTCAATCCAGGGGACACATTCCGGGGGGGGGGGGGCGGTGGCACCGGGGGCTCTCGCACGGTGGAGGGAGAAGCCGGGTGTCTCTGTCGGGACGGGGGTGCAGGGGGAGAGGGAGGACGCCGGGAATGGAGCGGAGACCCCCGCGCCCTCCCCAGCCCGCACGCAGGCCGGCTGCACAGCCCGGAGCAAGGCGTTAAACCCCGCAGCCCATCCACCCCGGCGTCAGGGCTGCAGGAGAAGCCAAGTCCCTTCCCACCGCCAGCCCCCGCACGGCTCTGGCAAGCCGTGCAATGCAGCCCCCCACCAGCGCCGCACCCCCAGGGCCCCCCCCGGCCCCGCCAGCCCCCAGCCCCAGCGGCTGTTGCCTAAGGGCTCGTTTGCTGAGGAAGGCTTTCGCCATCGCCATCGCCATCGCCGCACATGACCCCGCGCTCGGCCTTTACGGAACCGCCAGCATCCGCCCGGGGGGAAAAGCGCTCCGCTCGGCCTCAGGAGCGCGACCCACGGGGTGCAGAGACCCCCAGCCCTGCTCCGACCCCCCCCAACCGCCTTGAGCTGCCGAGGGGTTGGGGTTCCCGGTTCCCTTCGCCGCCTTCCCCGTGCTCCGGCCCCCCCCGCCCCCCGCAGCCGCCGGAGCAGCTTCCCAGGGACCTTCAGCCGCTCTCACTTCCCCAGCAGCCCCGCTGCTCTGCTGCAAGCAGCCCGAGCTTCCTCCTCCTCGGCAGCACTGCAGCCTCGGGGCTTCCTCGTAGCCCGGGTTAAACATCCCCAAAATCTCCTTCCCATCTCCCGCTTGATTTTTGCCCCCCCGCTGGTGGGGCAGCTCCCCGAGCTGGTTCCCTGCGGGGATGGGGGCAAGGGTGCTCCCGGGGCTCCCCGTGCTGGCTGTGCTCGCTGGGCTTACTGGGCACGCTGGGCTCGCTCGCCCGCCCTCGTGCACAGGGACACGCACCCCCAACAGCCCCCATAGTTTTACTTCTGCAACCGGGTGCTCTGCATCGGCGCTAACGCCACTGATGTGCTCCCGGGGCTCCCTGGGCTCGCTCACCCTCGAGCACACGGGGACACACACCCCCAGCAGCCCCCCCATAGTTTTACTTCTGCAGCCAGACACTGCAACTGGGTGCTCTGCATCAGCGCTAGCATCGCCAACGTGCTCCCTTGTGCTCCCTGTGCTCACTGCGCACACGGGGCTCACCGTGCACGCTGGGCTCACCATGCACGTTGGGCTCACTGCGCACACGGGGCTCACTGTGCACGCTGGGCTCACTGTGCACGCTGGGCTCACTGTGCATGCGGGGCTCACCGTGCACGTTGGGCTCACTGCGCACACGGGGCTCACTGTGCACGCTGGGCTCACTGTGCACGCTGGGCTCACTGTGCATGCGGGGCTCACCGTGCACGTTGGGCTCACTGCGCACACGGGGCTCACTGCGCACGCTGGGCTCACTGTGCACGCTGGGCTCACTGTGCATGCTGGGCTCACTGCGCACACGGGGCTCACTGCGCACACGGGGCTCACTGTGCACACGAGGCTCACCATGCACGTTGGGCTCACTGTGCTCCCTGTGCTGACTGTGCGCACGAGGCTCACCATGCACGTGGGGCTCACTGCACACAAGGGGCTCACTGCGCACACGGGGCTCACCGCGCACGCGGGGCTCACCGTGCATGCGGGGCTCACGGCACACGCTGGGCTCGCTCGCCCTCGAGCACACGGCCACGCACCCAGCAGCCCCCCCATAGTTTTACTTCTGCAACCGGGCGCTCTGCAGCCCAGCAGCTCCGCATCGTGAGGGGTTGGGGCCGGCGCTGCCAGCGACGTCTCCCCCATCGGCAAACGCAGCGACGAGCCTCCGGCGCAGGAGCCGGCGTGGCGGCAATGCCCAGGGGGAAAGCTGGCCCCGACACCCCGCTTCTCCCCTGCCAGCCGCTTTTCGGGGCTCGCTCCTCTTTCAGGGCTTCCCCAGGCAGAGGCAGCTCGGTTCCTAGCGGCACGGGGCCGGGGGGGAGTTCGAGCTGCAGCCTTCCCTCCTCCTCCTCCTCAACCCCCCGTCAGCGGCACCCGCTCTGAGAAGGGCTCTTTCACCAAAACCGGCTGGTTTTAACCCAAATGGGGGGTTAGGAGGGAGCGGCAGGGACCCCTCGGGACAGCCTTTCACCGAAGGGCAATGCCGTCCCCGCGAGCAGCAATGACAGGCGGCAAAGCGGGGCAGCATCTCCCCTCCGGGGCACACGCCGAGGCACCCACCGGTGGGGAGTCCGCAGCCCCCCCGGCGCGTCACTCACCCCTGCGGCGGGTTCTTGTCCAGCCACCCTGCTTTGATGGTGGGCGAGAGCGGGGCGGCGGCGGCACCCTCCATGCCGGTGCCGAGCGTGCCGGGGCTGCCGTCGGAGACTGCGGGCGGACGCGGGCCGGGGTCGTTGTCGCTCCAGCCGCTGCCACCGCTGGGGACGAGGAGCCGAGGGAGGGGGTTAAGAGCCAGCGGTTCTGAGGGGGGGGGGCTGGTGGCAAGGCAGGCACGGCCCCCCCCCCCCCCCCCCACGCTTCGGCCTCCCCTTGCCCTTCCCCGAGGCGCAGGCATTGCCAGCGCCGGCCGTGTGCCGGCACGGACCCCGGTGGCAGTCCCCTTGGGGGGGGTCCCGGTGCATCCCCCGGCTCCGGGGACAGCAGAGACCCGGGTCCCAGCGCTGGGAAGGGGGACGGGGCACCCCCAGCGCCACAGCCCCAAAGCCAGAGGCACGCAGATTTGCTCTCTGCTCGTGCGTGCACACGCGCGCTCCCCCACACGAGTACTGACTGCGTGTGCGCTCGCACACGTCCCGTGCAGCCGTGCAGACACGAGAAGCCCTGACCTGTGCACGCACACCCACCCCCAGGCACAACTGCCCTCTGCCTGTGCTTACGCGCACATGTACCCCCTCGTGCACAAGCATCCCCTGGCACACGCACACGTATCCCTTGCCTACACATGCACACACACACACGTGTGCACGTAAAATATCACCAGCTGTGCGTGCACACGCACACGCATGCGCGCAAGCATCTCACTCAGGCATTTGCATCTCATCCATGCACATGTGCACACACGCCCTTGCACAAGCATCCCCAACTGTGCGTGCGCACGCGCACGCACACAAATAACCCCTGCCCGCGTGCAGTCGTACAGATTCCCCGCCTGCGTGTGCACACACGTGCTTGCACAGAAGCGTCCCTGCCCACGTACACACACACACACACACACACACACACGTGTTCCCTGCCCGTGCACACACGCACACGCACGTGGAGGGGGGGTGGGGGGCAGACGAGCTCCTACTTGGCGGGGGGAGCATCGTAGTAGTCCTCGATGAGCTCGTCCTCGCTGAAGAGGCTGTTGACACGCTGGGACCGCGGCCGCCCCATCACGGGCTCGGCATCCTCCTGCGGGGACAGACCCGGGCAGCCCACGGCGGGGTCCCCCCGCTGACCCCCCCCCTCCCCACCTGCCTGCACCTTGAGGGACGGATGGGCCGGGGGGACAGACGGAGAAAAAGGGGTCAAAGATGCAAAACCACCGCCCGCGTTCCCCGGCTCTGCAGATGCCCACGGGGCCGGGGAAGGGGCACGCGTCCGCCCGCAGCCGGGCAAAAGTGCAGCCGTGGGGAGGAGCTGAGTGCCGGGCTGGTTATTTATAGCAGCCCAAAACGGCTGTGCTCGCCCAGAAATCCCACATTTCCCCTTCGCTGGCCGGGGCCGGGCACGCACACGCGGCTGGGAGCCCTCGTGGGGTGACGGTGGCTGCGCGCGGGGGGTGAAGGGCGGCCAGGCGGGACGGGGCACGGGGGGGACCCTCTGCCAGAAAGCTGCCACGGCTGATCATCCGCGAGCCCTCGCCCCACGTCGCAGCCCCCGGGGCCGGGGGTGGCTGTGCCGGGGTCAGAGGTGGCCCGGGCGCCGTCTCTCCCCATCGGCCTGCTCCCCGGCGAAGGAGCGGGGGGGGGGCTCCGGGCATCAGGGGTCCCTGGGGCTGCCGCGGCCCCTCCGATCCATCCAGACCCACCCAAATTCAGCCTCGGGAGCGCCGGGCAGATGGAACCCCCCCCCCCCCCCCCCGATCCAGGCATTAAATTCAGCCTGCGATGCTGCAGATGGACACCCCCCCCCCGATCCAGGCATTAAATTCAGCCTGCGATGCTGCAGATGGACACCCCCCCCCTCCCGATCCAGGCATTAAATTCAGCCTGCGATGCTGCAGATGGAACCCCCCCCCCCCGATCCAGGCATTAAATTCAGCCTGCGATGCTGCAGATGGAACCCCCCCCCCCGATCCAGGCATTAAATTCAGCCTGCGATGCTGCAGATGGACACCCCCCCCCCTCCCGATCCAGGCATTAAATTCAGCCTGCGATGCTGCAGATGTCCGCTAGCACGCACTCTGTGCACGCAAGTTTGCAGAGGGACCGCGCCTCGATGCTGCTCCCCCCCGGGACCCCGGGGCTGCCCGTGGGCTGGTTCCAGCCCCGTGGGAGAACCGGTGGGTGCCGGGCGAGGCAGAGCCCCCTCCCCGGCCGCTGCGGACATGCTCCTCCAACCCCACCCGGTGTGTCCAAAACAGCCCAACGCCAGTGCCCCCTCCCTCGGGGACGGTCACCTGCCCACCGCCAAGCCCCACGGTGGGACCAACCTTGTCGGCCATCTCCCCCGCGGCTCCGGCTAATTCCTCCTCCCAGGCAGGGTCCTCGTAGTCCGAGTCATCTGCAAAAGCGGAGGGAAGATGCTGGGAATGGGCTGAGGTGGAGTGAAGGGTCCCATCACCCCCCTGTCCCCGCGGGCACGGGGATGTCCCAGCGCCGGAGCCCGGCACGGTGGATTGCCGGCACCGTGGGTTTTCCCCTCGCTCTGCCCTTGGCAAACAACCGCTCCGGCAGCGCGACAATGGGGGGGTTTATCGAGGAGTTTGGTGAAGAGAGGGGAAGGGCAAAGTCCTGCCGGTGGCAGCTCCCGACACTGTCACAATGGTGCCACCGGCCCCGGCACCGCGGCTTCGTCCAGGCTCTCGTGCCTCTGGCCGGGAGCTCCGGCTGCTGGGGGGTCCCGGGGGCTTTTCCTCCAGCTCCTTCCAGGGTGGGTTTTACCTCCCTCCCCCTCCGTTCCTTATCGGCCGGTGGAGAGACAGGAGCAGCGAGCGGCTCCCGAGCCTGCGCACCCACGGGAAAGGAGATCCCGGAGAAGGACAGGAGCCAGGAGCCGGTTCCTCCCCACCCAGCACCCACGGCAGCAGAAATCCTGGCCGGCAAGCGCCCGTCCCGCAGGGCAGAGGTGGCCCCAGGCAGCCTGTGCCCCCCCCGCCCCTGCAGACACCCTCTCCCAAAACCGGACCAGAGCTGTCCCACAAGCCCAAGGCAGAGGATGCTGTCGCAGTCCGGAGGATGCTGTTTCGGTGCAGGGAGCCCCGGCGCTGGCGGCAGGACGAGGGTGCTCCCAGGCTCCGTGGGGGTGAGGGGGGCAGGTCGATGCTCTGTGTGTGTCACACACCCCCCCCCCCCCCAGACTTTGCAGCACCCAGAGCTCGCTGGCTTTCGGGGCAGAGGACCAGTCGACCCGTCGGGGCACAGAGCGGGAGCAGCTTTCCTCCCCACCCCCCCCCACAGAACGATAACCTTTCTAACCATGACTTCTCCTGGCTTTTGAAACACCCCCCAGCTCCCAGTTAAACCAGTGCTGCTTCCTGCATGGCTGCTGGCCAGGCTGGACCTTGGCCAGGCACCCAGCACCCCGCAGAGCCCTGCCCTTCCTCTTCCTTTCACGTTCGAGCCGGATTAGAGCTGTTAAATAAAGCAGCAGGTAACGCTGTTACCCAGCAGCAGGACCCGAACCACCTCGGGCAGCCCCCGGCCGCGGCTGCTTCCCAGGGGATGCACGGGGGTCCCCAGCTCAGCACCCCTCCCTGCAGCCGGCCGGGCCCCTCGGCCCCCCGGGGAGGGGGTTGGTGGGTGCAAAGAGCTGCCGGAGGCCGTGCAGGGGGTCGGGGGGCTGACGGCTGTGTCCCGCTCCTGCCGTGCTCCCCCAGCACCCTCCAGCCCCCGCCGGCCGCAGGTCAGGGACATCCGAAGGCGCACGTATTTAACATCCCCGGTGGGTTGATTGTTCCTCCATGAATTGGTGCGGGTGCTTTCAGAGCCCAGGCAAACCTCTGCTCTCCCCCGAGAGCATCCAAATCCCCAGCACCCCCTTGCACCCCCTGAAAATCCCCAGCCCGGAAGACAAAGAAGGGGATGGAGCGGGGAGGGACGCGGGCAAGGCTGGGCAGGACGGAGGGACCAACTGACGGGGGGGGAGGCACAGCACCCACGGGATGGGCGGTGGCGAACGAGCAGAGGGACCCGGGCAGACGCCCCAAGGGAGCATTTGGGACCGGGGATGATTTGAGGGGCCCCAGCCCGACCCCCCACTTCATACTCACCGAACTCGGGCACGAAGGGGACGGCGGCCTTGGACGGCAGCTCCGGCGGCTTGGTGCGGGGAAGCGGTGCCGGTGGGGACGGGGGGACGGCGGGCGCTCTGTCGGGGACGGGCACCTCCTCTTTGGCAGGGATGCTGCGGGAGAGAGGAGCAAGCGCTGCCCTAGAGCAGCCCCAGCCCTGCCCTGCCTTCCAACCCCCGTCAGAGGGGGGGCCCGGAGTGCACAGGGACCCCCAGCACAGCCCGCTTTACACCCCCAAAGGGATCAAACACCCCAAACCCCGGCAGACCCAAACCCACAGACCCTAACAGCCTCCCCCGGCAAAGGCTTCACCCTGCTCAGGTTATACCCCTGCTTTTCCAGCATGAAAATATTTTCTGGCACCCCCCTCAGCTCCCCGTCGCTGCGGCTCAGGTTCCTTATCTGGCTCTCAAGGACACCAGAAGCCGCCGACAGCCTTGAATCCCACGTCCTGGATCAGTTTTTTTTTGTGGTGGTTTGTTTTTTTTTTTTTTTCCCCCCCTCCTCCAGTCTAAACAACGGCGGCGCCGCTTCCTTGGCTGGTTTGCAGGTGGCCGTGGGGTCCCCCGAACGGGATGGGGACGGGGGGGGTCCCCGCGATGCTCCTGGGTCAGTGAGCAGCACACCGTGTCCCCAGCCCCAAAACCTTGGCCAGGGGAGAGGAGGGACCCCGGGGACCCCCCCTCCTGCCTGCAGAGCCCCCGGGGAAGCCGGGCTGGCCGCTCTCGCCTCCTTTTCTCCGCTTGTTTCCTGCCTTCCCTACAATCGCAGGTAGACGGGCAAGAAATAGAAACCTCTGCGGTTACGGTATTTTTAAGGGCAGGAATTTAAAAGGATGTTTCTTCGGGGGTCTAAAAATATGAAGCACCTGAGTGACCAGCCCTGAAGTCGGGGGGGGGGGGCAGAGGGGGCAGGCAGAGAGCAGGCAGGTCTGCCTGCACCCACCCCGAGCCCCTCGCAGCCCCACGGCCGGGCGAGCGAACCCCAGGGGACCCCCCCCCCCCAACGCCGGCGCTGCAGCCGCCATCCCAGCCCCAGCCGGCGCAGGACCCGTCTCGCTGAGCACCAAACCCCGGCACCGCTAACGGCATCGGCCCGTGCCCACGCCGGAGTGCGGCCAAGGCTGCCGCCAGCGCCCGGTGGTCCCTGGGGATGGCCAGCCCCCAGTCCCCACGGGCTCCTGGCCCCACGGCCGATGCACGCGAGCTTTTCCCGAGCTGCGGAAACTTCTCCCTCGGCTGCCTGCGCCGGAGCAGGGGGGAGGAAGGCAGCGCTGGCTCTGCTCTGGGTCAGCCTGACCTCATTTCTCAGCAGCCATTGCCATGGGAACCGGCCACAACCATCCATACATTAGGGAGTGCAGGCAGGGGAGTGCGGGCAGGGCAGTGTGGGCAGCGAGCTGTCTGGCAGCCCGGGGAAGGAGCGGTGCTCCCAGCAGCGCCAGGCAGGGGATGCCGGGGTGGGGGGCTGGCACCCAGGGGTGCGGGGCAGGGGGGGACACAGGGATGGGGGGGTAACAGTGTGGGACCCGCAGAGCCCCCGGCACCAGCTCGGCCACCCCGGATGGCGTCTGTCCCCGGGCCGGGGGGCAGCGAGCCAGCGGTACCCCGGCTGTCCCGCTCTCTGCGGGCACGGCGCGATGCCCGAGGACAACCTCGTGTTGGGGACATCTCACAAGGGTTTGGGAGGAAACTGTTCCACCCCCCCCGCCCCGGTCCTGCCTGGCACCCCCTGCCCCCCCCTCCCCACCGCAGAGTCTGGGCACAGATAACGCCCCAGTTCCCCAAAACGCCCTCCTGATGCACGGCTCTGCCCAGGGCCGTCCCCCGCTGCCAGGGTGTCCCCCCAGGCTCCGTGGGGCAGCGTGGGTGCCCCCCGCACCCCCTGACACCCCCCTCAGCCGTGCCCAGACACTGCCGATCCCGCTCCAGGCAGGGCCAGGCCACGTCTGCCATTCGATAAGTGCCAACCGGCGCCTTATCTGCTGTCCTCCCCCCCCCCAGCAACGGCTCGGCTGGGCCCCCCCACCCAAGGCTGGGGGCAGCGGGGGGGCTGCTCTCCCGCAGGCAATGCCACCCCAAAGCCAAACCTCTGCCGGGACCACCACCACCACCCCCCCGAGCTCCCCGGGCTGTGCCCAGCCCTCGGCAAACACGGAGATGGAGCCTTCCACCATCACCTTCATCACCTCCTCGGACACCACTCGCTGTCCTCCTGCACCCCCCTGGGGCTCAACGTCCCCCCAGCTGCTCGCGGGGGGCTGCTCTGCACCCCGGGCTGTCCCCTGCATGGGGTTCACAGCCCCGCTGCTGGCAGGGGAAGCAGGGCGGGGGGGGGGGCATCAAATCCGGCCACTTTTGGAAGCTGGTGAGAAGCGCCGGTGCCGACCGCGGTGGCTGCCATCACCCCGTGGGAGGTGACATCGGGGCGCTGGAGCTGCACCCAGCAAGGCTGAGACGTCCCCGTCACCTCCCTGGCACAGGGGTGCCCAGGGTGGGGGGGACACGGTGGCTCCTGGGATGGCCGGGGGGGACGGTGGGACCCCAGAGGTGAGCGCAGCACGGAGGAAACCACAACACGCCGCTCGCCCTCGGCAGCCTCAGCACCCGCCGTGGCCCCCGGCGGCTCAGACCCCCCCAGCCCGGCCCCGAGCCGCTCTTGCAAAATGCCGACCCCACGGGGCCCTTTCCCCTCAGGGGTGGGCAGGAGGGTGCCGGCACGGGGCCCCCGCGGAGCGGTCACGCCAGCGGCCGAGCCCCACACCGCAAGCAGACGGGAGGAAGCGCCGGGGACCACAGTGGCGCAGGCGGAAGCGAGGGGAGCCGGGTGGGTGGGGTCACCCCAAAAAATACCAGGCAGCGCCGCTGCAAGAGCCCCCAGGGCACCACCGGGTCCCTCGCCCTGCCCGGGGCTGCCCGCTGCCTGCGCAGGCAGGGATGCTCTGGCTCTTCCCTGCACCTCATCCTCGGAGATCCCTCCCCTGTGGGCACCCCCGCCTCCGGGGGGTTTGTGGGGAGGGGCTTGTCCCCCAAAACCAGGGCTGCCAGGGCCAGACCCATGCAGCAGCATCGCTGCTTGCTGGCAGGGCAGCCGGGCCGGGGCAGAACCCGGCATCAGCCTGGACCAGCAAGGGGCAAGCATCACCCTGCTGTGGGCAAGCATCACCCTGACGTGGGCAAGCATCACCCTGACGTGGGCAAGCATCACCCTGCTGTGGGCAAGCATCACCCTGCCATGGGCAAGCATCACCCTGCTGTGGGCAAGCATCACCCTGACATGGGCAAGCATCACCCTGACGTGGGCAAGCATCACCCTGCTGTGGGCAAGCATCACCGTGCCGTGGGCAAGCATCACCCTGCCATGGGCAAGCATCACCCTGATGTGGGCAAGCATCACCCTGCCATGGGCAAGCATCACCCTGACGTGGGCAAGCATCACCCTGCCATGGGCAAGCATCACCCTGCTGTGGGCAAGCATCACCCTGCCATGGGCAAGCATCACCCTGACGTGGGCAAGCATCACCCTGACATGGGCAAGCATCACCGTGCCGTGGGCAAGCATCACCGTGCCGTGGGCAAGCATCACCCTGCCATGGGCAAGCATCACCCTGATGTGGGCAAGCATCACCCTGCCATGGGCAAGCATCACCCTGACGTGGGCAAGCATCACCCTGACGTGGGCAAGCATCACCCTGCTGCTTCAGGTCCCTGGGCAGCCCAGCAGCCTCCCGCACCCCCAGGGACCCCCGTGCTCGCCCACCGCAGGCAGCCCGGGCAGGTCCCCGACCACTGGGGCAGGGGAAGGTATTTCGGGCCCGGCCGCACCCCCCCATGTCTGTGGGGCTCCTTTGGTCCCAGCCCGCGGGCACCCTGGTGCACCTCACCGAGGCTGGGCACCCCGTTATCCCTGGGGGAGCCCCAGGAGCCACGGCACAGGCAGCTCCAGCACCTCCCCGGCACGTGCCACCTCGCACGCCCGGCCGGGACCGCGGCTCGCCGGCAGCTGAGCCGGCACCAAAGAGCCGTGGGGGGTGACTCACGCCCGCGCCTGAATGCACCCCTTGTCCGTGCCGGCCCTCCTGCGCCAGGCCTGGCCGCGCACCGTCCCCGTCCCCAACAGCCCCGTGCCGGGGCACGCACCGTCCCCGAGGCCCACCCGGGGCCATACCCTGCTCTGTCCATCCACCATAGGCACCCAGCACCCAGCACCCTCCTGCCCTGCTCTGTCCATCCACCATAGGCACCCAGCACCAGCCCCGTACTGGATATATACGTAGAGTAACGGATCGATTTATCCACACCCGCCCGCATGCACCCACTCCAGGAGCAGGGTATAGATGCTGCCGTACGCGCCCACCAAGCAGCAGGACACGCGTACGGTGCTGCCCATGCCCACTGCAGCGACCAAGCGCCAGCACGGGTGCTCTAGGACGTATTTATGTATCATTTACACGCGTAACGTATACGCTACGCGTGCAATAGCACACACAGAGCGCCGGGGCCCCACGGCCGTCCCACGGCCCCGCTCTGGCACAGGCTGCGGGACCCCACCGCGGTGTCCCCAGCATCCCCCGGGCACCAGAAGCGCAGCCCGAGCCGCGGGAGCAGCCAGCCCTCTGTCCCGGGGGTGCCGCTCGGCCGCCGGCCCCCCGGCGAGGACACGGCCCCGTCCGCTCCGGTGCTGGGCACGTCGTCGCCAGCTTGAGCCGGGGTGAGTCAGAGCCTGGCCGGGCGCCCGTCAGCCCCGGCACGCAGCTCCCAGTGTGGACCAGTGCCCACCCGTGCTCCCAGTGCCCACCCGTGCAGACCCCACGCCGGTGGGCACGGCTGTGCCATGGCCAAAACCCCCGGGGGGCAGCTCCGTTGGCGGATCCCGGCCCCACGGCTCGCCGAGCGGGGCAGGACGGAGCAAAGCACCCCCTGCTCCCCACCAAGCCCCGGGGCGGGCGCCCACGGCCCCTGGGGGCAGGGAGCGAGGGGGGCCACGATGCCCGCGGCACCACCCAGCTGCTTCTTCAGCCGCCCAAACTTTCGGCATCTGCACAACCCTGCGGCAAGGTGCCCCCCAGCCCCCCGCCCCCGGGGCAGCCCGAGCAGCTCCCGGCCCCCCCCCCCCGGCCCTCCCTCCCGGGCCACCCGCGGGGTGCTGAGCCCCGGTGAAAGGAAACCCTCCACAGGGGCGTACGGAAAGGGCCACGACACCGACGGCCTCCCTCTCCGGGAAAGCCAGGGCTGCCGGGGACCTGCCCTGCAAATCACTCCTTTCCCGGCAAAGCCGCCGTGCCATGCCATGCCGTGGTGTGCCGTGGCGTGCCGTGGCGTGGCAGCCGGTGACCCGCAGGCCTGCACCGCAGCTCTCCCCGCTCGGCCCCGGTTCGACCCGCCGGCCCTGAGGCGCAGGCAGGGGCAGGAAACCACCGGCTGAGCGGGGGGAGGCCGGAGCGGCACCGCCAGCACTGGTTGCCCGTGCAAAACCCCCAGCAGCCCCGTCCGCCGCCATCCTGCAAACGCCGCCTTGCACCCGCCGTGGCGGTGGCGGTGACATCCCTACCTGGGTGGGCGGTGAGGACCCCCGGCAGGGTCGGATCCGGTGGCGTGGGGAAGGTCCGGCGAGGCCGGCCGGCGATGCCGGCGATGCCGGCGGGGAGCGGAGCTCGTCACCCCCAGCACTTCCTGCACCGCGCTCGCCCGTGAGCAAAACTTCCTGAGCCGGCCGAAGCGGCGGCATGGCCGGTACCAAAGCGACGGCCACCGGCCTCGCCGGACCCCGGCGGCCTCCCGGCCGGGGCAGGATGGAAAAGTGACCCCAGGGGGGGGATCTTGGGGACCACCCCGGTGCAGAAATGCAGCGATGGGGACAGACCCCAGGGCTGCCGGGACCCACACGGCTTTGGCGGGGATGTGGAGCCAGGGACCCCCGGGGACACGTGCCCGCCCGCCCCATGGGGTGCCAGCCCCCCCCCCCCCCGGCTGCCCGAGCCCCCTCCCCGGCTGGGCATCGCACCCCTCACCCCCCGCTGCATCGGCGCGGGGGGGGCAGAGCACTGGGGGGGGGGGGGGCACCACAAAGCCTGCTGGGGCACAGCGATGGGCAGCGGGGGGGGGGACAGCCACCACCCCCCGGCCCCATCCTGACCGCCCAGACACCTCGGGGCAGGGGG
This sequence comes from Grus americana, assembly GCF_028858705.1. NCBI lineage: Eukaryota > Metazoa > Chordata > Aves > Gruiformes > Gruidae > Grus > Grus americana. Next base: position 218,745,522 of record NC_072852.1, read on the forward strand.
TCTCATCCAGCCCAGGACTGCAGAGACAGAGCAAATGCCCCCCCCCCGCCCCGGGAGCAGGGCTCTGCCTCCCCTCGGGGACCAACCGGACCCCCCCGGCTCCGGCAGCACGTCCCTTGGAGCGCTGGGGGGTCTGGGGGTCCCGGGCAGGCGGGGGGGGGGGGTGGGCACAGTGCTGCTCCCGGGGCGTACGCTGCTTGCTCAGCACCCCGGCTGCGGCCGCACATCACCCCCCCTCGCCCCAGGAGGGTGCTCACACCCAGGGGCTCCTCTCTCCCCCCCCCCCAGCCAGACCCCTACTCCCCCCCCCCCGCCAGCTCCGTGCCCGCCTGCTGCTCTGCAGGATTTTGGGGTGCAGCGGGGGGGGGGGTTGGGGGGGCCATGTCCTGGCAGCTGCAGCAAACCCAGCCCGGCCTCGGTGCAGCAAACCCAGCGCTTGCAGGCAGGAGCTGCGGCTCGGGGGGGGACATGGGGGGGGGACATCAAGGGAGGGCTGTGAGAGCTGCTCTCACCAAACCCCTGCCTGCTCTCGCGTCATCCGGCCACAGCAGCAGGCAGCTGCCTGCACCCCCTCAACCCCCCCCTGCCCGCCACGCTGCGGTTTGCTGTCTGCTGCCACAGGGTGTGACGAGTTCTTCAGGCCTCAGCGCTGCCTGCACTGCAGGCACGGGCAGGACAGGGCTCTGCACCCCAAACGCTGCCAGGCGCTGCGGGGGGGGCAGAGGCACAAGCCCGGCACAGGCTGGGGTGACCGGGTGGCCGCATCCAGCCGAGACATCAGCTCCCACGAGGCGCATCGAGCCCGGGAGGGAAAAGAACCGCAGCCCCCGGGGTCACGGACCCCATGGTCAGGATTCGACCACCCCACGCTGGGCCTGCATCCCCCCAAAGACACCCCAAAAGGGGATGGGGACAAAGCTGGGGTGTCCCTGGGGGTGACACCCCCCCCCGCATCGGGACAGTGTGACACTGGAGAGCACCGCTGTCCTGGGCAAGACGGATACAGGTCCTGCCCTGACCCCCCCGGGAGATGGGCTGGGGCTGGGGGGGTCCCCCAAGGGGTGTGCTGGAGATGTGGGGGTGTGGGTACCCCCGGGAGATGGGCTGGGGGGGGTCTGTGGGTACCCCAGGGGGATGTGCTGGGGCTGGGGGGGGTCTGTGGGTACCCCAGGGGGATGTGCTGGGGCTGGGGGGCTGTGCACCCTCCCGAGGGTCCCACCCACATCACAGCAGCCCCCCATGAGGACCCCGCTGCCTCGGGACACCCCCAGGCTCAGGCCCCCCCTTACCTCCTGTGGGACACGGCCCTCGGGGGCAGCACGGGCGGGCGGCTGGGCGAGGGGGGGGCCTTCAGGGACTGGCACTTGGCTTCCAGCTGGTGACGCTTGGCCGGCAGTGGCGGCAGGGGGGGTTTCGCCCGGCTTTCGGCCGGGGGCTTCTCGGCGAGGGCCGGCGGTGAGGGCGCCTCCGGGGCCGGGGGGCGGCTGCGGGGCGCGGGGCAGGGCTGGGGGGTGCCACCCTTTAGCGACGGGGAGAATTTGACCGGGGGGCGGCAGCCCACCCTGGGTGGGATGGGTGGGGGCAGCTGGGCAACGCTTGCACCCCCTTCCGGCTCCGGCAGCGGGGACCCCCCGGGCACTGCCGGGCACCAGGGCTCCGGCTGCTCCCGCTGCTCCTGCCGCTCCGGCTGCTCCGGCACCGTCGCGGTGGTCAGGCGGAAGATGTGGCGTTTCAGGGGCACGGGTTTCCTGGCGGGGGGCTGGGGGGTCCCGGGGGACAGGGTCGCCTCGGCGAAGGCTTTCTGGAGCCCCAGGAGGATGCGGCGGCGGTGGCCGGGCAGCACCACGCCGAGCCGGGTGAGCGCCTCGTCCGTCAGCGCCCGGCAGTCCCACACCGTCCACAGCTCGCTCTGCTGGAAACTCTCCACGTACTGGTCAAGGTGGAGGGCCGCTAGCCAGGCGGCCACCGGCAGAGACCCCCCCTCCTCCATGGTGGGGGCCCGGCCGCAGAGACCCGGTGCCGCTCAGTGCATCTCCTGCGCCCAGCGAGGCTCAGGCCGGCATCAGGACCTGGGGATGGAGACAAGAGGATGAGCCCGGGGTCAGGATCGGTCCTAAACTGCGCGCCGGCTGAAGCCCAGGGTCCCAGCGCTGCCGCTTCCCAGCGACGCTGCCCGGTTTTCGGAGGGGCTCCTCACCGCCGACCGCCCTGTGCCCCCAGCGGGATCGGGCACCCGGACGCCGGCACCTCCCCTGAACCGGGGGGGGCTGCCGGGACGCCGGAGGGTCCCGGTTTAGGGGTGTAAATGTAGATGCCGTCCCTGCTGAGGCTCGCCGGATGATGGCACCGCGTGGCCCCCGGCCGCAACATCACGCCACGTGCGGGGGGCAACGTGTGGGCTGGGGGCTGGGGGCCGGGGCAGGGGCTGGGGGCCCACAGTGGCCGTGAACCCCCCGCAGCCGGAGCCCGGAGCAAGAAGGAGCCGGCAGAAGCCACCGGGACTCAGCGGTGACGGTGCCGAGGGGCGGCGGGACGTCCCAGGCACCAGTTTGGGGGCGGGAGGGGAGTTGCTGGCTGCCCCCCAGGGATGTCACCCCCCCCGCACACGGCTCCTGTTTACCCCGGTGTCAGGATCCGACCCTGCGCAGGACAGGAGGGCACGCGGAGGATGCTCGGGCAACTCGGGGCTAACCGACGGGGAGCCGAGTCGACCCATCCATAGCTGCCGAGCTGCTGCCGATGGGGGGGCAGTGTGTGTCCCCCCCCCGAGAGAGCCCCCCGCTCTCCCTGCCCGCGCCCCTGCCCCAGCGAGCCCGGCCGGGGGCACACGGACAGACGGACGGGCCCGGAAGGCTGCACCCCACCGGCGCCGCACAAAGCCTTAGCGCGGCAACGGGATGCTGAGAGGAGCCCCGTCCCTTCTCCGGGCTGTCCCCGGCCCCACCAAACCCGTGCCAAACCCGTGCCAAACCTGCGCCAAACCCGTGCCAAACCTGCACCAAACCCCCACCATACCTGCGCCAAACCCCCACCAAACCCGCATCAAACCTGCGCCAAACCTGTGCCATACCCCCACCAAACCCGTGCCAAACCCGTGCCACACCACCGCTGCCGGCAGGGCCGAGCCCGGTCGCCTGGGCAAGCCGTGGGGCCGGGATACCCTGCCCTCCCACCCAGGTGTGGGTGGGCACCCGAGCCGGGGCAGGAGGCGTCCCCGGGCCATGCCGGCTCCTCGCGGCACTGCCGGCCACCCTGGCGCACGCCTTGTTTTGGGTTTGCCAAAGACTTTTTTAGACCTGCTAAATAGGAGCCGGAGGATTTCCTGGTGCCGTAAGCAGGCCGACCATGAAACGCGCCTGTCAGAGTCACGTTTTCTCTGACTCAGGCAGACCTGACCCCTCCGGCCAGCGCTCGCGGTTTCGGCAGCGGCGACGGTCGAGAGGCTGCTGCTCCCACCGAACGCAGGCAAAGTTGCGCGGCACGGCCGGGTTCATCCTCCTCCCGGCGCTAACCGGGCACAGCCGAACCCGGCAGACCCCCGCGGTGGCATGAGGTCCCGGCTGGCAGCGGGGTTCACCCGGCGGCCCCCACGCCTCCAGACGCGGGCATCCCGGCACTGCCGCAGGGATCCGGCTGCGCTGCCGCTTCCCCGGCACCTCCCGGCACAGCTCGGCTTTGCTTCAGGCCGCGAGACCCGCGCGTCCATCTCCTGCCGAGGAAGGAGCGGCGGGGGGGTCCCCGGGGCCGGCCGCCCCCCACGACTCCTTGCCGGCAGCACCAGAGAAACCAGCGGCACCGCGGCCCTGCCCGCCGGTCCCAGCAGCACAAAAATCCCTGACGCAGCATAAAACGCGAGGGGCCACGCGCACGCAGAGCGGCCCTTTCCCTCTTCCACCTCCACAGCTAAAAAACCCCCAGAACCCCACACCCATTTACTATTAAAAATAGCCAAGTGACGGCGCCGGGTGACATCGCTGTCACAGGACGTCCGGTGCTGCCTGCACAGGCAGGCTTGTCCCCCCGCACGGTCCCTGCCCGCAACGTGCGTCTTGCCGAGGCAAAACCCTGCGGAGGGGCAGAGGGAAAGGCGGTGGCACCGGCTGGCGGGGGGGTCCCACGCGTGTCCCCTCCCGGCAGGAGCCAAGGAGTCACCGCGAGCGTCGCCCACTGCCACGGGTGACGGCAGCCCCAGCTCTGCGCCGGCTGCGGCGGGACAGACCCACCTCCGGCAGCCAGGAATTTGGGGTGGCAGGGGGTGGGCACGTTCCCCTGAGCTCCCCCCCCCCCAGGCGCAGGGTGCAGCCTCGCCGGGAGGAGGAGTGTGCCGCGGTGTCACCGGTGCCGCCGCCGGTTCTGCTTTTGCCCCGAGTGGGAAGCGGATGGGTTTGTGCCGTGCTGACGGTGCGGGACACCTCTCCCCGTGCCCCCCGGCACCGGCCCTGCGCGGCTCCGACGGACGAGCTGCACCCGCCGGGCGCTCACCTCCGCTCGCCGCCAGCGCCGCGCACGTGCCGGCGGAGCGCCGGGGCGGCCATCGGGCCTCGCTGCTGCTCGCCGGGGCTGGGGACCGGGGACAAAGCTCCCGGCGGGTGCCCGGCACGCCGGGCTGGCAGCTCACCGGCGCTCTCCGGCCCTTCGCCCTCGCCCGGTCAATCATTCATCAGGACCTCGTGGGGTTCCCTCCTGCGGTCATCGATCATTTAACCTCTGCCCGAAAACAGACGAGAAAATTCCAGAAACGAGACCAACCCGCAGAGCCGCCGTAACCCAGCCGGCTGCCGGGGACGGGGGGGTGGGGGGTGTCCCCCCAGCCCTGGCCCCCGCCGTCCCTTTCGGCACTCAAATCCTCGCCGCGCTTACCCACCGCATTCCTCCCCGGGATTAGGCAACTCCGCCGGGGCGGTTTTGTAAGAGACTTAGCAGCCGTAAGAGCGGCGTGACGAGGGGCCGGCCGGGGCGGCAAACTGCCCCCGGAACCGGGGCAGGGACGGGCAGCTGCCTGCGAACCGGGAGCACGAGCCGGGATGCCGAAACACCCGCCGCCAGCCCTGTCCCAAAGCCACGCTGCCCTCCGTCTTCCCGTGCCGGGGATGGAGGAGCTGGGGGCGAGCGGGGACGGTCCCCGTGGTCCCCACTGTCCGTACGAGGGGCTCGGCCGTCCGCTCTGCTCTAACAGGGGCAGGGTCCCGCAGCCGCCCCGTCCTCTCCGGCCCCGCTCGGATGCGCCCAGCTTAGCGGGGGGGTTCCGGACACCCTTTTTCCCCGGCCAGCTGCACGCAAACCCCGGGGAGAGCTGAGCACCGCGCTGGGCTCCGGGCGCTCAGCTCCGCCGGGACCCTCTCCCCACCCGCTCCCATCAGAGCCGGGGGGACGCCCTGCGCCCCACCTCCCTTTCCCAAGCGGAGCTCAGCAAACACCCCGCCGGGCCCCCCCGCTTTGCAGCCACCCCACCCCCAGGCCTTGCCCCGGCTTTGCTCGCCGGCGGTGCCGGATGGCGCATCGGCCGTGGCACGGCACCGAGCGACGCTGGGTGTGCACGAGCGGCCCCGGCACGCACCACCATGAGCCAGTCGCTCCGTTTAAGGGTCCCCTGACCCCGCGCACCGCAGCTTCCCTGCCCGAGGGTCCGGCAAACACCCCGTCCTTCGCCCACCGCGCCCCACTGCTGCTGTGGGGGCCGCGGGTTTCCCATCCTACAAACCGGAGGCGAAGGGCTACGGGCAGCGGGAGCCGCGCACGGCGGTAATGAGGCCCAGGCTCATTAGATTAACGAGCTGCGTGTGTGACAGGAAGGGCGGTGGGCTCTGACTGGGGGTGGCAGACAAGCACGCTGCCTTCGCCGGCTATGGCAAAACCGTGACCACCGCAGAGGCAACCGCGCGCAGCCCCCCCCTGCATCCCGGCAGCCCCGCGGCACCCAGCTAAATCATCGTTACCCCTAACGAGGCGCCAGGGAGTCAAGCGCTTTGACCAGGGCCGGCCGGTGCGTCAGCGGCAGAGCCGCACCAAGCAGCTCCGGCGACAGCCGGGTTCGCACCGCCCGTGTGCCCGCTCTAATTCCCATCCCGACCCCTCCTCCAGCGCCGGCAAGCCGGCAGGCAGAGCAGGCAAACCCTGCCTGCGCCACGGCGGTCCCCTTCCCCAGGCCCTCCGGCTCGTTAACCAAGGAGAGCTAATTAAAGCGGGCGAAGCACGGTACCTTGGCTCAGCCGCGGTGGGTGGCCGGGGCGAGGTGGCCGGCGTGCCCGCAGCCCATACCCGGCTCCCCGGCCGGCGCGGTGGAGGCTTGCGGAGGGGTCTCTGCCCGCCCGGGCACTTCCTCAAACGCCGCCTCGGCGATCGGGAACTTGCCGAAAAGCTGAGACAAGCGTTACGAGCCCCGCGCACGGGGGGACGTGTTGCAATAACCGCCGCTCGCTCGGAGCTCGCTGCCACGCCGCAAGAGCCCTCCGGCCCCGGCGAACCCCATGGTATCTCAGCACGGCAGAGAACCGCCAACCGCAGCCACCATGGCAGAGGAAGAAGCCGGAGCCCGGTGCCGGAGAAGCCCCGGCTGACGGCGGGATGGGGCAGGGCCTTCGGCAAGAGAGGAAGGAAGAAACGGGGAGGGTGGTCCCCGGAAAGCTGCGTGGCGCGGCACGGCTCCCTGGCACTGCGGCAGGGACCAGGGCACCGAGCGTGGGGTGCCCTGGGGCCGGCGGGACAAGCCGAGCCCCGGCCACCGGCGAGGAAGGGACGAGCGGCCGGGTGGCTGCCGTGTCCCCGCCAGCGCGGGAGGGCAGCGAGCCCTCACCCACGGGGGTCCCGGTGGGCACCGGGGACACGGATCCAGGTCACGGGGGGCCCGTGGGAGCGGGGACGGCCACCGGTGGGAAGGGGGTTACTCGGCCGCCACGCTCCCGGCTGCATCGGGCAACCAGCCTCGCAGCGGGGTGATTCGTACCCCTTCTGCCTACGATAAGGGTCCTCGGCCGGGACCGGGGCCGCGCGGCAGGGGGCCGATGTCCCCAACGTCCCTGCGGACACGGGGACGGAGCGGCCTGGCAGAGCAGCCCAGGACAGACTTGCCTGGTGCTGCCGCAGCCGCCGCCGCTCTCGGCCGGGAATCGAAAGCACCGCATCCTCGCACCGAAACTCGCCGAGACGAATCCTCGGGGAGCAGAAAAGCAGAAGCGCGGTCCCAGGATCGTAGCGAACCTCGGCTCCCAGCAGCACCGCACCCCACAGACCTCCCACCCAAACCGCTCCGGCGCTTCTCCTCGGCAGGGTCCCATCAGTTCAGCAGCTGCAAAGGTCTCACTTTGGGAACACGAAGCCGTTTCATTCTCAAAATCTCACGGTGGAGCACAGGCCAATAAATACAGCATGCAAATAATATTCAAACGCACCAGGCCCCAGGCAGCATTCAGAAATCAAGTTAAATCTTGCAAAGTCATCAAAATCTAGGGGTGGAAAAGGTTCTTCAGAGCCTCTTCCTGCTGCCAGCGATTCAAATCTCAAAGTGCTTCATGTCGAAGCAGCCGGGCCGGTACCCCGGCCTCGCCGCGGGCTGCGCGTGTTGCTTTGCAGCTCCTGCACCCCCCGCCTGTCCCCCAGGCTGCCAGGCTCTCTGCGGTGGGAACTGCCCGAAGGCAGCTCTGCGGGGCGTGCATGGCGGTGCGGGGCGTGCACGGAGGTGAGGGGTGTGCAGGGCGTGCATGGCGGTGCGGGGTGTGCAGGGCGTGCATGGTGGTGCAGGGCGTGCATGGCGGTGAGGGGCGTGCATGGCGGTGAGGGGCGTGCATGGAGGTGAGGGGTGTGCAGGGCGTGCATGGCGGTGCGGGGCGTGCACGGAGGTGAGGGGTGTGCATGGAGGTGAGGGGCGTGCATGGAGGTGAGGGGCGTGCATGGAGGTGAGGGGTGTGCATGGAGGTGAGGGGCGTGCATGGAGGTGCAGGGGGTGCACGGCGGTGAGGGGCGTGCACGGAGGTGAGGGGCGTGCATGGAGGTGAGGGGCGTGCATGATGGTGCGGGGCGTGCATGATGGTGCGGGGCGTGCATGGCGGTGCAGGGGGTGCATGGTGGCGAGGGGTGTGCATGGCGGTGAGGGGCGTGCATGGTTGCATGGGGTGTGCATGGCCAGTTGGAGTGTGCACAGTAGTGCAAGGTGTGCACAGTAGTGCAAGGTGCACACGGCAGTGCAGGATGCGCATGGCGACGTGGGGTTTGCATGACCGACCGGGGTGTGCACGGCGGTGAGGGGTGTGCACGGGGTGTGCAAGGTGTGCATGGCCTATCGGGGTGCGCATCGTCGGTCGGGGGGGGTTTGGGGTGCGCGTGGCCGGTCGGGGTGCGCACAGCAGATCAGGCTGCGCACGGGCGTGCGGGGAGCGTGCGGCAGCTGGGGGTGTGCACCGGTGTGCGGCAGCAGCGCAGCGGCTGGGCCGTGCCGGGGGGGGGGACAGGGCAGCAGGAGAGCGAGCCGTGAGCCAAGCCCACCCCATCCCCGGGCAAATCCACCACAAAAGGGGCAAATCTGCCAAAAAAAGGGCAAATCCGCCAAAAAAAGGGGCAAATGCACCTGACAAGTGCTGTCGCTGCCCCGCTGAGCCCCGACCGGGACGCTCCCAGCTCCTGACACACTTTCTAGAAGCCGCCTGCAAAATAGGTCAGGACACCGGACCGCACGTGCACGGCCCCCCCACGCCAGCCCCACCAGCCACGGGGCCGTCCCCCAGCTCCCAGGGCGCAGCGATGCCGGTGGGGGGGGGAACACACGACCCTGCCAAAACACGGGGCGCGGGGGTCACGGCACCCCCTTCCTCCGTGGGAATCGTCCGGGGCAGCCGGCACGCAGCACCGAAACTGTGCCGGCCGCTGTTTCACCGTCCCCGGAGTGGGAAGTGAAAGTCTTTTTGGTGAAGGGCTTGACCGCTCCAGCTGCAGCGAGGCGGGGGGGGAGGGCCCTTTGCCGGTCCCCCCCTTCCTCCTCGGGGTGCAACGGGCACCCGCGGCGCAGACCCAGCTCACCCCCGGGGTCACCCAAACCCCTCTGCCTGGAAAGAGCCGGCTCAGCGGGGTGCAGCAGCACCCCCACCGCACGCACAGACACCCCCCCCCAAACCCCCCCCCCCCGGCAGCCCGGCTGCACCGTGCCAGGGCCACCCGCCGTGCACCCCTGCCCACCGCAGCACCACCCGGCAGGATGCGGCCACGCAGCTCGTGGATGCAACCGGCGGGGACCGCGGGTCCCCCCAACCGCAGGCACCCGCTCCCCCCTTTGCAAAAAGCTTTCCGCACAGCTGGTCCCCCCCCCGCCATCACCTGCGGATTTGGGGTGTCCAAGCACCGCCCCGGCCGCTCGCGGGGTGCCCCAGACCAGGGCAGCATCTCCTGCCTGTACCGCCGGGCCGGCAGCGTGGGCAGGAGGAGGAGGAGGAGGAAGGCCGTGCCGGGCTGGGGGGCACGGTGACACTTTCTAACCTGCCCCGGGAAGCCCCGAATTATTTTTAGACTATTTTTTTTCCCCTCAAGCGTGACGTTCGTGCCGTGCCGCAGGCAGCAAAGCAGGCAGGGAGACAGGCAGCGACCCCCCCTGCCCCGGGGTCACCCCCTGCCAGATTTCACCGGCTCGGCACGCTCCCGACCGACCGGGTCACGTCCATCTGCAAACCCTCCCAGAGCGCTAACGCCAAACCTCGCCGCGGGGCCCTGCCGCGGAACACGCGCCGCAGCCACCCGAAGCCCCCGCCGCGCGGTGACGGCACCCACAGCCCTCCCGAGCTGATGGAACGGGACTCCATTTGCTGCGGGGGGGGCAGACGTGTGGCGCGGGACGAGGATAAAAGCACTCGGTACGCACCGCATCCTGCCTGGCTTTGGGATGGGGCCGGCTGTGCCAGGAGAAGAGCCGGGAGGTGCCGGCACGGAGCAGCATCGCTCCCCGCTCCCCCCAGAGCCCCCCCAGAGCCCCCCCAGCCCCCGGGGCTCACCCCCCTGCTGGGATTTCTGGGCGCAGATGGCCTGGTTCGGCAGGGGGTTGGGGGGTGGGGGGCGCGCAGGGATGCAAAAAATCCGATATCGCTAGAAACGTCCTCATCCCGGGTGTCCGGCTGCTTCCCGCAGCAGCTCAGCCCCGAGAGCCGCCGCGGAGGGGGGCACCCCAGGAAACAGCCTTCACCCCCGCACCGATCCCGGCACCCCAGTGGGACCACCGGTGGGAACGTGGCCCCCCAGCCCGTGCCGCCAAAGCCTGGGTTTTAGGGGCGAACACGGCAAATTAAAACTGCAGCCCCTGCAGCGGTGCCGAAGCCCCGTGGACCCCCCCCGGAGCGAGGGACCCCCCCCCCACCGTGCAGGCACGGCCCCCAGCCCCGCACCCCTGAGCATCGTCCGGATGGCGCCGGGGACGCAGCGGCAGCAAAGCGACGCGAGGAACCGAACTGGCTCGCCGATACCAGAGGACGAAGCAACGACCGTCCCGGTTGCAGCCACGCGGCGCTGGCAGCCGGTGCCGAGCAATTCTTCAGACCTCGCCGGACGTACTGGGACGCCGTGAGGAGGAGGAGGAGGAGGAGGAAGGTGAGAGAAACCCGCCGGGGGCATTGCCCGGCGTTCGGGCGCTGTTGGCGGCGATGGGCGCCGCACGGGCGCTGCTGGCAGGGATCCTGGCAGCCCCGGTAGAGCCGCAGCTGCCGGCGTTGTTTGGCCGGGAATTGGGACGCGCCGAGCCGACTCTCGAACAGAAATCTGCCAGCCGGGCCGGGGGTCCCGCTCTCCCCGGCTTCACCCCTCTGCCACCGGCCCCCCCCGGCATCCCCGGGCACGTCCCTCGGCAACAGGACCCCCGGCGAGCACGGGGGCGACGGCTAATGCTGCACCTTGCCGCCCCGCTGTCGGCAGAGCCTGGGCCCCCAGGAGACTGGGGTTGAGCTGGGTTATACTGGGGTTGAGCTGGGGGCTGCTGGGGGGGGAGCTGAGGTGTGCTGGGGGGAGCTGGAGCACACTGGGGTTGAGCTGGGGAATACTGGGGTGGAGCTGGGATGCGCCGGGGTGCATCAGCCGGGGGGGGTGGGTACAGCCCTGCTGTAGCTGAGCAATTTGGGAGCAGCCAGCGCCCCCCCACCCCGCACCCCCAGCAGCTCACGGTCCCCCCGGTGCCCCCACTGCACCGCGCGGCCCGGAGAAGCGGGTGCCCCAGCAGCGCGTGGGGTAGCGCGGGACAAGCATCACCCCCCCACAGCTGAGGAGGTGGGGGGGGGGTGTCCCCCCCAAGGCTGGCTTTGCACCCCCAGGTCCCCCGGCATTGCCCCCCACCCCGGGCAGAGCCGCAGAGCACCGAGTACCTCTGTTCGGCAGCAGCCGGGGCTCCGCGGAAGATGCCGAGACCCCTCCCGGGGCGGGGGCGGGCAGGGCCCCCCCAGCCAGGCACGGCAGCAGCCCTGCCAGGCCTGAGCTTGTTCCCGCACGGAGGTTTGGCCGCCTCATGGAAACGGGAGCCGAGGGGAAAACCACAGGGACTTTCCCAAAAAAAAAAAAAAAAAAAAAAAAAATTGGGGTGGGGGGGGGGGGGGGGTTTACCTCCCCGCTCAGTTCCCAAAGCCTCGGCGAGGGGAAAAAATGAAGCGGGACAGTTTGGGGACGCGGGGGGAGACGTGAGGTTCGCCGCGGTCGCCCCACATGGCTCCCCACGGCGGGGGCTGCGAGCCGGCCCGGGCGCGTTGGGCTTGGGCTGCCCAGACAATGCTCCTTTCATCCCGCAGAGCAGCCCGCGGACGGGGACACGCTGGCTGCCCGCTCCCGGGGCGGGGGGGGACACACACGGTCCCCGCAGTTTCGGCCCCTCGCCCACGCGAGGCCGTGCCCCGTGCAAGGAGGGGCCGGGCGCAGCAGCACCCGCCGGCCGATGTGTCGGGCTCAGCCCCGCGTTTAGGGGACGATGCTCTGCGGGAGCTCAGCCTGTGGGGCCGGTGTCTGGCAACCCCCCCAAAAAAGCGCCTCTGCTGCCTGCATCCCCCTGCTCACAGCATCCCCCCGCTCCCCAAAGCCATCGCATCCCCCCCCTCGCAGCATCCCCCCACTCCCCAGAGATGTCACATCCCCCCCCTCGTAGCATCCCCCCACTCACAGCATCCCCCCGCTCCCCAAAGCCATCACATCCCCCCCCCTCGCAGCATCCCCCCGCTCCCCAGAGATGTCACATCCCCCCCCAGCATCCCCCCACTCACAGCATCCCCCCGCTCCCCAGAGATGTCACATCACCCCGCTTGCAGCATCCTGGCTCCCCAAAGCCATCACATCCCCCCCCCCGTAGCATCCCCCCACTCACAGCATCCCCCCGCTCCCCAAAGCCATCGCACCCCCCCCCCCCGCAGCATCCCCGCCCCCCAGGCGCTCAGCGCCGTCGCTGCAGGCTCCCCCAAGCCGTCAGCAGAAGACGAGGGTGCTGTGGCCTTCCCCAGGCGGTGGGGTCACACGGACCGCAGGGCACCCCGAGTCCCCCAGGGGACCGGCAGCTGTGCAGGGGGGTCACCCCGGTGAAGCCGAAGCCTCGCACACCTCCCCGACAGCGTTTAGGGGGTCACCAACGTCCCCCCAGCCAGCGGCAGGACAGAACCAGCCCAGCACCACAGGGAACCCCCCGGCGCAGCCCTCCCGTACCCGGCAGAGCCACGTCCTCCACCTGCGCTGCCGATCGCCCCCATCCTACCTGAGCCCCCCGACACCCCCCCGGGCACGCAGCTCCCTCGGCACCCCAGGTGTTCCGCCGCATCCTCCGCTCCCCTACGGAGCCGGTTCTTCTCGCAGGCCCCCCGACGCCGAGGCTCTGGCAGCACCCCCAACACGCCAAAGACCTAAGAACCCCCCCGCGAGGGGTTTTGCCCCGTTATCTGCCCCCACCGCGCAGCCCCCCCGGGGCCGGAGCCGTCCGCAGCGTGGTCCTGGCTCCGGTTTTGCTCCGTTATCGCCCCGCACGGGGGTGGAGCGGTGGCCGGCTTCCCTTGTTAATTGGGTCCTATTTTTAATTCAGGTTCGGGAGAGGTGCGGGGGAGGATGAGGAGGATGCAGCAGATCGAAATTAACGGGCGGAATCGGAAGCGAGTCCCCGGTGCCCAGCCCGGTCCCACGTGCGACGGCACGGTGCGACGGCAGCACGAGGTCACGCCTGGCGCTGGGGTGTGCCGGCTGCGCGCCGGGAACGTCGCATCGGCTTGGCCCACCGGCACGCTGCGGCCAGCCGGGCCCCGCCGCTGTGCCGGGGTGCAGGGGGGGCTGCGCTGGCCGTAACCGCGTGCACCGGCAGCTTTGCACGGGGCTGCACCCCACGAGGAGCGGGGGGGTCCCAGGGCTGAGCCTGCTGTGGCCGGGGTCCACACAGAGCCACGCTCCTCTGGGGGTGCCAGCCTGTCCCCCCGATGGAGCATCCCCTCTGACCCCCCCCCCGGTGCTCCAGGCACCCCAACACCTCGCAGACCCCAAACCCCTCTCTGCACCCCAAAACCAACCCCCCAGCCTGGCAGATCCACTCCCGCACCAGGGGCGGGGGGGGGGGGACGACCCGCGGTCGGTGTCGTGTGTGTCCCCCCCCCCGCAGCGCCGGGACTGGCTGCGCCCCCGGAGCGGTGCCCCCCCCCAACCCCCCCCCCCCCCCCCCCCCCCCCGCTCCGGCCGGTGCCCAAAGTTTGCGGAGAAGCAGCGGGGGGGGGGGGGGGGGGCAGGGCCGGTGACCCCCCCCCCCGGGCAGCCGGGGGCCGCCGCCGTGTGTCCCCCCCCCCCGCTCCCCGGACTGACCTGGCCGGGCGGCTGCGGGCTCCGGCGGCGGCTGCGGGCTGGGCACGGGGTGGGGGGGGGAGCTGGGGCGGGGGGGGGGGGAGGGAAAAACCCTTCCCAGAATTAAATAAATAAACCCGGAGCTGCCCTCGCAGAGCCCGGCCCCGGCCGCCCGCCCGCTGGGCCCCCCCGCTCCCCAGCGCCCCCCCCCCCCCCCGTGCAGCCCACAGCTGGGGGGGGGGGGGGGGCAGCACGGGGGGGGCCCCGGCTGGGGGGTTCGGTGCACACATCAAGGGGGGGCTGGGGGGGGATGAAGGCCCCCGGGACACCCCGAGCTCCAGCCTCCCGCTGCAGCGGAGCGCGGGGCCGTCGGACACCCCCCCCCCCCATTTTAAGGCGTTTCAGCCCCCCCCGTAGTGATGGAGAGAGGCTGGAGAAGGGGGGATGCACCCCCAGACAGAGCCCCCCACCCCCCAGCCCCCCGCCCGGGGACTCCTCTCCCAGAGGGGGTTTTTGGGTTTTTTTTTTAAGGGGGGGGCTGTGCCCCAGTTGGGGTGTTCGACAGGCGGTACTGGTGGTACTGGTCTGGCTGGGGCAAAACGCGCTGCAGGGGGGAGCAGCCTTGTCCCTAATTAGTGCCCAGCGCTAATTGGGTTTCGGGGTTTCTCTGGCACCCTCTGGTGGCATCGCCACCGCCGACAGCCCCCCCCGGGGGTCCCCCCCGAGCCAAAGCCCACCGGGATCAGCCCAGGGACCCCACAACCGGGAGTGGGACCCAGCAGCACCCCCCACGGCAGGGCACCCCCGGGACACCCCCCTCCCCCCCCAAAGCTGGGGCCAGGGGGGGCTCCCAGGGCACCGAGGCAGGACAGAGAGGCCGTGTCACCCCCCCACACCGGATTTCTTTCTTTTATTCCTAAATAATCAGCTCCGGTATAAGGTACAAAATCTCCGTCCCCCCCTCGCCGCCCCCGGCAAAGGAGGGGGGGCAGGAGCGCGGCCCAGGAGCAGCTCCAAAACCCCGATTCAAGGCCTCTAATTCTAGCGTAGAAAGTGTTCGGACACCGAGCTCGGGGCCCCTCGCCTGGAAAGGGGGGGGCCAGGAGCCCCCAGAGACACCCCCCCAACACATCTGAAGATATCTGAGATGCTGGGAGCCCCCCGGGACCCCCAGAATGTATGGAGGTGCCAGGAGCCCCCCCCCAAGATGCTTGAAGATGCTGGGAGCCCCCAGAGAGCCTCCAGCATGCATGGAGGTACCAGGAGCCCCCCAACATGCACGAAGGTGCCAGGACCCCCCTAAGCCCCCCCCGTACGCCTGGAGATGCCAGGAGCCCCCCAAAGACGCCTTTGCAGGCCGGGAGGTGCGGGCAGACCCCCCAGCCCCCCCCCAGCCCTGGGGTCCGCTCGGGGCGGGGGTCCCGCGGGAGGAAGGCAGTTCTGTCAGACCCCAACAGAGGAGACGGGGGGGAGGGACAGGGGAGCAGAGGGGGTGTGGGGAAGGGGTGCGGGGGTGCCCCCAGGGCTGGGGAGCAGGAACAGGGCCCCCCCCTTTCCTCTGCTCCCCCCCTCCCCGGGCCAAGAGCTGAAGGGCACTTTGGGTTTACAACCGATGGGGACGACGTCGGCGTCCCGCGATGGCTGCGAAGGGACCGGGCACCCCCCGACCTCCCACCCTGGGGGGTGTGGGGGGGGGTGGCGGCCCCCGGCCGGGGGGAGCCCAGCACGGCCCCGCTGTCCCCAGGCAGGGGGGTGGCAGCAGGGGGGCGTCCCCCCCTCCCCGTGCCAGAAGCGTGGGTGCACGTGCACGCGCGTGCAAGAGAGAGACACAAACTGCATTGGGGGGGGGGGGGGGCAACGGGGACAGAACGGCCCCGGGGGGTGTCGGGGTGCGTGCGGGGGGGTCAGTTAACGCTGTCCTCGTCGCTGGCCTCGCCGCGGTCGTCTTTGGTCTCGGCCAGGGAGCTCTCGTCGATGTTCTCCAGGGAGTCGGCGTGCTGGAGGGACAGCTCGGAGAGCGGCAGGGGGGGCAGGCGGCTCTGCTCGGGGAACAGCCAGGGCTTGAAGTGCGGGTCGTGCTTCTGCTTCCACTCCGGGTACTTCAGGCAAGCCTTGTACATCTTCTTCATCGCCTGGGAGGAAGGCTGGGTTGGAGCTGAGCCGGGCAGGGGGACCCTTTGCCCCCCCCCCCCCCCCCCCGGTGCGACCCGCTCACCTTGGGGGCCAGGAACTGCGAGGATTTGTTCACCACCCACTTCGGCAGGGAACCTGCAGAGACAAGAGGAGCCGGGCTGGGACCGGCACCCCCGGCACCCCCGGCACAGCCAGGACCCCTGGCACGGCAGCCCCCCGCCCCCCTGTCACCCTCCTCGGGGACACCCGTCTGCAGAGGGGACAGCGGGGGGGGGGACGGTCCAGGGGAATCGGGGTTTGACCCAAACTGCTGCCTCGGCTTCTCGCCGTGTTCAAAAAAAAAAGCGATTTCAGCATTTTGGCCGCCCCTTCCACCCCAGAGAAGAACTATTGCAAGAGAACAGGCCCAAAATGTTTCCTCCCAGCATTGCTCCAGCGCTCCCGGTCTGGCTCCGGCTGCATCCCGAGATGCTCCCTGCTGCCTCCCTGCCCATTGCTGCCTGCTGCTGCCTGTCTCTGAGCCCCCCCCGAGCCCCCGAGCCCCTCCCGGCTCCAAAAAACTCCCACCCGATTTATTAACCTCGGCCGACCCGTGAGGACAGACCCCCAACCGGAGGGCGACCGTCCCCGAGGGACGAGGACGGGACCGGGGTGGGCTGAACCCTGGGGCGCGGGGGTCCCCCCCGTACCTTTGGGGTCCACCTGTGCCAGGTAGGTGATGGTGCAGCTCTTGGCTCCCGTCCCCTCGATCAGGTAGCCCGTCTGGATGGAGACCGCTCGCACCATGTCCTTCCGGGGGGGGTACTTCTGCAGGGGGGACAGCGCGGGGGGCACAGGGACGCGGCGGGGGTGGGACAGGGTGCAGGCAAGCACCGACTGCAGGCAGGGCTGCCCCGACCCCCACAGCCCCCCCACCGCCTCCGGCCTCCTCCCGAGCTCTGAGCGACCCACGGGGCAAACCCAGCCCCGTCCCGGCGCGGGTGACACCCCAGACCCCCCCCCCCCCCGACCCCCCCCGGCACTCACGGGGTGCTTGACGGAGTAGTTCATGATGATGTAGTCGGTGCCCATGGGCAGCCAGGAGCGGAGCGTGATGACGTCCCGGTTCTTCAGGGGCTTGGGGCACCTCCCTGGGGACAGCAGCCGTGGGGGACGAGGGTGAACCCACTCCCCCCCCCAGCACAGGCATCCCCCCAGGGGTCCAAGCCCGCCCCCCAAATCCCTCCTGTCCCGGTACCCGGGCTCCCCGCAGCGATGCCCGGGCACCACGGGCACCCCGGCGCCCACCAGCCCCACGGCCGCTGAACCCACGGCCACAACGGCCCCGGGGCTCGGTTCCCCTCCGGGACCCCCCGGCCCCCTCCTCACAGGCGTAGTAGCCCACGTCGGAGTTGACGGTCAGCTTCCCGATGTCGAAGGTCTCGATGACGTTGGTGTCCCACTTTTTCCGATACTCGATGTCATGCAGCACGTCGTAGAGCGTCTCCGCCGGCACGTCCTTGCACTCCATCCTGCACTGCAGGGGTGGGCGGGTGAGAAACCACCCCGGGCCAGAGGGCTCCCCAAAACACAAGGCAACCATCCCACCCCCCCCCAGAGGAGCTGGATCCCAGTCTGGCCCAGTCCAGTCCAGTTTGTCACCCAGGGCCATCTTGAACCCTGGGCACACGGGGCCAGCTACACCCCGAGGCAGCACGGAGCTGAGCCCTGGATGCTGGGGGGTCTTTCGGGGGGGGGGCACCCTCCCACCTCACCTCTTCCCCCCATCACTGCCCCCCCCCCCAGCAGCATCCCTGCACGGGGCACTGGCGGTGCCGGGGGGGGGGACTGGCGTGCAGGGCCATGGGGCAGCGAGCATCGTGCCGGGGGGGCCGGAGCGGGGAGCAGCCCCCCAGGTTGGGAGCAGCTCCAGTAACCATGGCAGCCAAATCCTCCGGAAGAGAAGGAAAGAAAGGAGAAGCTGCGGTCCTCCCCCGGCAACGGGGATGCCAGCCGGCAACGGGGACGTCATCCGGCAACGGGGATGCCACCCGGGCAAGGGCCGCCGGAGCCGTGGGGCGGTGCAGGCAACCGTGCAGCGAGCGCAGCACGACTGCTGCTTGCAGGGCCAAATCCTCCACCCACAGAGCCCGTCCCTGCCCCACAGAGCCTGTTCCTGCCCCACAGAGCCCGTCCCTGCCCCACGGAGCCCGTCCCTGCCCCACAGAGCCTGTTCCTGCCCCACAGAGCCCGTCCCTGCCCCACGGAGCCTGTTCCCAACCCCACGGAGCCTGTCGCTGCCCCACGGAGCCTGTCCCCAACCCCACAGAGCTTGTCCCTGCCCCACAGAGCCTGTCCCCAACCCCATGGAGCCCATCCCTGCCCCATGGAGCCCGTCCCTGCCCCACGGAGCCTGTCTGCAACCCCACAGAGCTTGTCCCTGCCCCATGGAGCCTGTCCCCAACCCCACAGAGCCCATCCCTGCCCCACAGAGCCCGTCCCTGCCCCACGGAGCCCATCCCCCCCGTGCCTTGCACTACAACCCCGCCGCGTGAGCCCCCGTTCGGCCGAGCACCCGTGGGGCCTTGCCAGGCGGTTTCACGGAGCGCAGCCCCGGCCGACGTCCTCGGGGACCCCCGCTCCCACCCACAACCGGGCCCCGCTGCCGGCACCGTGCCTGCGCCGGGCTGGGTGCGGGGTCGGGCGCTGCCGCCGATCCCGTTTATTCCCAAAGCGGCGAGGCAGGTCGGCCGAGCTGTGCCCACGCAGGCAGGACCGGCCGGGTGACTCAGGACCTGCCTGCGCTGCCTGCAGCCCGGGGGTGACTCACGTCCCCAGGGGGGCTCGGAGGGCTCGGAGGGCTCTTTCTGGGGGACGAGAGGGGACGGTGCCGGCCGGGAAGCGCCCAGAGCACCGCACACCCCAGCCCTGAGTCAATATTGACTCTGACGTGAACGGGGCGAGGAGGAGGAGGAGGAAGCAAGAGCGAGAGCAGGGAGACGAAGGCGACGGGTGCAAGGGGCCGCCCGAGCCAGCTCTGCCCCGACGCCCTCCCCGCCCCGGAGATTTTGCAGGGAGGGGGCTCACAGGGGCAGCTCTGGGCCCGCACCGGTACGGCCGGCACCAGAAGTCACCGGGGCACGAGGGCACGAGGGGACGGCCGACGGCGTGCCGGGCTGTGGGACGAGAGCGGAGGGGGGGACCCCCCCGGACCCCCCCCTCTGCCTGGGGGGCTGCGGCCACCTCGGGGGGAACCTCGCAGAGGCCACGCAGGTGGTTGGGGACTGAGGGGACCCCCAGGATGGAGAAAAACTCCCTCCAGGGTCACCTCAACCCCCCGCCCCGCATCCTCGGGGGGGCCGACACCGGCACCAAGCCCTGGCTTTGCCGCCGGCGTCCCCTCCGGCCCGGAGCGCGCTTCCCCGGTGGTGCACGGTGCAGGCAGCGCCGGCGGCCATGGGGGTCATTAATTAAAGAGAAGATCTCCCCCGTGGCCCGGATGTGCGGCGCGATCGCTAACGACCGGGCGCCGCGTCTCAAGGTGACCTGATGAATAAGTGACGAGCGGGAGCCGCGGTCCGCACAGGGGCGGCCAGCGCCTGCGTCCCCGGCAAAGCCCGGCGAAGCTCCGGCCCCCTCCCGGTGTTTCCCATGGGATGGCTCCTTCCCAGGGGCAGCGTCTCCCCCGGGGCTGGGGGTCCACAGGCACCGGCTCGCTGCTCCGGTGGGGTGGGGAGGGGGGTCCCGGCCGGGGTCCCCCACCCCGCAGCCATCTCGGGCACCATGACGGTGAACGGGCAGCCCCCGGGCCACCAAATCCCGCGCGTCCCAGGGATGAATCGGCCCCGGGTCGTGTCGGGTCCCGGTGGCCCAAAGCTGTTCCCAGACTCCAGAGAACAGGTTGGACGAGAGCCGCATCCCTAATGGCGGGCGGGGGGGACGGGAGGGGGGGGGGCAGCCGCCTCAACGCAGGGCGAGACCTTCGGGTTTCGTTTAATTACAAAGCAGCGGCAGGAGCGAGGAAGCCAGCGAGCAAACAGCGAGGAAAACAGCTCTGGGAGGCGGCGGGCGCCGGGCAGCCCCCAGCCCCCTTCCCGGGGAGCCGTGGTGTGGGGGGGGGGGGGGCGAACGCCCCGGCTTGGTGCCGCCGGGCCACGTCAGTGACGCCACGTGTGCCGGGGCACCTGCCCGTGCCGACGGCCGGCGGGAAATCCGGCGGGAACATCCTGTCCCAGGCAGGGGGTGCTGGGTCTGGGTGCTGCTGGGGACCGGGGGCAGGGGGGGGCACAGGGACCATCGGTCCCCCCCATGGCCCCCGATACCTGCCCGGGGCAGCCCGGTGCTGCTCAGCACACGCATGGCACCGAGCAGGGAATCTCCAAGCAGGATCTGGCCAGGAGGGTGCTGGACCCGGAGCAGCTTGGGGGGAGCAGGGCTGGGTGCCGGGGGGTTTGCAGAGCCCCGCGGGGCGGCTCGCTGCCGGGGGGAGAGGAGCGGGCACGGGGAGCAAAGGTGCCCGAGGGACGGCGTGGGGTTCAGCTGAGGGGGGCTCCTCGTGGGGTTCAGCTGAGCAGCCCCCCGAGCCCAGGCTCACCCCGGCACAGAGAGCGAAGCACCGGGCTGCCCTGGCCCTGGGGGGCTGCCCCGGCTCGGGGGTGTCGTCGGGTGCCAACCGCCCCACATGGGAACGCGCCGTGCCAGCCCGGGCCGGGACATCCTGGTGCGTGCCGGGAGCTGGTTCCCTGCCACGCCGACCGCCGCAGGCAGACGTGGCACAGCGGGATTGTCGGGGCGGGCAGGGGATGGGCAGGGGACGGGCAGAGAGTGCCCCCCCCGCACTGTGCCCCCCCTACCGCGTGCTCACACCCACGCAATCCCACCGGATTTGGCACCCCAATCCCACCGGAGATGTTTCGGGATGCAGCAACGCCCCAAGAGCGAGCAGCAGGGCTGGGGGGCGCGGGGGGTTCGGCGGGGGGGCCGGGACACGGTGACCCACGGGGCCGTGCACATGCCAGGGAGGTGCCCAGACCCCCGGGGACGGGTGCCCCACGTCCCGCTGGCCACGTGTCCCGGCACGGGGTCGGGCTCACGCCTCTGTGGGTGGGGGGTGGGGAGCAGCACCAGGGACCCCCCCAGACCCCAGGGACCGTCCCCCCCTCCCAGGACTCGCTCCTACGGCATTGCGGCCACGGGGGCACGGCGTGGGCCCGTCCCCGGGTCACCGCAGCCCCGATACACAAACACGGCCGCGGCTCCGGCAGCCGGCTGGCGCCGGGGAGCAAACAGAGGCAACTCCCCGGCGGGCGCAGGCGCGGCGAGAACCGGGCACAGCCGGTGCTCCTGCCACCGCCACCGCCGCCACCCCAGGGACAGGTTTCCCCGGCGCTGCCGGCGCTGCTTGTTTGCGCGGTTGCTGCAGAGCGGCGTGAGAGCAGGCCGCGCCGCCGCCAACGCCACCGCCTCCGCCACTGACCCCGCCGGGCTGCCACCGTCCCTGCTGGGCCGCCACCGGTCGCTGCCGGGCCTCGGCACAGCGGAGACGAGGGCAATATAACCCGCTGCACCGGGGAAAGCTCTGCGGAGGTGCTGGCAAGGACGGGGCCGCCGGCCAACCCTGCAGAGAGCCAGCCAGAGGCTCCAGCGTGGCACGGTGGCCCGCGGCCACCGGCAGCCCCAGCCTGATGCCGCTCCTGTCCCAAGTTTTCCCTTTGATTCCTGGTGTCCGGTCCCCGCTTTGCCAGAGGGACGAGCCGGGACGTGCCCATGGGCCCCTGGGACCCCCCGCCACCCCCTCCAGGCACACTCAGCACCGCAGCCCTGCTCTTCGCCGCGCACCAGGACCTCGCTCCCCGGTTTTTAGGGTGAAGGGATCCCACCCGGCAGCCTGGTTTCCCCCGGCAAAGCTCACCCGATCGGCCGCGGGCGGCACGCCGGCCCCACGGACGCTCAGACCCGCCTGTGCCAGCCCGGCAAACCGGCACCAGGGAGGGAAGGGACCCCCCCGGGGGATGCAGCGGGGACCCAGAGAGCCCCGGGAACTTCGGTCTGCGTCGGGGGAGAGGGGGCTGCAGGGCGCTGCGGGGCGAGGGGACAGCCCGGACGGGGACAGCGCGGGTGGGGACACGGGGTGAGGACGGAGCAGGGCTGGCAGCGGAGGGGCGGGCCGGTGCCCAGCAGGCCCCGAGGAGCCCCCAGCCCCGGCCACATCTCCTCAGTGCAGCGAGCGCCAGGGGGGGACGGGCAGCACTGAGGCCCCACGGTCCCACAGCCCCGGGGGTCCCTGTTTGAGCCCCCAGTCATCCCTGTACACCCCCTTTGTCCCCAGGGGTCCCCCCCTGTCCCCGCTCACCCCCAGCACCCCACTTGTCCTTGGGTCCCTCTTTGCAATAGGGTGCCAGCTCGCCCCAGGGTGCTGCATCACCCCAGGGTCCCCACTAACCCCTGGGGTCCCCGCTCACCCCAGGGTGCTGCATCACCCCAAAGTCCCTGCTTGCCACAGGACTCCTGCTTGCACCCACGGTCCCTGCTCACCCCAGGGTGCTGGATCACCCCCGTGTCCTTGCTTTCCCCCAGGGTGCTGGCTCCCAGGTCCCCGTTGGCCCTAGGGTCCCCATTAACTCCTGGGGTCCCCGCTCACCCTCAGGGTCCCTCTTCACCCCAGGGTGCTGGTTCACCCCCCCCAGTCCCCACTTGCCACAGGGTCCCCACTAACCGCTGGGGTCCCCGCTCACCCCAGGGTGCTGCATCGCCCCAGGGTCCCCACTTGCCACAGGATTCCTGCTTGCACCCACGGTCCCTGCTCACCCCAGGGTGCTCGCTCACCCTTGAGTCCCCGCTCGCCGCGGGGTCCCCGCTCGCTCACCCCAGGCTGCCACATCGTCTGGGGGTGCTGCATCGCCCCGGGGGTGCCACATCGCCCTGGGGGTGCCACATCGCCCCGGGGGTGCCGCATCGTCCGGGGGTGCCGCACCGCCCCGGGGTCCCCGCTTGCCTCCAGGTGTCCCCCCCCCCGAGGATCCTTCTCACCCCCATCCCCCCTGCCCCACCGCCACCCCCGGGGGTCCGCGCTCCCTCCGTGCCGCCGGGTCCCGGCTCCCCCCGGTGCAGGTGCCCGGTGCCCGGTGCCCGGTGCCCGGTGCCCGGTGCGGGCTCACCTTGATCTTGTGGAGGGAGCGCTCGGGCTCCAGCAGCTGGACCCAGACGGCCACCCCCGCCTTGCTGTAGGTCAGGCTCCAGCCGCGCTCCGACTCGCACTCCGCCCGGAACGCCCCGAAGTCCCGGTCGTCGGGGATCTGCACGGTGTCGCGACCCGACATGGCCCCGGGACGCACCCCACCCACCCGCCCCCCGCGGACACCCCCCACGGACACCCCCCCACGCACCCCCGTGCCGGTGCCGCGGGTCGCGGCAGCCCTACGGCGGCATTCCCGGGGCGCGGCGCCGCCCGGTGCGCGGTGCGCGATGGGCCGGGGCGGGGCCGGGGCGGGCACCGGGGGCGGGGAGAGCCGGGGGGGGGCACCCGGGAGAGCCCGGGGATGGGGGGAGCACCGGGGATGGGGGGAGCGGGGGGGGCACCCGGGAGAGCCCGGGGATGGGGGGAGCCCGGGGATGGGGGGGGCACCCGGGAGAGCCCGGGGATGGGGGGAGCCCGGGGATGGGGGGGGGGGGCACCCGGGAGAGCCCGGGGATGGGGGGAGCACGGGGGATGGGGGGGGCACCGGGGATGGGGGGAGCGGGGGGGGCACCCGGGAGAGCCCAGGGGTGGGGGGAGCCCGGTGGGCGGGGAGAGCCCGGAGGGGGGCAGCGGGGGGAGCCCGGGTATGGGGGGGAGTGGGGGAGCACCGGGGAGACCCCGGATGGGGGGGGATGTGGGGGGGGTACCGGGGGGAGCCCGGGGATGGGGGGAGAGGGGGGGCACCGGGGAGAGCCCGGGGATGGGGGGAGCCCGGCGGGGGGGAAGCCGAGGGGGAACCGGGAGCACCGGGGGTGGGACCGAGAGCACCGGGTGGGGGGAGAGCCCCGGGGGGGGCGACAGGTGCACACAGCTGCTGCGGTGGCACAAACACCCCCTGCCCTTGCACACCCCCTGTGCACACCCCCTGCGCACCCAGCCTGCCTGTGCACGCACCAGGTGCACGCACTGCCTGCACGTGCACACGCGCCCCGTGCCTTTACACACACTTCCCTGCCTGCCCACGGGTGCACACACGTGTCCCTGCCTGCACACACGCACACAGGTGCACGCACATGGGTGCACACGTATGTCCCTGCCTGCACACACACACAGAGGTGCACGCACATGGGTGCACACGTGTCCCTGCCTGCACACACGCAGGGGTGCATGCACATGGGTGCACATGTGTCCCTGCCTGCACACACACACACAGGTGCATGCACATGGGTGCACACGTATGTCTCTGCCTGCACAAACACACAGGTGCATGCACATGGGTGCACACGCATGTCCCTGCCTGCACACACACACACAGGTGCACGCACATGGGTGCACACATGTGTCCCTGCCTGCACACACACACAGAGGTGCATGCACATGGGTGCACACACGTGTCCCTGCCTGCACACACACACACAAAGGTGCTTGCACATCCCTCGCCTGCTCGCCTGCACACAGACACGGATGCACACCCACGGGCGCACACACACACGCCTCACCTGCACACAGACATGGGTGCACACCCACGGGTGCACACGCACTCACCCAGGCGCACCCACGCCGTGCCGTGCGGGGCACGGTGCCGCCAGCGCAGGACTGGGACCCACGGCCCCTCGCCAGGCCGCCGTGCCGTGACCCCATCTCTGTGACTCCGTGCTCCGTGGCCGCACCGCCACCGTCCCCCCGTGCGGCACACGAGCATCATCCCTCCTCACCGGGGACACGCACGGTGCCTGGCAAGCGCATCCCCCCGTGCCGGTGCGGGGCCCGGCTGCGGCAGCGCGGCGGTGCAGCTGGCCGGGAGCGGGAGGGCACGCTGCCATCGTCGGCGATGACTAGGAGGCAATTTTGGGACGGGCTGGGGCTTCCCAGCCAGCTCTGGAAATGCTGCAGACTCAGGATTTCTTTTTCTCGGCTTGGAAACGCAACGGAAGCCTCTTCCAGCTCGCGCTGCCCAAAATAACCATTTAAAGGACGCCGGAGCGGCGCGGCGATCGCTTAGCACAGCCCAGCCCAGCCGGTCACGGCAGCTGGGGCGGCACGGAGCCCCTTCCCGAGCTGCGTGCCCACGGATGGGGCCTTCTGCGGGATGTGGTACCCGGGGGAAGGGGGGTGTCACCGTGCACGGCGCCCGCGGCACGGGGACCTCGCAGAGCTGGGACTCGCCGCGCCGCACGGCTGCTCCCGGCAGCCCCGACCCGGGAAAAAGAGCCAAGGGAGCCTGCGAGCAT
Source organism: Grus americana (assembly GCF_028858705.1). Lineage (NCBI taxonomy): Eukaryota > Metazoa > Chordata > Aves > Gruiformes > Gruidae > Grus > Grus americana. Next base: position 218,770,791 of record NC_072852.1, read on the forward strand.
CCCGCGAGGTGGGGATGGGGTGGGTGCCCGGCCGCCAGCATCCCGCAGCCTTTCCCAGCCCGGCTTCACACCCCACCCCCACCCCGGGCAATTCCAGCTCTGTGGGGGGCAGGAACACCCACGTCCCCAGACAGGGCCTGCCGTGCACACCGCGGCGTGCAGAACCCGAGCCTGAAATAGGACAGACGTCATCCGCAGGCCTATAAATCCTGCCTGCGCGCGGGGCACGGCGCGACCGAGCCGGCTGCCTGCTGGAACCGGGCTGGGGGGGGGCCGGGTTGGGGAACTGGGGGAGCTGGGCTGGGGAACTGGGGGAACTGGGCTGGGGAACTGGGGGAACTGGGCTGCCTGCACAGCTGCGACACAGCTCAAACCGGCCAAAACTCGGCGCTGGGTGCAGAAGTGCCCGTTTCTGGCCGTTCCCAGGGAGGGGGGGGACACACACCATCGCGTTTCCCTTCGCTCCCCCCAAAACCCCGTCCTTCGTCCCTGCCGTCGCCTCGCGCGCCGCGGCGGCTCTCGGCAGAGGTCACGGCACAGCCGGGCTGCGTGGTGCTGCCTTAACGCTACCCCTCCGCCCCGCATCTCCCTGACAGGCTTTAATTAGCAGAGTGCAAAGCTAAATTAGCCGTGCAAATGTGTCCCACGCTGCCAGGCTCCGGCGAGGGCTGTGGGCGGGGGGGGGCGGCTGCTGGGAGCCGCCGGAGAGATGCAAATACCGGGTGATAAGGGCTCAGCGCCGAGTCGAGGAAAATGGGTTTCCTGCAGGAGACCGAGCCGCTGCGGTCACCAGTGAGCTCCTGCGATCTTCCCGGAGCTTTCTGGCACAGCTCGGCACGGCTCGGTGCTTCCTCAGGGTCCCGGCAGCGCCCGGTGTGAGCCCCACGTTCTGCTCTGCTCCGGGAGCTGCTGGGCAGAAAGCGGGTGTTAACCCCAGAACCCCAGACGGGTTTGGGTGGGCAGGGACCTCCCAGCCCACCCAGTGCCACCCCTGCCATGGGCAGGGACACCCTCCACTAGCCCAGCTTGCCCAAAGCCCCATCCAACCTGGCCTTCAACACTGCCAGGGAGCCAGGGGCAGCCACAGCTTCTCGGGGCACCCTGTGCCAGGGCCTCAGCACCCTCACAGGGAAGGATTTCTGCCTCACATCCCATCTCCATCTCCCCTCCTGCAGCTTCAGGCCATTCCCCTTGGCCTGTCACTCCCTGCCCTTGGCACCAGCCCCTCTCCAGCTTTCCTGGAGCCCCTGCAGGGACTGGAAGGGGCTCTAAGGTCTCCCCGCAGCCTTCTCTTCTCCAGGCTGAACCACCCCAACTCTCTCAGCCTGAGGTCTCCAGAGCAGAGGTGCTCCAGCCCTCGCATCATCTCCGTGGCCTCCTCTGGACTCGCTCCAACAGCTCCATGTCCTTCTTGTGCTGGGGACCCCTGAGCTGGACGCAGCACTGCAGGGGGGTCTCCCCAGAGCGGAGCAGAGGGGCAGAATCCCCTCCCTCGACCTGCTGGTCACGCTGCTGGACACGCAGCCCAGGACACGGGTGGCTTTCTGGGCTGCCAGCGCACATTGCTGGGTCATGTTGAGCTTCTCGTCCCCCCACACCCCCAAGTCCTTCTCCTCAGGGCTGCTCTCCATCCATTCTGCGCCCAGCCTGGAGTTGTGCTTGGGATTGCCCCGACCCACGTGCAGGACCTTGCCCTTGGCCTTGTTGAACTTCACATGGTTCGCATGGTCCCACCTCTCCAGCCTGTCCAGGTCCCTCTGGATGGCATCCCTTCCCTCCAGCGTGTCGACCCACCACACAGCTTGGGTGAGGGTGCACTCAATCCACTGTCCGTGTCACCGACAAAGGCGTTAAACCCCCCCAGTCCCAGCACCAACCCCTGAGGAACGCCCCCCTGTTTCATGACGCATGCAATAAACTGCTGCTTCCCGATAAACCGGAGTGTTGTTTTGGTCAACTTTTATTTTTTCTTGCTAAAATGCAACTTTTTTCACAGGCCAGTCGAAACGCCCCGGCGCTGAGCCTGCCGGAGCCCGTCGCAGCACTGGAGCGATGCCGCGGAATTCCAAACCCCGCGAGCGGCTCCAGCCCCCCCCCGCCCCGGCAAGTCCCGGTGCGGCAAAGCGCCGCAGGCAGCCGCAGCTCCCCCGGCTCAGGACCGTTTTCTTCACCGAATAACGCCGAAACGGCCGTTTTCCTCCCAGAGCTGCGAGCGCGTGCAGGAAACGGGGCGAATCCCTCCGGCTCCGAAATATCGACGGCCCTGGAGCAGGGAGAGAGGGGACGCAGCGGCTGGAGGTGCCGGGGGTACGAGGGAGGAGGAGGAGGGCAGCGGTCCCGACCCCCGCCCGGCGATTTACCCCCCCGTGGCGGGGCGCTTTTCGGGGTGACTTACTGGCGGAAAGTGTTCGGGCTGTGTCACGGCGCCGTGCGACGGCGGGGAGGGGCCTGACCCCAACGGCAGAGCAGCACAGGGCCCGGGGCGGCGTTTGGGGCGTTTTGGTGGATTTTGGGGGACGGAGGCGTTTGCCGGCCGCGTGCCGGGGTCCCCCGTGCCATCGGGGGGGGGCAGAAAGCAAAGGCCAGGACACGCACACGTGCACGCACGCTCAGAGTCACGTAGATGCATGTACACACACGTGTGCACTCATGCACAGGCAAGCACACGTGCTCACAGGCACGTAGGTGCACGCACAGATGTGATTCACACGCATGCACACGCAGGTGCACTCACGTGTGCACACAGACACATGCACATGCAAAAACGTGCACTCACACATGCATGCACACACAGACACATGCACACGCACACGCAGGTGCACTCATACACAGGCAAACACATGCACTCACAAGCATTTACGCGCATGCACACAGAGGCATGCATGCACACACGTGCACTCATGCACATGCACAGGTGCATGCACACGCAGGCACACACACACACTCACAGGCACATAGGTGCACGCGCAGACATGATCCACACGCATGCACGCGCACACAGACACGTGCACGCGCACCCACAGGTGCACTCAGGCGTGCACGTGCACACGGGTCGCACACACGTGTGCACACACGCTGGGACAGGCCTGGCGGAGCAGGGCCGTGCAGGGTTTGCTCCCGGGGGGGCTGGGCGTGCAGCGCACGGGGTGGGCTCTGCCGGGGGCCGGGGTGCCCTGCGGTGGTCCCCGCTCTGCGCCGAGGTGCTGCCTGCGCTGCCTGCGCTGCCTGCGCTGCCTGCGCTGCCTGTGCTGGGCAGGGTCCCCAGCGCGGAGCAGGGATGGGACGAGGGGAGCAGAGCTCCAGCCACTCCCGCAGCACAAGGCAGGGAGAGGCTCCCCGGCTCCGTGCCCTGCACACGACTCCGGCCTCAGCAGCCCCGAGCCCCCCCGGGTGTGCAAATCTCCCCAGCTGGTGTGCAAATGGCCCCTGGCTGAGCGTCCCGAGCGGTGTTTGCTCCCCGATTTCCTGTCGTGATGCTGCTCGTCCCGGGGGGCACGCGCCAGGCTCCCCCAGGACGCAGCGGGTCTGCTGCAGGAGAGGGGAGTGCCCGTGGGTGTGCAAGGCCCACGCGGGGGTGCAAAGGGCTCCCGCAGGGCCTGCAGCGCGTGTGCACACGTGTGTGCACGGCTGCACAGGGGTGTGGGTACACGAGTGTGTGCGTGCATGAGTGCATGTGTGTGGACGTGGGTGTGTACGAGTTCTATGTGCACACACGTGCCTGTGTCTGTGCAAGCGTGTACAAGTGCCTATGCTTGTGCACCCCTACATGTGCAAGCAGGAGCGCACGTGTGTGGATGCATGTGTACTCCTCTGCGTGTGCATGCATGTTTGCACGTGTCTGCATGCGCATCCCTGTGTGTGCACACATGAGTGCACATGTTTGTGCTTGTGCGTGTGCACGCATGTGTGTGAGTGCGTAATAAGTGCATGTGTGCGAGTGCACGTGTGTGTGCAGGCACATGTGCACTCTGTGTGCGTGCACGTATGCCAGTGCACCTGTGTGCGTGCCCGCCTGCCAGTGTGTGCGCGCGTGTGTCTGTGTGCACGTGTGTGTGAGCGTGTGCGCGCGCGTGTGTGTGCGCGTGTGTGCACGCGCGTGCAGGCCCGGGGCCGGACTCGAACCCGCGGCCCCGCGCTGCCCCTGGCGGGACGGGAGCCGGCGCGACTTCCCAGCATGCCCCGGGCGGGCAGGGCGGACCGCGGCGCCCTCTGGGAGTTGTAGTCCACGGCGGCGGCGGCAGCTCGGCGGACGTCACGGAGGGGACTACAACTCCCAGCATGCCTTGCGCGCGGCCCCACGCCAACGCCCTGGCCGCGCCGGGCAGCCGGCGGCCGCCATCTTGATTCACCGGCCTCAGCGGCCGGGGGGGGGGGGGGCTGTTAGAGAAGGTGCGAGCGGCGCAGCGCGGGGAGCGAGGGGACGATGCTGGCCTCCCTGGCGTCCCGCCCGCCGCCACCGGGGCTGGCGCGGCTCTTCCGGGCGCGGCCGCCGTGGTTGTCGCCATCGCAGGCGGCCTACGGAGCTCCGGCGGCGGCTGAGGTGGCCGGAACGGCCGGGCCGCGGTTGTTCCCGGCTTCGACCGCCAGGGGGCGCCGCGAGCCCACGCCGCCGCCGCGGAGCGCGGAGCTGCCATGGCGGGGCGCGGCCTGGCGGGGGCGGCAGCGGGGCCCGGGGGGGAGACCCCCGCTAACGGGGCCGGGCCCGGGGGGGTCCCCTCTAGCAGTGGGGAGCTCCCCCCTAGCAGCGGGCCCGGGCCCCGGGAGCTCCCCCCTAGCAGCGGGCCCGGGGGTCACCCCCGTAGATACGGGGCCAGGCCCGAAGGGGACTCCCCGCGCAGAGGGGCCGAGGCGGCAGGTCCCAGGCCTGGCCCTGCTGCGGACCCCCAGGCCGCGAACCACCGGCCTGGCTAACACAGGCTGCCCCGTCCCGGCGGTGTCCCACGGAGAACCGGCACCGTGGCCCTCGGGTGCCGAGCGGGGCTGTCGTCGCGGAGGAGACCCCGGCGGGCGTCGGAGCGGAGATGGGAGCTGCGCCCCGGGAGCTGCGGTGCCTGCCCTCCTCGCTGCGCTGGCCTACTGCTACATCAGGGACCACCTCTCCAAGGGTGACTATCGCTGCTCGGCCGGGCTCCGCCAGCCCTGCTGGGAGGGGGGTGCGGAGCAGAGGCGTTTGTGCCCCTCGGGGTGGGGGGGCGCAGGGGTCCCTCCTTGGAGATGGAGCCTGCCTGCTGGCGCTGGCCTGGGAAGCCACCCAGAGAAAGTGTTAGCCTTGATCCCAGAGGCGGGTTGGCCCGTGATGGACCCCCAGACTCTTCTGTAGCATGCAGATAACGATGCTCACGTTTGCCACCAAGATAAAACAGCCAGAGCTCTTGTGAGCTGCAGCCCAGACTGTCTCTGTGGTTCTGAGATGCGTGCTGGGAGAGGACCCGGCTCTGAGGACCCGGCTCCCAGTCCCTGTGGGTGAGGAAGGTGGCAGGGGAGGGTTGGAGCATGTTCTCCGCAGGGCCGGCTCTCTCCAGTCCTCTGCTGTGAATGTAGGACATTTTGGGCAAGCACAAGGGTTTTGGAGTTGGAAAGGCATTGAGGCGCTACCCTGATGAGCCCAAGGTTTCCTCGCGGGGTGGTTCATGCCCACCCCGCTGTGGGAAGGAAGCAGTTGGTGGGTGGCCACGAGCCCTTGTTGCCACAGCATTAGGTTTGGGTCTAGGAAGGCTGATGTGTGTGTCTGAGCTGAAGCGCCCTGGATAGTCCCGGTGATCTGTTGGGGCAAGTTGCATGTTTTCAGGTTGATGTGTAACTGTAGGTTTGCGCCACAGCGAGTCCCGTTCTCGGCACTCGTGCAGTGTATTGTGTTTGGGAGTACACGGGGTGCAGACCTACGGCACGCCGCCCTGCGCTGTTGTCACTCCGCTTTCCTGCCGCAGGACAGGAGATGCAGTGGCATCGTTGGTGTTACTGGATCAAAGTGGTGTTGGAGCTGGGACACGTTTGCTGCTCTGCTGAGTGCCAGGCACACAGCGCCGCAACCTTCAGGCCTTTGGCTGGAGCTCAGTCTGAGCTGCGGAGGAGGAGATGGTGTGTGCACGAGGGGGGACTTTCCTGCTCACTGCGGTGCCTTCGTCATGAACCAGTGCTCACTGCTCACGGGTTCGGGCTTGCTGGCAGCAAGCTCATCGGCTGGTGTGACACAGGCCTGGGGCAGGAGAGGCTGTGACTTCAGAGCAGAACATTTACTCGGTGGTTTCAGGCACGTCAGAGGTCGGTTTCCCTGTGAGTAACACACAGAGTGCTGCTCTGGGCTGCCGGGTTGGTTACCCAGGAGGTTTCACCATCGTTATGGGGAGTCATGTGTAATTAGTGCTTAGGAAAGATCTGTGAGACCAAGGCCTAGCTTTGTTGCAGGAACTGGTTTCTGGACTGGTTAGCATTTAGAGCCGGGCAGCCACGTGGCTGTGGGTGCTGGTGGAGGGGACAAAGCCATGAGTGTCCCAAACCCCGCAGACAGGAAGGGGGGGACAGTGCGGGGAGCAGGTGGGACACTTTCCTGGAGAGGGCAGGGATGCATGGACATGGCTGCAGAAGGTCAGGTCTGGAGAGCTCAGGGGTCCTCGCTGAGCCAGGCTGCGAGACGGAGAGCCTGCCCCTTGCTCTCGCGTTGTGGGTGGGGTTAGGGAAGCCCCACGTTGTTCTTTACCAGGTACTGCGTCCAGCTCGGGGGTCCTCAGCACAAGAAGGACACGGAGCTGTTGGAGCGAGTCCAGAGGAGGCCACGGAGATGATGCGAGGGCTGGAGCACCTCTGCTCTGGAGACCTCAGGCTGAGAGAGTTGGGGTGGTTCAGCCTGGAGAAGAGAAGGCTGCGGGGAGACCTTAGAGCCCCTTCCAGTCCCTGCAGGGGCTCCAGGAAAGCTGGAGAGGGGCTGGTGCCAAGGGCAGGGAGTGACAGGCCAAGGGGAATGGCCTGAAGCTGCAGGAGGGGAGATGGAGATGGGATGTGAGGCAGAAATCCTTCCCTGTGAGGGTGCTGAGGCCCTGGCACAGGGTGCCCCGAGAAGCTGTGGCTGCCCCTGGCTCCCTGGCAGTGTTGAAGGCCAGGTTGGATGGGGCTTTGGGCAAGCTGGGCTAGTGGAGGGTGTCCCTGCCCATGGCAGGGGTGGCACTGGATGGGCTGGGAGGTCCCTGCCCACCCAAACCATTCTATGAGTCTGTGATTCAGGTGCTTCCTGCTCTCTCCCCAACATTTTCTGCCTCCTTTCTTTTCTCCAAATAATTTGTGCCTGTGGCTCAGCCTTCTGCCTTGCATCTTTAACCTGTGTCCCTGCAGAGCAGGACCAGCAGACAGGGCTCTGTCCTGTGCCCCCCATCCCCTGGTCCTGGGGCGAGGGCCCCTCTCTCGGGGCACAAACACGCAGCCACAACTGGACGGAGGTAGCGATTACGGCTCATCCCAGCAGCCAGCTTTCTGCAGAGGTTCGAGCTGCACCGCAAACCTCAAGGTTTCCTCCGCTGTCCTCAAAGTAACAGCACTCAGTGTGCTGCACGGAGCTATTTTGGCTGGCGGATGTCATCGGTGCAGACACACATCCAAAGTAAGAGCTTTCCACCACAAATTGCTTGTGGTCTTATGAGGAAAGCTGAGATGGGTGGGCACTGCGGGTTTGCCTGGACTGTCTCAAGGACAATTCACCAGGCGGAGCATGTCCGAGGGGAGCAGTGGGCGTGTTTATGTGCCCCCCTGCCCTGGGTGATGGCGGCTGCTCGATGGCCCGAGTACTGCAGCAGAGCACTGGCAGCACGGGCCACTCAGCCCGGCCCGAGACACGGGGTGGACTCCAGGCAGTCGGGACACCAGAACTCTGATGTCCGAGTTACCAAGCATTCACCCACCGCAGCCTGGACTCAGGCCCAGCAGCGTCCTCCTCCCAGTCACAGAACCCCAGACTGGTTTGGGTGGGCAGGGACCTCCCAGCCCATCCAGTGCCACCCCTGCCATGGGCAGGGACACCCTCCACTAGCCCAGCTTGCCCAAAGCCCCATCCAACCTGGCCTTCAACACTGCCAGGGAGCCAGGGGCAGCCACAGCTTCTCGGGGCACCCTGTGCCAGGGCCTCAGCACCCTCACAGGGAAGGATTTCTGCCTCACATCCCATCTCCATCTCCCCTCCTGCAGCTTCAGGCCATTCCCCTTGGCCTGTCACTCCCTGCCCTTGGCACCAGCCCCTCTCCAGCTTTCCTGGAGCCCCTTTGGGGACTGGAAGGGGCTCTAAGGTCTCCCCGCAGCCTTCTCTTCTCCAGGCTGAACCACCCCAACTCTCTCAGCCTGAGGTCTCCAGAGCAGAGGTGCTCCAGCCCTCGCAGCATCTCCGTGGCCTCCTCTGGACTCGCTCCAACAGCTCCATGTCCTTCTTGTGCTGGGGACCCCCGAGCTGGATGCAGCACTGCAGGGGGGTCTCCCCAGAGCGGAGCAGAGGGGCAGAATCCCCTCCCTCGACCTGCTGGTCACGCTGCTGGACACGCAGCCCAGGACACGGGTGGCTTTCTGGGCTGCCAGCGCACATTGCTGGCTCATGTTGAGCTTCTCGTCCCCCAACACCCCAAGTCCTTCTCCTCAGGGCTGCTCTCCATCCATTCTCTGCCCAGCCTGGAGTTGTGCTTGGGATTGCGCTGACCCACGTGCAGGACCTTGCCCTTGGCCTTGTTGAACTCCATGCGATTTGCATGAAGGCTGGTAAGAATTGGGGAGAGTTGTCCCAGCTCCCCAAACACCCCGGTCCAGCTCTGCTGGCTGTGCTGGTTTTGAACACTGCTGCTCCAGCAGCTCTGTGTGTTTCTGAGGCAGAGCTGGGGTGCTGTCCTTCCCTCCCTAGCCAGGAGGTGTCATTCTGAGCCCGTGCTAGGAGCTCGCTGCCCTTGTTGTGGTGTCTGGAAACCTCTGGCTGAGGCTGTGACTGCCTGGGGTGACAGTGCCAGCTGCCCCCCAATGTCTGCTGCACCCCGGAGCCCGCCGTTTGCAGGCTTGGCTTTGCAAACACAGGAGGAGTCTTTGTTTCTCCAGCTGTTAACGGGTTCCTCGGGGGCCCCAGCAGGACCTTTCCTCTCCACTCCAGCCTTCTGCCAAGCCCATCTCGCGGCATCTCCCAAGCCAGAGACCGGCAGCGCCTGAGTTGTCAGCGAAGGTAGTTCCCTACAGACGTGGGTGATTTCTGGCAGGCTGGGAGATGCTGGTCTGCCAGGCAGGAGCAATTCACATCCCTGGCTGCATCCCCTGCAGTGCTTCCCCAGGGGAAGCTCTCTGACGGTGCTGCAGGCAGGGAGCTGCTGTTTTGGGCAGGGAGCTGCTGTTTCAGCTGGCTGAAGGTCTGCATTTGGGCTAGGGGAGGAGGAAGGATTCAGCTTGCACGCGGGTTCCCATGTGTCTGCTCGTGGCTGTCGTTTGAGAACTCCTGTTCAGTCCTGCCTTCCCCAGAGCCTCGCACCGGGGCTTGCCCGGAGGCTCTGGTAAGTCAGCAGGCAAGGGATTTTGGAGTAACCTGCTCATGGAAATAGATCCTTCCTAAGCTCTGGTGTTTGCTGAGAGCTGTGAGCGCAGGCCCTGCCTTCTCTGCCACAGTGGCCTGGGCCACCTCTGGGTTATGATGTGCGTGCGTGTGTGTTTGCCTGCTAACTCGCTTTCTCTCTTTCTGTGTTTTCAGAAGACGCTCTGCTGGAAGCTGCGAGGATCAACAACGTTTCGGAAGTCAACAGGTGAGCAGGCTTTAGAGGTGTAAGGGAACAGGGCTGCCGAGGGGTGGGAAGGCAGGAAAGCACTGTCAGCGCTCGGGGAAGGGTGGGCTCGTCCTCGTTACCTGCTGTCACTTGGCTCTTGTTCGTGTTGGGGTGGGCATCCCGAGGCACAGCTCCTGGGCTAGGGCAGTGGAGGCTGCTGCTCCCACACCCCTTGGGGTGCTCACCTCACCGTCACAGATCCAGAGCGGGTCAGAAGGGACGGTGAGCAGAGTTACCTGTGAATTGGAAGGTGAATCGCAGATCCCTCTACTGGGAGAGGACAAAGCGTGAGGCCGTGCAGCAGAGAGTGGTGTGGGGGTACCCCTCCAGGCCAGAAACCACAGAGCCTCGTTTGTGGGGGTCTGTCTCTGAATGAACAGCCCTTACGGGCTCCTCAGCCTGAGCCTGCAGCTCTCCAGCCCAGACACAGGCTCGTGTCCCACAAGGAGCACAGGAGAGAAAGACAGGGAAGTACTGGGGAGAGTCCAGTGGAGGGCTGCGAGGATGAGGAGGGGCCTGGAGCATCTCTGGTGTGAGGAAAGGCTGAGAGAGCTGGGGCTGGTTAGCCTGGAGAAGAGAAGCCTGAGAGGGGATCTGATCAACACTTATCAATATCTAAAGGGTGGGTGTCAAGAGGAAGGGGCCAGACTCTTCTCAGTGGTGCCCAGCGACAGGACAAGGGGCAAGGGGCACAAAGTGGAACACAGGAAGTTCCACCTGAGCATGAGGAAAAACTTCTTCCCTCTGCGGGTGACCGAGCCCTGGGACAGGCTGCCCAGAGAGGTTGTGGAGTCTCCTTCTCTGGAGAGATTCCAAACCCGCCTGGACGCCATCCTGTGCAACCTGCTCTGGGTGATCCTGCTTTGGCAGGGGGCTGGACTGGGTGATCTCCAGAGGTCCCTGCCAACCCCACCAGTCTGGGGTTCTGGGATTCTGTGCAAGAGCTCTGGTCTGCCCATGCCACCCAAGCCGACCTGTCAGGGAAGTGGCTGTGGTTGGGTGACCAAGCCGATGCCCGTTAGGGAGTGGAGCATCTCCAGAGCTGTCCCGGTGCTCCTGTCCCACGGGCAACAGGCCTCCAGCTCTCTTGTTGCTGTTGGCTGTTGCTGCCTCTGTTGGGGTTGTGCCGTGGCATCGTTGGGGAGCTGTCTAGCAGCATTCGGTTCCCTGGGGTGTCAACCAACAAGCGTGTTTCTCAGGCCCAGTGTGTGCCCAGTCCCTGTGAGGCATGTTTGCTCTCTGCCCACCCAGTCTTCCTGCGACTGTAGCTCTGGGGAGGGACTTGGACTGGCTCAAGCAGTTCCCGGATGGTTTGTGAGCAGCAGTGCTGCATTAATGACATATGCTTGCTGGCAGGCCAGCGCTGACCTCATCTGCAGCGAGTGCCAGGGGCTTAGTCTGGAGCCGCGCAGGGGAAACAAGCCTCCTGAAAACAGGGTGAAGAGAAATGTCCGAGAACCAGGCGGAGCTGCCTGGCCTGGCCTTTCTCAGTGACCCAGTGGTGACGAGGTCTCCCATGCCCCGAGCGCTGCCCTCAACCAGGACAGAATTAAGAGATTTTATTTTTATAGCCTGGCAGCTTGCGTAGGACAGGAGCAGATGTTGCTGCTCTCCCGTGTTCGCTGCCCCTGGTGTTTCTCTCTGGCTGAGATCTCCCACCCAGGGCAGGATCCAGGGAGCTCGGTGTTGGGAGCTGCTGTCCCTGCATCCTCCTGCAGCAGGGAGGAGAGGGAGAAGAAGAGGGAGAGGGGAGCCGAGCCCTCCTGGCCTGCAGCCAGGGGATGCTCCTTCCAGTCTCCAGGATCTCGGAGGAAGCAGCCTGACTCTGCTGCACCCCAGGGCTGAGATCTGGCCTAGATCAAGGACCGAAGAGGATATTGGTGTGCAGCTAATTGGCACATGTGTTCTGCTGCTTGTAATTGCAGGAAGCTGCTGCTTAGGGACGTCTGGGTGATTTGTGAGCCTGGGCAGGCGGAGCAGCAAGAGGGATGCTCTGTGCTCCCCCTCGTTGGGGAAGGGCTGGCGGCTCCACGCAGTCCAGCTGTGCTGCACATCCACAGCCTCTCCCTTTGTTTCTCTGCTCTTTCCTTCCACTCCTCCTCCCTGCAGCACCCTGTCTTTGGAGCTGCCTGCCTACCTGTGCCTGACACGCGCCTTTGTTGCCAGGCACAGGCAGGGGACCGGGAGAGCTGCTGCCTGTCCCTGCTGCAGGCAGCTTTGGCCTTGGCTTTACAACGAGCTCCCGCAGCCCAGAGCTCCGCCACCGCTGCTGCAGAGCTGACAGAGGAGGCACTCGCAGGGTCGCATGAAGGGCTCTTGCTTTTGCCACCTGCAAGGGGTGAAGCCCAAATTCAGCGCTAGCAGGGCAGGAGCGTGATGTTCAGCCGAGCACTGTGGGCTGCACCCGGGAGAGGGCAGCGCCGTCCACCTAAACACCCTGTTCGGGACTTGTCCTCCCACCTCTGCAGTGCTGTCCCCTTGGTCCCCATCCCTGGCAGTGCTGTCCCCTGCCTGCTGTCCCCCCAGTCCCCCAAACTCGCCGGAGGTGTGTTAGGAGACGGGAGGCTGGTGTGACTGAGGTTTCCAATACAGCTTTAGACACGTTTCAACTCTCCGCCGTGGCCCGATGTCTGGTATCATCCAAGTTAGAGGCCGTGAAGCGGCAGTGGTGCGGCAGGGCTGAACTCCTGCCCGCTGTCTCCCCCGGGCTGCGCAGGACGATTCAAGACACGTGTTCTCTGCTTTCGGCAACCTGTGTCATTAGGCTGTGCCAGGAGAGCTGAGCAGAGACGTGTTGTTGCTCGTGTTGTGGAGCAGTTACTGATGTTGTTCAGTTCTCCATCCTTTTGGCTCAAAGGCCATTAGAAGCAGCAGCCAGATGTTTGTAATTCTCCAGACCGCGTTCTCTTCATCTGCTGCTGGGGACTTGTTTTTCCTCGCTGCATGAACTGGGGAGCTGGCCTTTTTCAAGCACCTTATTCAGCTGACGGCTTGTCACGGCCCTTGACGCATTAAAACGCGGTAACTACAGTGACTGGGAAATGCAACTTTTTGGTCTGAAGTGTAGAAAATGGACGTGTGAGAGAGGGTGGTGTGAGGTATGAAGATGGTTTTGAAACCATGAGTTAAGTTGTGGTTGTGCTTAACTGCAGAAGGAAAAGGGTGGAGAGACGTTCCAAGACAGCTTGGAGCAGAGGCTGTGCTGGAAGCAGGGAGCTGAAGAGGTTTTAGGATAACCGTGTCCTTTATCCCAAAAGAATTCTGTGCTCTCTCTCGGAAGAGGGACTCCATCACCCGAACTGTAGGACGATGGGGTCAAGGCTATCATCTTGCGGAAGACCCCCACAGAGGGTTTGAATTCCAGGAATTGTAGGAATTAGTGTAACGGGGGGAGGCAGGGACTTCAGAAATACACTTGAAACCCGCAGGGACGGGCTACACGCTGGGGAAGGTGGAGGGGCAGGAGCAGCATCAGAACCGTCAGCCGGAGGAGGTGCTGGCTTTTGGGGGGCTGGCTTTTCAGAGCAGGTTGCCCTTCCAGAAGAAGGGCAGCCTCCCCATCCTGGCCTGTAAATCTTCCAGTGCGGCTATTCGTGCTGCCTCTTTCTGAGTATTTACGTCTCATCGTCATAGTCCTCAAATTAGTTGAAGTTGATCACGGCGGCGGAGTAGGAAGGGCGGAAGGTGGGGTGATGGCAATGGTTAGAGGAGCACAGCTTCAGGAACTCCTAAGCTATGGACGGAGAAGCGTCTGGGTGCTGCTGTATTGGAAGTACTTCCACGTGTGTAAGGAAGCGGATGACACTCCTCTGATGATGCTGTGCTAACGAGCTCGCATTTCACAAGGCTGCAGACAAACACGCTGCTTTGTTCCAGCTGTCAGGACGCGATTGGAGGTGGAAAATAAGCGATACAGTTATACCAAATGGAAAGCAGTTCATCTCGGAAGCCAAGCTGTCCTACGCCTGTCCAAATCTTCTGTCTGGAACCCAGAAAACCACAGGCGCGGGGGAAATTCAGGCCAGAGGGTTGTGTTGGAGAACACTCGGGTGGCACGTGAAGGCAGGGTCTGGCCATGCCTTGGGCTGGTTACCAGCTGTGCCGCGGCACCAGCGTCTCTCCGGGTTCGGGCCAGGATACTTGCATGAGCCAGCTGAGCTCTACTCGCAGGCAGCATCTGGAGCATCTCACCGGAGGGCTTTGCTCCGGGGCCCTCTGTGCTGCTGGAGGGAGAGCGGTGAGACATAGTGAGCGTTAGTGCAGGCGGTAACCAGAAATGTCTCAGTCGGGCTTGGGAAGACTAAATTTATGAATATCGGAAATGAATGGGAGCCTTATGTTTAGTGGGATTTCACATTATTCCGACCAGCAACTGTTTCCTTGGTTAAGGACAAACAGGCCTTTCAAAGATACCACGCAGACCTCACGTTGACACACACATCGAAAGGCTGGATCCAGCCCCTGAGCCATGGGCTTTCCTCTTCCCCCATCTCCTCTCGGCTCCCAGACAGGTTTTCTCACGTTTACCCACTTGTTAAATGTGAGAAACCACGCTGAATGCTTTGTCGAGATCCAGGAGCATGTTAACTTCTGAGGCAATTCCCTCTGGAGTGTGTGGCAAACCAGCTATTCCCTTCAAGCCCTTCATGCTGTTAGCCAGTACAGAAGATAACACCTAATTAATGTGGATAGTTTAATTTCCCTCAACCTCAGTTGTTCTGCACGTTTGGAGGGAAAGCAAGAAGCAAAACCCATAAAGAATTACTGCCTCGATCCCCCTTGTGTTTATGTTCAGTATTAATATTGATTCTCTGTGTTCCAGTTTTGTTTCTTAATAAGCCGCCCACAAAATCACAGCCTTACAGCAGAGTTTCCTCGCCAGATAAATATGATGGAACAGTGTTCTCCCAAGCACTGTCCGACTGTGACTCATGGAAACGCGGCGCGTATGGCAGACGGCTGTTATCAGGCTCATTCATAACAGCAGGCAGCAACCCAAATCTGCGCGCTAACGAGGTCCGGAGATGACCAGGCGCTCACCTGCCCTCCGAGGGATCCAGCCAGACGTGGTGGTAGGGCAAGAAGCTCCATCTCAGCTCCTGCAGCTGGTTTTTCTCTCTCCAAGCTGATTTTTAGGTGGTGGGGTTGCAGAAACAGCTAAATCAAGCTCGATTGCCCCCAGCGGTGATCTCTCCCTTTTGGTCAAGCAGCCGAGCATCACTCATCTTGTCGTCTCTGACTCATCCTTGCGCTGCCTCCTCCCAGCCGGTGTCTGTCTCCTCTCCCTTGTTTTGTAGGCAGCAAAGCTCGTCGAGCAAGAGTTCCCTTCTGCGGCAGGACGGGCTGTGACCACGGCGGGGTTACGCCGGGTAGGTGGTCCCAATCCCGACGGCGTGCCAGCAGAGCCAGACTTGTTTCCCCACCGTGAAAATACCTCTTGCCCAGGGCATACATACCCTGCTGTGCTGTTTTGGCCTGCTAGGGGGAAAGGATTAAACCTGAGGCTGTGGTCAGCTGCAGAGGACTGCGCTGCAGGTTCACGGGCTGCGTTAGTTGTGTAGTCACGGTGGGGATTTGCTTTTCTGATCTGTCCCGGGGCTGGCGCTGGAAAAGAAGGCTGCTCTTCTGGATGGCAGTGAGCCCTTTCTGCTCTGGGGCACGTGTGACGTGACAGGACCTGGATCGTCCTCCCAGCTAGACCAGAGCAGTATTCATCCTTGTCTCTTATGCCTTTTATATCTTTTTATTGTTTAAATAGCTAGGGGGAACTGAATTGAGCTGCCAGGGCCGCAGCAGATCTGTGGAGACGAGTGTTTCCAGGTAAAGCTGGTGGTGCTCCTGGCCATTGCACTTGTCTCTCTCTCGATCCTCTCCAGCAGCACCTTCTGTTTGCTTCCCATCTCAGGGGGTCGTTAAAGAATTCAGAAACTGCACATGAAATCACAGGCTGAGCAAAAAAAAAAACCCTTCTGTAGTGACTCGGGCTTCGTTACCAACTCGGAACAACACCCTCCTCAGTCCGGGGATGGATTTCTGAAAGTCCCTTGTCTGCAATGAGCCCAAACCGGAGCTGAACGTGAGCCATTTGCATCAGCGCTTCCTGGAGCTCGGCCCCCTCGGTGGATTTTTCTCGAGGGTGTGTGCGCTTACGGGAGCAGATCTCCCACCTCGGACCTGTCGGAGCATCTTCCTCTCTCAGAATAATGAGCAGCACTGTGAGCATCTTGCGTGGGGCCTCACGCTCGAGGGATGCCCGAGCGCTTTGTAGGGGGAATGTAGGAGTCATGTCAATGGCTACCGAAGCGTGACTACCTCTGGCCACCAGCCAGGCGGGCACCTTATCTTCTGTCCTAACAGCTGTGATACGTCTTCAGCGGTGGCGGGGAGGGAGGGTTGGAGACGGGATTGGAAGATTATTTATAATTGCGTTTATTTCCATCGCTACACACTTTATATTACCCCTGTATTTGTTAGTGTGTATCTGGGTTAATGGACACCTGGTTTTTTTAGGACAAACAGGTGGTTTTCCTGCAAATGTCCCCTTTAATCTTTTCTCCCGATGCATGGACCAAATAATACAGTGCTTTGTTTCAGTGGAAGTTTTTGACTGGTGATTGAGTTTGATTTGGCACGTGGCCTGGGGGACGTGGAGCAGATCCAACAGCCCTGACTTCTTCGTAGTGGCTATGACATATCGGTGGGGACTTGCGTGCGCTGTGCTTCCCTGGGTTGGAGAGCCGAGAAACCGAATGGGGACCAGCCTCTAGCAGGCAGCACCGCAGGGCAGGTTTCCCACACGGGGCAGCAAGGACCGAGGAGGAAAGAGGGGAAATAAAGTAATAACTAACTTCTGCTGGCACCGCTCAGTTTGTCACTGGTTTCGCAGGAGCGTTTGGCTTTAACGCTTCCTCTGTAGTGACCTTTTCTCGGAAGCCAAGCTCATGGTTGTATTTTGTCCTCCCGGGACTGATGGTGTTTGCACACTGAGTCATAAGACCAATCTCTTTGCGGTCGGTGTCCAGCCACAAGAGACAGAAGATCTCGTACCTTTTTCCAAAATAACTTTAAACGCTTTACTGTGCCCAGACCCCATCACAGGGTTAATTCCAATTTCTGTAGGTGTTTATCACTCTGGCTGAGCACAGGATAGCCTCTGTGTGAGGCAGACAGCCGAGCGGCTCTGGATTCAGAGGAGAATCATCGGCAGCGCTGGGAAGGGCAGTCAGCCGGCATGGAAGTGACCCGTACAGCCACAAGTGACGGAGACGAACGGGAGCAATTATTCCACTTCCCTCCCAGCTCAGGAGCCAAGGAACACCCAGGGCAATGTCAGGCAGCAGGTTTAAAACAAATGCAAAGTGCTTTCATACGCCGTACATAAACCGTGAAAATGGAAGGTCTGAAACTCGAGTTGGGATTCGCACAGGTAACTGCGTGTCACCTCCAGCGCAGAAACCAGTGTTGTGGATTGCCAGGAGTTAGTGTGTTGTGCTCAAATCCCTCTGCAAACAGTGACTACTCAGGTTCTGTCCCCAGCTACCTGCCACTGCCCGCTGCCAGAGACGGACCGTCAGGCTGGTGAAGCATTTTTCTAACGCACGACTTAGCTGTTGTGTTGCAGTGACTCGGGAGGTCAGCGAGGAATCAGGGCTCCTGCGGGTCAGGCGACACGTTATCTCGTCTCCCCAAGCCCAGTGATGCTGGCCGTAGCGCACGTCAGATGGTAGCGATGCCAGCCCTTTGGAAGTCCTTCCCTCCCCTGTTCCCTGGGCCGTGGCGGGAGGCAGGGTGTGTTTATCCCAGGCCTTTTCACCCTCTTTCAGCCTGTTTTGAAAAACAAAATCTGCTCGTATTGTCAGAGGCATGGGGTGAAGGCGAGCATCTCGCCGTGTCTGTATCGGTCTCTTCATGGTCGCGTTGTGCCCCTTCGGCTTTCCCCGTTGAATGCGTTCTTGCCTGTGGTGCTTTCTCCCACCCTCTGTGCCCTTGGACAACCCCACTCTCACCCGGGAGCTCAGTTTCCCTCCTGAAACCGGGATTCATAAGAGCTTCCCTCTGATTTTGGAAATTTATTTTCATGTCTTGTTCACACTGTTTGGGTTAGGGGCACCGTTCCCTCCGGGACCCCTGTGTCCTGGGAGCAGCCCGCCTGCCTTGGGAGCTGCAGAGAAAACGCTGCTCCTCTCCTCGTCCCTTCTCTTCTTCCCTCCCCGAGTCGTGTTTGAGCCGTCTGCGCCCACGCCTCATGGGTTCATGTGTTTTCACCAAGCCCTGTGGCGTGTTCCTGGCCCCGAGATGATCATGAAGGGGTTGAGAAGCAGACAGGAGCTATCTCGAGGAGGACGACAGCGAGATCAAAGGCTTTTCGGCAGCTTGAGTGAGCAGATCCTTTCCCTGGCCTCTAACAGGGACATTGTGCTTTCATCTTCGGAGATATTGTTGGGTTCGGACGTTTTTCTTCCCTCCCTCTCCTGCAAAGCGGAGGGCAGGTCCCGAGGGGGTGAGCACGGCTGAGGGTGCCCCCCACCCCTGCAGTTAAACAGTGACATATTGGGGAAGGCGTGGGGGAAACGTTTAAGTGAAGGAGAGAAACAGAAGCTATTGTTGTTGCAAAAGTTCAAGTTTCCAGCTTCCTCTTCCTCCACCTGTCAGGGGAGCGCCGGGCACGCTGCCGGCACTGAGCACAAACTCAAACATGCCCTCTGGGCTCGGCTGTGAGCGCGGTGTCACCGAGTTAGTCACCCAGAACCCCGGCAGCGGGGTGAATAGGAGGCACATCTGTCCGGGGGCAGCGGAGGGGGGAGACGGCTCTTCGCCGCAGCCGACTTGAGGCTTCTTTTTCTCTTCTGGATGGATCAAAGTGCTTGAAGTTTTGGGAGCTGCTGTCTCGAGGGAAAATAGGACGTATGCACAAAGCGATGGGTGCCGCTCTCCCCGGGTTCCTCCGGGAAATTCCAGAGCAGCTGGTGATGTTCTGCTGGCCAGGCCCCGAGCTCCTCCAGAGCCTCTGCTCATTTCCAGAGAAGTCTTTTCAATTCTGCAAAGGGCCCTGTCGCTGCCCTCGGAGCTGAGGCTCTGCGGGGAGAGGGGACATCCGTGGAAGACTGGGAGCGGGAGCCGTCGCTGGCTCTCTAACCATTAGAAACCTGTCAGAAAAATCTCCTCACGCAGAATACCCAGTCTGTCTGGAGAAGCAGCCAAACTTTCTGCCCTAAAACCCTGAAAAAAACCCCAAAGGTTTTTCTGAAATCCTTAAAATACGCACACCTCCCAGCGAATGGAGAAAGCACCCGCTCTTTATCGGGGTTCTTCTAGTGACTGGGTCTGGGGGTGCTGCTGCAGCCCAGGACCAGTTTGTCTTTTGAGAAGCACTGGAAACGGTGCTAATAGAGCTGTAGACACCTGAGAAAATGCTTAGGAGGTAAAAGTGAGTGTCCTGGATCTTATTTGGTTAAAATGTGGATAAACATCCGAAACATTGATCAGCGGATTTTATTCAATTAAAAAAAAAAAAATCCTCCTGCTGGTAAATACATTTGGCTGTCTAGGATCTGAGCAGTGGTCGTCGCTTTATCGATTGTCATATCATTAAATCAGACGGGGAAAAAATGAATGATAGGCTGGAAAACCCTGAACATAAAGTTCAGCTGTTGAGAAAATCTGTTAAGTTGCTGAGTGTCTTGCAATGATTTAAAAAGAGAAAAAGAAGTCCGGCTTCTAAATGAAATGTCAATGCACATTATGCTAGATGATGTGATGCGAGTAATTCTCTCACTAGGCTCCGTCATGTGGCATTCCAGATGCTTACGATTATCTAGATTCCTGAATGGAAAACTACTTGATTAATTCTGATCTCTTAGCTCCGAGCCTGTAATCAAATCCCGCAGCAGAGACTGCAGCGTCCTTCCTGTTGGATGCACTATGTTTTAACAGGTTTGGCTGCTGGACGAGGATCTTATTTCATTTTTTTTTTTTAATCTAAGAATGAAGGTAATTCATTGTTCAATATGCCCTTCTAGTGCATCTGTAGAGAAAAAAAAGCCTTCCAGTGAGTTAAAATGTAGTTTTTAGTGGCTCCAAAGTGCTTTAAGTGAAGGTTGATGCTGAAGTGTTTGGCTGCAGTTCCCATTCGTGAGAAAACAAGTGTTAAAATTCACGGCCGATGGAAGGAAACCCAAGCTTTTGCAGCAGAGCAGCTGGTGGAAGGCAACCAGGCTGGTCTATGGCTTTAATCTTAAATCATATTAATACCGTGGTCAGGTGCAAATGGGGCTAATACTTTGTGAATGACATTCCTCACCCCCCGTAAAGGTGTTAGTAAGTGGTCGGTGTTGGGCTGTGAGGTGTTAGCTGCCTGGCAGAAGTTAGAATCACAGAACCCCAGCCTGTGCCACCCCTGCCGTGGGCAGGGACACCCTCCACTAGCCCAGCTTGCCCAAAGCCCCATCCAACCTGGCCTTCAACACTGCCAGGGAGCCAGGGGCAGCCACAGCTTCTCGGGGCAACCTGGGCCAGGGCCTCAGCACCCTCACAGGGAAGGATTTCTGCCTCACATCCCATCTCCATCTCCCCTCCTGCAGCTTCAGGCCATTCCCCTTGGCCTGTCACTCCCTGCCCTTGGCACCAGCCCCTCTCCAGCTTTCCTGGAGCCCCTTTGGGGACTGGAAGGGGCTCTAAGGTCTCCCCGCAGCCTTCTCTTCTCCAGGCTGAACCACCCCAACTCTCTCAGCCTGAGGTCTCCAGAGCAGAGGTGCTCCAGCCCTTGCATCATCTCCGTGGCCTCCTCTGGACTCGCTCCAACAGCTCCATGTCCTTCTTGTGCTGGGGACCCCCGAGCTGGACGCAGCACTGCAGGGGGGTCTCAGCAGAGCGGAGCAGAGGGGCAGAATCCCCTCCCTCGACCTGCTGGTCATGCTGCTGGACACGCAGCCCAGGACACGGGTGGCTTTCTGGGCTGCCAGCGCACATTGCTGGGTCATGTTGAGCTTCTCGTCCCCCCACACCCCCAAGTCCTTCTCCTCAGGGCTGCTCTCCATCCATTCTGCGCCCAGCCTGGAGTTGTGCTTGGGATTGCGCTGACCCACGTGCAGGACCTTGCCCTTGGCCTTGTTGAACTCATTCCCAGCCCAAAGGGTATGGCTGCCTTAGTCCCTGCTTAGGTGATGCCTTCATACCTTGGGAGGCTTCGTGTCTGGCTTCCCCCACTTCTCCTGGGTTCCCCTGTCTCTCTGTTGCACTAATATTTCCCTTTCTTTTATTTGCTGGATTGTACGTGGCTCTGAGACCGTCAGATTGACACACTGTAGAAAGAGGGTGAGGTGGGAGTGCTTTCAAATGGCCAAGAAATAAAATGAAATTCAGAAATAACTTGTATGTGTCCTTCCATACTGCTGTAAGACAGGAGTGGAAGGTGACTGGGCATCGTGATGGCTGTAAAAGGATTTTTCAAAGCACCCGGGGTGGGTTGGAGGGCAGACGGTAAGATCTCAGTGTGGGTTCTCCCCATCTCTTGCTGGGTTTGCCTGCAGCTCCTTGTGGTTTCTGGGGAGCTGGGGCTGAGGCTGGTCCCTGCAGCGCTCCATTGGAAGGAGCGGGTTTCTGTGGCACAGATGGAGCCGCGGTGTGGATTTCTCCTGCAGGCACCGTCCCTCCAAGGCACAGCAGGTAATTGCTGTGAGCAGCGGTGCTGTGGAGCTGTCAGACTGGCGTAGCTCTCTGTTGTGAGTGCAAACACCCTCCGTAGGCATTGCTGCGACGGGAGCTGATCTCTATTAAGATAGCAATCTGCCACCGTCCGTGTACCCAGGCACGTCCTGGATCTGAGACAGGGACAGGAGCGCTTTGTGGCTGCACCTGGATGTTTCTCCCTGAAGCAATCTGCTGTCTGGGAGTGCTCTTCAGGCAACAGAGCTGGCAGCACGCTCTTACCCTTTGCTTTCGGCCATTGGGCGCCGGGAGAAGGAGAAAGCGTGAGGACGTATCCTGGGGGGAGCTAAGGCTGGTCCTGTGCAGCACCTCAGACCGCAGTTTGCAAAGCTGCAGCCTGCCCGGGGTTAGTGCTGTGCAGATCTGTGACCGTGGGTCTGGTAAGGATTCTGCATGAAAACGTGTTCCTCTGCTACCGGGTAGTATCAAGTATCAAACTTGTTTGGAGCAAGGGACTGTTGGTTACCTGCCAAAGAGTTCCTTACCATTAAACTTTTAATTGTAACCCCAGTAAAGAGAATATAACTCTCCTGTTGCTGCTGTGGCTCATTTACAGAGGTCACGGCCTCCTGAACTACAGCTGGGAGCTACCAATAAAGGCTACCTGTTGCCATTCTATTTTTTTTAGCCATTGACTCTCAGTCCCAGCGCCTGATGAGCAGTTCAGAGCATCCAGTACCAGGGCACTGGCGCTGGCTACCCCTTCTGTCAAAAAAGGGTGGTCAGACGACCCGCCTCTACCCGTTACCTGCGTATCGGACCCCCGCTTGAATCAGAAGAGTTATCCGACATGCGTCGTGCAGACCTTGGCCGAAGCCGCCCGGCTGCTGTCTCTCGTGCCCCCACAGTCTCAGTCTAGCTGGGCAGAAAGTTCAGTCGGAGTGGGATACGGATCACTTGGGGCATCGAATTCGGATGGCAGCTACCTGCCTGGTTTCTCGGGGGAGAACTGTGTTCGGCTATGTTCAAGACATGAGCCAAAGCTCAGGCCTCACTATTGCTGGTTGGAAATAACTTTAGAGTTATATATTTAGTGAAACGTTAGGATTATATATTTGTTCCTCTGGATAAGTTTTTAGTGAAACGGCCGTGAGGATCTTTGACCAGGTGGAGGAAGGTTTGCGAGACAGCCGCAGGTATTTGCTGGGCAGTGTGCATGCTGTGATTTACGTGTGTTCCAGCTGGAGGAGGAGGAGCGTGGTGCGTTGAGCTCCTTTTCACTAATTCTGTCCCAGCGCTCCTCCTTAACTGTGACAGAGTTAACGGCCAGCGCAGGCTGAGGGCAATTCATTTGAAAAGGGTGGCCAAATTCAGATGCGTACCTCTGATTTTAAATAGTTAAAGTGTGGTGCTTGCCTGTCTGAAACGTGGCTTGTGTTTTCGCTTGTGTCCCTCACAGCACACGGTTTAATGGCAGCTCGTCCCTCTTACACCTCTGTGAAGGACGTGCTGTGCAGTAATGGCCTCACCTAGAAAGATGGAAAAGCCGCAGTTTGGGAAAAGGAAGAGGGATGAGCCAAGGGGAGAGAACTGACTCCTGCATAGCCCCCCTGCTTTGTAAAGCCAGGCCCAGGCTGACCTGGCTTGATACCAGCACCACCTTGAGCTTAATACCGATGGGATTGTAGTTGTGGACTTGAACACGTAGGCTTCAAACTTTGTTTCATCTTATTTCACTTGTGCACTCTAAAATTCTGAGTCTGAACTTCCCTCCTTCCTTGCAGTGCATAGAGATTGGCACTTCCAGACTCCCATTCCGTACCATCTGGGTTTGGCACTTGTTTTAGGATGAGCTGAACAAGCTTCTGCAGGGACCTGTCCCCTGCTGTTAGGTGGGGGGAGCTGGGGTAGGCTGGGCTCCTGGCACCCCCGTGGCCTGGATCCCGCGCTTGGCCATGAAACAGAGAGGGTCGGGTAAGTTTTGTCTCTCTGAAATAACACTGTTCTAAGGCACCGCTTGGAATCCAGTGTTAAGAATAACAGCGGTGTTGCTGCGGGATCAGAGGATGCACAAAGGATGGAGAAGCTTTCTGGTGCTTTAGAGGCTGAAGAATATAAAAGCCAGCAGAAGCCGTGCAGGAGCAAAGTTGCTGAAAGTTGCCAGGGAGCGATTAGGGAAACAGTGTGAGGGATGAGCAAATTTTGCAGAAAAAGCGCCAAGGGTAGTTTGATGCCTCGTGCTTTTTGCGTTTGTCTCGTTTGTTCTCATGTTGTGCAAGAGAACTGCACAATATCTCCTGTTGACATGGGCTTTGGAGATCCGCTGAGCTGCTTCTGCAACCCTGATGGCTGCACTGCAGCCTGCAGATTCACACCTCTCGCCAGACGGTAGGTTAATCACCTTCGCTCTCCATCAGGCTGCCGGTTGGGTCTTCGGGTATCGGACTGAATAGACGAAAGAAATAAAACCTAAAGAAAACAAGACGGTCAGCACTGCACCGTTTGAGAGGGCTGTGCTTGTTGTCGCATACCAGTTCGTTTCAGTTTGGTAGCCGATGAGAAACTGCATCGAATCGACTTTTCGTGTTGGGTCTTCTAGGCTGCACTGGAGCAGGTGCCTGTGAAGTAAAATATTCCACTTTCTGTCATTAGCTCTGGCCTGCTCGGGGTGTTTTCTCTGCATCCTTGTCCTGAACATCTCTCTCTCCTGTCCAGGTTGTTGCTGGAAGGCGCAGATGTGAACGCGAGGCACAAGCTTGGCTGGACTGCTCTCATGGTGGCAGCGATCAGCAGGAACTCCAGGTACGTTCGTCTCGGCGTTCACCGTCACCTAAGTGGGTAAGTCACCTCACAGCTGCCTCACCTTCTCGTAAGGTCGTACTGAGCTCCACAGAGGGGTTCCAAAAAGTTTGGGCTGGTTTGGGATGTGTTGTCAAGCTAAACCCAAGGGAGCTTCTCACTCTTCCTTTGCCCGCTACGTTGCGTGACAGATGGAGGTAGGCTGCTTCGCCGTCCTGGAGAGGTGACTGCTGTCGACTTTGGCCTCTGATGAGGCCGTAACCTTGGGATGTCATTGCGGTTGGGAGCCGAACGCCCCGCCATCAGAAATGCTCCTGTAAGAGCTGCCGCATCCCTCCTGGCTCGCAGGGCCGTTGCTGGGTCTTTCATGCTAGGCCTTTATGAAGCAAAAAGGCTGACTGCCGTGCCCTCCCTCCTCAGTTCCCATGATGATCGCTGTGGCTTCTTGTAACCTTTTAAAGACACTCTTAAATATATTCAGTCTACAACTAAATTCAATTAGTTTTTTTATTTAAGGAAAAAAAGAGAAAAAGAAATCCAATTTTGGAAAACGCGGGACAGACGGGGAGAATGAGCTTTGATGTTACAACCTCTCAGGGATGCTTTACTTAGTCACAAGTTCATAAGCAAAAAAGCCTAATTACTTGGGAAAACACAGGATTAAAGCAGCGCACAAAGGCTGAATATCCGCTCTCGGGCGACACGATTCGAATCCATGTGCCGAGTTCGTGTGTGGTGCAAACTTTGATGTGTGCTATGACAAGCTGAAAGTCGTGACCCCCTTGGGGAGCTCCTTAAGATGGGCACGGAGGCGGGGGCTTGGGTCTGTTTGTTTAACTTTGATGTCCAAGCAGCAACGGGCCCCGTTGTTTGCCCGTCCGCAGAGGGATGGGCTTTGGAGCCTCCCACCTTTGCCAGTGGACAATGGTCAGCAACGGAGTGTGACGACTGTTGACCATTCCAAGTGACTGGTGGACCAGAACAGGGCTTCCCGAGTTGCAAAGGCTAAGAGGAGATAGAGAAAGGCTGTTCACGGTACAGTAATTACCTAAAACCAGGCCTAAAATCAGGTAGAAATGCTAATGAAAACATCTAGGCAGTAAAAGGCGATCAGCACCCAGCCTGGGCCCTGGTCCAGTAATGACTGTGTGTCGTATTTGGGTACCCGGCAAAAAAACCCTGACAACTTTTGGCTGTGTTGGGCAAATTGTGGAGTTTTTCCCCACATTTTGGATGAATAGTGACTTTAATTGAAAATTAAGTCCTTGAATATCTGAAGCTTGGTAGGACTTGTCTCCAACAATCTAGTGGAGGAGTAATTAGATACTTCATGGAGGCAAGCGTAAACGCAAGCCAGACTTACTCCTGGTGTAACAACTCTGTTGATAGCGCTGGGGTTGTGCCAGGTGGGGTTTTGGCCCCCTGTACCATTTCTAGCGTCGGAATGTCCCCAGGGGGGGTCTCGCTGCTGGCTGGGGAATGTATTGAGCTGGAACACGACACACCGAGTGTTTGAAATTCCCTACAAACCATTTCCTCGCGGACGTGGTCCACAGGGTGAACCCGGCAGAACTGGGCGGTGTGTGTGCGGCCGGCTGTGGAGATGGAGAAGGCAGAGCCTGGGGAGCTGACGGCTTTCACTCAATGCCAGCACTGTTAAATGTTGGTTAGCTTTGCCCTTCCAAATGCAGAGTGCCTGCGGGTTTTCTGAAGCTGGTTTGAGTTGGAAGAGACCTTAAAGATCATCCAGTGCCACCCCTGCCATGGGCAGGGACACCCTCCACTAGCCCAGCTTGCCCAAAGCCCCATCCAACCTGGCCTTCAACACTGCCAGGGAGCCAGGGGCAGCCACAGCTTCTCTGGGCACCCTGTGCCAGGGCCTCAGCACCCTCACAGGGAAGGATTTCTGCCTCACATCCCATCTCCATCTCCCCTCCTGCAGCTTCAGGCCATTCCCCTTGGCCTGTCACTCCCTGCCCTTGGCACCAGTCCCTCTCCAGCTTTCTTGCAATCCTTTTACATACATTAGGTAGGAACGGGTCTAAATATGACTTATTCTGCTTTGCAGTAGGATGCAGGATTATTTTTTTTTCGGAGTGTCGTCCCTCTGTAAAGAGCAATGATCTGAAATTGGTTTATCCAGCCACAGCAGCTGATTTGGTGGATTTTAAGTCATTCTGACTTTTGGTTCTCAGCCCATCGGTCAAACAGCCTCTGGGGGAGGTGAGCCGGGTCTTTCTCTGGCTTGTACGTCAGAGGAGAGGTAACGGCTGGCTCAGAGATGGTCAAGAAGCGGCCCGCTGAGCAAGGGTCTGCACGTATCATTAGCCTGCAACAAGAACAAGGTCATTCGATTTTGTTTAACCTGCTCGCTCTGTCACCACTTCTTTTTTTAAGGTTGTGATGCCCACGCAAGTCACCCAGCGTGGCTTTATGGGGCTCTGACGCTGGTAGCTGGAACGAGTGTTTTCAGCTTAGAACTGCTAAGAAAAACTAAGCCTTCAGCCCCAAATTGCTGTCTTTCCAAAGTCGTTTCTCAGAGAGGAACTGTTCTCCAGTCTCTGCTGCGCTGCTGGAGAGTTCTGTGACCTGTCCTTTAGCTCTGTAATGTTTCCCAATTTTCACAGCCCTCACTCTTCCAATTAGCCAGCAACAGTCCATATGTTTAATTTAATTTCAGAGGCACTGCACTAATGATTTCTGTCAGCTGCCATCAGCTACAAGATGAAATCCCGTGTGCCGGCAGGGAAGTTTGGGGGTCTGTCTTTTCTTTTTACAACAAAACAATTGATCATTCTCCTCCTCTTGAAAACGTCCCATCTCCAAACCGCAGCGAGGCGTTAAGAAGTGTTCTGGGTTTCAGAGGGGAGACGGGTGCATAGCTGGGAAGGAGCAGGGTCCCAAATCTGCTCCTAATCCAAGCGGATTTGGCTTCATAGCGCCCTGTGAACTGGGAGAGGTGCTGGCACTCCCAGCAGCTCCAGGTCCAGGCAGGGGTTCCTTTCCCGTTGCCCGGGTTCCAGGGGATTGCTGCTCTGCAAGCCGGGAGTGTTGCTAGTCCTAGCTGGCACCTTCTTCTGCAGAGCATCCTCTTCTGAGATGGAGATGCACAGCGCGCAGCGTGATTGCAGCTTGGCTTCGGCACCCCTGGGCTAGTGGAGAGGGCGCGGGCTGTCAGGACGCCTGGGATCCGCTCTGGCCCCTGCTCGGCGGCTGGGAGGAGTAATTTTTCTCTCTCGCACTACAGACCCCCAGGGCTCCCTCTCGCACGCGATGCCAGCACACTGAGCCCCCCGACGCTGCTGTGGTGATAGTTACAAAAGTAAAGGGAAGCAGCCAAATACTTCAGCCTGGTGTCTAATTTGGTGTTTGTGTTTGAAAAACTCATCATCACGGTACTTGAGTTGGTGTAAAAAATTGTTGAAAGAATTGTGTTCCTTTTTTTCATTATTGTAATTAGCTTGTTTTCTTGTTTCAGACCTTTCCTGAAGTGTGGATAGATTCATTTAGGGTTCGTTCTTTATGTGAGAGGGAGTCCCGGTCCAAATTCCTTGGCTCTGTGCTAATACAGGTTGTAATTGGGTTGTGTGCTAAAGCTGTGACCGCGTTTGCAGGAGCAAAGGAAGCTTTTAGGCTGCAATTCCCACTGCTGGGGGAACGTACCATAGCTTTAACACGGCTGGTGGGACAGCGATGCTAGTTTTAGTCTGAGCATAACGACATGTAACCGTCGCTTTAGTCTGCAGTGTGTGTTACAACTGCGCGTTTCTGTTAAGGCATGAAGAGTAATGCAGGCGAGTATACACATGCGTGTATATATGTACACATGTATACACATACCCATTCCACCTTACTTTTCATTTACATTTTTCAGTTGGGGTGACTCCTAGCCTGTTTTCTCTTTAGTCTTTCTGAAAGCCTATGGCTCTTCTAGATTTCAAGACCTGTTTTAAAGTGGTTTCTTAATTCTCCTAGAAAGACGTCGGTTGTAAAAGGGAGGATTTATAATCTATGTGAAAAACACTGCTAGGGGCTTCTTTCTCTTGGCTGCACCTGCTAGCTTTGCCCATTTAACATGTTTATAGTAATTAAGCTTTAATTAAATGCTTACTGAGAGCTTTGTGGGTTTTGTGCCTTTGTTAAAATAAGCAATAAAGCTGTCATAAATTAAAACCCAAGCAGTTAGGACCTTAGCAGGCCAAGCATGTATGCTTTTATCGTACAGTGACCTTTTCTGCATGCAGCTTCTCTGGTTTTCATCGTTTCAGCAGAAATAAAATGACAGTGAAGTACTGAGTCATCCTCTCAGCCCCTTATGAAGTGGAGAAGTTCCCACTGACTGGAAAAGGGAAAACATAACCCCCGTTTTTAAAAGGGGAACTACAGGCCGGTCAGTCTCACTTCTGTGCCTGGCAAGGTCATGGAGCAGATCCTCCTGGAAACTGTGCTTGGGCACATGGGAAATAAGGAGGTGATTGGTGGCAGCCAACACGGCTTCACTAAGGGCAAACCATGCCTGACAAATTTGGTGGCTGCCTATGATGTGGTTACAGCGTTGGTGGATAAGGGAAGTGCAACTGATGTCATTGACCTGGGCTTTTGCAAAGCATTTGACGCTGTCCCGCATGACATCCTTGTCTCTAAATTGGAGAGACATGGGTTTGACAGATGGACCACTCGGTGGGTGAGGAATTGGCTGGATGGTCGCACTGAAAGAGCTGTGGTCAATGGCTCAATGTCCAAGTGGAGACCAGTGACAAGTGGTGTTCCTCAGGGGTCGGTATTGGGACTGGCACTGTTCAACATCTTTGTCGACAACACGGACAGCAGGATCGAGTGCACCCTCAGCAAGTTTGCCGACGACACCAAGCTGTGTGGTGCACTTGACACGCTGGAGGGAAGGGATGCCATCCAGAGGGACCTGGACAGGCTGGAGAGGTGGGACCGTGCGAACCATGTGAAGTTCAACAAGGCCAAGGGCAAGGTCCTGCACGTGGGTCAGGGCAATCCCAAGCACAACTCCAGGCTGGGCAGAGAATGGATGGAGAGCAGCCCTGAGGAGAAGGACTTGGGGGTGTGGGGGGACGAGAAGCTCAACATGACCCAGCAATGTGCGCTGGCAGCCCAGAAAGCCACCCGTGTCCTGGGCTGCGTGTCCAGCAGCGTGAGCAGCAGGTCGAGGGAGGGGATTCTGCCCCTCTGCTCCGCTCTGGGGAGACCCCCCTGCAGTGCTGCGTCCAGCTCGGGGGTCCCCAGCACAAGAAGGACATGGAGCTGTTGGAGCGAGTCCAGAGGAGGCCACGGAGATGATGCGAGGGCTGGAGCACCTCTGCTCTGGAGACCTCAGGCTGAGAGAGTTGGGGTGGTTCAGCCTGGAGAAGAGAAGGCTGCGGGGAGACCTTAGAGCCCCTTCCAGTCCCTACAGGGGCTCCAGGAAAGCTGGAGAGGGGCTGGTGCCAAGGGCAGGGAGTGACAGGCCAAGGGGAATGGCCTGAAGCTGCAGGAGGGGAGATGGAGATGGGATGTGAGGCAGAAATCCTTCCCTGTGAGGGTGCTGAGGCCCTGGCACAGGTTGCCCCGAGAAGCTGTGGCTGCCCCTGGCTCCCTGGCAGTGTTGAAGGCCAGGTTGGATGGGACTGGATGGGCTGTGAGGTCCCTTCCAACCCAAACCATTCTATGAGTCTGTGATTCTATGATTAGGAAAAATTTCTTCACCACAAGGGTTGTCAGTCACTGGACCAGGCTGCCCAGGGAAGTGGTGGAGTCCCCATCCCTGGAGGGATTTAAAAGCCGTGTAGATGTGGTGCTTGGGGACATGGTTTAGTGGTGGCCTTGGCAGTGCTGGGTTAATGGTTGGACTCGATGATCTTGAGGGTCTTTTCCAACCTAAAGGATGCTGTGGTTCCTCTCAGCTTTTCCCAACATCATCTCCTCTTCTTTGTTTTCTTTTTGCAGCTTTGACTTCTTGCACACCCCTTCTTCTTCTCCCTCCATCTCCAGGTCTGAATCTCTTTGTCTTTCCTCACCTTTGCTTCTCAATACCTTCCTGATGGGAATGACCAACCACAAGTGACTCCTCCCCGTCCCTCCATTCTCCTTTTCCTCCTCTGTCTTTCTATGTAGATGGGAAGAGCTGTGGGTCAGAGGCTCTCGGGTGGCACCAGAACCGGCGCTGCTTGGCCCAGCATGTCCTGTCCCTTCCCTCGCCCTCGTCCTCCTCCTGCAGCCTGGTCTCCTCCAACCCTCCTTAAAGAGAGGACTTGGGAAGCGGCTCACCCTCTGCCTCGGTGTGGATTGCTGGGACTTGTGCCTCTTCCATGTGTACCTAGACTTGGTGCGTTGAAGGTGCTGTATAGATGTTTTATATTGGTAATAACAGTACATCATGCATAGTAATATTCTAGTGGCTATGTTCTAAGACTTATAGCGAAGGGTGACCTATCTGGAGCCATTTTCTGTCTATAGGCAATGACATGATTAACTGGCGCAGTCTCGTTACCTATATTAGGTACATACATCTGTTCCGCGTGTGATTTTTTTCACTCCTTTCACTTCAGGCAACTCATTCAGAGCTGTCTGCAGCAGAGCTGGAGAGATATCTGGATGCCTTTGGAAGCACGGATGGCCCACAGTGTCGCCTGTCAAAGAGCTGAGGAGCCGAACGTGGCTTTCAGCTGTGCTGACAGCACATTTTGAGGGCTCGATCCTAGAAACTGGGGCATTGTCTTTGCACTACCCCCTTCTGGGTGTTTTTGAGGGACAACGTCCACCCAAGGACGGGCCACGCTGCTCCTCAACTGCGTCAGCAGCGTCCCCAGCCGAGACCCCTGGGAAGGAGCACCCCTCTCTCCAGGGATGGATGGCATCCCATGTCCTGTAGGTCAGGCACAATGAGATATCATCAGCTTAGCAGGTCGCTGCCCCTCTCCAAGCCACAGAAACCGCCTCTGCACACGTTCTCTTGCCGCCACGCGCAGGTACCAAGATTCTTTTAACGCCCCTTCGCTGATGGCTGGGGGCATGCCGCAGCGGTGCCGTGCCTTCACCATGTCTCTGAAGCGTGATTCACCTGAGTCACGCTCTCAAGAGAAAACCGCAGTGACCAATATAACAATTATCACCCTTCAAGATTTTTTTTTTTTTTTCATTTCGGGTTCCATAATCCCTTTTTATCCCTTTTTTACGGGGAGGATCATTTTCATCTGGGTCAATAATAAACCACCACGGAGTGAGGGAATGGCGCGGCTGCCCTGCTTTCTGTGCCACGGGTAGGCGTAAACATATTCCTGGGAAGGCACACATCCGCATTTAGACTTCATCTGAGAAAAAAAAAAAAGACAGAAGCGGGGCTGGAGTGTAAACAGCAGCTCCCCCCCAGCCCTCCTGCCCCTGCTGAGTTTTACAGAGAGTTAAGATATAGCCACACAAGGGATCTTCTTTGTGGCTTCTGCCAGAGCTCGGGGCAGCCGCGTATCAAAATGTGTCAAGGCTTCTGCATTGTGCTGATAACTCACGGTCATGGGGATCACCAGACTTCTTGGTTCACCAACCCCAGCTGCCGGCGCGTTGGTCCAGGCACGGCGCCTCTCCTGACGCAGCGCCGGTCACGTCCAGCCGTCCCATCATTGATTTCCCCACCCCCCGTATCGTACATATGTATTTATTTATTTAACAATATGTCGGTCCGGCCATTAAAAGCAGAAAGCACTTTCTCCAATTGATTGAACTGCCCAGCGAACTTCAGTTAAGCTTCGCCCTCTGAGTCATCGCCGGGGTCAATTTAGATTTATATTCATGCTGATGAATAGGGCTCTGCCTCTAATCTAATGAAAACTTGATCAGCAAATTAAAACTCAGCTTGTTGGGGCTGTGGAGCCCAGGTGAGTTATGGAGGGAAGCCTGCCTTCCTCCGACAGCTCAAGCCTGCCGTCGGCGTCCCTCTCCCTCTGGGTATCTGGCGCGGAGTCTTGTTCTGCCCCGATACCTGGCAGCAAGGGGACGAAAAGAGGAGGTATATGGGCCAGAGAATCCTCCACTTAAATCCCATCTCTTTATTAACAACTAATAGCTGAGCTGGTGCTGAAGAGAAAGATGCTTTCCACCTTCTCTGTCGCCTTCACCAGAGCTTCCTTCATCAACCCCACAACTGCCTTATGGATTGGGAAGCAGTTACAGCTCTTCCCCTGGGAAACCTGGGATTTTTACCCAGGGCCGGGATTGTTAGACCGTGCTTTGTGACTGTCATCTGATTTTGCAGGTCCCTTGCTTATTCCAATGACATTCACATGCTTTACGCTGATGAGCACAGGGTATTTTGATGGCGCCGTTACCTTTCCTAAAGGCTAATTTGCTTGAATGTCCCATTACCTGCAAATTGGATGGGTACGATCAATATTTGTGATTCCAGGAACGTCTGGCTGGTGCAGAAGTGCCTGGAGGGGACGGCACGTCCCAAAAGTAGGAGGTGAGATTGAAAGATGATTGGAGAGGGAGGCCAAATGAGCAACGCATTGTTGTTAGACCAGTGAGTCCTTCCTGTGTACAGAGCTGGATCGCAGCCCGAAACACCGCCAAGCTTTGGGAACACCGGATTTTGCCAGTAAGAGATGATATCCGTACTTGTTAAACTCAAGCCTCCCAGGTATCTTAAGAGAGCTAAGGAAGTGTTTCTTATCGCTGAGGGGAAATGGTGTAGAGGGTCATTAACAGAGAGAGCGGAGCAGTTTTGACATGATCACCTCCTGCTTTCACGTATAGACCACCTTGCATCTAGCATTTGTGGTCCTCTGCTAAACTTTTCGTGAGAGGTCCTTTCCCAGGAGGAATGCTGAACGAAGAGGAGAGGGCTTCCTGGGAGTCGCGGGGAGCACGTGAAGGTGATATCTGATGAAGTGCCTGGGAAGAACAGTCATTTCAACGTAGTCGCTAAGAACAGGAAAGGAGGATGGATGGAGTTACCAAGGCAATGACAAGTCATTGTGTGTTATCGTGTGACTCATTCGATATCCATAGCTCACCCCTGGGCTGCAAGGTTGTGGATTAAAGTCCTACCCTGGGACTTGGGATCATTTCTTTTAAAATGAGGAAGATGCATGGACCTCAAAATATATCCTAGCCTGTCAGCTGAAATTGGAGTAGAGGGATCTCTTTGGTGTTGAGAGCCATGAGGACGGGTCCAAGAAGGGCTGGTTGGCCATATCAGAACCTGTACTACTAAGGCCCGGCTTTCTGGTGTAGATGCTGGAAGCCCTGATGGAAGATTCACAGTAGGTCAGCTGCTGGGGCAGGATAATCAAAGGCTTAATCGAGGCACATTGCACTAACGATGGCTTCTGTTCAGTAGCCAGGTGTCCATCTCTAGGAGCTTGGAGGTGATCAACACAGATCCCATGGGGCAACAGGGCAGCGCCTGCCCCACCATGCTCCATCCCGCGTCTCCTGCTTTCCACAGGGACCGCCTCTCCAAGGGCTCTGAGGCAGCTCTCTTCCTGGGCTGACCACAGTAGCACCAGCTACTGGAGATGCAGGTCTCCAGAGGAATCCAGCACTGGCTCTTCCAGAAGACCTTTTCACAGGTCAATGACCTGTGGTAGAGCTTTCCCAGGTGGAAAGCCAGACTGTAGCACCTTTACTTCTCCTGTGTCATAGACTTGGACAGATGGCACACCTCCTGCCCACCAAGAGTAGGATTGACAGGCCTCCTACCTAATGACCTACCTGTTGGCCAGAGGTGGAAGAGCCTGGGCTGGTGGGCTTTGACTGTAGCCGTTGTGGGCAGCCACAGCTACGCACTTGGGTTGACGTGGCTTTACTTGTGGCCAGACCTCTCTCTTGCTTTCCATTTTGCAGTGGCCGTAGAGGTCGATTGAAGTGAAGGTGAGTCTGGAGCTAGGCATGCTGAAAGCCCTTGCTAGGGGCGCTGAAGGACTTCTAGGATAGGTTTTGTGCCCCATGCCCTATCGATGCTGCTAAGGTGGTCCAGAAGGACCTACAAGCTGGAGAGATGGTGCTCCTACATAAGGTGTCCTCACCGATGTGGCCTTCAGGAGCAATGTAGCAGGGCAGTGTAGACACAGCTTTTCTGAACAAGGAGGGAGAGATTTGTATCAGCGTCTTTTCCCTGGCAGCAAATTCTCTGTTCGGAGAGGACTGAGGGTGAGACGGGAAGGTTACATCTCACTGGAACCGCGCTGAAGATGGTAGATGATCCCACACACTGACCCATGCACCAAGACCAAAACCGCTGAACCCTCCAGCTGAGGGATTTGAGCAGGAGGGAGTGAGCACATCTACGATGGGAGGCTTCTCAGGGCTTCGCGTCCCCCGTTGCTGATGTCTGAAAGTAGGTGAGATGATCCCCTCTCTTCAGTGCCGGTCCTAAACCATCAGGTATCTAAGGTGATCATGGGTGTGCAACTCCAACCGTTTGGGAGAATCTCCAGTGTGATGTACTCCTGACTGCGTTGAAATCTGAATTCTTTATCAGGGAGTGTAGTGACGGGACATGGGGTAATGGGTTTAAAATAAAGAGGGGAGATGGAGATGGGATGTGAGGCAGAAATCCTTCCCTGTGAGGGTGCTGAGGCCCTGGCACAGGTTGCCCCGAGAAGCTGTGGCTGCCCCTGGCTCCCTGGCAGTGTTGAAGGCCAGGTTGGATGGGGCTTTGGGCAAGCTGGGCTAGTGGAGGGTGTCCCTGCCCATGGCAGGGGTGGCACTGGATGATCTTTAAGGTCTCTTCCAACTCAAACCATTCCCTGATTCTATGATTCTATGAAATTGTGAAAGATTGTTGTTGGTAGTCGCTGTTTGACAAATAAGATCCAGTGCATCTCCACCTAAATATTTTAGAACGAGGGTCATTGTTGAAATACAGCTATAAATTAACTCCATGCTCACACGGGAGATGGCAGGAGGAACTCCTGGCTTCCACCCTGGTGCTTTGCTTGTTAGAAGTAACTTTGCACATGGGGAAGAGCGTGCCAGTGCCAGGAAGGAGTCAGCCTCTGTCGTACCGTACTCAAAGAACAGAATAACCACCTTGTATTCTGCTAATGCAGTTATGGGGTAAATAGGAGGGGAGCTTAAGTTAAATTCTAAATGTGACTTGACAAGACACAGCCTGCAGATACGTGTCAGTCAGTCTGCGGTGCCCGTCGCTGTCAGCCCGTGAGCCGTGTCACCAGTGATGAATGCTAACTAACGAGTTACTGTCTAGTTGTCATGGAAAGCTTGAACCCAAGAAAAAAAATTAAGAATTAAGTGGCTTCGAGCTGCTTTCAGAGGTGGTGGGAAATCTAATTCTTGCCTGATGATTGTTTGGGTTCGGCAGCAGAGATGGAGGACTTCCACACCAAAACTGCGTGCCTCGTGCTAATCTGTCCTGCTGCAGCCTGTTGATAACGTTACAGGTCTGGAGACCAAAAGCCTCGGTCCCAAAGTGTAGGAGAACCGTCGCACGGGGATGTCCTGCTGGTGTTGCCGTGCTGGTCAGCCCTAGGAGGACCTGCCTCTCCAGGGGCCCTGCAGCTACAATATAATGGGGAAGTTGGCTGGAGAGAGTTGGGGTGGTTCAGCCTGGAGAAGAGAAGGCTGCGGGGAGACCTTCGAGCCCCTTCCAGTCCCCAAAGGGGCTCCAGGAAAGCTGGAGAGGGGCTGGTGCCAAGGGCAGGGAGTGACAGGCCAAGGGGAATGGCCTGAAGCTGCAGGAGGGGAGATGGAGATGGGATGTGAGGCAGAAATCCTTCCCTGTGAGGGTGCTGAGGCCCTGGCACAGGGTGCCCCGAGAAGCTGTGGCTGCCCCTGGCTCCCTGGCAGTGTTGAAGGCCAGGTTGGATGGGGCTTTGGGCAAGCTGGGCTAGTGGAGGGTGTCCCTGCCCATGGCAGGGGTGGCACTGGGTGGGCTGGGAGGTCCCTTCCCACCCAAACCCATCTGGGGTTCTGTGATTCTGTGAAGTTCTCTACAAGTTCAGAGGTGCAATCTCTTTCAGAGGTCCTGGCAGGTGCTGGGCTGGTTGCAGATGATCAGGCTGTCTTCAGTGGTGATCTCATAGGAATTGTCTGCTTCTCGGAGATGAGGATTTGACTGAACTTCATGCAGCAGCCAAATGCTTTTCTTCCAGAACCCCATACAATTAATGCAGTTGAAATTTATTTTTGGAACGCTGAGGTTGGTGCTTCATCTGGTGAGGGCGGAAAAAGGCAAAGACAGCCTGGCTGTCTCTCACAGCCCACGTAGGTGCGAGAGATGCCTTGTCAAGGGTGGCTTCCACTACATGGATATAGAGAGACCGCTCGAGTGAACGCTATGAATTGTAGTGCAGAAACCTCGGGAGTGAATAGGACCCTTCCAGCCCCCGCTTCCTACAGAAATCCTGTGCACTGCTTGTCCAGTTGGTTTAATTTTCCTTCTAGCTGGGAACATGTGAGGAGGGCTTTCCCTTCTCGGTCTCTGAAGGACTTTAATTCCTCGTGTTCTATCCCTGCCTTATTTTTGTTCTAATTTTTCAGTGTGGTGAAGATCCTACTGGCAGCTAATGCAGATCCGAACCTTGGAGATGATTTCAGCAGCGTGTATGAGACTGCCAAGGAAAAAGGCCTCCATTCTTTAGAAGGTAATATCGGTTGTGTGCAGCTACCCGCATTTGCTTTTCAGGTCCCAAAATTTCATTTCCTGGCTTTGAAATGGAAATTTGACCTCATTTCTTTTTTTTTTAGAGCTAGCTTCAGCTCCCACTTAAATGCAGAGTAACTGATGGTACGTGGGTGCGTGTACATCTGAAAATGAGAGAAAACTTGGTGCAGATGTTTATGAGAAGCGATCCTTCATTGTCCCAGAGATAACCTGGTTTTATATAGCCGGAACATAACACAAAGTTGTAGAAAGGAACGGCATCCCAGTGACCCACATGTGGCCACTTGCCGGGGAAAGATGTAGGTCCAAGGCAGTGTATTCCACCAGTAGCCTTACTCTAGATCTTCTAAGTGGATCTAAAATGAAGACAGGCTTGTCTAACCGAATTAAGGCTGAAGGACGTAACTGGTTGCAATTGCCGCTGCAGGGTTTTGGGCAGGCGTTAATGCTAGCTTCCGGCCCTTGGAGTCTTTACATGCAAACGAGGACATTTTCTGCAGAGTCATTTCCTCTCGTTACGATTTTTCGTGGCCGATGTCTCGAGTTCCAGTCTCATCCCCGTTGCTGGGATGTTGATGCAGACTTAGAATCAGAGAATCAGGGGAGGGTTTGGGGGAAGGGACCTTCCAGGGTCATCTGGTCCAACCCCCTGCTGTGGGCAGGGACATCTTCAACCAGACCAGGTTGCCCAGAGCCCTGCTCTGTTTATTCAGACCAATTTACCCAGACGGTTTCCACTTTTTATGATGGTTAAATTTTCTTGGGTTTGTGATCCTGGATGGAATCTCAGGGGGGATGTCTGGATTCCCGGTGCCCCGCAGTGCTTCAGAGAGGCCAGCTGCACGTTGCAGGGATGCTGCTGGTCGCTGGGCTGGCAGGAACGCTGGCAGGACTTGACCCCGCTAAAATATCCCTGGCTGTTGCCTTCCCCATTCCAGAAGCCTCTTCCCCATCCAAGCGCTGTGCTGACCGGCCAGCCTCGGCTCTGTCCCCACCTCGCGTTCCCGGGGACTGCTGCACCCACAGCGACTGCGTTCGTGTGCTCTGACCCTCTGCTTTGAAGTTAAACCTTCTCCTACCTGCTGTAAGGGGGAAATCGGAGGAAGCGGCGCCGGTTGTTGTTACCTCTCTTTGCCCTGCACGGTTTGCAGAGCCAAAGTCAGGCGGTGACGTTATCCGTCGGTCTGTCTGTGCTTTTTGCCTCCCCGTTAAGAGCTGAAAGCTATATAAAGTCTAACGAAGGTGCAATATTTGAACCTTTCATCCAACACAGGTTGAGTTAAGAAGATGAATCAGGGAGGGGACAGTTTTGACAGGGCATTATTTTATTTGTAAAAGCTCTCCGCTCTCATCCCTCACTGTAACCCACCCGTGGAACAGACCTGCTCCTGGGTGGAAGTGAGAACGTGCATATATATTAGATTGCTGCAGCAGTGAATGCGAAATGCATGAAACAACATTAAAAAATGAACAATGGAATGCCAATACATAATGCATGTACATAGACTTTATTTAAGACAAAGTATATCAACCAATAAAGTTAATTGTTTTTGTCTGCATTCATCCCTCTATAATGTTATATATTTGGTGGTGAAGAAAAGATAAGGCCACTCAGTAAGAAGTTGCATTAATTCTTTCGTTGACATGTTTTATTAAAAAGAATAAATTCAGTTGCATTTTTAAAAAGAGAGGGAGAGAGAGAAACTGCCTTTGTTTTTTACTTTTTTTTGCCCATTTACATATTTCGCGTATAAATATTTTTTCATAAAAACATCCAAATCGAGAGGGTATGCTCCACAAACACTGCACAAAATATATTACAGACATTTATATGGATGGCAGGAAGGGAGACAGAGGGCTGAAAATTTCCAGGCACCCAGTGATTGATGGTAGACGAGGCTTCCCCTGACGCTTTATTGAGTTTCCGATGATTATCTCTCTCTGAGACATTTTTTACAGATGACGGCCGAGCTGTCACAACGGACCATGGGGGAAAAAACCCAACAATAATAACACTTTAATCTCTTTACTGCACTGCTCCCTAGTATCTCAGATTCATCTTCCCTGACGCACGCAGTTCATTATCCTGCTCCTCCCTGGGTAGGAAATGACGACAAATAAATAAATATACATACTCACCCTGTACGCTTGGAGAAAAGACCCAGGAAAGGAAAGGAGCCAGGGCATTAATTGATCTTCCTGGAGGTACTGCGGTTCATTAGCGGAGATGCTGGGCTAGGATGGCATCAGGTATTCATTACAGTGTTTTTCTCTTCTGAACTTTTCAAATCTTCTGGAAATCTGGCGGTAGCGCATAGGAGGGAACGTGGAGGCTGCGCTGATCCACCATCCGGGTCTGTGTGCTTGGCTGCGAGGAAGCGTTGGGTGCTCAGAGCCCCTGTCAGGTTCTCGATGGCGAAGTCCCTAATCCGTGGGCTCACTGAATTGTGGTTTTGTACCCTTTCACCGCAGAGCTGAACCCACCTCTAGACGCAGGATTTGGCCCACCAGTCGGGCAACGTTCGTTCAAGAGGAGACAGCCCGTCCCAGCCCCACCATCACGGTGGGCTCATGGGGCTTCTTCCTCTCCCAAAGTTGGGGAGAAGAGTTGTGGCCCTATTGC
Source organism: Grus americana (assembly GCF_028858705.1). NCBI lineage: Eukaryota > Metazoa > Chordata > Aves > Gruiformes > Gruidae > Grus > Grus americana. The sequence continues at coordinate 218,810,257 of NC_072852.1, forward strand.
CCGTCCCCCCCCAGCCGAATGAGGGGTGGATTCATCTCTGTTAGCTCTGGAACGGGTCGGACAGCCTCCCTTTCCTCAAAAATCAGCTATAACGTGCAGTGCCTGTCAAAACCCACAGCCCTGAGCGATGCCATCTACTCGTTGATAAAAGAGCCGGTGAAGATGGTGAACGCTGAAGTGAGAGAGGGCTCTGCCCTCCTGTCGGACAGGAGAGCGGTGCTCGTATCGCATTCTGGCTGCGGAGCACTTGCCCTCTGTGGTGGCTGCGATTGTCCATCTGGCCAGGCTTTAGGTCGGGCTTCTCCTGAAGCCCGCAGGGCTGATGCTGCGAAGACACTGGCTCTGCTCCCCTAAGTCTCCCTTCCTGGCCATCAGCAGCCTGGTATTTCCTTCAGTCCCTAAAACAAGCCATTATTTTTTTTCCACTGTTCATTTTTGCTGATGACCAAAGGGCTTAAGCACCAGTTTTTCTAACGCCAGACCCCGGGACCGGTGGCAGAAGCGTATCGGTGCCGCGGACCCCTCCTGTGGGTCCGTGCAGGGTGCTGGAGCCCCCCCAGGCTGGTCTCCTGGAGACCCCCTGGCTTAGGAATTTGCTGGAAGACCAAAGCGACGGTGAGGCAGCAGTGGCAATGTAGCACCCGTTTTAACAATGGAATCGAGAGGAAACGTAAGAAAGGGAAACTGAGCATTTCAGTCGTAATTTCTCACTTTTATTCAATTTTACCTTTAATTTGTATTTTTGTTCATTTCTGACTCTCAGTGAAGCTCTTTCCTGATATGATTATTTTTCTCTCCACCTTTTCATCAATAACATATTTCCTGACCAAAAAACCTTAGTAGTTGAGTATTCAAGCACATTCTGCCACAGCTTCCGTTCGGTTTGCTGAAATCACCGCTGCCTTGGCGTAATCGGTCAGAGCGTCGGGAGAGAGTTTCTCCCGGCTTGGGAGGATATTCCCTCCCACCCTTGGAATAGCATCTAAAAATAGGTCTTGGATTGGCCCCAGAGCCTCAGCGGCGGGGGCTCGTTCACCTCTCCCACGCGTGTCTGCCTCCGAGCTCGCGGATGTTAAGGCTGTGCTTGGAGACCGGTCAAGCCAGCGCTTCGCAGGGCAGGGCGATGCCTTTCGCTGTGACCTGACAGGGCTCCCGTGCCGGCGCGGTGACAGCCCGGCCACGTCCACTAACCGCGGTGCATTGCCGGCTGGGTTTACGTACCTACCTGCCGCTTGGCGCAGCGGGTTTGGAAGGGGACGGATCTAGGCAGAGCTGGGCTTGGAACTGCTGCGCCGGCTCCCCTGCAGAGAGTCTTTGCTTCTGTCCATCACTTTGGGTGGATGCCTTCCTCCATCTTCCTGCTTTGCAATCCAAACTCTGATTTTTTCCACCTGATCTGGAAGATTTAGTGTTTCGGTGTGTCTGTCTCACCATACAGTCCTTCTCCTGTCCTCCCGGGAACGCCGTGGCACAGCTTTGCTCTGGCCTGCAAGCACAAGTCGTTGGGCTTTCCCTTCTGCAGGGTATCCGTGCGTGTTGGTGTTCAGGAGAACAGAGCTCCAGGGAAGAAAAAAAAATAATCACGATTAATCAGCTTTAGAAAGCATCAGTTTCTGTTCAAAGAAACGTCACAATTTCTAGGTCTGATTTCACAAAACCTGCCAGGGCTCGCTGTAATTGCATTTGCTCAGGGGATTCCAGGCTTTCTAGTGAGCCGTAAAATGTGTTATTATGAATTATTCCCATCCTGCTAACGTCGAGGTGTACGCCTCATGTAGCACACTGTACTGGGGCTAAGCAAACACAGGGTAAAAACTCAAAGTCCATAGAACTGCCGATTTCAACACAAAACCAAAGATGGCAAGCAGGTACGGATGGGAGCAGAACTAGTTGGGCATCATGCTCTGCAGCACTTTAACCCGTATTGCTTTTCAGTTAACCTATTTTTAGAAGAATTCCTGCTTTTAAACAGCTACTTCTTGACGTTCCTGAGAAGCGAAGGCAGTCACTGGGATTTCGGAAACCGTGTTTTCTTTATCTCTGCTGCTGTTCAGTGGGGTGGGGACAGTTGCCACCAGAAACCCCCACCGGGGTCTGGATTGTCTCCTGGACAAGCTTCCAGGCGGTGGCCCGTGCTGGTGGTGCATGTTCAGACGAGCAGTTCTTTGCTTTGTCTCAGGGAGCTGAGCTCTCCTTCTTCTTCCCCTGCAGTCCTCGTGACCCGGGAAGATGACTTCAACAACCGCTTGAACATCCGAGCCAATTTCAAGGGCTGCACGGCTCTACACTACGCGGTGCTGGCCGATGACTACCTGACGGTCAAGTTGCTGCTGGACGGAGGTGAGTTTGGAAGCTCCAACAGGCTCTTGGGTCAGGAGCACTTTTTCTGAGTAGGCCTGACCCACAGGACTGTCTGGCTCAGACAAGGACCGCACTCTGTCATCGTCAGGATTAGGTGTGATTTACTGTTTGCTTTAGTCTCTTTATTTTTTAGTTTCTATGTTCAGTGGTTTTTCTCACGTCCTTCTGGTGGCTGTTCTCACCTTAATCATTGAGTCTTCCCTTTCTTCCTGCAGTTAGTGGAGATGCATCCATCTCTGCTCAGTGTTTTGAATATTTCACAATTCGCACTCGACTCCTCTGTCATATCCCCTGTGTACCTGTGTGGTGTGGAATCAAAGAGCCCTGCTTTACTGGGAATGGATCGGCTCTGTAGACAAGACGCTGGGTGGGTACAGGTACCCATGTTAAATGGTTGAGGGTCAGGTCCTGTTGGTACCATGGCAATGCAGCTCTTGTCAGAATTGGTCAAAATTAGCTTGTACAGTTGTTGGTCCTCCCGGCTGGACCACAGAGCCCTTCTTCTCATGGATCCTGCTTTACTGTCATCTCTTATGTCCTCACGGCTCTAGATTACAGATCTATAGAGATACTAGAGATGAAAATTTGTAGGATTATAGCATAGTTTGGGTTGGAAGAGACTTCAGGAGGTCTCTAGCCCAACCTCGTGTTCAAAGCAGGGTCAGCTGTGAGGCCAAACCAGGTAACCAGACAGGCTGGAGAGCTGGGCAAAGAGGAACCCAACGAAATTCAACAAGGGCAAGGGTAGGGTCCTGCACCTGGGGAGGAATAACCCCAGCACCAGTACAGGTTGGGGGTGACCTGCTGGGAAGCAGCGCTGCGGAGAAGGACCTGGGAGTGCTGGGGGACAAGCAGCTCTCCATGACCAGCAGCGTGCCCTCGTGGCCAAGAAGGCCAATGGTGTCCTGGGGTGCATAGAGAAGAGCATGGCCAGCAGGTCGAGGGAGGTTCTCCTGCCCCTCTGCTCTGCTCTGCTCTGCCCTGGTGAGGCCACAGCTGGAGTTCTGTGTCCAGGTCTGGGCTCCCCAGTTCCAGACAGACAGGGAAGTACTGGGGAGAGTCCAGCGGAGGGCTGTGAGGATGATGAGGGGCCTGGAGCATCTCTGGTGTGAGGAAAGGCTGAGAGAGCTGGGGCTGGTTAGCCTGGAGAAGAGAAGCCTGAGAGGGGACCTGATCAACACTTATCAATATCTAAAGGGTGGGTGTCACGAGGAAGGGGCCAGACTCTTCTCAGTGGTGCCCAGCGACAGGACAAGGGGCAAGGGGCACCAACTGGAACACAGGAAGTTCCACCTGAGCACGAGGAAAAACTTCTTCCCTCTGCGGGTGACCGAGCCCTGGGACAGGCTGCCCAGAGAGGTTGTGGAGTCTCCTTCTCTGGAGAGATTCCAAACCCGCCTGGACGCCATCCTGTGCAACCTGCTCTGGGTGATCCTGCTTTGGCAGGGGGTTGGACTGGGTGATCTCCAGAGGTCCCTGCCAACCCCACCAGTCTGGGGTTCTGTGACTCAGGGCTTTAGCCAGCTGGGTCCTGAAAGCCACCAAGGATGGACCCAGCCCAACCTCTCTGGGCAACGGTCTGCGATGCTTGACCATCTTTGTGAGGAAAAAGCTGATCAGCAGTAGTGGAGGAAAAGAAGAAGATGCATTTAGCTAACAGCATAGAGATGTGCTGCCATGACAACAGGGTTTTGTGTTTACCCTCCTGCTGTCTTTGCCAGGATGACATTTGCGTCTGTGTCACGCTGTTATCCAGCACCGGACTGCAGAACGCCTGTCTAGATGTGCGCGGTGCTGCTAAATTAACTGCGTCAGCCCACCATGCAAATTGTCCTGCAGACCGCAGAGCCGGTCGGCAGAGTTCTGCTTTCCTCCAGATTTGTGCCCTTCGTCCCTGGCACTCCTCCTACCACAGCCATTTCAACTCGTCTCCTCCCTGCGGGGGCACCGGGGGCACCTTTGAATGAGCGAGAGCCAGCGACGTTGCGCCTGTTTTGACGCGTGTGCTTGCCGAATGCAGCTGAGCGCTGTCAGCCTGTCCCCGTGCTGCAGAGATTCTCTAGCGTCTCTCTAGCCAGATGCTGATTTTTGCAAAAATTTTAGGAATGTCATAATCTTCGTAGCGTGGGCGTCTCAGGAGTTCAGGGGTTAATTCCGGGGAAGCGGTTGGGCAGATAATTGTAAGATGGGCTCACAAAAAAGGATCATTCCTTAAGAAAGCAACTAAAAAGATAATGGAAAGTAGCATCCGTGAAAGCTAAACATCCCCAGAAGAGACGAAGAAAAATAATTGTGGGAACATTGAACCTTGATACTCATCTATACCACACGCTTGTTATCTTTCACAAATAGAAAAATAAGAGTGAAAGGCTGAGATTCAATAGCACTGAATTCCACAGTTCACTCTGGGTCAGGGTTTCTCTCGGGGAGCCTGCCAGATACCAGAACCCTATCTCTTGGCTGTAAATTAATCCCCCCCCAAAAAGGAGTCACTGAAAGAAAACCTATTGCAAATGGATTTAGCCTGGTTTCCTCAGGGGTGCTGGCAGAGAAGGGAGCTGCAAAAGCAGACGGCTGCTCTGTAGGCTGTGGGAACGTGTGCGTGTGGGGACTGGGAAATCCTCAGGCAGAAATATTGGCCCGTGCGCGGTCCAGCGCAGTTGTCTGACGTGGCAGAGCTACTCCGTGTTTGCAGCGTGCATAGGCACTGCATGAACACTGAACCTGGCGCTTTCTCGCTGCGTCTGACTCACCGCACGTCTGCTGCACAGTCCGAGGGCGCTGGTGGTGAGCAGAAACTGCTCCAACAGAACCCTGAGATCCCACAGCCGTGGGCAGGGATGCCTGTGGGACAAGTGGAGTGGGCTTCCCCCCTCGAGTGATGAGTTAGAATCACAGAAATGTTTTGGTCTGAAAAGACCCTTAAGATCACCAAGTCCAACCGTTAACCCAGCACTGCCAAGGCCACCACTAACCCATGTCCCCAAGCACCACATCTACACGGCTTTTAAATCCCTCCAGGGATGGGGACTCCACCACTGCCCTGGGCAGCCTGGTCCAGTGACTGACAACCCTTGCGGTGAAGAAATATTTCCTGATCTCCAACCTAAACCTCCCCTGGCACCACTTGAGGCCATTCCCTCTTGTCCTATCGCTTGTTCCTTGGGAGAAGAGACCAACCCCCACCTGGCTACAGCCTCCTTTCAGGTAGCTGTAGAGAGCCATCAGGTCTCCCCTCAGCCTCCTCTTCTCCAGGCTCAACACCCCCAGTTCCCTCAGCCGCTCCTCATCAGACTTGTGCTCCAGACCCTTCCCCACTCCGTTGCCCTTCTCTGGACACGCTCCAGCACCTCAATGTCCTTCTTGGAGTGAGGGGCCCAAAACTGAACCCAGCACTCGAGGTGCGGCCTCACCAGGGCCCAGTACAGGGGGACGATCGCTGCCCTGGTCCTGCTGGCCACACCATTGCTGATCCAAGCCAGGATGCTGTTGGCCGCCTTGGCCACCTGGGCACACTGCCGGCTCCAGCCACTCTGCCCCAAGCCTGTAGCGGTGCCTGGGGTTGTTGTGCCCCAAGGGCAGGACCCGGCACTGAGCCGTGCTGAAGGCGATGGCAGAGCTGCCAGTGCGAGCCTGAGAGCTCTTTCTCAGCCTGTTGAGTTCGGGCCGGCAGCCACCTCCCCGTCCCCTCTGCGGAAAAGCCGGAATGACATATTTTACAAAGATACCTGCTGCTTGTTTCTGCCTGTGGAAGTCTCCTTGCAAGGCATGTGTATTATTAGCTGATTGAAAGTACCGAGGCAGCTGGCTGGTTATCCTAAGTACGGGTAAAGTATGGCTCCAGATAGGTGAAGCTGGCACTGAAGAGTTTAGGCTGTGCTGAATAACTAACTGCAAGTAGCAAGTCCAGCTCATTTCTACATCTGTCCCCTGCTTGGTTATCTGAGCGCTGTTACAATACAGGCTCCTCTTCATAGAGAGGACTGTTCTTTTTGTTGAAAAGCTGTTTCTGTATCTGCGCTGGAGCCGCTGCCGTCCTGGTGAATGACCACTTCTGCTGCTCGATGCTCACAGAGAGCTCTTTGTTCCTGGCAAAGTGTCTCAGCTCAGAAGAACTCACTTGGATCTCAGAAAAAAAAAGTATAACAATCTGTATGGCTGTGTTTGTTTGAGTACAACTAAGGGACTGTGTACCCAGTCCAAGTGAAAACTCTGAATTTAGTCAGCCGCAGCACAAAATGTGACGATTGCTCATCGCTGTTCTGTTCTTAATCCAGCCCTGCGGAAATCCTGCTGGATACAGATTCAGGAGCCCACACTAAGAATGCATTTCCCAGTGAAAATCGTCGTCTTGCAAAGACGAGAGCGCGTCCCAGGGTGAGGCCCTGGGAACAGCAGTCCACCGACACGAACCTCCGCTCGGTGCCTGATGGAGAAGTCCATGTAGGGTCCTGGGGCTGAGTCCGCAACCTTCTCCACATCAACCTCTATTCGCCAGCCCATCACAACATCCACTTACCCATTGCGGTCCTAGTTACGGTGAAAATTTATGAGGATTTACTTGTTAAATCAAAGACGTCTCCCCTCTTTGTCAGGTGAACGCTTCAGCAGACCCTTCCCTGTCCTTTCAGTGAGTTTTGCAGGCTGGAGTTCGATTTCACGACTGGCGCCTGACACGAGGTTTTCATCGCATTGACCGGGGTGTTTCCCCCCCTCCCGGTCCTGCGCCATAACAAAGCGCGGGTCCCTGCGTCCTTGTCAGTCTGATCTGCGATGAATACATGGCTGAAGGTCTCAGAAGTGGAGATCGAACACCTTTCAAAGTGTGCCTGCCCCGGGCCCTTTGTGCGGATAATTTCCCCGTGCGGTTTGCCATTGACATCCGCGCGTAGGATGTCTCCTGTTTGCTGACGTGGAACAGGCTCCCCTCGCTCCCTCCCTCGCCCATCCCTACACCTGCCTTTTTACTAACCATTTACTCTCCCTAACACTTCCTTCCCTTGCTGCCCTCGGGGCCAAAGCCATTAACTGCCACGGCCCCTCTCTGCTAAAACCACTACCCCGTTGTGCTGGGGTTTTATTTTTTAAGGGAAGCCCCCGTGCGCTTGCCCCTCACCCCCCATCCCTGGCCTTTTGTGGCCCATTCAGTGACTCGCTTGACCCCTCCAGGACCTTATCGCCTTGCGGTCAGCGTGTGTGTGCCCAGCAGACCGCGAGACGAAGTCGCCGCTCTTGTTGTCCTTTCGGGCAGTTGTTGGTGACATTTCACAGTCTCCTGACCTGAGCTGACACCATAAATATCGGTGTTTGTGGGCAGGAGCGGGTGGGAGCTCACACCCACGGCGTGCACCAGTTGCTACTGCAGGCACGATCGATGCGGAGGGCTTTGTGTTTGGCTCGGAGGAAGGAAGGCATGGTCTCCAGCTCGTTGGCGATGGATGTCTCTTCCTTTTAGGGGGAGCTTTTATTATGTCGGTATTTAAATCTGCAGCATGAAATAGCCGGTAGAAGGTTCAGCTTTCCGCAGGTGACGGGGCAGCCTTGCCATGGAGCTCAGCTGCCCTCCTGCACCCTTCCAAGTCTGATTCTGCTCCAGAACCGGCCGCTGAAATGCAGGCAGCCGGAGGAGCTGGCAGGTTCTGATCCGTCAGGAACCAGCACTGGAGCTCAGCAGCCCCCAGCCCAGTGTCTGGAAGCACGGCGGGTGTATTCCTACCCTCCATCCTCCTCCTAGCTCCGTCCTCCTCCTACCCTCCATCCTTCTCCTACCCTCCATCCTCCTCCTACCCTCCATCCTCCTCCTAGCTCCATCCTCCTCCTACCCTCCATCCTCCTCCTACCCTCCATCCTCCTCCTACCCTCCATCCTCCTCCTAGCTCTGTCCTCCTCCTAGGTCCAGTCAAACCAGACCTCCCTGATGGCTCCGCTTGCTACCAGCCCTCTTGCCCACCAGCAAGTCTCTGCAGGAGACTTAGGAGCAGACTTAAGTTCAGGACTGGTTTGAATTCAAAGCCCAGCCCTTGTAGCCGTGTGGATGGAGCCATCTCAAGCCGGTGGATCAGGGCGACGATAAAGACACGACCTGCAGCACTTCCTTCTCCGTGCACAGAGCCCTGTCCGTTCTCACACTGTCGGCACTACTGCAGACGGGGACTATGGGGTGTTCTGCAGCGGAATGAGTTGTGATTCAGTTAATTTCTTGGGACATGCTTGTGGTCTTGCTTTTTGGGGTTGGCTGGGTTTTTTTTACTCCCCTGTGACAAATACACGGCAGGGTTTTAGGACCAGAGAATACCTGCAAGCTTCAGATTTGAGCAGCAAGTGCCTGATAGGACTTTATTGGGCTAACGTGGGGAGAAGGGTTCAGGTTTGAAATGTTCTAATGATCTCAGAGCTGGCGTGGGGCTCAGAATTGGGGCTGTGAAGAAGGGCAGACCCTGACCAGGGGAACTGAGCAGTAGGAGGCTTGAAGAAGCTGAGAAACCGGAAAAGGCTGGAGAGGTTCACCAGAAATTGTCTCTGTGCATCTCTGAGTGCCCCCTCCTTTATTAAACCAAGCACAATCTGCTTTCCTTCGTTGTAAAGGCCCTGTGTCCCAGCCCCGCGATCACCCTGTCGTTTGCCTTGCGCATAGACCATCGAACAAGGGTGTTTGCTGAGAGGGAGCTCACCTGGACGCTGCAGAGCTCTTGGCTTCTCTCCCCTGGAGCTCTCTCCAGCGCTCAGTTGTCTGCAGGAGACATTGCAAGTGGTTTGCGGATTCCTTCTCCGTTGCTGAACAGCGTTTCATTGCTGGCGTGTGTTCCTCTGCCTGTCTCCGGCTGCTGCCTCATACTTACGCTCCTTGAAGAAGGGTGTCTCTGCCCAAAGATACTCCGTAATGGTCACAAGGGACGAGGAGGAACCTGAGGGGAGAGGTGTGTTTCCCCATCAGGGTGCTGGGGCACTGTAGAATCCCAGAGCCGTGAAATCCCTGAGGTTGGCCAGGACCTCTGGAGACCATCTAGTCCAAGCCCCTGCTCGAAGCAGAGTCCCCAGGACTGTGGTTGGGGCTTGAGTATCTCCACGGATGGAGACTCCCCAACCTCTCCAGGCAGCCTCTTCCCGCGTTCAGTAGTTGTTACAGTAAAGTTTTTTCTTGTGTTTTGAAGGAATTCCCCGTGTTTCAGTTTGTGCCCACTCTTGTCCTGTCACTGGGCACCCTTAGAAAGAGCCTGGCTCCATCTTCTTCCTCCCCCATCAGGTATATATACACATGATCAAGATCCCCCTGAGCTTTCTCTTCTCCAGACTAAACAGTCCCAGCTCTCGTACAAGAGATGCACCAGTCCATCCGTTGTCTTCCTGGCCCTTTGCTGGACTCCCTCCAATAAGTCCATGTCTTTCTTGACCTGGGGAGTGCAGAACTGGACACCAGATGTGTCTCCCCGGTGCTGAGCAGAGGGAAAGGCTCACCTCCCTCAGCCCAGTGGCAACACAGGTCCCCCTGTGCTGGTGCCTGGGCTTGTTCCTCCCCGGGAACAGGACTTTGGACTTCTCCTGGCTGAACTTCATGAGGTTTTTGTTAAGCCATTTCTCCAGCCTGTCATAGAACCCCAGACGGGTTTGGGTGGGCAGGGACCTCCCAGCCCATCCAGTGCCACCCCTGCCATGGGCAGGGACACCCTCCACTAGCCCAGCTTGCCCAAAGCCCCATCCAACCTGGCCTTCAACACTGCCAGGGAGCCAGGGGCAGCCACAGCTTCTCGGGGCAACCTGTGCCAGGGCCTCAGCACCCTCACAGGGAAGGATTTCTGCCTCACATCCCATCTCCATCTCCCCTCCTGCAGCTTCAGGCCATTCCCCTTGGCCTGTCACTCCCTGCCCTTGTCACCAGCCCCTCTCCAGCTTTCCTGGAGCCCCTTTGGGGACTGGAAGGGGCTCTAAGGTCTCCCCGCAGCCTTCTCTTCTCCAGGCTGAACCAGCCCAACTCTCTCAGCCTGAGGTCTCCATAGCAGAGGTGCTCCAGCCCTCGCATCATCTCCGTGGCCTCCTCTGGACTTGCTCCACCCAATGTTAGGGGAGAAGATGTTAAAAGCCTCACTAAAGTCGAGATAAACAACATCTGCTGCTTTCCCCTTCATAAACCCATGCTGACTACTCCCAATCTCATCCTTCATTGGTTAGAAAAGGGTTTCCAGGGTGAGTTGCTCCATCACCTTCCCAGGCATCGAGGTGAAGCTGACCGGCCTGTGGTTCTTCAGATCCTCTTTCTTGTTTCCCTGGCTCCTGAGAGCTCAGCTGTCATTTTTCCTGGATATTGAATTGCTTTTCCAAGTGCTTTTCCAAGGTGTGTTTTGTGTGTGCATCCCTGTAGTGAGGGCTTGGCTGAACGGCCAGCTGCGGCTGGGTGAAGGTGCTCTGCTTTGCACCGAGGTGGGTGCTGTCTCACATCTCGTATCTTTGCTTAAAAGTGGAGCAATTCCCTCCCTCAGAGACTGATCCCTTGCCCGTTGTCGGGACCTCCCCTCTCTCTCTCAATTAGCATGAAAAGGATGAATGATGGGGAAATGAATTACGGAGCCAGCGTTGGCTTTTGACGTCAGAAAGCGATGCACTATTCTCAGGAAAAATCAGGTTGTAATTGTAGCTGCCTTGCTTGTGTTTGAATTCTGTGTAGTATGTCTTGGAGCATTTTCGGTCATACCCCAGGGCTCTGTTCTCACAGAGAGAGGATGAAGGTCCCCATGTCCCCAGCAGCCAGCGCGTGGTGACAGAGGAGATACCGTGGGCCCCGTCACAGCCTGAGAAGGTGACACCCGCTCGGTGGAGTCACCAGCGTAAGCAAGAGCAAAACTGGGGAAACTAAATGGGAAACTGAGGAAGTGAAGCTGGCAGAGGCCTGCTGGGCTGGCAGTCTCTGAGCAGGAGGTCTTTCCTCACGGATGGATCCCCAAAAATTCCCAGCGAAGGCTCAGCTGCAGCTGTACAGTGAGTTCATCCTGAATTTTTTTGCTTTGCTGGGTTCTCCGTTGAGCCCCAGAGATTGATCAGGTTGAAAAGCGCTGCCCCGGGGCACGAGGCAGTAGATAGTGCACTTGAAAAGTTCCCACGTGAGCTGGTTCCCTTCGAAAATCATGTCATTTATTCTAAAGCTACCTTGGCAGCTTTTCCTGTCTCCCCCCGATCTCTGCTGGCTCTGCCTTGAGATCAGCCAGGGCTTTGGAAGGACCCGAGGCGCGGGGATGGCAGCACCCAGTGCACAGGAGCCAGGAGTCCCTTTGGTCCCTGCCACCCGTTATGAACGCACCCGTTTGCGAAGACCAAGGCTGTGACTCCGTCCTCGTGAGCAAAACCAGGCCAGTGGGAAGGAATAACTCTCCCCGCGGGCCAGGTCCCACGGCAGGCACGGCAGCGGTACCTGCTCGCACCAGGGGAGCGTCCTGCTCCCGCAGAGCCGTGTGCTCGCACACCCCTCGTGCCCCGGCGTTGGAGGGAGCGTGGCCGAGCCCTGCCCCGGGCTGCTGCCGGCACCACAGAGGACACCGAGCCCTTCCACAGCCCGAGGCGGCAGCGGGGCCTCAGGGTCGGCGGTTTCGGGGAGTCACACGCGCGGTAGGTGCCCCCGGGTGCTCTGTGCCGGGGGTTTGCTCCAGGTCTGGCGCCTGCTGTAACATCCATCCCAGGCCGGCTGTTGTGCAAGAGCGTCTGAAATCCTCTCTCCCTCTCCGTGCTCATATTTACAAGGGAATGTGATAAATTCAGTATTGATTCCTTCTGTTGCACTGTAAATTTTGCAAAAGATGATTAAATAGCGCAATAGAGTCTGCAAGCACCACGGCTCAATATGTTCTGGGCCGGCGTATCGACCCCCTCCATCCGACAGCAGCAAGTTCCACTCCCAGCCGCGCCAGACCAGTAATTAAAATCCTGTGAGACTGGGATTTAGAAACCACTCATATCACAGCATCGAAGCGTCTAACGTCCCACCGTGGCGAGAGCAATAAGCGTGTAAGTGCAAGCGCATTTATGTCCATGTCGGAGTGCTTAAGAATAGTTTCCCCATAGGGCAGGGGAGCAAATAGATCCCTCTCTAAGTGTTTCTGGGTACAAAACTCCACAGTGACATAATGTTTGTCATGAATTTAATCGCTCTGCACACGTGTAGATATGGAGAGATGAGGATTCTTTAGTTTCCTGTCCCATACTGTTACCTTACGGACAAGAGTTGAGTAGATTGTTTTCACGCCCAGGTATGAAGTACGCATAAAATAACTTACATTACAATAAAGCAAGACTGAGAGGAGCAGGTAGGTCAACTTGTTTTAAAAGGCATTGCGAAGAATAAAGGCTTTTCTGAGCCTGAAATACGGAATCCAAATTGCACGAGCCCTTCCCTGCTCTGCTCCTCCTCATGTGTTGCTGGAGCAGAGCGGGTTTGGAAGTGGTTTGACTTCAACCCCTGGGCAGGTGGAAAGCGGTTTGAGATCAGAGCTAGCTAAATTCGTAACGTCCTCAGGGAAGCCCCGATTTCCTTGGATACGTCAGGTCTTGTGCGTGGAGCGCAAGAACTTGTGCCCTTGGCTCCCCTTCTTCATCCTCACCATCAGGTCTGAACCTGCCGTGCTGTGTAAGGCACAGGAGAGCGGCAGCGACCGCGGTGATCCCCTTAGAGAGCTGCAGGAGGAGGGATGCTGTGCCGTGCCGTGCCGTGCCATGCTGTGCCATGCCGTGCTGTGCCATGCCATGCCGTGCCGTGCCATGCCGTGCCGTGCCATGCCGTGCCGTGCTGTGCCCGGGATGCACCAGCAGCAGGACCCTTGCTCGAAGAAGCACTGCTGGAGGACACGCTTCCCCGCTGGAGCTCTCAGAAGGCAGATCCAAAATAACGTGTTTATATTTAACACACGTTAATTGATTTATTTTTCTCTTTCTTCTGTTGCAGCCTTCCCGTGTGCCATGTGTATGGGCTGGTTTGTGATTCCGAGGGAAACACAGGCCGTTACTCTTCTGGTCAGGGTGGTACCTGTGCGCTGGGCAATCCTCCGCAGAGCTCCTCATTGCCCAGAGCGTCACTGGGGTCACCGAAAGCAAATTTGGTCATTTTGTTGTATTCTGTAATTTTATACTGGGGTGAAAAATCTGTGGGCAAGAGTTTCTTCTTTCCGAACTAATTCCCGCTTCGGTTCAGCAGCAAATTAACGTTGTGATAGAGCAGTCCATGCAGCTCTGAAGCCTCGCGCAGATTTCCCGGTGAAGGGTGGCTCCGTGCCTGGCACTGCTTCTGTGGAATTCACATCGGTTTTTCCACACGGGCACTGGTTTGCGTTTATTATCTAAGTTGAGTTTCGCTCGCCAGCCCATCGCTGCCCCTCAGAATAAATCAGTATTGGTAGCTGTCTTTGTCGTGTGGGTATTAGCCCTCCCTCCGGTCGCTCGCGGATGGTCTGACCACACAGGCATCAGCAGAAATCCCTTGGATGCCCTCGGACGACTTTCTTCCCCTGTGGACACTGACCACTTGCTCACCTTTAAATCCTTTCTTTTCAGTGTTGAAGTCATTATTTATCCACCAGGAGCTTTTTTCTTCAAACAGCTTGCTTCTGAGGTGAGGAACTCTGATGTTCTCGGCCATCAGAGGTGCATCGGCATCCAGCGGATCCCGATTTCCACCTGAGCCGTGACAGGAGGCACTGCCCCCACCTCGGGAAGGCAAGACTTTCTGCCAAAAAAGTTGTGCTGACTTTTCCTCTTAATGCCTTTTTTCCACATGTCTGCTACTGTGTTTCCTCCGTGAGTGGTTTTTACAGATCGGTGTCACCTTTGCTGCCTTCTGCTGTCGGCCTGTAGCAGATACGACGAGCCGGGAGTCGTTAGCGCTGGTGGATAATTTGGTGTTTGAGCTCCTCCTGAACTCCTCGGTGAAAGGTCTCTGGGCCTGGCGGTTCGTTAACGCTCGGTAATGCTGTAAAACCGTTTCTGCTCACTCCTCAGCTGGAGGCAGGTCCTGCAGCCTGTCCCTGCAGGAGGTTTGGCGTGGGGGCCTTTCCATGGTGACCGCGGATGCAGGGGGCAGTTAGCATCACCTCGAGCCCTCCCGCTTCACCTGCGTCACCTCCAGAAACTCCTCTGCTTTCTGACAGGGCTGAAAGGAGGTTCCGACTCTCATTCCCGAAGCAAGGGCTTCTTTTAAATCCCTCCTGACCTGTGTTTGTTACACGTAACTTGCCAGAACAAATGCTCCCTTCCATTTTCTGGATGCAGCTTCCAGGCTTTGAAGGATGGAGGTGGTGGTGGTTTATTCTTAAGATCCTAACTTTTCTCATTATAAAGCCTTTTTAATAAATGGCACGGGTTTCTTTTGCCTTTAACATCCCTGTTTCTGACAGTTTTCTGCTGGTGGGCTGCTGCTTTATTTCTAGCAGGATTCGTGTGGTTTTCTTTTGGAACAAAGCTCCTTGGCAATGGATTCTTCATCACATTTTGCTTGTAATGAAGTTAAGCATCCGTGTGTGTGCTCAGGAGCCGAGGTTTTGGAGAAAGCCTTTTTACACTGACCAAGACTGAGTTAAGGCTTGCTTCTCATCTTGTGAGCTTGCTGACTGGTGGCTTCAGGAAGCACCTCTTGGTTTTGGACTGTGCTGCTGCCATCTGTCAGAAGCACGCACGGATTTGCTCTCAGCCTGGTTCCCGAGGTTTGTGAGCGCTGGTTAAGATTTCTCCTTGCAGTTTCTTACCTGCCCTTCTCAGCATCTGACCTTCATCTTGGGATGTTTCTGGTTCAGAGGATCTCTCCTTTCCATGTCGACGCTACTCCAGAAACATCTAGTCCTTAATTAAGTCTGAACTCTTCCTTCCTATATCACTTTTTCAACTCTGTATCTCTCTGTTTGGTCGTGTATGTGTTAAAATTTATTACAAACCATGCACACTTGTAGCAGTGACTAAGTCAATATACTGAGACCAAATCCTCAAGAGAGGGACAAGTTGCTGGCATGGTCGGTTGAGACAAAATGTATTTTTAATGCAGTCAGATGCAAGGTTGCGGACGTTGGGAGAGGAGTGCAGGGCGGTATCAACCCTCGGAAAGTGGAAGGTCTGGACAGGATGCGGAGTCCCAGCCGGGTAGGCAGGAGCACAAGGAGGCACTGAGGGCTGAGCCGGTCCGAGGCTGTTAACAGGCGAGAGGGATTTTGGGAAGGAGAGGCAGGACAAGAAGTAATGCCCAATGCTGGACAAAGTCACGCTGGAACGGCTTCCTGTGCTTTAAGAGTGAGGGGGGAGCAGAGCTCCTGTTCCCTGAGAGCTCGGGGTGGGCTGCTGCCGCACCGGGGCCGTGCATCAACCGGCGCTGGCTGTGATGGACCGAACCTGGTTCTGCGCTGCCCGGGATATCGCCCGGGAACAGCCACCTTCACGTTTGGTCCTCCTGATGGTGTTTGTGAGGCTAAAAGCAAGTTCTCATTAAAGTGATGCTTCGCTCGGTGACGGAAGGAAGGGACCGGAGGAACTGTGTAGAAGTAACTGCAAAAGTCCCGCCGAATCCTGGGAGATCCCACAGGCACAGCAGCACGCTTGGGAATCATTTCCTAAATCTTTTTTGCACCTTGTGGTTAGTGCTTGCGGTATCATTGCATTGCACAGTACAAACGTTTTAATGAGGATATTGTGAATCCCTAATGAGTGGTTCTCATTCGGTGCAGCGTGTCTGCAGTTGCCTTCCTACCTACATTTGTGGTCCCCTCAAAGCGGGAAACGAAGCTTCTTTGGCAAGCCCTGTTTTCATGCAGCCTACACCGGTGTTGATTGTGCTCCTGTCACGTCTGCAGTTCACCGTCCTCTTTAGCCACGGCCTGTATCTCTGTGAGGGCTTTTATTTCGTCCGTTATGGCTTGGCAGCCATTCGTGGCGTTTGGTGATACCTTTAGCATCACTTCTGTTCTGCACCTCGTTGTTTCTGAGCCATGTTTTCTGTCCCTGTTCATAGAATGAATCATCCCAGACGGGTTTGGGTGGGCAGGGACCTCCCAGCCCATCCAGTGCCACCCCTGCCATGGGCAGGGACACCCTCCACTAGCCCAGCTTGCCCAAAGCCCCATCCAACCTGGCCTTCAACACTGCCAGGGAGCCAGGGGCAGCCACAGCTTCTCGGGGCAACCTGTGCCAGGGCCTCAGCACCCTCACAGGGAAGGATTTCTGCCTCACATCCCATCTCCATCTCCCCTCCTGCAGCTTCAGGCCATTCCCCTTGGCCTGTCACTCCCTGCCCTTGGCACCAGCCCCTCTCCAGCTTTCCTGGAGCCCCTGTGGGGACTGGAAGGGGCTCTAAGGTCTCCCCGCAGCCTTCTCTTCTCCAGGCTGAACCACCCCAACTCTCTCAGCCTGAGGTCTCCATAGCAGAAGTGCTCCAGCCCTCGCAGCATCTCCGTGGCCTCCTCTGGACTCGCTCCAACAGCTCCATGTCCTTCTTGTGCTGGGGACCCCCGAGCTGGACGCAGCACTGCAGGGGGGTCTCCCCAGAGCGGAGCAGAGGGGCAGAATCCCCTCCCTCGACCTGCTGGTCACACTGCTGGACACGCAGCCCAGGACACGGGTGGCTTTCTGGGCTGCCAGCGCACATTGCTGGGTCATGTTGAGCTTCTCGTCCCCCCCACACCCCCAAGTCCTTCTCCTCAGGGCTGCTCTCCATCCATTCTGTGCCCAGCCTGGAGTTGTGCTTGGGATTGCCCTGACCCACGTGCAGGACCTTGCCCTTGGCCTTGTTGAACTTCACATGGTTCGCACGGTCCCACCTCTCCAGCCTGTCCAGGTCCCTCTGGATGGCATCCCTTCCCTCCAGTGTGTCGACCCACCACACAGCTTGGGTGAGGGTGCACTCAATCCACTGTCCGTGTTCCCTTCCTTTGGAAGGACAGCGCTGTCCTTGGAAGAAAGCGGGTCCGTAACCACAGCCACACTCCTTTCTGGGGCAGACCGTGGGATCTGGGGGAGCTCCTGAGAATTTTCATTTGCTCTTTTCTATCTCCTTTCTTTCTCCCTGTTACTTTCTTGGGTGATTTCTTCAACTCAGTGACAGCACTCTGGATATGTGTGTGTGTACACATGTAGAGACGTGCGTGGGTACGAAGTCAGGCTTGGGAGCTCACAAATGCTCACCATGGTCTTTAAACACTGAGCGTTTATTCCTATGGAGACTGATGTTTTCACCAGAGGGATCAGAGGCAGAGTGAGTCTCAGGGTGTCAACACATGGAGATGGTTTGATCTCATAGAGTCTCATACCCAGGGGAATTAGCAAATGCCACCAAGTAGAAGGGGTGGGGCTGGATGCTGAATCATCTGGGGTATTGTCCTCAAGTGTGCCTGCAGCTTCTGCTGTCACTCATCCACAGAAGCACCCAAAAATCTCATCTTCAGAGTAAAATTTTGGCCTCAAGTTGTGCCAGGGGAAGTTTAGATTGGAGATTAGGAAATATTTCTTCACCCAAAGGGTTGTCCAGCACTGGAACAGGCTGCCCAGGGCAGTGGTGGAGTCCCCATCCCTGGAGAGATTTAAAAGCCGTGTAGATGTGGTGCTTGGGGACATGGTTTAGTGGTGGCCTTGGCAGTGCTGGGTTAACGGTTGGACTTGGTGATCTTAAAGGTCTTTTCCAACCTAAATGATTCTGTGATTCTCTGATCCTCTGATTCTCCGATTCTACTTCCAACTGGTACCTTTGAAAATTTTGCTCTGGGTCTTCCCTTGATGAGATTTGAGGATATTCCCAGGGGAGCATCTTGTGCACATTGCAGTTCAAGCACTCGGGCAGATTCATTCGATGTAGCAGCGGGAGCAGGTCCTCGGCACGAGCAGAAGGTCGTTGCCCAGCGAGTGGAGCAGTGCCCTGTAACGTGTCTCTTGCATTTATTGAGGCGGCAGGCAGGAAAAGGGTGGTGGGACCACAGCCTGGGCTGGCTGCTTTCGGATTAATGGTGTATGTTAAAAGCTGCTTGTGAAATATGTGTCTTATTGATTTAAAAACAGGTTTACGTTACTGGAAAAAGGGGTGATCATGCTAATTCAATCACTGAAGACTCAGGAGGACAGAAGTCTTTTTATATTACTTTAACTAGCCATGTGGAGCAATAATAATGTCAGTCCTTGTCAAAGCTGATGGCTGATGGCATCGTGTAATCCCCAGCAGGTCGTACGGGCTGCTTTCTCCCGCTGAATCCCAGGCTGTGTTGGTGTTCGAACAGGCCCGCGGATGGAGAGGTGTCACCGCAGCGGCAAATCACATTTAGCTCACCGGAGCTGTGCGATTCGTCCCAGCGCTTGCCTGCGGCTCAGGGCCTCCCTGGTTCGGGATGACAGCCGCTCTGTGTGCCCGTCCCCGGCATCCTCCCCAGCACACCCTGCTGCGGTGTGGGGATTTCCAGGCTCTTCTTCCCAGGATTCAGTCTGCTTCGCCAGAAAAATTAGTTCGTTGGGGTTTTTTTTCTCCCAGGGGAAACTGTGGATTGGGTCCTGCAGAGTCTGCTGCAGGGAGAGGGGTGCTCCCCAAATCCCCTCCAGTGTGCCGGAGCACGGGGATGGCAAGCGGGGCTGTGAGGGCTCTGAGGCAGTGGCCTTGGCAGAAGGGGTGCTCGCTGAGCTTGGGGTGCTCCGCGGTGCCGGGTGGCGTGACGGAGCCTGCACGGTGCCGTGAAGAGCGGGGCTCCGTGTCCGGGCTGAGTGTGCCCAGACCCTCCCGCTCCGGAGAGGCTCGGAGCCGGGGCTGAGCCCGGAGTTGTGTTGTGGCCCGGGAGCAGCTTCGGTCCCATGGAGGGCTCGGTCCATGCCGACGTGTCGGTGTCAGCTCCGCAGCCCTGCCAACGCCGCGGGCGAGGGCTGGGCCAGGCGCTCGTCGCACCGGGAAGGGTCTGATGAGGACCCGGATGAGTGGAGGCACATCTGGGAACCCTTGCCGAAATGACCTGGGGGTGACTGGGTGACGGCTGTTTGCGAGATCGGTCCCTGGCTGACGGCCTTAATTATGAAGTCAGCAGATCTGCTTCTGGGAGATGGAGATGGCTTTAGACTGGGGAGAACGGTTTTCACTGACCGCAGCCGTGCTGGCTTCTGCACCGGAGACTCGCCCAAGCGCCGGGTTGCCACCTTCACCGGATCGTATCTGCAGCACACAAAGACAAGGGGATGTCGAGCGTTTTGGCGTCTTATCTACCATACAGGTCACCACTTCTGTTCGGCTCCTTTGCAGACAGGACCTTCGGAGCGGCACCATCCCGTGCGAGTTCGGAGCGGCCGTGGCCTCGGTCCGCAGAGCAGCTCCAGTGGAGAAGGGAGGCTCAGGACCCGAACGCTCAGCTGGAGGTCACCTCCGAGGCTGCCCCGGTCTGCTCAGGAGCTTTCACAGCGCTGTGAAACGAGGTCCTCACACTCACTCCTCTCCTTGTCTCAGTGCCCAGGGCTCTCCCAAGCCTCTCCATGTCCGATCTTGGGAGCAGCGTAGCTCTCTGGGTGTCCGTATGGGCCGCTGGCACCGCTGTGAGCCCCGTTCTGGCTCTCCGAGGCGTGAGGCTCGTTGTTCCTTCAGCAGGCACGCATCTGGCTGTGTGCCCCGAGCCAGATCTCCACTCCTCTGCCCTGCCCAGACGGACCGCGGCGGAGGACGGAGAGCAAGGGTCCCAGGGCTGCCGAGCCACGGAGGACGTGGGGCTGCCCAGGGAGCATCGCTGGGATGCTCCTCCGAGCCCCCCAAGCCCCTGGCACCCCCCTTTCTCCCTTGCACCCCCCTCCTCCCGCCACGTCCGTCTCCTCCCCAACGCAGCGAAGGACCCGGGTACCAGCACCCGCCGTGTCGCGAGCTCTATTGACAGTTATCCAGAATCTGAAGGAATTCAAGACAAATTGTTAAGAGGATGGAGTTAATAAAATTTGAAAAATTGAGGCCTGTCACTCTACTAAACTTTTTTCGATACCGCTGACAGAAACATATTTCCCCAATGAGTGACCTTATGCAGCTGCTCCAGCGACGCGACGCTGCGCGGGTGCTGGGACTGAACCGGCGTGCTATTTATCAAATATTATAAGCCGGGGCCTCCTAATATGAGCAGGGAGGTGTGGGAGGAGGCGACGGGCTCGCACAGCCCGAGGTGTTGCCCAGGTGTCGATCTCCAGCCACAGACAGCTAGTGGGAGGTGACAAATTGCCTTCTATTAAGTCTCCGAAGGTTGACGTCCCCTCCGCCGCCGCCGGAGCCAGCTGCCGGGGTGGGAGAGGGCAGGGGAGGAGGTGGGGATGGGGAAGGGGGTCAGGCCGGGGCGCTGGCGAACCGGTCGCCACTTTTACCTTCTATTAGCAAGCAAAGTGACACCGTTATTTATTGCGGCGTAATATTTTATTGCTGCCGGTACTCGAGGTTGGAATCGACCAGTTGTAGGAGTCGGGTTCTATCAATTATTGCAGCAATTAGTCAAGTCGTCAAAGCCATTAACAGGGGGATTAGGCCAATATTGGATAGCCATTATTGATAGATCCAGGGGAAGGGAAAAGCCAAACCAAACGTCAACCTTCAGCTGAAATGAGAGCAGGCCTAGCCTGGAGGATGTCATCATTTGGAGGAGCCGGAAAACTTCCCCCCCTTCCTCGCCGCACAAACCCGAGGTGGGTTTCGGCAGCGGGGAGGGGGGAACCGTGGGAGCAGCGTCTCTTTAAAAGATATTGAGTGGCCGGCCTCGGCAGTATATAATCTCACCTGTCTCGATCATATTCTTTATTTGCAATGACAAGGCTTGCAATAGAAATTACTCTGTGTCGAATGTTTATGGAGCACATTTTTCATTCTGTAAGCAAATATAGATCCCCGATGCCGATGCTTAGAACTGGCTAATCTCCCTGGCTCCTGCTCGCAGAGAGCCCTCGCGCTTCTTTCATATATTATGATTGCCGCTCGCTTTTATTGAGCACTCCTGGTGCTCTGCGCTCTCCTGCGCTGGGGAAGCAGAACCTGCAGCCTTGCTCGACGTGTGCCAAGGTACCCGGTTCGCTCCCGTCTTTCCAGCGGGGTGGAAGACGTTTGCCGAGCCCCTCGCAGAGCGGGGATGCTGCGGCAGTGCCGGGGTGCCGCGGCAGTGCCCGCGCTCCCCTTTATCGCAGCCGTGGGCAGGCACCACCAGCCTTGCCCGTCCCAGCAGCTTGTCACTGCTGTCCCCTCCGTTTTACAGGCGAATGAGCGGAATAACGGGCTCTTCCCTCGCCCGACTGCTTCTCAAGGCTCGATAACGGCTCTAGCGTTGAAACCGGTGGGGCGGTCGGCTCAAGCACCGGTTTGAGGGCGTTGAGGCCGGTTTGAAGGTTCGTTCTCACAACCCTTGGTGTCTGGTTGGCGACAGCAAGCTGTCGTGGAGCCCCAGAGCGCAGCGACGTTAGTGCTGAGTCTCTCTGCCTTAGAGATATCCCTGAGACGCCGAGAGCCGGCGGTTAATCCTGAGAGACCTTGCCTGGGCTGTTCCCCAGTCCCCCTCTCTCCCGAGCTCGGACTGCCCTGTCCCACATTCCCTCTATGTACTTCCCACCACTGCAACTGGGACCAGTTTGATTGTGCACGTTCTTCCGCAATCCAGCGTGTCTGGGACGGGTACAGAGAACAAGGAACTCTGTGTGCGAGTTTGTTTCCATGTGGTGCCCATCTGACTCCCTCCAGTTCCATCTTTGGGGTTAGTTAACTTGTTTTTTAAAAAAGCCTTTGGGAAGCTGTGTTTTCTTCCGGTGACCGTGTGCTCTCATCCCCCACGGCAGCTCTTGCCAAGGCAGCTGTTAGCAGGGACAATTCCTTTCCTCTTCCCTGGACGCCCGCGCTTGTCGCTGCTGGTTGTACGTCATCCCTTTCTGATCCAGGTCCCCTTAGGAGCAGAATTCAGGAGCGGACACGGACTGGGATCTGCTCGTTCCACCCCAAGACTGAACTCCAATCCCCTCATCTTATTCATTTCTTCCTGCCATCAGGTGCCAACCCGCTGCAGAAGAACGAAATGGGACACACGCCCCTGGATTATGCCCGCGAAGGGGAAGTCATGAACCTTCTGAAAGCGTCGGAGACGAAGGTGAGCCCGAGATTCAGGTGACTTTTGTCTTTCCTCTCCCACCGCAAGAACAGTTTTGAAGAAGACCCGGTGTGAGCGAGGGAGGAGAGCCTTAGCCTACACCACCATGCTTTTTCGAAAGAGGTCTGTATAAATTAATGACATGATGCACAAGGAAAAAAAAAACCCACTCCTGAATGTTAGCTGTGTCCTCCTCTTCCTCTTTAACTTGTCTTCCTCGGCAGTGACCTGCACAGGACCAGCAATGCTGTTCTGAAACCCCTTGGCAAAACCACAGTAAAATCAGGGGGTTGGGTGTCAGTGTATTCTCTGAAATTCCTTACAAAAGAACCAGGTCTGAGAAGGCAGAGTCCGGTGGTGGGTCTGGGATCCGCACACTCACGGGCACCGGTGTAAGGCTGCCTGGTCGGGAAATGCCCGGCTCATCCCTTCGGCCTCACTGGCTCCTCGAGTGGGCTGGAGCACGCCGTGTCCCGCTGCCAGTCGCTGTCACAAGGTATTTGCAAGAGGGGAAAGAACCGCGTTCGCCGCGGCGGTTCCCATAAAAACCCCGGGAGGAAGTAGATTTCCAGAGTGGCAGGTTGTTAGACAGCGAGGAATCTGCAGCCTGGTGTCGAGGGTTTAAAATTCCTGGGTTTGAGGCCTCGTTCAGGGAGGAGCAACTAATTAGCAATCGTTAGGAGAGGCCGTGGCGGCAGCGATGAGCGATGCCTCTCGAGCATCATCTCACCAAGGATCGGGGTCGGCTGCCCGGTGAAGGGGGGTACCGGCACCACCGGGTTGCAGAAGCCAAAACTGAGGCACGAGGAGATTGCAGACTTGCTCCTGGTTGCAGACGTTGTGCACCTCGGAGTTTGGTCTAAATTCAGACTGGAGGGCTGGCAAACCTGAGGTTAAGGACTGGCCCGTAAGTGGGAGATGGAAGGAGTTACAACTGCGGCAATTACTGCATTCAGTAGGCATTACTGTGAATTAAACCAGTCACAGCTGCCGTAGTCTGTGCTCACCTCGGAGAATTCTCGCTCGAGCAGTTCAAAACCACGTTCCCCAAATTCTGAACCTCTGTCCCAAGCAGGGAGACGGGAATTTTTCCTCTCGGGCTCTCCACGCTCCGTCACAGCGCAGGAAACCCTGACCGTGGGAGTCCTCCGCAGAGCCGACGGCTTCTCGCCTTGGCCAGAGACCGCTCGGTCGCACGGGCAGCTCTCCAAGCAAAGTTTTTAAGGAAGAGAAGTTAAGAATTAAAATACTTGAAAACTTTACAAGAAGGAGGTGCGTGTAGGGGGGGAATTATCTGCCGGGTAAACGGTCTCTGGAGTCCAATGTTGGCAAGGAAACCTGTCCCCAAGTTTGAAACGCTGCGTTGGATTTTATGCTTAACTAATAGATGGAGGAGGGAAAGGAAATATATCTACAGAGATGTTCCCGATGAAAATGATTGTGCTTGTCTATAAAACATAAGGCAGTCAAGCCAGCTCGTGATGAATATTCAGCTGGGGGGGATTTGGTGCTCCCGGGGTTGCATCCACCCCAGGATCTGCATTCCACCGAGAGTCTTTGAGAATTTATTGCTCATTTTAATCACTGCTAGAGAATGAATTGGCAGAACTATTACTGGATGGGCACATCCCATAGATTTTATTTACATATCCTTGTGACAGAATAACAAGGAGTTTTCATATGTATTTTTAATTTATTTTGATTTCCTTTATTCTTTTTTTTTTAAAAAAAAAACCCACCGAATTCTGCGTGTGCTTTCCCTGTGCTCAAGCACACTTGCCTGGTGTTCGGGACTCTGGAGTTCACGTCGCTAAACCATCCGGTGAGATTTGATCCAGCTGCCCTGTATCGTGGGCGGAAGGGAAGGGAGCAGCCCTTGAAACCAGTGTCGGTAACTGGGAGGGAAGCCGCCCCAACCGATCTCAGCTCTCCCAAGTCTTTCTTCGCCGCTCAACTCCTCTTTCCCCATGGCCGCTGGGCCCAGTCGGGTCCATCTAATGGGCTCTCCTGTCTCCATCCGTGGCTGCTGAGGGATTTTTCAGGATGTTGCCTTTTCGTGGGGCGAGCGGCGGTGCAGGGATCTGCTGGTGCCCGCTTCACCGGGCCGAGCGCCTCTGATGGACCTTCCAAAGGAAGCAAACCTCACGCGCAGGCTGCCCTCTCCGTCCCGAGCAGCCTCCGGTTGCTGCTCGAAGCATATTTTATGAGAAAAGAGTCTCTTTTGGTTGTTTGCGGTTCGTTACGGCGCGCACAGCCCTACGGGGTAAAGGCAGGGGTAGGGCAGCCTCGCAGCGAAAGCTCGTTTGATGTTTTCCGTAAACCACAAGAATTACCGCGAGACAGTGTTCACCCTTCCCACAGCCAAACCGTTCTCCAGATCCCCACCTATCACCCTGCATTCCTTTAATCTTTTAAATTCCTTTTCCTGCGAGGCGAAAGCCACTGTCCCCTCCACGTCTGCAGAGGTTTTACCCAGAGGTTTGGTTCTGCTTTTCAACCTCTCCCCTCCTCGGATTTTCCCGTAAACGCAGACGTGCCTGGGGGGATGCCGTGCTGGGTAAGGAGCAACGACAGCCGCTGAAGACGGTGGCCGTGCCCGTCTCGGCAGCCAGCCGTTATCGTCTCAAGGCGAGGTCTGCCAGAGCACAGATAGAGCGAATCTTTTATTAAAAACGAAGCTCTCTCACGCTTTTGGCATGGTGTCACCAGACCCTCTGAGCCCAGGCGAGCGCAGGACTCCGGTTGCCTTCCCGGCGAGCGCGGATCGCCGACCCTTGCCGTTCTTCCGGCAACACCGCAGTAACCCGCTTCGGTGCCGAGATCAGTTCTCAGAGGGCGAGGACACCGTTTCACCCCGCTGCCGCCATCTCACACCGCAAACTGGGAAAGGGCCTGCCTTCCTCCGCCTGCTGCTTTCCTCACCACCGATGCTGAGGACTGAAGTTCAACGCAAACCGGGTCGAAACGTCCGGCAGAAACGTGCGGCAGGAGCCAGACCCGCTGCTCCAGCCGCCCCGGTATCGAGATAGCAGGGAGGAGGTGGGAGAAGCTGGATGCAGGAGGATGGAGGGGAGAACGGAAGAGAAAGGAGCGGAAGCTTGTGTCTCGTGGAAAATCCAAGATTAGCGGGGGTTTTTATTGCGGGTCGTATCCCAGGCTGATCTAAAATATGTTTTTCTCGGTGGAAAGGCGTCCCCTCCTGCTCTCCGTGAAGCCACGCGAACCGTTGGGTATCCTGACAACAGAGATACCTTCTCCGCACCTTAAGAAGGGCAGAAGAGGAGGGAGGCAGGAAAGATTTGTCAAGATATATAGAAAGACACAGATATATGGCAAGAGCAGCGCTTTGAGCCTCGTGGCGTACACGGAGCCTGGGGGACATCGCCGCAGACACACCGGTGTCTGTCCCACGGCGCTGTTCCGCTGGGATCCGCAGGGAAGTTATTGCTCCATATGAGGCATCAGGGCTGATGGCATCTCTCCGTTACACGCGAGACTGATAGCACCGGCCAAAATTGGATTGTTTGCTATTTATTTTTTTTTTAACTTCTGTCAGAGTCACTACCAGCCCGGGAAACACCGGCAGTCTGGCTGGGGGGTTTTATCCGCTGCAGCTTCTGCGACCGCTTTCTGGTTCTGTTCAAGGTGCCTCCCCTTCAGGACGGTGGTTTTTAAATGAGGGGAACCAGTTATGTGCGTTAAATTACTCACTCTGCGAACCCCGTGGGCTCTTTACCTTCGGCCCTTCGCTCAGCGCGGCTGTGTGGGATGGTTCTTTCCAGAGCTGTGGTTTCACTGGTGAGATGCCGCTGAGCAGTGATGGGGAAAGGTGCTCAGCAGAACGTTTCGCAGCGTTTCCTAAAGACGAGCAGGGGCTGGATTTATCCTCTTTCCTCTAGAAGTTCACTGCACCATAAGACCTGCTCCTTCTCTGGGATTCTGCTTGAATCCCGTCCCCGAGCATCTCGGAGATGCGCTTGTGTCGGATGTGTCTGTAAACTGCCCTGAGCGCTACCTCAGCCTTCAGCTCCAGAACGTGATCTGGGTGGAAGCAACGCGTAAGTCCCTGGCTCTCCAGCGCCCTGCTGCCCTGTGAGCTGGAGCTGGAAGAAAGCAAAGATCTCGAGTAAAGAGGTTTTTTCCAGCGCTGTCCTGCGTGCCGCTGTGGGTTTGCCTGCAAAGCGACGGTGTCTGACTTCCCCAGCGTACGCAGCGGACACGGCGATGCTCTTCCATCGCTGCGGGATGTTGGTGGAGTCTTGAGATGTGCGAAGGGCGGAAAAACAGATATAGGTAGAATAGTCAAGGCTTTGTTTCTCGACATAAACAAGCTCCTAACGGGTTGAGAGCTCCTGAGGAAATCTGAGCGGTGTTCCCCTTACGGCAGCAGTGCAGTGTCTGGTTTTCCCATCGGCTGCCCGCTGCTCACTGCAGCCCCAAGCCCTGGCAGACCCAGAAATTCCCTCTTGCCGTGGCTCGGGCTGGTGCTTCCAGACTCCTGCCCTGGCTGCTTCCCACGGTCTGTGTGTCTGTCTGTCTGTCTGTTCAGACACCCAGGCAGGGCTTTGCAGTCCTGGGGGGGACAAAAACTCTCTGTACCTACCCGATGCTCACATTGTTGCTCCAAAAAGCCTCTGATCCCAACGTTTTCTTCCCTCCCACAGTTTCAGGAGGAGCAGCGCAGGAAGGAGGTGGAGGAACGCCGGAGGTTCCCGCTGGAGCAACGGCTAAAAGAGCACATCATCGGTCAGGAGAGCGCGATAGCGACGGTGGGAGCAGGTAGGACCCCTCGCCGTCCGCCCCGCTCTCCCACATCTGTTCCGCAGGGAAGGTGAGAGATTCCCTCAAGCCCTGATCTGAGGTTCCGAGCAGGTCCCCGGGGTTGGGGGGGGACTGCCGGTCAGGTATTTCGTGGCTGCGAGGCAGAACACTTGCTCTTCGTCCCACGAGGGGCTGCTTGAGGTGCAGCAGCAGCAGAGAGGACCGTCGGAAGCTTTCTACTCCCTTCCCAGGCACTGGAGCGAGGTGCCCACAAGCCCTTTCTGTCAGGATGATTCCTCCCTAGAGAAACCTGGTTTTGGCGTAGCCAGAGCCGGTCACGGAGATGCCCGCCGCTCGCCTCTGAGCACGCAGGCAGTTCTCAGCTAAACGCACTGGCTGAACGCAACGGCACTTGAACATCGACCTGTCTTTTTACAAGAGCGTTTGTCTTAAGAATATTACTCATTAATAATTCATTTTATGTACATAAGCCCCTCACACATGGGCTGCTTCGGGGAATTTTTCTGTATCCCTTTAGAGATTTGGGGCTTCATTGCACGTGAGATACGAGCAGATACTCCAGCTGCGCTTTCCTGGCCGTGCCTGCTACGTCAGATCAAAGCCAGTGTCCTGTCACTGGTACCAGAGCACAGGGAGCTTTAGCAAGATAAACACCGAGGGGTATTTATCCCAATATCCCAACATCCACTGATGTGCAAGCCAGGAGTACCCTGAACCAGAAGTTACATCTCTGTGTGCAGCAGCCCCTTGTTCTTCCATGAATTTGTCCAAGTTCCCCTTGGATCTCCAGTAAACGTCCGTCCTCTGCAGCCTCTTTGGCAGGAGTTCCATAGCTAGTGAAGAGATAACACCTTTTACTCGTTTTAAACCTGCCTCCTGATCGTTTCGCCTGGTGCCCTCTAGTTCTTGTGTCCAACGAAGCATTTGCTGCTGAGGAAGTGGCTGCTCAGCCAAAGCAGCTGCAGGTGATGGCACAAAGCTCTTCTTGCCTCGTAGCAGACTGATTTCGGTTGGAGTTCGGAGGCTTTTGGTCACGACCCTGAGCTCTCAGCGTGCGTTTGGTGGTGCTCAGCCCCAAGACACCCGAGCTTTGGGGAGGGTGGGATGGGTGATAGCTAGCGGAAAGGTTATTTACCTCCTGAGCTCCTTCCATCCCCACCTTTCTGAAGGTGTTGCCGATAAAAACGGTTTCTGTTGTTTTCTGTCCAGAAAGCAGCGTTAGCTGCCTGTGCTAGAGAGCCGATAAAACACGTGGTGGCTTGTATCTGCGAGTCCACTGCAAATAGCGTGAGCCTGGAGTAGTTCGTTAGCTAGCGTTTCCTTTTCTGCATCTGCCGAAGCCCCTGGGCCCTCATGCCCAAAATTTCCAAAATAGGGTGCCGGCACCTTTTTCTGGAGGTGTTTTTCCCATTTTGACTGTTTAAAAAAATAATAATAAGTTCAATAAATGCAGGGAATAAATGAGGAGTCTGGCCTCTTGTGGCTGCGATGGAACCGTACAAGCGTGCGGCGAGGTCTGGAGGAGAAGGTGATGGTTTTTGTCAGACCGGAGGATGGAGCTGGGGGAAAAAAACAGACCAGCTTTTAGGCACACGGACAGAAACCACGAGTTTTGGGTGAGCACAGACAGCTGCTCCGAGCGTAACTTCGTTACGTTAATCAGTTAGGCACGTTGAGACGAAAGGGTGTCGGGCATCTGTGGAGCAGAGGGGGATGATTTCTGTCGGTAAATGCTGTTATCTCTCGCTGCAAACCCGCCATTGCACGCGACGGAGCGCACGGCCCCGACCGGAGCTCCAGCGCGGAAAAGAACAGAGGGGTCCCGGCTGTCGGTGCGAGGCGCTTTTCCTTGGGGTGACCTCTCAGAACTCGGGAGCGGTTTAGTTCATGCTGGATGCTAAAAGACCGTAAGGAAATCAAGGCTCCAGCAAGCTGGGCTGGGCTGGGTTTGCCAATCCGCAGCCTGAAAGCCTCTGGATCCTGTTAATAATTCCTTGAACCGTCCGCGCATCCCAGTTTAGCGCCTGAAAATGGGACGGCGAGGTAAGAGCGGGCTGAGGTCAGGGCAGAACTGCGAGCGACGTGCTGTCGTAAACACAAACCCCGCCGCGGTGTAGTTAACAAAGAGCAGTCCTGCGTGATCTGGGAGCCCCGGAAAGAGCCGGCTCCCCCCCCGGCCCCCGCCACCAACAGACCCCCTCTGCGCTGGGGAGAGCGGCCGTGCCCGGGGGCGGCAGGACGGGCTAATTGGGAAGCTGTGATTAATGGGTAGTGCCTGGTTCTGACACAGGTGGTGTTTCTGCACATTAAAGCGCCTGCCTTTATGGAGGTTTCTCTTATTGAATTAGAGGGAATGTGCTTGATACCCCCGCAGCCTCGGGATATCGGCCCAAAAGGTAGCAGGAGAGCCTCCGTCCCCTCCTCCCCCTCTTCCCTTCTGCCCCGTTTTTGTGGTTTTCTTTCAGGAAGGGTGAATTTAGAGACATGACTCTTTCTTTCAAGCGCTTCCTATCTATTTTTTGTTATTTATTTTATTCCCGGCTAGTTTTGCTGCCGCTTTGAGGGCTCCACGTGCCTCCTGTTTCGCACTCGCCGATGCGGTTTCTTGGCTAGGAGACTTGCCACGCGCCACGTCTCGAGATTTACCAAGCCTAGCTGATATATTTGATTTATAACTGCTGCCTTAATTGAATAATCGGATTTAATCCGTCACTCCGTGCGTGATCCAAACAGTCTCCAGAGGGGCTCAGCCCGGAATACAAAGGGAACGTGCGCTCTGGGCTTTGCCGCGCCGGGCCGGGGTGGTGGGGATGTGTGGGGGCTGCGACTGCCGGGACGCTTGCCCGGAGCTTGCCGCAGTCGCAGCACCGAACAGCTTGACATCGCTGCCGCAGAGGGGAGAAACCCTTCTCTGTCGTTTCCACGGGATGTAGCCGAGCCCTGCCGCTCTCTTTTCTGCTACACGGAGCAGGAAGGAGGAGCGAGACGGTGGACGGTGATAAACCGATGGTAACGGGGCGGCTCCGAGGGTGCGGGGTTCCTCCCGGTGCGCTGGCTGAGGACGGCGATGGTGGGGGGCAGCTCGGCCGCGGCTCAGTGCTGCTCTTCCCTCCGCGAGTGTAGATGCTCGTTTTCATTTTAACAAAATCCAAATTAAATATTCCGTCTCGTAACAGGTCAGGAAGGAGCAGGCGGGTCATTCCTGCCATCCCAGGAACTAACGGCAGCCTGGACGCTCCAGCCGGTTCATGCAAATGAACAGCTAAAAGGTTTCTGATTGTGTTTCCAGGGCACTTTCTGAAGTGATTGTGCTCTGAATCTGGTTACGTCCCGTTTGCCTTTGCACTTGAACGTGCAGAGGCAGCAGGGCGAAGCAGTGCGTGCGTCCGAGGGGTCGACATCTCCGTCTGAGGTTATAAACCAAGGGAGGGCGTTTAATGAAAGTACGGGCGGGTTTTTGTTGGTTTGTGGTCTCGTATCCTAAATATTATGCCAGAGGAGGAATGCTGCTTCTAGATGGATCCGTAGCGTGTGGCAGGCAGTGGTCACCCAGGGGCGGGGGGTCCAAAACCACCGCTTCCCAGTGCAGATTTTCTGAACCTTCTGGGTTGAAGTGGTCCGTTACGACTCTTCCTGAAGTTAAATAAGGAGGGAGGAAGGAAAAGTGTCAGGTATTTTTTTTAGTGTAGAGATTTTGAATAAAGGGCAGTGCAGAAAATCTGCTTTTTAATTATAAAATTGCAGATTTCGAACAGGCTGAGCAGTTACGATGTTGAAGTCAGTTGGTGGTTCAAAGCTGAAGGAAAACGGGCGAGCAGGAATATCATCCTGCCCTGGCCCGAAGGAAACTGAGTTTATTTGGGACAAAATAGGATCCTTTATGAGTTCTGTATTTCAGAGTGCGTTACCTGCAAGTTAGGTCAGACTTTGCAAGGACACAGCTTTGGTCTAGTTTGAGGTTCGTCTTCTTCCACCTCCCAGAGCCACCCACGAGCGGTTCTTGGGGACGCGGCGGACCCTGGACCGTGGATGCAGAGCCTGGACGGAGGAGAGCGACCCCGGGGTGGGTATGGACCTGGAGGCATCACCCCGCGGTACCCTGAGCCCGGGCGGTCTGAGAAGCACCGCTGAATGAATTGATTTGATAAATGGACATTTATTACACTCACAAATTGGCTGAAACCAATTTCGGTCACATCAACCCCTGATAACTGCTAGGGTATTGATTTGTGTAAAGTAATACAGTGAATTTATCAGTTCAATAGCAAGCTGAAGGGCCTCTCAGAGACACCGCGCTACAGTTACGCCGTTACAGATGTACAAAATAAAGTGAGAGCACTGCAGCGGTGCTGGAAATGGCTCCGAAGAAGAAGGCCCAGGCGTCATCAGCAGCCTCCTCGCTCGGACGTTGGGTCTGAACGTCTTAATGAGATTTCAGTGAAGCGGTGCGACCTGCCTCCTTTTATTTATTTATTTCTGCCAGCCCCGGGGTTACAGGAGGAAGGGGACAGCTCTCCAAGAGGCACAGCACCGATTTCACGCGTGGCCGTCAACGGGGAGCCGTCCGTGCGGCCAGCGGCCGTGGCCACGAGACCTGGGGGTGCGGTGGCCCCCCTCGATGAACAACCGGAACCTTTCGGTTTTCCCAGACCTCAGGAGCACGGAGGCGAGGCCGTGTGCTGGAATCTCTCATCCTTTTAAGGCCGCTTGTAGGAAAGGTTTGGCACCTCATCCCTCTGTTGATCTAACTAACGACGATCAACACCGTCCAGCCGGGATCTCAGGCTGAATCGCAGGCGCTGACTTACGGCAGTGTTTTATGGGGTGCTTTATATCCCCGGAGCTGCTGTGAGCGCAATGAGCGTTTACCCATAAAGTCTGGCATCCTGCTGTAGGGAAAAAAGACCACACTTAACCTTCCCTGCCTTCGGACCATTGAACGTGCTGACCCCTGCAAGTGGTCACTCCGTGCCCTGAGGCAGAAGTTTATTACCTTTATTATCTTAGCCCAGATAGCTGCAGAAATTGTCAGTGGTCGTGTTATTCCCCATCAATTTTTTTTTTTTTTTTTTTTTAAAATATCCACCCCGGGTATTTGACCTGCGATAAAGGGCAGGGAAGGAGCACGTGCAACGCCAGGCAGGGCACGCGGTGGGATGCGCTCGGGGACGTGCAGGAGCTGGGGCGGCTGCAGCACATCTGGGCTCACGCAGACCTTCCTCTGCACCCCCGTGCCAACGGCACGGCCGTTTCCTCCTCTTCCTCCTCCTGCCGTGGCTGGTTTTGGGGGGTGACGTGGCCCGTGGGGGGCTGGAGGACAGGACTGGATGCCCGCTGGGCTTTGCCCGTGATTTCCCAGAGAACAGAGCTGCATCGCCGGCCGCAGCCAGAGCCGGTCCGTGGGGCCGAGCAGAGACACCGGGCAGGGTGAGACAGAGCCGGACGCAGACCAGTCCCGCAGCCTGGCTCTGCGCCCGAGCTAATTAAGCCTTGACAGGAGTCAGGACTTATTAGCGTGGCTGAGGCACTGGGCAATGCATCTCGATTGCGACCAGGCATGAGACGGCAAGTCCTCCTGGGGCTGGGGCTCAAGTTCCCACTAACGGCACAATCCCTGCGCTCGGTCCCGTTCCGCTGGGTGGGTGCGCCCTGTTTAAGGTTAAATTGTGCTTTTTGGGCTGTTTGGGCTGACCCCCTGCAGCGACGCAAACCTTCACCTTCTGGCCGAGCTGCCACCACCGTTTGGGAAGACTCCCCTGTCTTTTCCTGCAGAATCCACAGGGATTAGGGGTTCAGTCACAGAACCCCAGATGGGTTTGGGTGGGCAGGGACCTCCCAGCCCACCCAGTGCCACCCCTGCCATGGGCAGGGACACCCTCCACTAGCCCAGCTTGCCCAAAGCCCCATCCAACCTGGCCTTCAACACTGCCAGGGAGCCAGGGGCAGCCACAGCTTCTCGGGGCAACTCCTCTCTGTAAGTCCCTGCAATAGTTAATTGCCCTTGTTATTAAAAAACATTCTGCTTTATTTCTAGTTTGAATTCATCCAGCTCCAGCCCCTGGAGCGTGTTAATTTTGTCTGCTAGATGAGCGAGTTGTGCGCTTTCTTGTGGAGGTACTTAATGACTGTGGTCAAGTCAATCCTCAAACCTCTCGTTAACCTCAGTAGATTGATTTTTTTTTTCTTGCAGTTTTCAGACCCACTTGATTCTTTGCACTTTCCTAATCCTCACCAGATCTATCGGCTTCCACCCTACCCACGTCTCCTCGAATACAGACGTGGGCTCGGAGGAGCTCAGCTGCACGCACGTCTTCTCAGCAACAGGAGCAGCTCCAAGAGCTTCCATGAATTCACGTGAGACCGTACGAGCCAGCTGCTGAGATATTTCACTTGAGCTGCTGCTATTTAATGTCTTCCCACCGTGTCTCCTGCTGGCAGAGGCAGCATTTCACTGTCAGTCTGTAGGCTACGATATTCAGCTTCTTTTTACATCCAAAATGGGAAGATTTATGAAATATTTTTACCTGCAAATCTTTTTACATGCAGAATGGGAAGATTTATTAAATATTACTCTCCCATTTCCTGCAGGAAGACCTCTTTGCGTGCCACGGCTAGGATGCCTTTCCTTAGGAATCTTCTATTTTCCCACGCTCCGTCAAGCGGAGGCTGTTGTGGACTGACTTTCTCTGTGGGGTTAAATCTCAGATTTCCCCAATTTTAGAGGTTACTGTCATGCTCTCCTGCCAGCTCTGGGGAGAAAGCAAATCCGCAGCTCCCCACGGTGCCGGCCGGTGCCCCGCTCTGGGGAGACACGAGCAGCTGCAGCCCGGGGCTGAGGGACGAGGGCTGGGGCTCAGTCCCCGGCTGCGTTTTGGGGGTGGCAGACAGAGAGAAAGGAGATGCGGTTTTATTCCTCTGCGCGCAGCGGCGTTTCAAGAGCTTTATTTTAAAACCGCGGTCGAGCTGCGGATCTCTGAGTGATTTCCCTCCGTTCTTCATTCTACCTCTGGTGCTGCTGTTTTCCTCTGCTGCCTTAAAAATATCATTCTTGGGCATCTTGCCCGTTTTATGCCCTATTTCTATCAAACATAACGTCCCGTATCTTTGGTCTCGCTGACACCCGGCACAGCTCTGTGCGCCGTTCGAAAAGCCCGCTCGCAGGTACCTTGTCGGTCGGAGCCTCCCCATCCTTTATAACACCCTGCAGTTTTGGTTTGTGTCACTTCTTACAAAATATCGCAAAGCGCTTTACAGCGTGCACCAATCCGTGCGGCAAGAGCAGCTCTTTTTAAGAGCTGTAATACAGACCGCGTTTAAATAATGCAGATAAAATCAGGACGACTGAGATGTGGGGCCCTCTCGCTCTGAACCAGGAGCTGGGAATTCAGTGTCCTGCAGTGCCTCTGTGGTTAGGTGCAAGGCGCGAACAGAGATGCGGCGAGCTCTGTGCTCTGCTCCGGGGCTTTGCACCACCTCGTTTTGCTAAAACCGGCTGCCAAGCCGTGTCCAAGCCGTGGTCCGGAGCGTTTCATGTCCCTTCCTGGCTCCAGCTCGGTCCGACTCCATCCCCGGTGCTTGGTGGGCAGCAGCGCAGGGTGGTTCACCCCGACGGCTGCGGAGCAGAGCAAGCTCGGATGATTTTGGTTTCCTGGGGCTCGGGGCAGAGCCAGCAGTGCGGGCACGAGGCTAACCACACTGCCGGCCCCCCGGTCCCAGCGGGGAAGAGCCGTGCCCTCGGGCAGCGCCTGCTCCCCCGCCAGTGCTGGCGCCTGCGTAGGACCAGCTGGGAGACGAATCCCAGTGACGCTTTCCTTGCGTGTCCCCGGGTCCCGTTGGCACCCGTCCTTACCAACACCCTGAAATCAGAGCTTGGATCGTCCCTTACAAGGTCTGGGTGAGATCTGAAGTCCCTGCAGATCAAAACTCAGAACAGGACCCACAAAATACCCCCCGGGAGTCCCGGAGCTGAAGATCGCTGGGGGCGAGCAGAGTACGGGAGGGATGTCCCACCGATGGGACTTGTCCCTGAGCATCCTCCTGTGACCGCTGCTCCGGGGAGCATCGCCGATGGAGGAAACACCTGGTGCATCTCCTGGTGCCAGACACTCACCAGATATCAAATCCAGTCCAACCAAGGGGGTGTCCAATACTAAAATGAGAAGGATTTTTTACGTAGCCGACAGGCCAAGCAGCAACGGGCTTTGGTCTGAACCAGGGCAGTGAGTTTCGTGCCCCACGGGCCAGATCCAGCCCGCAGATGCCTGCGTTTGATCCTCCTGGCCCCCGAAGCCATTCCCTATCCTCCAGCTAAGCCTGCTGCGGTGATGTTACTGCTTTGGGGAACACGCTCG
Organism: Grus americana; assembly: GCF_028858705.1. Lineage (NCBI taxonomy): Eukaryota > Metazoa > Chordata > Aves > Gruiformes > Gruidae > Grus > Grus americana. Next base: position 218,845,814 of record NC_072852.1, read on the forward strand.
CAGAGTCTGAGGCTGTTCAGAGGGGCTGAATCGCACCTTGGGTGGCTGTGGACACGTGGGGGGAGTCAGGGGCATCACCAGCTCTGCGAGGCAGATCCGAGTTGGTCATGTAGAGGGGCGTGCTGTTAGGACTGAGAGTTTGGGAGGTAATCGGCTGGTTCGGTTTCCAAACCCTCCTTGCCTTTTGTAAGATTTTCCATTGGTGTCTTAACCAGGATGCCCTTGGGCATCGCTGTCCAGACGGGCATGGAGATAACCGCCTCTCCTCTCCCCGTCCTTCGGGACTTGCACCAGTTCAGAGCTCTTGTGACCTTCAGTCGCCTCCCTCTTTCCATTTGCACATGAGAAATAGCGCGTAAACCTCTTCAAACCTGCTTTTTTTTCAGAAAGGTTGCACTTGTGATGTGTGGCACTCCATCCCTCCCTCCATCCCTCCCTCCATCCCTCCCTCCATCCGTCCCTCCATCCATCCGTCCCTCCATCCCTCCCTCCATCCCTCCATCCATCTGTCCCTCCATCCATCTGTCCCTCCATCCCTCCCTCCATCCCTCCATTCCTCCCTCCATCCATCCCTCCATCCCTCCATCCTTCCCTCCATCCATTACTCCCTCCATCCATCCCTCCCTCCCTCCATCCATCCCTCCATCCCTCCCTCCATCCATTCCTCCATCCCTCCCTCCATCCCTCCCTCCATCCCTCCATCCGTCCCTGTCCTCCCCCCCTCCCCGCCGTCTCCCTGGCAACACTGAGTGCACATCCTGGAAAACTTTATCCGAAATCTGCTCTGGGCAGCTTTCCAAATCCATGCTAACCTGATTAGGTGTCTCTGGGGCCTTGGCTGGCTAATCAAATTAGAGAGCACTAATGGTAGTGAGGACTTTGAGTGGGTAGAGAGCAGTAAAACATAGTGTATACTTAGTGATAATTATACTTGCTTTTGTGTCATTGATTTATATGCCTTTCCCCCCCCCTTCCTTTTGTTTTCGTTGTCTTTAAACGCAGCTATTCGGAGGAAGGAAAATGGCTGGTACGACGAGGAGCACCCGCTGGTCTTTCTGTTCTTGGGATCATCTGGAATAGGTAACGTTTGGGTTGGAGAGTCCTCACGCTGAATTATCCCGGGGGACCGGCCGCCCTGCGAGTCCCAGGAAGGGGCAGTTTTCCCAAGAAAAGTGGTATTTTAACAGCCCCGTGCTTCCCGGTAGGAATGCCTCCGTGGGCGGGGTAACAGCAGAAATTTGCTGCTTGCAAACCGAATCTCTTGCTCCCGTGGGCAAGGATTGCTTTGTCATGACGGGATTTTATTGACACCGATAATATTTGTCCTCAAGCACAATAAAATGCGACATGACAGCTGATCAGTTCATGAAATGGACAAAATGACTTTTACTCAGGGAAAAAAAACCTTACAAAAAAACCACAAAAAAACCCAGCTTTAAAGTAACGGAACCGTGACATTTGAAACGACCTCGGTGCTTCTCCTGCATCCGCCGACTCCCGCGGTCCTTGGGAAGCTGCCGGTGCTGGAGGGGTTAAGGCAGCGGCAGGCCGAGCGTTACCTCGAAACAAGTTGCTATAAAGCTGTGTAAAACCAGTAAGAAATGTTTTTGAGACGTCACTGCGCTGCTCATAGCAGGTCTGAAGGCTCAGTGACAGAAATTGTCAGATCTCCAACTCCCTTGTCTTTCCGTGGGGTTTTCTTCCTTCTTTTACAGCCGTAAAAGTGAGTATTGAAATAAGAAAGCGAAGCAGCTGAGAGTTGTGTTGTGTCGAATGGATATTTTATAGAGGCCTTGATGTAACAGCAGTCTGCAAGCCCAAATATCTGCTAACTAAAATATCTACCGTGGCTTCGCATTTCCGTAGATTCCCGCAGCAGCAAAGCACTTGGAAGATCCGTTCGTATATACGTACGTACATACAGCGTGCGTAGGCGCGTACAGCAGGTGTGAGTACACATCCAGACCGATATGCTTACGCACGGGGATCTACGATACAGCGACACACGAAGTCAACAAAGCCTGAACTGAACCAAGATGCTGAATTCTGGCAGAGATGTTACCCGCCGGAGCAGGCTTCCGAGCGCAGTGACGAATTCCCTGGTTTTGCAGCCCTTTTGCGGTGATGTCATGAAGTGACGCCGCGGGTCTGACCCAGCCTCCCCCCACCAGAACCCAGCCGTGTCAGCGCGGCGCTGGGGCGGATGTGTAGCGCTCCAGCAAGACTGCGCTATTATTTTTACTAGTCTGGTATTTAAGATGCAATCTTTTTATTTAGCAGTAGTTGTTTACGACGCGTCTGTGTGCCAGCTGCGTGCCCTCACGTGTCACAGAACCCCAGACGGGTTTGGGTGGGCAGGGACCTCCCAGCCCACCCAGTGCCACCCCTGCCATGGGCAGGGACACCCTCCACTAGCCCAGCTTGCCCAAAGCCCCATCCAACCTGGCCTTCAACACTGCCAGGGAGCCAGGGGCAGCCACAGCTTCTCGGGGCAAGTCTTTATTTTTATCAGAGTGTTTATTTTTCAGCGTGCAGTTAAACCTAAACGGGGTAGATGTGCCGTGCAGACAGCACACGGGCTTCAGACCGCGGGCGAGGGACTCGTGTCATCCCCAGAGCATCCTCGGGGGCTGCGAAAGGCTGCGCCTCGCCTTCGCTGATAATCCCAGGAGCCGAAATCAGCCCAAATTTTCCACCCGACAAACTGATAAACCCAGCGATTACGTGCCGGGGGTGGTAAGGGGTTTGCGGGCAGAGCTGGGGTATTTCCCGCACAGGACAGAGCCTGCCTGTTTGATAAGGTTTTTCCCTGACTGGAGAGGTTGGGAGGACAGGATCTGGCCCTTCCTGAGCCGGTGCGTGTGTTCATCCCTGCGCGTTTCTGCCGTTACTGATTTCTTTTATGACAGTCGCCTTATGTAAATCAAAGAAAGAAAGAATATCCCCTTTCCCTGAAATTCCGGAGAGTAAAAGACATTGCACATGAAACTGAGAATATTGAGAGTAAATGTAGCAAAACCATGATCTAACCACACCTTTTGTGGAAAAAAAAGTAGAGATCTCTCTATAAACTATTAAAAGTGATTGCCGATGCGGTGATACCGCTCTCCTAATGAACCCGGAACCGCTGCCTGGCTGCGTCCAGCCCCAGGCCCTCAGTTATCCCCGGAATCCCGCAGAGATACCCTCTTCCCAGGAATGCATTTGCAGAAAAAAAAAATACGTGTATTGGTTCCGGGGGGGCGCTGGACAAACCTGATTTGACACAAATCTTATCTTCCCTTTGGCACAGGTAAAACCGAGCTGGCCAAGCAGACCGCCAAGTACATCCATAAGGACGTGAAAAAGGTAACGGCTCTTCCCTTCGTTTTTTGCCCTCTGGGTGCTTTTAGTACCAGGGTGGGTTTGGTTTCTTGGCGGCAGCGCTGTCGTCTGGCTTTGCCGAATTCATCCGTGGGAGAGGAAGGTAAGGTCTGGCTGTGCGCACCAGGAAAGGGCGTCTGCTGCCTTACGGTGGATCCGACCCCTCTCTCTGTACCGGCGCATTTGAATTGCAAAAATCTAAATGGATTTAACAACATCTTGTGTTCCCCGTTTGAGGTGGCTGTCGTTTTGACATCCTGCGTTGCGAACATATTTTTTTTTTCCCTCTGTTACTAATAATGCTGTAAATTGTTAGAAGGATAAAATACTGAAAGTCCATTTGACATATCCCTGGCTGCCCCACTTGTCGCGTCGTACCGGTGGAGGTGGCGGCATTGATTTCCCGCTCGGGTTCTTAGCAGGAAACATTTGGGATCCAAACAACAGAAGCCGTTTGCGTGGTTTAGTTCATTATTTAGTTTTTAGTGAAGATGGGTTAGAATTATTTCTAGGTGGCGGTGGCTTCACAGGGCATAGTTCAGGGATGCCTAAGGTTTAAACCACCAAGCCGGGCTCCTCGATTGACGTCGAAGCCTCCGCCTGCCTTCGGGACGTGCCCATGCGCGGAGCTTGGAGCCGGGGAGGAGGAGGAAACCCACGTGGAGCTGCCCCCCACGCCGAGGCTAGATTAATTCCTCTCCCCCCACATCCTCCAGCAGAGAACGGACACAAGGCAAAATGACACATGTAGAAAGAAGATCAAAAGTTAAAGGATGCTATAAAAATGGTTGCTCTGGTTTCTTTTCCTCATCCTTCTATAATTGCCTTCCCGGAGCAATAAATCCCGGCTCCCGGGTCTCAAGCACCTTCATCCCCAACTCCCGCACCTGGAACTGGTCAATGCCTGGCCAAACAGCAGATGGGAAAACCGGTCAACGCTGCATGTTGTGTTAGCTCAACAGCACGCCCAAATCGGAGTTTTATTGCTAATGAGTCAGCTTGGCCATCAGTGCTATAACGAGCGGTGCAGGGGGGTGATAAACCCCATGAGTGGTTATGGGGGAGCAGCAATTCGCAGGAAAAAAACCCCAAAACAAGCCCGTAACTGTCCCATTTTCATTTCACGGGGGGAGGGGGAAACCGGACAGATCCTCCTGCTTTCCTCCGTGCCTTGGGAGTTCACGGCAGCACCGTCCTGGTTTGGTGCCCTCGGCATCGCCCAGGACCAGAAGAGCCACGGGCTCCCTGCGCGCTGCTCGACATCCCATCCATGGGCGCTGAAGCTGAACAGTCAAGGTCAGGTTAAAGATGTCCCTGCCCGTGGCCTCGAAAGGTCCCTTCCAACCCAAACCCTTCCCTGATTCCATGATCCCTGCGTGTGTCCGTGCGTGTGCTGCACACACGTGTCCGGCTGAGATGAGTACACAGACATACGTCTCCTTTGCGCAATGCCCATTCTTCTCCCCAGTGCCTGCGCATCCTCCCACCTCCGTCGGCCCTTCCCAGTAAGTAACCGTTCCGCACGGGGCTCTGCCTCTCGCTGGAGGACCGTACCCATGTGGGCACGTTCGCAATCGGCCCCTCAGGACCTCCGTGTCCTGCCTGGGAAGAGCCGTGCGCAGCGGAGCAGGGGCTGGATGCCGGCGGAAAGCTGTCGTGTCCGGCTGACCGTGCTGGGCTGATGCTGGGGAGGTTCAAGCTTGTCTTCAGCTCAGGGAGTTGGACTAGGTGGTCCTCGTAGGGCCCTTCGACTGACTGTCCTATTCCTATTCCTGTTCCTATTCCTGTTCCTATTCCTATTCCTATTCCTATTCTATTCTATTCTACTCTATTCTATTCTATTCTATCCCATCCCATCCCATCCCCATCCCCATCCCCATCCCATCCTCTTCTCGTACCTCCAGGAGCCAGGTTATAGCTGCAAGCCCAGGAAATTCAGTGTCTGCAGTGAATCATCAGTTTTTCAAATGCAAAAAGGGAGCTTGGGTCCTAGCTGTAAATTCTCTAACAAGATCATCTCTTTGAGATGATCACCCGTGAACCTAGTTTACCTCGGCTTTATGATTTTGATTTTGATTTTATTTTTGCAGAGAGGCGTTGTGTCCTTCTTGTGATTTATTTCTCAAAAGCCGAACAGCAATAATATCCATTTTATTTAGCAAACTGCAAGTTGCTGTTTCAGTCCCATCTGTATCGCTCCGGCTCTAGCGACGAGCAGAGCATCTGAAGCGAATCTCGGCCGGGGGCTGTGAGCCGGCAGCGGGAACTGCTCTTGGCTCTCTTTAAGAAACTGCAATCATCTTCCTCTTCCTCAGAATAACCCCCGGTGTTTTCTGGTGGATCTGGCCACCCCAGTGCCGGCGGTCCTTGGGAACCGCAAAACCACGTGTTCAGGCAGCCAGCCACCCGCCTGGTTCTGGGCGAGCCTTCTAAATGTCACGAAACGTGGAGCACATCAATCAAACGCCACGTTAAGTATTGCTTTCTCTTGCAGGGTTTCATCAGGCTGGACATGTCAGAGTTCCAGGAGAGGCACGAGGTCAGTAAATGAGCCCTCTCTGCTGCCGAGGGGTGCAGCTTCCACTCTAATGGGTAATTTGAGGAAATCCTGTCGATGCCCTCGTTTTCCCCTGCGTTCGGTCCTTGTCCTGAGCATCTCCTCACTGCCGCTGAGCGGGACAAGCACCTCCTGGCTGGCTGCTGTCTCGCCCTGGCAGCGTCACCCGGGACCTTCCCGAATTAATTCCACGCTCTCCCGAAAACGGGCAGTTTTGTGTGTCAGATGGGGTGTGCAACAGAGCAACAGCCATTGCGTTAAATTGCAATATGGGAAATACCAGCCAAAAAAAAAGCAAGTTTAACTCAAAAAAAAAAAAAAATTAGGAACAGAGACCAAGGAGCAGGAAAAGATTTAATAATTTGTGTCCGGTTCTGCGGCTTCTGTACGCGGTGTCAACCCTTGGGGGAAGAGCGACCGAGAAGCTGGGGGGACCCTAAATCGCTTCGGAGGGCTCCGTCTCCCCAAAAAGCAGCAAGGCCCTAGCTGAGAAGCTAGGTGAATAATATTTTCCTTTTGATGGCTGTGTAGGGGCCTTGTATTTTTTATTGGTGCCACCGGTGAGGTGCACCCAAATCCAGAAAGCAGGGGATGAGAACTCTCCCATGAGAGAACATCAGAGCCGCTGCGTTGTTTTCTGGAGGCAGGGAAGAAGGAGGAGGAGGAGGAGGAAGGTCCTACACTGCAGGAGTGACAAATAGGTAGAAATAAAGCCGTGGTGACGATTCGGTACAAAGAAAGAGGAGTTAGGAGTAGCAGTGTAAGATATAAAATACTGCGCCCTGACAAAGACGAGAGGCAGAGCAAAGGGAGGGAATAAAGCAGAGAATTGCGGCCAGAGCAATATACATTTTTCAAGCAAACAAGGATCAGGAGGTCAGCCCAGGAGACCGCGGCCTTTGAAGGAGCCCGGGAGCCTCACGTAGCCCCAGGCGCTGCGAAACGAATGCAACGAATTAGCTGCCGCCGGCGAATTTCTGCTCATTTCTGCCGTCCTGTTCCCGAGTCAGCGGGACCCCCCCGGCGCCGCCGCAGCCCGTGTCCGTGGGAGCGGGCAGGGAGGGCAGCGATGCTCGGGGCAGGGGGGTCGTATCGTTGGGCAAAAAGGAGCCGCTTGAGTGGGAGAATCAAAGAGTCGGGGAAGGGTTTGGGTTGGGAAGGACCTTAAAGACCATCCGGTTCCTACCCCCTGCCGTGGGCAAAGCTCTTAACACCGTCAGCCCTTGTCCTATCACTACATGCCTTTCGAAATAATCTTCTACATTTTTTAACCGAATTTAAAAAAATCACGATGTCAAGTAGTGAAGTCGGTTATTGACACAGGAAAAATATTTCCCCTGTGGGCTCTTCCCAAGCTTTGATTCCCCACCAGAGCCACCCGCCGCTCATAATCCTTTGAATCCTTGCTCTGCAAAAGGCTAAAGGAGATGAGCATAGGTCTTGGACAGCAGGGATGGGTCTCTGGGACGCTGTTCAGACACGGCAGGTTGTCCCTGTTCGCCCGCCGGTGGCTGCAGACCCTGCTGGTTGCAGCCCTGGGCGAGGTGATTGCCAAATTTTGCCAAATTGTTGCTGATTAAGCTGATTTTGGGATACCCAGGGTGTGATAGACGCCACAAAGAATATAAACCTTGATTTGTCTGCAGCAAAGAGCGGTGGCTGCCTGCTGAGCTACTGAGAGGGCTTCGTTCCTGGCGTCCGTGGAGCAGCTTTCACCCGTCCTCTTGCTTCTTCCCAGGTCGCCAAGTTTATCGGCTCTCCGCCCGGCTACGTGGGCCACGAAGAGGGTGGGCAGCTCACCAAAAAGCTGAGGCAGTGTCCAAATGCCGTGGTGCTCTTCGACGAGGTTGACAAAGCCCACCCAGACGTCCTCACCATCATGCTGCAGCTGTTCGACGAGGTAAATCCGTCTTTCGGGGACAGAGTTTTGCACAGGGGCTGTTCAGAAGGTGACGGTGAGCGCAGCAAGGGACAACGGCCGCAGGAGATGTCCTGGAGCAGAGCTGAAACGCTCCAGCTTGGTAGTCCCTTCCAAAAAACGTGAGCCAGCCAAGTCAGCCTCTTCTCCATTCCAACACCAGGAAACGGGATGATGCTGAGGTCTCCTGCCACAATAAATGGCATTTTTAGGCAAAAAGCCAGTGATGGGAGGGTTGGAAACATGAGGAAGAAGCCTGGGAATTGGATTGTCCCGTGTCACCGGGAAGGTGTGATGGTGAAGAGTGTGACACGAGGACGCTGCTAAGGAAAAGCCACCCCCGTGGCGGTCGGACTTGGGCTCCCAGTCCGCGGCAGAAAGCAGGAGCGAGGAGAGGAGGCGGGAGGGTGATGGCTCCCTCCACGCGGGTGCCCTGCGCCCACCTCCCATGTACGCACGCCTCCACGGCACGGAGGAAATCGTCTCCGAGGTCCCGGGCGCGGGTCAGGGTGTCGTCACAACGTCAGAAAAGCAGGGTGGTCTGGGGACTTCGTAGTCCATCGAAGCCATGTCTTGTTAAACACTGGTTTTTAGTTCAGGTTGGTTAATTTATGACTTTTTAGGTGGCATGTGATTTGTCTCACACCTTCCCTGCCCCAAACGTAGAATCCCAGTCTGGTTTGGGTTGGAAGGCACCTTACAGACCATCCAGTTGCCACCCCTGCCATGGGCAGAACTCCTCAGGGAATAGCTGCCTTGGGGGAAGGTCCGTGCCCGGTAGCTCTCCAGGAAAACTCCCGGGTGTCTCCAGGAGTGTGTTGGCCTCCTCTGGAGACAGCTCGGGTCCCGGATAGAAGCCCTGGACCCCTCCAAGGTAGCCACCCAAGGCGTTTTGTCGACATTCGAGGCAGGTCCGTGCCCGTTAGCTGCCCAATACTCCTCCCAGGCATCTCCGTGCACGACACCCCCCCGTCCCGCCGGCAGCGGGAAGGAGAGCAGGTACCGGTGTCTGAGGAGGGGTCCACGAGGGCTTTGGAGTCCTTCGCGGGTCTCTGGGGGACCTCGGCATGCGACCCGGCTCCCCTGCACGAGCTGGTGGGAAGCAGGGACCAACGCGCATCTTCTGCCGAGCCCTCAGCCTGCCGCCCGCGAGCTTTCCGCTTTATTTTTAAGGTCCCGGATTGTCCTCAGAGGCAACCAAACTCCAGAGCAACATGCTGGAAGGTTTTGGGGTTTTTTTGTTTTAAGGATTAATAACACAATTTTTTCTTGCATAGATCATCGCAGCAGCAGCTAAATGTGAAATCAATTCCTGTACCACGCACTTGACAGGGCAATAACCCAAATGTTAATCTCAAGCACCCAACAAGGATTTGTGTCATTGTGCTGGATATCTGCTGCTGGAGACATATCGAGGAAAGAAACTGCCTGGGGAGCCGCTTAGTTTTTCCTTATTTTTCTCTCTTTTTTTATTTTATTAATCAAGAGAACTAGTACTTTTGAAGGGTTCCTGCCTTGGTGTGGCAGGAGGAGGGTGGATGCTGCAGCAGTCGGCTGCAGCGGCGGTCGTCCCCACCACGGAGCGCGGTGCTGGGCTGCCCTGGTTAGGTTTGCCGGGCGATCCCGCGGGCGTGAGGGATGCTCTCCGTTGCGTAGTTCGCTCCGTTATAGCCATAACCCGGTTATTTCTGCGAGGTTATTTCGGCTTTGCTTATTTTCGGTTGGGCTGCTTGCAGTCCGTGCTCACCCGTGGTGCCTGCAGACCAGCACAAGCCCCTTCGGAGCCCTCCCGGGCGGGCGCAGTGCCACCGGCAGCTTTGGACCACTCGTCCGGAAGGCTTTGGTCAACGTCTGGGTGTTGTTGCTGGAGCCGTTCGAGGCACCGACGCCTGCGGCTGCCCGCTCTGCCCCCAAAAAGAGCCTGCACGGGGGAACGTCTCACGTCTCAGGCACCCCGGCACCGAGCCCAGCCTAAACCACGGCCACAGCAGGGCTGAGCCACGCGCCTGGGCTGCCTCCACGAACCTACCTGAGGGCTGGAGGGGGGGGGGACGGAGGCACGAGGTGACGACACCTTCACCTGCACTCGTGGGGTTCGCCAGAGCTCGCGTCCCAGCCCCAAAACCACGGCGGGGAGGTAGGCAGAGGATCCAAGGGGCTGCCCCAGCCCACCTCCCCGCCGACGTGTCCTGCACGGGGCAGGCTGGGACCACGTGCGGGACAAGCTGGTGCCGTTCCTCGGAGAGGTGGGAGCTCCGCAGCCCCCCAGCTCAGCCCTGCCTCCTTCCTGCCCGCAGCCTTGGGCGGCCCTTCCGAAAGAAATCCGCTCGGGGGTGGGGGGAAATGGGACCCGCGTCCTTTTGCCTCGTGGTTTGGCAGCGTCCCGTGGCGCCGGCTCACACTGCCTGTGTTGGCGCGGTGTTGTTGCAGGGCAGACTGACGGATGGGAAGGGGAAAACCATTGACTGCAAGGATGCCATCTTCATCATGACCTCCAACGTGGCAAGCGATGAGATCGCCCAGCACGCCCTGCAGCTCCGACAAGAGGCCACAGAGATGAGCAAGAAAAGGATCGCAGAAAACTTAGGTACTGCTCTTTTTATGCTGTACTCCAAATCCCTAACGAATCCACCCCCTTCCTAACACCCGTTTGACAGCGGCTCAGCCGTCCCTCGCCACGGGGGAGCACCCGGACCCTTGGGTTGCCTCCCCGCTGCTCGCCCCTGCAGCTGGACACGGACACGGACACTGCAGCTTTCGGGCAAGCCTGGGGACGCTCCTCTGCAGCGCCCTGATCTCCTGTGTGCGTGTGCCTGGGAAGTCGGGCTGTTCCCGTCCGGGATGACCTGTGGCTGAGAAGTCGCAGCCTCCCCCGTTCTCCCTCCTGTGATCCCTCTGCGTCGGGCTCTCCCCGTTGTTCGGGATCACGTCCTTGAGCTCTGTCTTTGGAGAAGGTTTTCTATCCCGCCTCCGTCGTCCTGTGCTCCCTTCCCTTCGTCTCCTCACCCTTTTCAGTCTTTCGAGACCCTTCCAAACGCTTCCCAGAAAAGACCACGGCCCAGACAGGCACTGACATTAAAGAGGAAAAGTTTTGTTTCCTCGCAGTCCTTCCAAAAAAGACTGAGCTCAACCAGTTTTCCTTCGCCTTGGAACGGGAGCCCTGGCCCCACACATCCGGATCCGGTAGAAAATTTTCCAAAAACGTGACTTAGGCAATAACAGGAGAACTGAGCAGAGGAAGGGCAGCCTCTGAGACCCGAACTGAGCCGCTCCGCTGAAGGCAGCAGAGTCCCAGTTTATGTGCAACCCTCCACCGCCTTCACCAGCCGGCGGGTGATAACCTGGTCGGTCTCTGCCGTGCCACAGACGGACGGACGGTCGGTGATGGCCGCGCCGGGGGCCGTCCCCTCTAGCTCTAAAAGACGAGGCACTTTGTGAGCACAGCCGCCGGCGCAGGGAAACACCGTCTGCGTCCTGTGCTGCCACGTATGATGGCTGCCTCCCTTGTTTTCCCATCAGTTTTTAAAAAAAACATAAGTTTTTGGTTTTTTAAAACCCTTTTATGGTCTTAAACAGCTGAACACGCATCTTCCGTGGGGTACCTGGCAGCACGTGCCATCGCGGACACACCGTGTTTCCCAAAGGTCAGTCCCGGGAGCTCTGCTCAGCGGTGGAAATGCCCGGAGCAGCCGTGGTGTGCGGTGTGCGCTGCGGCTGTGCCCGGAAAACCACCGCAGCCCCTGCCTCAGCTCCACGGGAGCAGGAAAAAATGTTGGGGTTTGGCGTCAAATGTATTTTCCAGCTTCTTTCTCACTGTCTCTTCCTTTTTGTTTTGAGACGTGGATGCCAAAGCTGGCTTAATTCAGAATCTTTAAACTTCAATCAGACTAGGTAAAGGACAAAGCATGCCTGCAACTGAACTTTCAAGAATAACATTTCAAAATGCCAAGCGCTTTTCCGCTAAATGAGGAAAGCATTGAATTTTAATTTCTAGAACTGCACAGCAGACAGCTGCAGTGACCGAGCAGCAGCGAGAGAGCGTAGCCGGAAAATGCATTTCGGCTCAGAAGCCTGCCCTCAATTGAGTTTCGTGGAGCTCCGTGCCATTTGCTGAGCTCTCGGCTTGGCGATGCTCCTGAAGGCAGTGGCCGGGAGGTCAGCGTAAGTGCCCGGGCGGGCAGATAAATGGGAAGATAGAGGGAAGGAGCCGCTTCCGCAGCATCTCGGCGTCTGCGGGTGGAAGCAGCAGATAGCACAGGAGGCAAACCTGAGTACTGGGGGCAGCTCTGTCTCTTCTGCCTTCCCCGGCTCTCCTCTTCCAGCGTGCCGTGCCAAATTCCTCTTACTTAGAGGGGAAAAAAAACCCGCTTGGTGTCTTTTAGCAGAAAGCAGGGAAGTGAAATGGGCCAAATCCTTATAGCCAAAGACCCCCCACTCCATTTACGCCCACCCAGGACGCACCCAGCGTCTGCCGTGGGGGAGGAAGGAGAAGGGATGATTTCAGGGCGCACAGCACCGCTTCGCTGCACACCAGCGGGGCCTGAGAGCCTCTTCTGCTGCTGCTGGGGGTGCGACCATCCTCACCAAGGCTGCCCAGCACCCAGCACCCAGCACCCAGCGTGGGTCTTTCTCCACCGCCTCGCTGTCAGGATCTGTGCGGATGCAAGGGATCTCCCTATAAGCATCCTCGCGTTAAAGTAGCCTGTGGAGTTAAATATGGGAAGATGTAGGAAGGAACGAGGCGGTAAGGGAAGGGGGAAGGTGATTTGGGCAGCAGACGGGTAACCCCGCGCCGGCTCTGCAGGGAGCGGGGATTCGGGAGCCAGCCAGCCCCTGGCTCCATCTGCAGTCGGCCGAGGGAAGTAGAGCCCGGCCGGAGCCCGAGCTGTGCCGCAGCCAGTCTGACCGTGGACTTTGTTCGCCGAAGGGACCCAGGACGGTCCCTCTGTGCCTGGCACAGGTGACGGTGTGTCCTGCGTGCGATGCCGTTAGCTCCCGGAGCTCGCCCTGGCCGAGCGCGGACTCCCGCTATCCGAAAGCTCCGGGCGGCAGCTCCTGGGGGCAGGAGAGCGAGCGGAAGCCGAGCCGGAGCTCTTTTGCCGTGCGAGCGAAACACGTCAGTGCGGGGTGCTCTCCTCGTGTGCAGGGGGGGGCCACGGGCGACCCGGCCCCGCTGTCACAGCGTCAAGTGCAGGGACACCCCGGTACCAACCCGAGCGTGGTTGGTGGCACGTGTGAAGGTCCCGGGTCTGTTCTGAAGCCCCCTCCGGCTTTGTTCATCCACCCTGCGGGAGCGGGGGGGGAACGGCAAACCCGTGTCCCGCCTTCCCCACCAACCCCCCGTGTCCTCCTGCCTTTCAGAGGACGTCCAGATGACCGACAAGATAACCATCTCCAAGCAGTTCAAGGAAAAGGTTATTCGCCCCATCTTGAAGGTACAGAGGATTATTTTTCTTCCATGGTTTATATTTCAGGTGTCCTGAGCTTTGGTCACTCGGCCATTCGATGCGATAGCCCCGGCTGTGAGATAAGGGACATGAGGTCATTATTTTTTTTTCATTTTCACCCACTCAGAAGTAAGGTCGGAGCCCAGCAGAGATAAATAACAGCTCCTTACTCGCTCCCTGTGCTCTTGTGTTGGAGCAGCGACGTGAGGGCAGGAGGGGAACGCGGGCTGGGAGGTGCTGCAGTGGGGTTTTGGGGCTTCCCTGCTCTCCCGGGGTCACCGTCTGCTCAGCTCCTGCTCTGCTGCAGAGGGGCCAGGAAATCCTGGCCGCAGCGACACGTCCTGACGGCACGAAGCTTCTCTCAGATGTTTCTGCAGCGCTTCAGGGCGCTGCTCACCTGGCAGCTCCTACAGAGACCGAGGATTTGGCCTCCCGGCGAGAGGCTCGGAGCGGAGCCGGAGAGCAGCGAGGGGTGTTGCTGCGTGAGGCTGGGGCAGGAGCAAAGAGCAGAAGAGGCAGGAGCGGGGCGTCCGCCGCAGGACAGATTCATTTCTAGTTCCTCTTGCCATCTCCGGAAGAATGCGTTCCTCCTGGAGGCCACGCTGAGAGCTGATCCCGGTGATCCCGGTGATCCCGGTGATCCCGGTGACCCCAGACCTGGCAGGATGGATTTGCAGCTCGGCGCGGGGCGGGATGGCAGCCGGGGCCTGGCTGCGTGGATGCTGAGCTGCGGGAGGTGGAGGTGGTCCCTGGGGAGCGTCACCGTCACGGCTGTCCCTGTCGGGGTCACCCACCCCGTCCCCCCTGACCTTCCCCCCTGTCCCCCCCCCCCCCCAGGCTCACTTCAGACGAGACGAGTTCCTGGGGAGGATCAACGAGATCGTCTATTTTCTCCCTTTTTGCCACTCGGAGCTCATCCAGCTCGTCAACAAGGAGCTGAATTTTTGGGCCAAAAAGGTAAAAACCGTCTGTGGCTTTAGAGGTAACTTCTCCAGAGATGCACGAGCAGGAGGAAATCTCTGCCCAAGCCTTCATCCTCCTGATGAGGAGGCAGAGCCAACGTACATCTTTACCTTAGCCTTACCCGCTGTTCGACACGAGGGGACCCTGCTCGGGCGGGCAGGGACCTCGGGGAAGGGGGGGACACACGGTTCCTCCTGGGTGGGGACAGGGACGAGCTTCACACCACGTTCAGACACATCATTGTCTCGTTGGGTTTTGCACATCCGAGCTCTCCGGGGGGCTAAACAGGAATTAGGGGACCACTGGCGATGGTGGCTCTGGCCCGGGGGAGCTCTCCCCATCCCAGGGACTCTCTCACCCCTCCGTGCTGCCCGTGCTGTCCCCACCGCGCAAGGAACGGGGTGCCAGGGTCGCTCGAAGGCGTCAGTAACTCTTCCTCCTCTTCCTCACCCGGCAGGCCAAGGCAAGGCACAACATCACCCTGCTCTGGGACAGGGAGGTCATGGACGTGCTGGCTGACGGCTACAACTTGCACTACGGTGCCCGCTCCATCAAACACGAGGTAAAGGGGAGAGCTGGGAGGGGGTTATCGTTCGGAGGGTCCCTGCGATGTGGGGGCTCGTATCCTGGCTTGGATCAGCAATGGTGTGGCCAGCAGGACCAGGGCAGCGATCGTCCCCCTGTACTGGGCCCTGGTGAGGCCGCACCTCGAGTGCTGGGTTCAGTTTTGGGCCCCTCACTCCAAGAAGGACATTGAGGTGCTGGAGCGTGTCCAGAGAAGGGCAACGGAGTGGGGAAGGGTCTGGAGCACAAGTCTGATGAGGAGCGGCTGAGGGAACTGGGGGTGTTGAGCCTGGAGAAGAGGAGGCTGAGGGGAGACCTGATGGCTCTCTGCAACTCCCTGAAAGGAGGCTGTAGCCAGGTGGGGGTCGGTCTCTTCTCCCAAGGAACAAGCGATAGGACAAGAGGGAATGGCCTCAAGTGGTGCCACGGGAGGTTTAGGTTGGAGATCAGGAAATATTTCTTCACCGCAAGGGTTGTCAGTCACTGGACCAGGCTGCCCAGGGCAGTGGTGGAGTCCCCATCCCTGGAGGTCTTCCAAAGACATGGAGACGTGGCACTTTGGGACATGGTTTAGTAGACGTGGTGGTGTTGGGTTGACGGTTGGACTTGATGATCTTAGAGGTCTTTTCCAACCTTAGTGATTCTGTGAGTCTATGAGTCTATGTCCACGATCTGTGGGAGGAAACGGCACGGCCGGTACGCTCCAGAAGGAGACAGGGGACAAGCAGGATGAGCAGGAGATTCCGGGATCCTGAGGGCAGGAAGGAGAGCTGCCGGCTCCCCGGGAGGCTGCTGGCAGGGGGGGTTCTCATGGGAGCTGGTTCTTCTTCTTCAGGTCGAGCGTCGCGTTGTGAACCAGCTGGCAGCCGCCTACGAGCAGGACCTGCTGCCACGGGGCTGCACCCTGAGGATCACGGTGGAGGACTCGGACAAGCAGCTGCTGAAAACCAAAGACAGCTCTTCCCCCGCAGCGGAGAAAACAAAGCTGCCCACCCTGCGGTTGGAGATAGTGGAGAAAGACAGCAAATCCCGAAAACTGGACATCCAAGCGCCTCTGAACCCAGAAAACATTACTTACTTCTTGTAGGCAGCGACGAGCACTCCTGGAGCGCGCGGATAATAAAACACCCTGAGACTCGGAGTGTGCGATCTGGCCACGCCGGCGAGGGCAGGCAGGGCCGGGCACGGGCAGGAGCTGCCCGAGCGGGGTGGGCGCGGAGGGGCTGCGGCTGTGGGTGGCGAGGTGCCGCGCTGCCGATCGGGGACAGGTGGGGGGTCCCGGGGTTCCGCTTGGCACAAGAGAAGGTGTGGGAGCTTTTTGAGAAAGGGGAGAGCAGATTTCAGACCGTACGGGAGCCGGGCTGTCCGGCTCGGGTGGGCTTTGTCCTTGCCCCGGGAGGGGGTCGGGTTTGCTGGCTTGGGCTGCGGCCGGAGGGGCTACGGCAGGGGCCGAGCGCGTGACAGCTCGGGTTTAAACGCCGCCAGGCACTCTGACTCTGTATTTCGCCCGCTTCTCTTTATTTATTGCAATAAACGGCGCGCACGTACGACCTTCTGCGTCTCACGCGGGCGGGGTGAGCAGAGGTGGGGATCGCCCGTGGGCAGGACACGTCCCCGGGGGGCTCCGGCATCTCCTGCCCCTCGCTGGGAGCCGGGACCACCACGGGCCAGGCGACATCCCGGTGCCACCCCCTCGCTAAGTGCTCCTCCCCGCTGCTTTTCTTCTGACCTGCTCCCAGGAAATATTTAATATCTCGGGCTTCACCGCGCTGCTCAGGTTGTCCCCGGTGTCGGAGCCGGAGCCGGTGGCTCTCACCAGGCAGAATCGGATTTTTCCTGCGTGTTTGTGGGTGGGAGGTGTCGCTCTCCCAAAGCGTGGTTTGCAGAGCGGCCCCGTGAGCTCTGCAGGGACTGATCCTGCCGGCAGCCGGACCCCCGGCCAGGCCACCATCACCCCGCCGGGACAGCGGCGCTTCACCGACACAGCACCGACTGCTCCGGCCGGTGACGTGTCGCAGGGGCGGGTTATGAAGAGGGGGAAATTAAATACAAAAAGGAAATCAAACCGAATAGCCCTCCCAAATTCCTAAGCCGTAAGTCGCAGTCAGAGGTGGCAGCGAGCTGCCGGGGTCCCGTCCGACACGGCGCACCGCTACGTGAAGTCCCCCTGCCTGAGCGTCCCCGCCAGCGCTGCCGGGCCACGGCATGGGGGTAGTTTTGGCGCTGGCACTCATTTTCCGAGGGATCCGTGAAGGTTTAGGGGCTGCCTTGACCCACCTTTCTGTCCCTGTTGCCTTTTCCTGCCACGGGGACCCGAGCGCTGCTGCCAACAGGGAAAAAAAGGGGGAAAGCTCTGCCGAAACGGAGCTGCTGGGACGGCGAGTGGGGCTGTGGCATCGCCCGTGCTGGTGGTCCGTGGGTGCTCGGCTCCTCTCAGCCCCTCTCTGCTGCCCGGGCAGCGCCGGGCTGGCAGCCGGGTGGGTGATGGAGCAGGACGGGACGAGCCAGTTCCCCCCCAGCGCCGGGATGCGGGGGGTGGCAGTGTCAGGGGATCCGGCTGGATGGGGAGCGGGGTCTCCGGCAGCAGGATTTGGCCTTTACCAGCGACAGACAGCGGGATGGCCGGAGCGGGTTTCTCCCTCTGGGTTGTCCTGGACCCTCTCGGGCTGAGACTCGCTCCCCTGGGAGGACTGGGAAGAGATTCGGCCGCCGCCGTGGTGGCACCCACCAGCAAGTGGCATCCCCCAACGCGCTGTCACCTCCCGCAGCCACCAGACGCTGGCGAACGCCAGCACCGCGCTCGGCTCCCTCCGGCCACGCTCCAGCACCGCACCGGCCCGGTGCAGGACGGGCAGCCCGGGGCGGCACCGCGGAGCTGGCGGGCGAAGCCGGGATTCCCCAGGGTCTCCCCAGGTGCCCGCCGGGCCCCAAACCTGGGGGGGCTGCGAGGGGAAATGGGGCTGAAAGCGGTAAAGTGCGCGATGGGGGGGCAGAGCCGGGCGTGCTGTGCCGGGGTGCGCAACGGGGCGGGCATGTGTCTGCACGGGTGTGCGTGGGAGCGCACGGGTGTGCACGGGGGTGTGCGTGGGCACGAGGGCAGTGCTGCGTGGCGCTGAGGCTGACCCCAGGGAGGAAGGCTGATTCCCTCGGTGCAGCCCCAGGGAGCGGCTCCCTCCCTGCCCCGCGTGCCGTGACACCAGCACCGCCACGCCGACACCGCCGGGCTGGGGGCACCCGGTGCCGGGGCTGTCACGGGGGCTCCTGCACGGCAGCGGCAACCGGCCACGTCACACCTGGAGCTGCTGGCTGGACGCACGGACAGCGGGGAACCCACGGCCATGAGTGCCGAGCTGTGCCGTGCCGTGCCATGCCACACCGTGCCGTGCCGCGCCGTGCCGTGCCGCGCTGTGCCATGCCACACCATGTCACTCTGTGCCGTGCCGTCCTGCCACACTGTGTCATGCCGTGCCACGCCACGCTGTGTCGTGCCACGCTGTGCCGTGCCATGTCAGGTTGTGCCATGCCGTGCCATGCCACGCTCTGCTGTGCCATTCTGTCACACGCTATGCCGATCTCTGCCACGCTTTGACGTGCTGTGCCGTGCCGTGTTAGGCTGTACTGTGCCATGCCGTGCCGCGCCATGCTGTGTCATGCTCTGCCATGTCAGGCTGCACTGTGCCACACTCTGCCACGCCGCGTCACCCTGTGCCGTGCCGTGCTGCACCACTCCGTGCCATGCCGTGCCGTGCCGTGCCCGGCCGTGCCGTGTCAGCCCCCCAGGAACCGCAGCCACGAGGGCCCGGTCGGCAGGAGGGTCCGGGCTGTGGCGGCACTGGGGGGCACACGGGGGCCTCCCCGATTGTTTTATTTGTTTTTAATTGTGCTGGAGGCGCGGCGCCGGCTCCTCTGAGCAAACAGCAGCGGGTGAAAGGGCTCCCTCTGACAGATCAAATAAATGTGCCACCGCAGCCGGGCCGGGAACAATAAACGGGAGGCAGGATCCGGAGGGGAGAAACATCAGGCTGTGACGGGGGAAATTCAATTACCGCCAGCCTTCAGCCCCGTGCCGGGCTCCTAATTCGATTAGGGGCAGGCGAGCTCCAGCGAGCGAAGGGGCCTCGGTGCGGCCCCGGCTCGGGGCTTTGTCACCGGGAACAAAGCGGCGGCGGTGGCCGGAGGCCTCTGGCACCGTTGGGTCGTGCACGGTGCGGGACCAGCCGGGGCCAGGACCCATCAGGTCCCCCCCCCCGGTGCAAAACCCCGTAGGGTGACACAGCCCGGCCGGGGTGTGGGACGATGCTGCCGGCGCTGCCATCGGGCTCCTGGTCAACGACCCCGGCAAAGCTGGGACTCGAGCTGTGCGGGGGACCCGGGTTGTGCCTGGGGGGGGGGTCCCATCAGGGGAGTCCTGTCAGCCCCCTGGCTCCAGAGGGGCCTGGACCCCCCCCCCCCGGCACACGGACATGGCCCTCGAGTCACGGAGAGCCCCCAGAGCCCAGCGGGATGGAGGGACACGGGGTCCCTGTCCCCAGCTCCCCTGCCGTGCCCAGCCCTCCCTGCTGCCATCGCTCACCGTTTTGGGGGGGGGGGGGGGTGTCAGCCTGCACCCCCATCCCATTGGGCAATGCTGGGGACAACTGGGTTCCCCTGCTGCCAGCACCCATCTTCCTTCACCCACCAAAATCAGGAGGTCTCACCCACATCTGCATCCCAGCTCCCACGGGAACTGCAGGGATAAGGGGGGGTCCCCCCCCAGCTGGACAGGGACGGGGTGCCCGGGCTCACCCCCAGCCCGCTGCCCCCTCCTCCTCCCCTGGTCCCCCTCCCTCTCCTCTCCCCCTTCATCCCCCTCATCCTCCTCACACCCCCCCCACCCCCCCATTCTGCCCCTGGCTCCGGGTAGCAATAGCAGCAGCTCCTTGCGTGGCAGATTGCTGCCTAATTAGTTTAGAGGGAAAACTTAATTGAATTAACTTTTTCACAACTCCAGCAGCCTGACAGTCGGGGCTCTCGCTCAGCCGCCAGCCTCCAGCTCCGTGATCTAATTAACTTGTTTAGCAACCTGCCCGCTTGGCCGGCGCAGCTGGGGTGGGCTCGGGTGGGGAGCACCCACCAGCCCCTGCCTGCACCCACGGCTGTCCCGAGGGTCCCACGCAAGGGACCGGACCCAGACCTGGCCCACCAGGGTGGAACTGGGGGCACCTGGGAGCAGGGGCACCAGCTCTGTGCTGCGGGACATGGGGGGGTGTGGGGCAGGACGTGGGGCAGGGCACGGGGCAGGGCACGGGGCAGGATGTGGGGCAGGACGTGGGGCAGGACAGGTCCTGGGCAGCCCCCAGCCCCATCCCTGCGCCCCGTGGGCTGAGCTGATCCCGCAGGACCTGGGCAGGGTCCGGCCTTTCCCCCCCCCCGGGGGGGCCGGTGCCCACTGGGAGGGCAGCGAGCCCCCTCCTCCCCGGGCCGGGGCACAAAGCCCTGAGCCGGCCGTAATTAGACTTTTAAATCCTCTTTAGTGAAAGTGTTTGTCTTGAAAATGTCCCCAATCCTCCCCAAATCCTCCCCAAATCCCCCCGGTGCCGCTGAAAAGGGGCAGAGCCTTTACCTTGGCCCCAGCCGGGTGGGGGGCCCAGCGGGGGGGGAGGTGCTTTGAAATTCAGCCGGGATGAAAAATGGGGGGGGGGGGGCAAAGGGCAGAGCCCCCCAGGGAGGGGGGGAGCTGATCACACACCCCCCGCGGCCCCCCCATGCACCCATGGGTGGTGGGGTGCCCCTGCTGCCCTCCTGCTCCTGGGATCTCAGCCCCAGAGCCCCCCCCGGTGAAGGGGACCCCCTGTCCCCCCGTGTCCCGCCCGGGCGCTTGGTCCCAGGGGATGGTGGGACCTTCCCGGGGTGCCACCTGCGAGGGCGGCCGGTGCCCGGGGACAGCGGGGACCTGGCAGCCACTGGGGTCGGGGTGGATGGATGGAGGGGCCGGGAGGGGGGTGACCGGCTGGGGACAGGGACAATCTGCTGCCTGTCCCACGCCGGGGGGGGCACGGCCCCTCGCTCCCCGGTGCCCGTGGAGCATTGCCAGCCCTGGGCCGGCAAAGCCGCAGCCAGAGCACCCCGAGGAGGTGTCGCGCCCCGAGGGGGGTCCCCGGTTGTGGGACGGAGGCGACCACCCCTGTGGGAGACCGCAGGGCTCGGGGTGCCCAGTTCCCCCCCCCCAGGATAGCACACAGGGCAGCATGTGGGGCAGGGCTGGGGGTGTGGAGGGGGCCATGTGGGGGCACAGGGGCTGCGCTGGCTGAGGGGTTACCCCCCAGATCTGCCATGGGGCGGGGGGGGGCTGACCCCATGGGTGGGTGGCTGGGGGGCCTGGGCTGGGCATGGGGCACCCTGGAGTCCCCCTCTGGGATCTCTGTGAGTGGGGGACAACGGGGACCAGTGCCTGGGGTGATGGGGCTGGGGGTTGGGTGGGGATGGATCCGTGGGGCTGGGGGGGGGCACAGTGGGGGGGATGGGGATGGGATGGGGATGGGGATGGGAATGGGATGGGGATGGGGATGGGGATGGGATGGGATGGGGATGGGGATGGGGATGGGGATGGGGATGGGGATGGGGATGGGAATGGGGATGGGAATGGGATGGGGATGGGGATGGGGATGGGATGGGATGGGGATGGGATGGGATGGGATGGGGATGGGATGGGGATGGGATGGGATGGGATGGGGATGGGATGGGGATGGGGATGGGATGGGGATGGGGATGGGATGGGGATGGGATGGGGATGGGATGGGATGGGGATGGGATGGGGATGGGAATGGGATGGGATGGGATGGGATGGGGATGGGATGGGGATGGGGATGGGATGGGGATGGGATGGGGATGGGATGGGATGGGGATGGGGATGGGGATGGGGATGGGGATGGGGATGGGATGGGATGGGATGGGGATGGGGATGGGGATGGGGATGGGGATGGGATGGGATGGGATGGGGATGGGATGGGGATGGGATGGGGATGGGATGGGGATGGGAATGGGAATGGGATGGGATGGGGATGGGATGGGGATGGGGATGGGATGGGATGAAGCTGGGAACAGGGAGAGGGCTGGGGCTGGGGACAGGGACAATACGGAGGGATGGGGACATGGGCGAGATGGGGATGGAGAAGGGGGTGAGGATGCAGAATGCGATGGGACCGGGGCCGGGGCCGCTGGTGCTGGTTCCCGGGGGGCCCTGCCGAGGGCCGGGACACCGGGAGGGGCAGCGGGGCCGCCCGCCGCGGAGCAGAGCCGGACCGCCCGGCCCGGGGCCGCTCCCCCCGCCCGCCCCGACGTGCGCGGCTGCCGGGGCCGGCCCGGGCGGAGGGGGGGGCGGAGGGGGGGCGGAGGGGTGCGGAGCTTGGCGGGCGCCCACGAAGGGTTAAGGGCGGGGGGCGGCGGGGGGGTGGGGGGGTGTTGGCGGCTCCGCCCGCTCCTGCTGCGCCCGCCGTCCCCGGGAGATATTGTCATGCAAAAGCCCCCGGCGAGCGCAGCCTTTGTCCGCCGCTCCCCCCGCCGGTATATTTACGGGGCGCGGCGGCCCGGGGCGGGCTGGGGCGGCGGATGGCGGGGGCGGGCCGGGGGCCGGCGGGCAGGCGGCGGCGGTAACGGGCGGGCGGCAGCCGGGGCCGCTCCATGTTCGCCATGGACTACTCCTACCTCAACTCCTACGACTCCTGCGTGGCCGCCATGGAGGCGTCCGCCTACGAGTTCAGCCCCTGCAGCCAGGCCGGCTCCTTCCAGTACAGCCCCATGCGGGGGGGCTTCGGCGCCGGGCCCGCCTGCCCCCCCCTCGCCTCCGCCAACTGCGCCCTGGGCGCGCTGCGCGACCACCAGCCCTCGCCCTACTCGGCAGGTAACGGACCCGCACCCCGGACCCCCGCGGGGACACCCCCACACCCCCGCCACCACCGCCCCCCCCCCCCCGCCAGCGTCCGCTGGCCGGGCGTGCGGGAGCGGCCCCCGCCGTCGGGGCTCGGTGCCGTCGGTGCCCGGTGCCGCCGGGGCTCGGTGCCGTCGGTGCCCGGTGCCGTCGGGGCTCGGTGCCGCCGGGGCTCGGTGCCGTCGGTGCCCGGTGCTGTCGGTGCCCGATACTGTCGGTTCTCGGTGCCGTCGTTGACGGCTGCTGTCAGCGCCCGGTACCGTCGGTGCTCGGAGCCGCCGGCGCTCGGAACCGTCGGGGCTCGATGCCATCGGTAACGGCTGCCGCCGGTGCCCGCAGCCCGGGGCTGCCCCGGAACAGCCGCCCGCAGCGCGGCCCCGCATTGCCCCGCTCGGGCCCGGGCCGCCCCCACAGCGCGGTGCCGGGCAGCTCCCCCCGCCCCCCGTGCCTGGCCGCGGAGCCCCCCCCGAGGTCCCCGGAGCGGCGGCGGCCCCGGAGCGGGGCCGGGGGGTGGTCGCCACCGCCGGCCCCCCCCTCCCCGCTCCGATTTCGTTGCCGCCGCGGACGCGCTGCCCGCGGAGGCGCCGATAACGAAGGAGCCGCCGGACGGTCCCGGCCGCCCCCCCTGCCCCCGCCTCAGGCCCCGGCCCCGCAGCCCGCTGCCCCCCCCGGGCCCGCTCCCACCGCCCCGGGCCCCGCGTCCCGCCGAGGGGGCGGCGGCCGCAAGAACGAACGGGACCGGGGGGGCGCGGGGAGGCAGCGCCCGAGCTCCGTGACCGCCCTGCCCGCCCTGCCCGGTGCGTCCCTGCCCCGTTCACTCGGCCCGTTCCCCCCGCTTCGCCCGGTGAATCCCTTCCCGATTTCTTCTGCCCGGTGCATCCTCACGGGGCGTATCCCCACCGGGTGTATCCCTGCCGGTGCATCCCCACCCGGTTCACTCTGCCCGTCTCCCCCTGCTTTGTCCGGTGAATCCCCTCTCGGTTTGTTCTGCCCGGTGCACCCCTGCCCGGTGCACCCCTGCCCGGTGCATCCCTGCCCGTTGTATCCCTGCCCGTTGTATCCCTGCCCGTTGTATCCCTGCCCGTTGTATCCCTGCCCGGTTCATCCCTGCCCGGTTCATCCTGCCCGGTGCATCCCTGCCCGGTTCATCCCTGCTCCGCACAGCCCTGCCCGGTGCATCCTGCCTGGTTCATCCTGCCCAGTGCATCCCTGCCCGCTTCATCCCTGCCCGCTTCATCCCTGCCCGCTTCATCCCTGCCCCGCACAGCCCTGCCCGGTTCATCCCTGCCCGGTTCATCCCTGCCCGGTTCATCCCTGCCTGGTGCATCCCTGCCCGGTTCATCCTGCCCGGTGCATCCTGCCCGGTTCATCCCTGCCCGGTGCATCCCTGCCCGGTTCATCCCTGCCCGGTTCATCCCTGCCCGGTGCATCCTGCTGTGCGGGTCCTGCCAGGCGTCCCCTGCCCACCCTGCCCGCTGTGCCGGCCCCGCTGACCCCCTCCTCTCCCTCCCAGTGCCCTACAAATTCTTCTCGGACCCGTCGGGGATCAACGAGAAGCGGAAGCAGCGGCGGATCCGGACGACGTTCACCAGCTCCCAGCTGAAGGAGCTGGAGCGGGTCTTTGCCGAGACGCACTACCCCGACATCTACACCCGCGAGGAGCTGGCCCTCAAGATCGACCTCACCGAAGCCCGGGTGCAGGTGAGCTGCTGGGGGGGCGGCCGGGGCCTGGCGGGGGGCTCTGGTGCTGCCAGACCGGGAGCTGGGGGGCAGACGGCTGCACCCCCACCTTGGGACCCCGCTGCTCTGCCCCCCACATTGGGGGAGCGATGGGGACCCGCTGCAGGGTCCCAGCGTGGGGACAACCCCCCCACCACCACCCCCCGCAGCTCCAACACGTCCCTGGCGGGGCCGGAGCGTTTCCCCGAGCAATGCCCGGGCAGGGCCGGGGGGGGCGGCTGGGGTGGGGGACACACGGGGCTCAGGACCCGGCTTCGTCACCGCAGCGGCAAGGGGACGGGATGCGGCAGCGCTGCCCGGGGGGCTCGAAGGAAACCCCCGGGGCCCAGCCCGGCTCCCGGCAGGAATGGGGGGGTTGTGCCACATCACCGCTGCGCCGGTACCCGCCAGCAATGACCGCTACGGCCCCGGGTACCGGGGTGGGGTGGATCTGTAAGGGCAGCGGGGGACGGAGACCGGCCCCACGGCAGTGCAGCCCCCTCTTTGTCGGTGCAGAGTCCCCCTTTGTCGGTGCAGCCCCCCTTCATCGGTGCAGCCCCCCCCTTTGTCGGTGCCGTGATCCCCGCGGGGCGCCCGGTCTCGCTGCAGGGAAAGGCTCCCAGTGGGACGATGTCCCTCAGAGGGACACGGCCAGTGTGACCCCTCCGGAGAGGGGGACGCTGCTGGGGGGGTGGTCCATGGGGAGGGTGATGTCCCACAGTGGGAGGGGACCCACCCGTCAGCCCCCCCGCCTGGCCGTGGGGTGCGTGGGGCTCGGGGCGGGGGTCCCCATCCAGCTGCCCCCTGTTTTCGGGTGGAAACTGGGGGGTTCCTGCTGCGCTGCCGGGGTCTGGGGCGGGTCCTGTCCCCCCCAGGCACCGTGGGGTGAGTCGCTGTGTCAGCACATGGGGGAAACGAGGTCCCCCATTTCCACGGGTGAAGGGCAGGCGCTCAGTGGGTGCCATGTGGGAGGGACACAGGACCGTGCCAGGTTGTGGGGGGGCCATGCGGGGATGAGACGGGCCAGGAGGGACCGGAGCAGCAGGCACGGCCCAGGGAAGGGTGCGGGAGTGCTCTGGGATCGCGCCGGGGCGGGGGGGGGGGGGCGTTGCCCAGTGCACCCCGAGCCATGGTGACCCACAGCTCAGTGACATGGGGACAGCCCTGGATGCCCTCGGTGGGTCGCGCTGCGCCCCGGTCCCAGCTCCCCCCCATAGCGGGTCCCGGCAGCGAGATCCGTCTGTAGCAGCGCCGCGATCGGGGCAGCAGCAGCGGGAGATGCCAGGGCGGCAAAGCCAGCGCCCATGTCCCCGACACCCCAGGGAACGTCCCAGTCCCTGGGCCACCCCCCAGCGTGTCCTTGCACTGAGCACCAGGGATGCTCTGCGGGTGAAGGATCCCGTGGGACCCCTCTCTCCCCTGGTGCTGTGATGCCGCCGGGGCACACGGCCGGGTGGCAGCCGTCACTAACCGTGGTGGCACGGCTCGGCCCCGGCAGCCACCCCGCAGCAGCAGCAGCCCTGCCCTTGGCCTTCAGCATCCCGCAGGCAGGACGGACGCTGCAGCCAAGGACGGGGGGACCCACAGGGCCGCGGGGTCCTGGTCCCAAGGGTGGGGGGACCCACAGGGCCGTGGGGTCCTGGTCCCAAGGGTGGGGGGACACACAGGGCTGCGGGGTCCTGGCCCCAAGGGTGGGGGGACACACAGGGCTGCGGGGTCCTGGCCCCAAGAACCAGGGGACCAGGTGGTGTTTCCAGGTCTGGCAGTTTCCCGGGGAGCCCGGTGACGTCCCCAGCTGGCCGTGGGGACAGAGCCCTGCTGTGGTTCAGGATGGGATGGGGTGGACCAGGCTGGTCCTGGGGGAAACCACTGGCAACGTGGTGCTGGTGCCCACGGAGCACCCCGGGGGTCCCTGGGGTTGGGCAGGGACGGCAGCGGTGGCTGTTGGGGGGGGGTCCGAGCCGGCTCCCTGCCTGGTGCAGAGCAGTGTCCCCATCCTGCCGGCACCTTGCGGGACCGTGCGCTGCCGAGTCCTTGCCGGGGAGGGGGGGGTCCGTGGTGGGAATGGCGAGTGGGGCTGACGCCACGGTTGGCACCGTGGGGAGGCCTGCGGGGAGCAGAGGCTGCGGGGGGGGGGGTGTCTGCCCCCGCAAGGTGCAGGCAGGGGGTGCAGCGTGGGCCCCAGCAGTGCCCCCTCCCCGTCTGCCCAGGTGCCCCTGCAGACCCCCCTGGCGTTGCCGGTGCTCGTGCCGCAGGACCGCAGCGGTGCCAGCGCCCGGCGTCAGCACCACGAAGCCTGTAGCTGGTTTTAAATACATTGACACCCCCCCCCCCCCGGCGCTGTGGAAAACATTTCACCCGTGGGAGCGGGGTGCTGCAAGGGGCACCCTGGGGCGAGCACCCCGGCACGGGAGGGCTGCGGAGCCGTCTGCACCCCGTGGGTTCCCCAAACTCCCGGGGATGGCGGCGCGGGGTCCTCCCGTCCCCTCCCGTCCCCTCCAGGTCTGGTTCCAGAACCGTCGAGCCAAATTCCGCAAGCAGGAGCGCGCCGCCAACGCCAAGGGTGCAGGCGGCACCGCCGGCGCCACCGGCAAGAAGTCAGAGCCGCGCTCTTCCTCGGAAGACGACGAGTCCAAGGAGTCCAACTGCAGCCCGACGCCCGACAGCACGGCATCCCTGCCCGCCGCCGGCAGCCTCGGCAGCCCCGGCAGCAGCCTGAGCCCCAGCCCCAGCGCGGGGCCACCCATGGGACCCGGCCACCCCCCCCAGCCCCTCAAGGCACCCATCTGGCCCGGCGTAAGCACCAGCAGCGGTGCCGCCAATGCCGCCGACCTGCTGAAGGCCTGGCAGCCCGCCGAAGCCGTGCCGGGACCTTTCTCCGGCGTCCTCTCCTCCTTCCATCGGAAGCCCAACGCCCTCAAGACAAATCTCTTCTGATGCGCCGGTCGCCGGATCCGGCCACCCCCGAACCCCCTCCCCCGGACCCCCACTGCCGCCCCGCACCCCCCCGCCCGCCACCCCGCGCTCCCACCGCGGCTCCAGTGACGATGCTCCGGCAAACGGCTGCCGGCGGGGAGATGAACCAGAGACCCCCCCCCACCCCTGCCCCTCTGCCTGCACCCGAGGCTGCTCCCCGGGGGGGGCCACGGGACCCCCACCCTCTCCTGGACCCCGCGCCGATGGGACGGACCTGGAGCTGGGAGCAGCCCCCGCCGATGGCTCCCACCGGCACCGTGGGCGTGCAGGACCACGGGGGTGCATGGGGGGGGGGGGCAGCAGCAGCCCCCCCACCCGTCCGGTGTGCCCCAAGCGTAACCATTGCTCCAGCACATTTTGGGGGGGCTCCCGGTGCACCCCAGCGGTGGGAGCAGCCGTGGGGCTCCCCACGGCACTGCGGGTGCTCCGGCAGAGTGGCAGCCCCCCCAGGAGGCCCCCCCATGGGCCGTGCCGCTGGCGGGGGGCGAGGAAGCACTTTAGGGTTGGGGTTCCTGGGGGCCGCGGGGTGAGCAGCGCCGGGGAATTCGGCAGCCAGAGCCCCCTCGGCACAGGCAGCGGGTGATGCCCCCCAAATCCTGCCTGTGGACATGGATTTGCCCCCCCCAGCAGGTGACCTGCCCCCCCCCCCGTGATGGGATTTTGGGGGGGGGACAACGCAGCACCAGGGCTTTGTGCTCGCCGGCAATGCCGCAGATGCTGCCCACGGGGACGAGGCGCTGGGAACCGTCACCGTCCCGCTGTGCCGGGGCTGAGCCGCCCCGGTGATGCCGCAGCTCCCCCAGAGAGGGGGTGGTGCGGGACGGACACCCCCCCACCCCCCCCCGAGCAAATGGTGGGACCCCTCGGAGGAGCCGCGACCCCTCGCCGGCCGTCACCGCTATTGCCGCGCCGGGAGCGGGACGGATGCTCCCACCGGAGCTGGTGCGGCTGCAGCCGGGACCACCCGGCACATCACCGTGGGCACCCACCTTCCAGAGGGTCCCGGGGGCGGGGGGGGTCAGGGTGCAGCTCTGCCCCTTGCACCCATCGTGCCGGTGCCGCCCGTGCCGGTGCCGCCCGTGCCGGTGGGCTTCGCAGCGCGGCGAGCATCTGCGCGGCCGTGCCAGCATCCCTGTCCGTGTGTCTGTGCAGCGGCGGCCCCCATCCCCATCCCCGTCCCCCCCCCCGTGTGCCGGCTGAGGTGGGTTTGGGTTTCGCCTTTTTTCTTTTTTTTTTTTTTCTTTTTTTAACCGTTCTGTAATTTATTGACCCCGTTTGCAAATGACACTAATCCAAATAAAACTTAATTTATTGAAGATGCCACCAGCTCCCCACCCTCACTGCAATTGCCCCCCCCGGGGCTGCAGGTGGTGGGGTCTGCACGGGCACCCCCCTCGGCCCCCCAAAACCCCCCAGGTGATGCCGGGGGTGCCGCAGCCCCCAGCCCTGGCACCTTAGGGATGTTTTGGGGGGGGGGAGGGTGTCCCAAAATGCCCCAAGCAGCTGCAGGGACCCAGGGCAGCACCCCACGGCCAGCCCCCCCGAGGCGGGGGCAAGGAGAGGGGTGCCCCACACGGTCCCCCCCCAGACCCTCTGTGGGGGGGCTGCGATGGCGAATGTCCCTGGGGGCACCAGGATGGCGGCGAGGAGCAGCCCGGGGTGCTGGGCAGCGATGGGGGGGCCGGCTGGGGTAAGGGGGGCCCGGGGCCCTGCACCCCCCAGGATGGGCAGGGGGCCACAGGGAGTGTGGGCAGGGAGTGCAGGCAGGGAGTGCAGGCAGGATGCTCAGTGCAAGGGAGCGCTGGGGTGAGTCGGGGTCCACAGTGGGTGTTTGGGGGGGGGTGTCTGTGCTGCAGGGACAGCTGGGGAGCGGGGGGGCAGGGCTGGGGTCTTCCAAACGGGGCAGCCGAAGTGTCCCACGCACGGCCCTGCTCCTCGGGGAGGGGACAGGGCACCGGTCCCCCCCTGCACTGGGACCAGTACGGCCAGCCTGGAGGGTCCCCACTGGGGTCCAGTTCCTCATCTCACCCCTTCCCACGATTCCCCCGGGAATCCCAGCCCCGGGAATCCCACCCCGGCGCACAAGCAGCTTTACAAGGACCATTACATTGAACATTAAAAAAATAGCTCATGATTTAACAAAAACCACCAAAACACGGAGCACAACACGACGGCATTTTTAGTAGGATTAAGTTCACACCAAACGCCCCGTTAGCTAATGAGGGGGGATTGGGGGGGGCTGCCGGTGGGGGTCCGGCCCATCCTTCATCTCAGCCGGAGCGGTGACAGCGGGGCGTGGACGGGGGGAACGGGGGGGGGCTGGGGGTCCCGGGGGGTCCCAGGAGCCGGGCTGGGGGTGGGCATCAGCCCTCCGTCACCCCACGGGGACAGGGAGAGCCTGGGGGGTTCACCCTGGCCGGGAAGTGGGGGGAAAGCATGGCTGGGGGACCCCGACCCTGGGCACCCCCCGCCCCGGGGACCCCCCTGGAAGGGCACTTGGTGGGGTTGGGGGGTGAGCACCCATGGGGGGGCCCGGCTGAGCACCCACGGGGGGATGTGGGTGCAGCCCCGGTGCCACCAAGGGCAGCGCACCCCGGGGCGGGGGGACGGATCCAGCAAGTACCTAATGGGAAACTGGGAGCCGGGGGTGGGCGGCCACCCCGGAGGCACCGGTGGTGGGAGGGGGGGCGTGGGCGAAGGCACGGACCCGGCTCTGCTGTGGGGAGACCCCCCGGGAGGGGACGGGACCCCCAGGGTGGGGACAGGCACCCCGAGCTCTGCCTGGCGTTATCCGCAGGGGCCGGCAGAGCCCCCCACCCCATCCCACCCCCCCACCCCAGCTCAGCACCAGCCGGGCATCACGAAGGCACTTGGGTTGAGACACTCTTCCTCCTCCTCCTCCTCCTCCTCCTCCTCCTCCTCCTCCCTGGCTATAAGGGGCCACGGTGGGAGCTGGGGTTCCCCGGGGCTCACCCCAAAAACCTCCCCCAGACCGTGGGGACCCCCCCGCCTGCGAGACGAATGCTCGCCCCTTCTCTCAATAAATAAGAAATAACTTAAGCGAGGGGAGGCCCCAGCGGTGGGACCCCCCCCCCGAAATTGTCTGACCAGGACCCGCTCCCCCCCCCCGCTCCCCCCCACCCAGTGCCCCCCCCCCCACCGCCGTTACACAGCACCCGGGGAGGCGGGGAAGGGGGGGCGGCCAGGGGGTCCCAGTGCTCCCACCGGCTGGTGACGGCGGCTGCTGGTGGTGGCGGTGGTGGGAGCGCGGGCCGGGGGCTGCGCGGGCCGGGGGCTGCGCGGCCGCCGTTATTTGCGGAGCTGGAGGCTCTCCAGGAGGACGCGCTTGTGGCCGGGGTCCCGCACGCCGGCCTCCTCCAGGTCCTCCTCCGTGATGTCGCTGGGGAGGGGGGCAGGCGTGGGGCTCGCCACCCCCAGGGTACCCCAGCCCGGGGCGGGGGGGACACCCCAGCACACGTAGGGACCCCTCCAGTGGGCACGGGAGCCCCCCCTGGGGTGCTGGGTGCCCACCCAGCCTCCTCCTCCCCCCCCCTCGCCGTGGGGCTACGTGGCCCTGGGGGGCAGCGGGGACCCCCGGGGGGCAGCGGGGACCCCCGGGGCAGCACCCCAACGGGGGGGGACCCCATGGCAGGGGGATCCCAGGGCGGGGTGCTCCCACCCAGGCATCACCGCGACCCCCTGGAGAGGACGTGGCCCCCACGGGGGGGGTGGCAAGGTGGGGGGTTTGGGGGGGGGGTGTGTGGGGTGCCCCCCCGCCCCGGGGGGCTGCTCACCTGAGGAACTCCAGGTCGTCCCAGCCGTTGCGCACCAGCCCCTCCTCGTACCGCTCCAGCCCCAGCGCCCGCAGCCACTCGCCCACGCCGGGCACGGCGCCCACGCCACGTCCCGCCTGGCACAGCGCCTGCGCGGCAGCACCCGCGCCGTCAGCCCCGCGTCACCCGTCCCGCACCCCAGGGGACCCCGAGATGGGACCACCCTGTGCCGCTGGGCAGGCGGGGGGGCGGGCGGGCAGGGGTGCAGGCAGTGGGGGCAGGCGGGAGGGGGGTGGGCAGGGGTGCAGGCAGGGGATATGGGCAGGGGATACAGGCAGGTGGGGTGGGCGGGCAGGGGAGCAGGCAGGGGGTGCAGATGGGGGGTGGGCAAGCAGGGGATGCAGGCGGGGGTGTGGGCAGGCAGAGGGGTGGGCAGGCAGGGGACGCAGGCAGGGGGTGCAGATGGGGGGTAGGTGGGCAGGGGATGCAGGCAGGGGGTGCAGGCAGGCAGGGGATGGGGGCAGGGGTGCAGGCAGGTGGGGTGGGCAGGCAGGGGTGCAGCAGGCGGGGGGGTGGGCAGGCAGGGGGTGCAGGTGGGAGGGGGTGGGCAGGGGTGCAGGCAGGGAGTATGGGCAGGCAGGGGATACACGGAGGGGCGCAGGCAGGTGGGGTGGGAGGGCAGGGGGCAGGCAGGGGGTGCAGGCAGGCAGGGGGTGCTGACAGGTGGGGTGGGCAGGCAGGGGTGCAGCAGGCAGGGGGGCGGGCGGGCAGGGGGGCAGGCAGGAAGGGAGTGCAGGTGGGCGGGGGTGCAGGCACGTAGGGGATATGGGCAGGGGTGCAGGCAGGTGGGGTGGGTGGGCACGGGGGCAGGCAGGGGGTGCAGGTGGGGGTGTGGGCAGGCAGGGGGATGGGCAGGCAGGCAGGGGGGGCAGGGGTGTGGGGCTGAGGCGGGACGGGTGCCCAGCCTCTGCCCTTGCCGGCTGCGGGTGGTGCCCCACGGCCCTGGACCAGCGCCGCCCCCCTAACACCGCCCCCACCCTCAGCGCCCCCAGGGGTCACCCCAAAGGGAGTCACGGGGGGTTCCCAGCACCCTGACCCCCCCCAACACCCACCTCCTCAGCCTGGTCCTCCTGGATGCTCTCCCGGATGGAGTGGGGGGGGAAGGCGAGGGGGCGGCTGTAGTCGGGGGGCAGGCAGCGGGGGGGCAGCTCCAAGCGCCCCCCCTTGCCCAGCAGCGGGGCGGGGGCCGCCCTCCCCTTCCCGCCGGCGTAGTCCACCTCGCTCAGCGTCTTGGCCATCTGCAGCACCGAGCAGGAGCGATCGTCCAGCAGCCCCCCCGCCGCGGGCAGCCCCCCGGCACCGGGGGTCCTGCCGGGCCCCTCCAGCCCAAATCCGGCCCCGGCAGACAGCGGGGGCCAGGGGTGCAGCTTGGCCGGGGGGGACTCGCCGAAGGCGGCACCGCCGGCACCCGGCCGCGGTTTGGGCTCCTCGCACCCGGCGGGTGCCGGCAGCTCCTTGGCGCTGCCGTAGAAGGGGTTCGGGGGCAGCTCCAGCTCCCGCGGCAGCGGCGGCGGGGGGAAATCCGGCGGCGGCAGGTTGAGGGTGCCGGTGTCCTCGTCCGAGGAGCTCTCCTCGCCGCGGCACGCCGGCGGCTGCCCAGCCGAGGGGTGCCGGCGTCGCTCGGGCACCGCCAGCTGCACCTTGGCCTTGGGGGCGGGGGGTTTGCCGGGGTCCCCGGGCACCAGCAGCTGGTGCGGGACCCCCTCCAGCACGTAGTACGCCGGGTTGTTGAAGCTGTTCTTCAGCGGCCCCCCCGCCGGCTCCGGCATCGCCTCCACCTTGGACCTGAGGGCACAGGGGTGAGCATGGCACCCCGGGGTGCGGGGGCAGCCGGTGGGTGTCGTGTCCCCCCCCCCCCGCCCTGCCCGTCCCCCCTCACCGGCTCGGGGCCACCTCGTCCCTGGCGGTGCTGCGGTGCGAGGCGGGGGGCCGGGGGGCCGGCGTGGCGCTGCCCTTCTCGGGCTCCTCCGGGAGCTTCGCCGGGGCGGCAGCAAGCGGCTCGGCACCGGTGGGCTTCCGCCCCACCGACCTGGGCGACAAGAGGTGTCGGGTGCCCCACGGGGCTCAGAACCCCGGGACGGGGCTCAGACCCCCCCCAGGATGGGGCTCAGACCCCCGTCCCTGACCCGCGCGGCAGAGCCAGCACCGCGCTGTCCCCGGCCCCACCACAGACGCCGTGCCGGAGGGATGCTCCGAGGGATGCCCGTGCTCCCGCAGCACCGGGAGATGCTCGAGCCCCCCCCGGCACCCCCGGGACCCCCCAGCTAGGGACCCCCAGCGCTCCCCAGCCCCGCCAACCCCTGGCCCCCGTACTTGGCATAGTCCTGGTTGGCTCTGGCACCCAGCGGCACCTTCCCTTTGCCGGCCGCCGTCTCGTCCTTATCGACGCTGATCCACTCTGCGAGGGGATGGGGGCTCAGCGAGGGGGGGGGGTCCCATCCCCGCCGTCCCCCCCGGGGCGGGGGGGTCCTCACCATAGAGCCTCTCGCGGGTGCCCAGGCGCTCGGCGGGCACCCGGACCTTCATGGAGCCGCGGATGTTGCCCGTCTCCTCGCCCCGGTGCGACAGGTAGGTGAGGAACTGCTGCGCCGTGCTGCCGATCATCGACTTCAGGGCGATGACGCACTCCCCTGGGGGCAGCGGCGGCGGGTGGGGGGGTCGGCGTTCACGTCCCCGAGGGACCCCCCCACTCCCGGCTCCAGGAGGGCGGCGAGGTGCCGGGGGGAGCTGGCGCAGGCACTCACCGTAGGACTCGTAGCCGTCGAGGGATTTGACGGTGAGCAGGAGGTGCTGGTCCTGCAGGTACTCGATCTCGGAGAGGATGGGCTTCAGCTGCGGGCGAGGGGACACGGGATGATGGTGTTGGGGGGGGGGTCCTGCCTCCCCTGGCCCCAGCCCTGCCCACCCCCGGCCCCTCCTCACCGTGGGCAGCTGCCGGGACGACCACTGCACCTTGAGGAAGTTGATGTTGTCGCTGCTCTGGCTGTCGTTCTCGAAGCTCTTCTTGAACTCTGCGGGGACGAAGGGGGGACATGCACTGCGCCATGGCAGCCCCCCCCCCGGGACCCCGCCGAGCCCCGTGGGACCCCCCCCCCCCGGCCCTCACCTTCCAGGCAGGTGGAATAAAACTCGATGAAGAACTTGGTGCGGCTGGCCGTCTTCACGATGGCCTCGATGCTCTCGAACTCGATGTACGCCTGCTCGGAGGACTTGGAGAGCCCTCCAGGGAGAGACGAGGCTCAGGGACCCCCCCGGGACCCTCCCCGCCTCGAGGGAGAGGTGGGACCCGCGGGGGGGGGGGGGGGAGCGGGGTGTCCCCTTTGGCACAGGCACCTTTTTTGGAGACGAACTGGGACGTCACCCCCACCTCGAAGGAGCCGAAGACGGGCGAGTGGTCGCTGGTGACAATGTCATCCGTGCACCCTGCGGCCAGTCGGGGTGGGGGGGTCAGGCTGGGGGGGGGTCCCGTCCCTGGGGGGGGGGGGGCACAGCGTCCCAGGGAGGGGACAGGCACAGCTCACCGTAGGCGTTGCAGTTGATGTGAGTCTCGGGGTAGGACTTCCAGAGGATGCGGTCGCACCAGGACGGCACGTTGGTGCGGACCTGGCGGGGAGAGGGGGGGGGGGGGGGGGGGGGGGGGGGGGGGGGGAGTCCAGGGGGGGTGTCAGGCTGGGGGGGGTGCCCCCCCCCCCGACCCCAGGGTCAGGCTGGGGGGGGATATCTCCCCCCTTGCCCAGCACCTACCCCCGTGGGCTTCTGCTTGTGCCAGACGTAGGTGTCCCGGGAGCCCCGCTCGTAGCGGTAGGTGGGGGGGAAGGTGATCTCCTCCTCGCCTGCACCGACAGCGGGGGACATGTCAGGACAGTCCCAGCAGCGGGGGCTGCCCCCCCCCCGAGCCCCCAAAACCCCCCGAGCCCCCCCAGCCCTCACCGAAGCGCAAGAAGACCTTGTGCTTCTCCTTCTCCAGGTTGAGCTGATCCACCTTGAGCAGCGGCTCCAGCTCCTTGCGGCTGATGTAGTTGAGGATCTCCTGCGGGACAGGGGGGCTGGCACGGGGACCCCGACAGACCCCCCCCCCGCCATCCCCCCTCTCCTGCCCACCTGGATGTCCATGTCCAGGCGGTAATTGAGGTCCCCGAACCAGAAGAGGTGGGTGAAGCGGAGGGAGATGTCGAAGGAGCTCAGCTGCTTGTCCCCCAGCGAGAGCAGGCGCAGGATGTCCAGGTAGTTCTGGTTCCTCCTGCCGGGGGGGGGACGACACGGGGGTGGCACAGGCCGGCACAGCCCCGGGGCAGGATGGGGCCCGTCCCGGTTCCTGGGCGCTCACCGTGCCGTCTTCTCGTTGCCGGAGGTGAGGTGGCAGTTGACGAAGCCGAAGGAGGTGCCGTTGAACATGAAGGAGACGCCCACGGCTCCCTTGTTCCCTGCCGGGACCCGGGGACGGGGCAGGATCAGGCCGGGCCGGATGGGGGGGGGGGACACGGGGACCCAGCTGCCCCCAAGCCCCGGTGACAGGGCAAGTCCTCACCCAGACTGCGCTGGGCCAGGCTCCTCGTGCAACGCACACGCACCCAGAATCCTCCCCGTGCAATGCACACGCGCCCAGACAGGCCCCTCCTCGTGCAACACGGGGACCCCTCCCCATGCAAAGCAGATTTGCCAAGACCCCTCCTTGTGCAACGCACCCTTGGTGGGACCCCTCCCCGTGCAACGCGCGCACCCCAAGACTCCTCATCACGCAACGCACGCGCTCCAGGACCCCTCCTTGTGCAACACGTGCAACACCAGGACCCCTCCCCGTGCAACACGCACACACACACGGGGACCCCTCCTTGTGCAACGCACACACATCCCGCAATGCCTGTGCTCCGGGACCCCTCCTTGTGCAACGCGTGCAACACCGGGACCTCCCCCCACGCACCACAGACGCGCCAGGACCCCTCCTCGTGCAACGCACGCCAGCCCAGCCCCCCGAGCCCCCCAGCCCCCCGCGGCTCCGGCCCCTACCCAGGGTGTTGGCGATCCCCGTCTTGACGCTGGAGGTGCTGACGTGGCTGATGCGGTTCTCGTGCTCCGGCTTCACCAGCACCACCACCTTGATGTTCCACAGGGACTGCATGGCCACCTGCGGGCCCACGGCCGCCGTGAGACCCCCGTGAGACCCCCGCCTCCGCGCCGGACCCCGCCGGGAAACGCGTCCCCGTCCCGTGGGTGCGGGGTGCCCCTTGGGTGCACCCACCCGGGCGGCTCGTTGCAGAAGTCCCCTTCGTCACCCAGCCTCTCCCACCCGAGGGCTGTTCCGTGGGGAAACCCACCCCCACCAGCACCCACATCCCCCCTGACACCGTGAGACCACCCCGCAACACCAGAGCCGGAGCGCCCGCAGCCCCCCGAGCACCCGGTCAGGAGCCGGGGGGGGGACGGACACCGAGCATCACCCGTCTCCACCGCCCGCCGGTGCCTTGCGCTCCGCGGCCCCCAGAGCCCCCGGGTTCCTACCGGGCGGTACTCCACCTCCGTGAAGTCCTTCAGCACGGCGCGGAGGAAATCCACCCACTCCTTGTCCCCCAGGGAATTCTCCTGGGTGCCGAAGACGTAGATGTCGTGGGGGATGGCGACCGTCACCTCGTCCAGCGTCTTCCCCAAGCCCCTGGAGGTGAACCACGACGTGATGCTCTTGGGCGGGGGCACGCTGCCTGCGGCGGGGCGGGAGAGGAACCGTCAGGGGGGGCACCCCACGGGCTCAGCCCCCCCCCCGCGGTGGGGTCCCCCCCCCGGCCCCGCTCACCCATGTTCCAGGTGCCGATGAAGATGGAGATCATGTCGGGCTCATCCTGGTGGGAATGCTTGTTCTTCATCAGCTGCAGGAGCTGGCAGAAAGCCTCCCGCTTCTGCGGGGGGGGCAGCAGTGAGGGGGGGCAGTGGGGCTCCCCCCAGCCGCCTCCAGCCCCCCCCCAGCTCAGCTCGGCCAAACTCAGGGGGGCCGGGCAGGGACCGCCCTGGGGACATCCCCCAGTCACCCAGCGCCCATCCCCAAGCCCCTACGGGGAACCGGGGGTTCAATCCTGCGCCCCCCCCCCCCCAGGAGGGATCCCCCACCCCCCCATCCCGGCAGAGCGCGACCCACCCGGGCGCTGACGAAAACGAAGTCTTTCCGTTGCGTTTTATCCTTTTCCTTCTCGAAAACGATGCCCAGTTTGTTCTGCACCCGCTGCGACTTGATCAGCTGCCGGACTGGGGGAGAGACGGGGGGGCGGGGGGGGGGGACACACGCTGGGCTGCAGCTGGGCACCGTGCCCCCCCCTCTCCAGCCCGGGGTCTGGGGGACACGCGCCCGGGATGGGGACACCCACCCCAGCACCGACCCCACGGGGACGCTCCCCACCCGCTCCAGCGCAAAATCACCCCGGCCACCAAGCCGGGCGGCAGGGACCCCCCCCGCAACCCCAGGTCCCCC
The DNA here is from genome assembly GCF_028858705.1 of Grus americana. Lineage (NCBI taxonomy): Eukaryota > Metazoa > Chordata > Aves > Gruiformes > Gruidae > Grus > Grus americana. The sequence continues at coordinate 218,883,517 of NC_072852.1, forward strand.
CCCCCTCACTCTTGTCGTGGGTGAAGGTGTTCCAGTCCTCCTGCGAGTCCTTCTGCTTCTTCAGCACCACCAGCTTGCCCCCCTCCACGTCCACGCTCAGCGTGTACTTCTGCGACTTGCCGATCTTGGTCAGGTCCCCCAGGGTGACGTCCAGCTTCACCTGCGGCGGGACACCGCGTGCCGGGGGGGGACAGGACATGGACACCCCCCCCGGCACCCAGATCCCCCCCCGGCACCCAGATCGCCCCTCTGGCACCCAGCCCCTCCCCTGGCACCCAGACACCCCCCCAGACCCCCCCCCGGCACCCAGAGCCCCCCCCACCAGCACCCAGATCCCTCCCCAGCACCCAGATCGCCCCTCTGGCACCCAGCCGCCCCCCCCCCCGGCACCCACATCCCCCCCCCGGCACCCAGACCTCCCTCCCCGGAACCCAGACCCTCTCTCCCAGCACCCAGCCCCCCCCCCCAGCACCCAGATCCCCCCCCCTGACACCCACATCCCCCCCCCCCCCGGAACCCAGACCCTCCCCCCCGGAACCCAGATTGCCCCTTGGCACCCAGCCCCTCCCCTGGCACCCAGCCCCCCCCCGGCCCCGGCACCCAGATCCCCCCCCCCGACACCCAGCCCCCGCCGGCACCCAGATCCGCCCCCCTGGCACCCAGCCCCTGCTGGCACCCAGATCCCCCCCCGACACCCAGATCCCCCCCCGGCACCCAGATCCCCCCCCCCCCGACACCCAGATCCCCCCCCCAGCACCCAGATCCCCCCCCCCCGGCACCCTCGGTGTTTCGGCTGACGCCCCCCCGCCCCGGGGCCCCTTCTGCTGGGGGGGGCAGGACTCACCTCGAAGGTCTGCACCGGGATGCTCTTGGCCTTGCGGGAGAGGGGCGGGGGGGGGGGCGGCGGGGGCGGCCGAGCTCATCTCCTGCAGGGCCTTCAGCGCCTGGCAGAGCCGCCCCGGGGCTGGCATCGGCCGAGCGACGGGCACCGCGGCCCCCGGCCCCCCAGCCCCGCACAGCCCCCCGCTGCACCGGCCCCCCAGCCCCAACAGCCCCCCGTGCCCCCAGCCCCCCCAGTGCCCCCCAGTTCCATCACCCCCCAGCCCCAACAGCCCCCCGTGCCCCCAGCCCCCCCAGTGCCCCCCAGTTCCATCACCCCCCAGCCCCAAAAGCCCCCCCGTGCCCCCAGCCCCCCCGTGCCCCCAGCCCCCCCAGTGCTCCCCAGTTCCATCATCCCCCAGCCCCAAAAGCCCCCCAGTGCCCCCAGCCCCCCCAGTGCCTCCAGCTCCACTGGCCCCCCCAGTGCCCCCAGTCACCCCAGCCCCAAAAGCCCCCCCAGTGCCCCCCAGTTCCATCACCCCCCAGCCCCAAAAGCCCCCCCAGTGCCCCCCAGTTCCATCACCCCCCAGCCCCAAAAGCCCCAATAGCCCCCCAGTGCCCCCCAGTTCCATCACCCCCCAGCCCCAACAGCCCCCCGTGCCCCCAGCCCCCCCAGTGCCCCCCAGTTCCATCACCCCCCAGCCCCAAAAGCCCCAATAGCCCCCCAGTGCCCCCCAGTTCCATCACCCCCCAGTCCCCCCCAGCGCCTCCCCCCCCCGTGCCACCCAGGCAGCTCGTTCTGGCCCTGCCACCACCCGGATTGTGCCCCGGCTGTATCCTGGCACAGGACCTGGTGCGGACCCCCACCCGGACCCCCACCCGGACCCCCGCCCCCAGCACCCCCAGCACCCCCAGCACCCCCGCCCCACCTTCTTCTCGATGCTGGAGAGGAAATCCTTCAGCACGGAGAGCTTCAGCACCAGGCTCTCCAGCTCCTGCTCCCCGCTCTGCCCCGCCGTCTGAGACCCCCGGCACGTCACGGCCGGCCCGGCACTGCCGCAGCACCAGGACGGCACCCCCGGATCCATCCCCGCCCCCCCGGAGGGGCAGAACCCCCCCAGCACCATGAGATGGGGCAGGATGGGACCCCCCCAGCACTGTGGAACGGGGCAGGATGGGACCCCCAGAGGGACAGGACCCCCCAGCACCATGGGGCAGGGCAGGATGGGACCCCCAGATCCATCACAGCCCCCCAGAGGGACAGGACCCCCCGGCACCATGGGGCAGGGCAGGATGGGACCCCCAGATCCATCACAGCCCCCCAGAGGGACAGGACCCCCCGGCACCATGGGGCAGGGCAGGATGGGACCCCCAGATCCATCACAGCCCCCCAGAGGGACAGGACCCCCCGGCACCATGGGGCAGGGCAGGATGGGACCCCCAGATCCATCACAGCCCCCCAGAGGGACAGGACCCCCCGGCACCATGGGGCAGGGCAGGATGGGACCCCCAGATCCATCACAGCCCCCCAGAGGGACAGGACCCCCCGGCACCATGGGGCAGGGCAGGATGGGACCCCCAGATCCATCACAGCCCCCCAGAGGGACAGGACCCCCCGGCACCATGGGGCAGGGCAGGATGGGACCCCCAGATCCATCACAGCCCCCCAGAGGGACAGGACCCCCCGGCACCATGGGGCAGGGCAGGATGGGACCCCCAGATCCATCACAGCCCCCCAGAGGGACAGGACCCCCCGGCACCATGGGGCAGGGCAGGATGGGACCCCCAGATCCATCACAGCCCCCCAGAGGGACAGGACCCCCTGGCACCATGGGGCAGGGCAGGATGGGACCCCCAGATCCATCACAGCCCCCCAGAGGGACAGGACCCCCCGGCACCATGGGGCAGGGCAGGATGGGACCCCCAGATCCATCACAGCCCCCCGGAGGCACAGGACCCCCCAGCACCATGGGGCAGGGCAGGATGGGACCTGGCTTTCCCATCACCCACGCGTCCCCGTGGACGGTGCCGTGGCGTGTCCGTGGGCACGGCCCCCCGGGGGGGGTGTGTGTGTGCGTGTGGGGGTGGCACCGCCGTGTCCCCGCGCCCCCCTCACCTGCTGCAGGATCTTGGAGACCATGGGGGAGCTCTGCTGGTCGAACACCTTGGAGAGGATCTCCAGCCCCGCCAGCACCTTGTCCACCTCGCTGGGGAGGGCGAGAGGAACGGGCTCAGCAGGCGGCACGGCCGACCCTCCGTCCGTCCGTCCGTCCCTCCGGGTGTCCGGCGCCCACCTGTGCAGCCGTTTGCAGGAGGTGACGAGGGTCTTGTTGAGGTGGGGGAGGCTGCTGGCCCCCCCCTTCACCGCCTCCAGGTCCAGCGTGTAGCTGCCCTTCAGGTACTCGTGGGAGATGCTGCTCAGGCCGTTGGTGCTGCAGGGAGGGAGCGTGGAGGGTGAGGAGCCGGCAGGGACGGGCAGGGAACAGGCAGGGCACAGGCAGGGGTGCAGACCCTCACCTCTCCGCCGCCCCCTCCGGCACGGCCGGCCCCAGGCTGGTGGGGCTGAGCCCTGCCGAGGTGCCGGAGAAGCTGGTGGAGCCGGAGCGCGGCGGTAACGGCGGCTTTTCATCCTCTCCATCTGCAGTGGGGTGATGGGGGGGGGGATCAGTCACCGCCCCCGCAGGGACCGGGGGTCCCAGGACCCCACCCAGCCCCCCGCGTCGCCCCGCCATACCCGAGTAGTCCCTGTCCTCCGCGTTCTCCTTCTCCTTCTCCCTCTCGACGGGGAAGAGGAGGGTGCAGACCAGCCCCTGGTTGGGCTGCAGGTACAGGGCGATCAGCTCGCTCAGCGTCTTGAAGCGCCTCACCTGCACCCCCTGCGACGTCTGTGGGGACACGGGGACCCTCAGCACCCGCCGGAGGGGTCACCCGGACCCCCCCGTGCAGGGACATCCCCCCCCTCCCCGTGCAGGATGGGGGGCTGACCCCACAGCTCCAAGGCTGAGCCCCGTGGGGAGCGGGCCCTGGCGCACGTGGGATCCCGCCGCGATGCAACGGCTGCGTGCCGGGAGGGCTGGCAGGGTGCAGGCAGCAGGGTGCAGGCAGCAGGGTGCAGGCAGCAGGGTGCAGGCAGCGGCCATCCCTCGGCCCCCTCCCTCCCGGGGGTGGCTTTTTCCTGCCTGCCCGGCCGGCACAAAGCGGGTTCTGTTGCTCTAAAAATACCCGGCGTGCCGGCCAGCCACAACGGGAGCAGCGGAGCCGCCCGGCTGTGCCGGAGAGCCGGGCACGCTCGTGGCACAGGGCCGAGGCCGAGCCCCGCTATGGGACACCCCCCCCGCCCCGGCACACATTGGGCGAGGGGCTGTAAATGGGGTGCTGTGCCCACCCAGCACCCCACACACACACCCAGCACCCCCCAGCAGGAGCCCGGTGCGGGCTGGGGGTCCCAGCACCCCGACATTCCGCAGCCTGTGCCAGGACCCCCCCCAGCTGCCCCCTGCGGGGGGGGACCCCGCTCCCGAAGAGCCGAGGGGTGGCCTGTGTCACGGGGCGGGGGGGCACTCCCACCTGCACGGCCAGAAAGTCCTCCTCGTCGGGCAGGATGCGGTAGGTGTGGACGTGCTTCTGGAACCTGCGGGCAGCCGGGGGGGCGTCAGGCAGAGGATGCTGGGGGGGGGGGGGGGGAGCATCCCCTCCCTGCCTGCACGGCCCCCCCAGCCCCGGGGGGACACCAGGCACCCGTCCTGCCGGATCCCCGTGTCACCGGCCAGGCACGAGCGGCCGCAGGGAGAAGCGGCTCTGGTACCACCATTGCCCGTGGCATGCAATGAGCTGCCAGGTCTCAGCCCGGCCCCCGTGGGAAAATGCCTGTGGGATGGGTGCTGGGGGTCCCAGGTGGGTGCTAGGGGTCCCCCGGCTTGCTCCAAGGGCCCCCCCACCAATCCACACCCACGTCCCCGGGCAGCCCCCCAGCCTGCCCCATCCCACGCCGCGGATCCCGGCCCTGCTGCCCATCCCTGTGCCAGAGCGGGCGTCCCCTGCCCGCACCACCGGCAGGAGCAGGCAGGAGCAGGCAGGAGCAGGCAGGCGCTGGCAGCCGGGAGGCCAGGAAGCAATTTATTTTTCAATGGAAGCTCACAGGAACCGGGGACGCGATCCCGGGGCAGGGGGCGACGGGCGGCGCTGAGAGACGGGGTGCCGACGCCAGCGGGCACGGGGAGCAGGACCGGGACCCCGCGCCTGTCCCCTCCGCAGCGGGGGGACGCCGGGAGCCGGGACCCCCGGCACGGCCGGACACCCCCTCCCCGGTGCCGGCGGCAGGGACGGTGTCTCCCGGGCTGGCCCCCCGCCACAGCCCTCGCAGAGGTCACCGTGACCATGGAGGCTGTCACCGTGCCACGGCCACCTGTCAGCTCAGCTGCGGCGTCCCCGGCACGGTGACACCCCGCCAGGGCGCTGGGGGACCGGGGCCGGGCTGCGTCCCCTGCTACCGTGTCCGTGGAGGGGGTGTTGTGCCGGGTCCCCCGGTGCCCCCCTACCCCGCAACGCCGGGTCCCCCGGTGCCACCCACTCCCCCGTCGCCCACCCCAGCGAGCGGGGGCACGGCGCGAGCATCCTCCCACGGGCTCCAGAAAGGGGATCCCCCATTTATGCCCCCCCCCCCCGTGGACACGACCCCCCCCCCCCCCCATGGCAGGCATTGCACCCCATCACCCCGCGGGTGCAGCACCCACTCCCCCAGCACTGGGGCTGCTCCTGGGTGCCCCAGTGCCCAGGCAGGGGTCATGGGGGGCCATGGGGAACCCCCCGACTTGGGGGGGGCTGAATGAGAACCCTCTCGGGGGGGGGGGGGGCTATATGGAAAACCCTCCCTGGGGGGGGGTGGGGTAAAGGGGTCCATGTGGGAAATCGCTGCTGAGGGATCTGGGGGGTCCCCAGCTCAAAGGAATCCTGGGGGGGGTCAACATGGAAGACCCCAACCTGGTGTCAGGGGGCTCTGTCTGGGGACCCCCAGCTGGTGGGATGGGGGGGCACACACAGCCCCCCAGCTGGGGGGGTCTCTGCGGGAAGCCCTGAAGCACAGTCGGGGTCTCCATAGCAGGAACCCCAATGTGGGGTGCTGGGGGGTGCATGGGGAACCCCAGCACAGGGTCGGTATGGGGAACCCCAAATTGGGGGGGTAAGGGGGGGCCGTAAAAGTCCCCATTGAGGGGGAGCACAGGGGTGTCTCTGGGTAACCCTGGGGGGCCTATAGGGACCCCCAGCACAGGGGTTGGCACGGAGGACCCCAGCTGGGGGGGCTGCAGGGAACCCCCACAAACACCGTCCGGGGGGGGCCAACCCCGGCCGCCCAGCCCCGTGCCGCTCCCGGCTGCTATTTTGGTGAATAATCCCAGGGGGCCGGGGAGCGCCGGGCTCACGCCGGGGCTGCCAGCACAAAGAGCCATTATGTGGGAGCGCGGCTGCCGGCGAGCGCCAGGGCTCCCCGCCGGCTCTGCCGCGCCAGCCGGCATCCCGCCGCAGCCAAGCCGGCACAGCGGGGACCACCCCTGCACCCACTGCCGCCCGTGCCCCCGGAGAGGGGGGCACCCACCGCCCTCCCCCACTGCGTGCCAAGATGGGGGTGCGGGCGTCGCAGCGAGGGGGGTACCCCGCGCCCGCCGGTACCACCTTGGCACTGCCGTCCCACGAACCAGCAGAGAGCCGGGGTGGGGGCTCAGCCCCCCAGTCCTCCCGTGGGGCACTGCGGGGGGTCCGTCCCACCGGCATCGCTCGCCAGCCGCCAACCGGCGATGCCAGCGCTCCTGGGGTGCCACTGCTGCGTGCCGGCACCGCTCGCTCCGGTGAAGCCCCGGTGTGCCACGGCCAGCCCGGCGGAGGCCGCGGCGTGTCAGCGGGAGGGTTAAAGGAAGACGGCGCTGCCGGGATCCCGGCGCAGTTCCCTTTCCTCCTCCTGCCCCCGCAGCTATTTTTAGGCCCCGGCAGCGGCTGTCGACAGCCCAGCAGCCCCGGCCGCCCCTGCGTCGGCAAGGGGGCTGCTCGGTGGGGCCGCGGCACGCTCTTGCCCACCGCCCGGGCTTGGACCCCCAGCGGTCCTCACCGCAGCAGGGTCCGGCGTAGCCGCCCGCCATGGCATCCCCGTGCCGGGCTTTGCCCTGCTGCAGGGTCCCGGCCCTCGGCGTGGCCACGCGGCACCCACAGCCGGGCCGGCAGCACCGAGCTGGCAGTGGAGGCCGGAGCCCGTGAGGCCCAGGGAAAAGCCACAGCCGGGCCAGGTGGCCTGCCAGGGCCAGCGGCACCGGGGGGACACCGGGGACGCCACGTTCCCACCGCCAGCCGCAGGCCAGGCAGGGCGAGACGCCGGTGCCGGACCCCCCTTACGCAGGCACCTGCGCCAAGAGCCCGGTTGCAGTCCCCTGCCACCCACCCAGGCGCCCCATGCGTCCCCCAGCCCCGCGGCACTGTTGGGTGCCGGTAGTGGCAGCGGCGAGGCGTGCTCTCCCCCTGCCGTGCCACCGGTGCCGTGCCCCCGGTACCGCTCGCCACCCCGGCTTCGCGGCAGGGAGCCGGCGGCCACGGCCACGCTGCACCCACGTGGCCGGGAAACCGAATCTGCGTGAGCCACGGGCCACAGGGAAGGAGGACGGTGCCACCGCAGAGGCTGCACGCCCTGCACCGGCACGGCACACGGCAGAGCCCCAGGCCAGGGCAGGCCGGCTCGCGGCAAACTCCTGGTTCTCCCTCATTTGCCGCCAGGAGCCAGCGGCTGCCGGCGCCCGTGGGCTCGTGGGGAGCGGAAAAGCCTCATTTTGAGGTGCCCTCGCACCGCACCGCCTGCCCCACAACCACATCAAGGGCCTGGCACCGGCACAGGCAGCCGGCCCCAAGCAGAGCCGGTGGCGCACCCCGGGAGCACCCCGGCACGGTGCTGAGCCGTGCCACCGACACGCCGAGGTGCCGGCCAGACCCGGGGGACGGTGGGGTGGCCGAGCCCCGCTGCACGGCGACGGCTGGGCTGCTGCCCCGGTGCCACCGCGCGCTCAGCCCCAGGGCTGGCACCGCCACCGGGCAGGGGGTGGCAGCACCCCAGGGACCCCGGCACTGCCGCAAGAGCTGCCGACCCCCCCAGTGTGACGCATGGGCACAGAGCCATCCCCCCAGCACCCCTCTGGGCTGGGGACCCCCCAGATATGAGGGCAGGGGCTGGTGCCCCCCAGCCCCATGGGGAGGCTCAGGGACCCCAAAAGTGCGGGGTGGGGGACAGTCCCCATCCTCGCAGACCCCTGTGGTGGCAGGGTGGGTGCCCCAGCCCCCCCAGAGCCAGCCCAGCTCCCCCCAGCCCCCAGTGCCCGGTCCCCTGGGACCCCCAGCCCAGCGCGGGTGCCACCAGCCCCCGGTGCCCCGTCCCCCGGCAGTGCCAGTGCCCCCCGCGTCTCCCCCTGCCTGTCCCCCCCCCCAGACTCCCACCCGCCCACTCCCTGTCCCGCCACTCCCCGCGCTATCCCAGCCCCCCTGTCCCCGTTTCCCCCCGGTGCCCGGTCCCCCCATAGTGCCGGTGACCCCCATGTCGGGTCCCCCTGTGCCCACTGCCCTCTGGGTGTCAGTGCCCCCCCCCCGAGGTGCCCCCCAGTGCTCCCCCAGATCCCCTCCACTGCTCCCCCAAGATCTGCCCCAGACCCCCCCAGTGCCCCTCCTGATTCCCCCCGATGCCCCGTTGGTGTCCCCCCCCCGACACCGTACTTGTGCCCCCCAGATCTCCCCTGGTGCCCCCCGGACCCCCCCGACGCTCCCCCCAGTGCCCCCCGCTACTTCTCATTCTCCCCCCATGCACCCCCGGCTACCTCGTCGGTGCTCCCCCGCCGGCCCCCCGGTGCTCCCCTGCCCCCCCGGTGCCCCTCACATCTCCCCCAGCCCCCCCTCACCGCACCCCCCCAGTGCCTCTCGGTGCCCCCCCCGGTGCCCCCCTAGGTGCTCCCTCCGGTTCCCCCTCGGTGTCCCCTCTGGTTCCCTGCCGGATCCCCCCCCCGTGCTCCCCCCGGTGCCCCCCCAGTGCCCCCTCTGGTTCCCCGCCGGATCCCCCCCAGTTCCCCCCGGTGCCCCCTCTGGTTCCCCACCGGATCCCCCCCAGTTCCCCCCGGTGCCCCCTCTGGTTCCCCGCCGGATCCCCCCCAGTTCCCCCCGGTGCCCCCTCTGGTTCCCCGCCGGATCCCCCCCAGTTCCCCCCGGTGCCCCCTCTGGTTCCCCGCCGGATCCCCCCCAGTTCCCCCCCGGTGCTCCCTCTGGTTCCCCGCCGGATCCCCCCCAGTTCCCCCCGGTGCCCCCCCGGTGCCCCCTCTGGTTCCCCGCCGGATCCCCCCCAGTTCCCCCCGGTGCCCCCCCGGTGCCCCCTCTGGTTCCCCGCCGGATCCCCCCCAGTTCCCCCCGGTGCCCCCCCAGTGCCCCCTCTGGTTCCCCACCGGATCCCCCCCAGTTCCCCCCGGTGCCCCCTCTGGTTCCCCGCTGGATCCCCCCCAGTTCCCCCCGGTGCCCCCTCTGGTTCCCCGCTGGATCCCCCCCAGTTCCCCCCGGTGCCCCCTCTGGTTCCCCGCCGGATCCCCCCCAGTTCCCCCCGGTGCCCCCTCTGGTTCCCCGCCGGATCCCCCCCAGTTCCCCCCGGTGCCCCCTCTGGTTCCCCACCGGATCCCCCCCAGTTCCCCCCGGTGCCCCCTCTGGTTCCCCGCCGGATCCCCCCCAGGTCCCCCCGGTGCCCCCTCTGGTTCCCCGCCGGATCCCCCCCAGTTCCCCCCCGGTGCTCCCTCTGGTTCCCCGCCGGATCCCCCCCAGTTCCCCCCGGTGCCCCCCCGGTGCCCCCTCTGGTTCCCCGCCGGATCCCCCCCAGTTCCCCCCGGTGCCCCCCCAGTGCCCCCTCTGGTTCCCCGCCGGATCCCCCCGGTGCCCCCCCCGGTTCCCCCCCCGTTGCCCCCCCCGGTTCCCCCCGGTGCCCCCCACTCACAGCAGGCAGAGCGCGTAGGCCCCCGCCACGCTCTCGCTGTCCCGCACCAGGAAGCTGCCGTCCCGCCCGGCCCGCGCCAGCTGCTCCTCGGCGGCGGCCCGGCTCAGGTCCCGGTGGTACCAGGGCGGCGCCGGCCCCCCCGCACCCGCCATGCTCCGCCACCGGGGCCGCGCTCCGCGCTGGGCGGGCGGGGGCAGCACCGGGAGGGGGGCGGGAGGGGGCGGGGAGCACCGGGAGGGGGCGGGGAGAAACGGGAGGGGGCGGGGAGAAACGGGAGGGGGCGGGCAGGAGCACCGGGGAGACGGGCGGTGGCGTTGGGGGGGGGGGGGGGGATGAGCGGTAACCGGGGGATGGGGAGCAGCGGGGGGGCCACCGGGGGATGGGGCACACGGGGGGCGGGCAGCACCGGGGGATGGGGCACAGCGGGGCATGGGGACCACCGGCGGGACCGGGAGCACCGGGGGATGGGGAGCACCGGGGGGACCGGCAGCACCGGGGGCCGAGCAGCGGCACCGGGGGATGGGGCACACCGGGGGATGGGGAGCACTGGAGGATGGGGAGCACCGGGGGGATCGGGAGCACCGGGGGATGGGGAGCACCGGGGGGACCGGCAGCACCGGGGGGCGAGCAGCGGCACCGGGGGATGGGGCACACCGGGGGATGAGGACCACCGGGGGGACCGGGAGCACCGGGGGATGGGGCACACCGGGGGATGGGGAGCACCGGGGAGCCCGGCAGCAGCACCGAGGGACGGGGAGCACCGGATGGAGACCGGGAAGGGCAGGGGGGGCAGCGGGCCGGGGCCGTGGAGCCGGGGGGGGGCCGGGGAAACCGGGCTGGGCCGAGGGCAGGAGCGGGCACCGGGACCGGCAGCACCGGGGAGCCGGGCACCGGGCTGCGAGGGGGGCCAGGAGCGGGGCGGGGGGCAGCCGGGTGGGCTCCGGGCCGGCAGGACCCCCGGGACAGCCGTGTGCCCCGGCCCTGGGGGGGGGGTGTCCCGTCCCCCAGTGTCCCAGCGGCGGGGAGCCCCGTGCCCCCCGCTTTGCCGGGTGTGGGGGTTCGGGGGGCAATGCCACGCAGCCCGGCGGGTCGGGATGGATAAACGGGGGGGTCCCCGAGATGGGTGCCCCCCATCCCGCCTCCCCCAGCCCCACGGCACCCCGACACTGAGTGGGGCAGGAGCATTTATTGGGGGGGGGACGGGACACAGCGGCCGGTGCAGCCTGGGGACATCCCACGGGGGGAGGGGGGGGGGGACACGGGGCAGCCCGGACACCCCCCCCCCCTGCCCATCCGCTGCCCGCTCCTGCCTGCAGCTGCCCCTGCTCAGAGCAAGGCCAGGAGGGCGAGGGGCAGCAGGGCCAGCAGGACGAGGAGCGGGGGGCCGGGGGGGGCCACGGCGGCACCACGGGCGTAGTACCGAGCTACGGCGACGTTGGGGTTCCCCTGCGCGGGGTCGAACCACATCTGGATGCAGCGGCCGCTGCCGCGGCGGTGGGTGGTGTAGCGGTAGGAGTGGGACCAGACCTGCTCGCAGAGGTCGGCGGCGGTGGGGAAGACGTACTTGAACTTCTGGCACATGGCACCCTGGGGACACTGGTTGGTGCCTGCGGGAAGGGAGGGGGCGACCTGTGAGGGGGGGGGTCTTTGGGGCAGGGGGTGGCGTTCCCCTGCGCGTGGGGAGTGTCGGGGTCCCGACGGGTCCTTTGCCGAGGGGGGGGTTGACTCTGGGGGTCCCCACCCAGCTGCCGGCACCCACTGTCGCTGTCACTGTCACCCCCCCCATGGGGACTCTCACCCCCCCCCCGACCCACTCACAGCCACCGGGGAGGGGGGATGCAGCCACCCCCCCCCCACTGCGGCAAGACAGGGGGTGACCGGGGACCCACAGGGGGGTCTGGCCCCGAGGAGGGGGGGTCCCCACGCCCCCCCACTGACCTGTGGTCCAGTTCCAGCCCTTGTGCCAGTTGACCTTGCAGGTGACGGCGTCCTGGCAGTCCTCCCACCACTGCTCGCAGTCCTCCCGGCACAGCGGCACGTGCAGGATCCGCTCCTTACGCCAGCTGGTGTCCGCCTGCGGCGGCACCCCAGTTCATCCCAGTTCATCCCAGTTCACCCTGGGGACCTCCCGGCTCCCCCCCACCCCCCCGGCGGTTGGGTGGGTGGGTGGGGGGTCCTGCACCCACCTGGTCGATCCAGGGCCCCAGGTTGGGGGAGCACTCGTAGAGACACGTGTCCTGGATGAAGTGACGCTTGCACTTCTCGGGCATGGCCCCGCAATGGTCCCAGTTGAAGTTGTACAGGTAGGACTGGTCCTGGTGAGCCTCCAAACTGGTGTTGGCGGTGCAGCAGGCGTTCTCCTTCCAAAGGGCACACTGCGCCGGGGCAGCCGGGGCTCAGCCGGGACCCACCGCCGCATCCCGGCATGGGGTGGGGTGCCAGGCGTGCCGGGGAAAGCACCGGCACCCACGGGGTGTGATGGACACCCCGCCGGGGCGTAGGACACCCCGCCACGGCAGCGCCGGGGTCCGGCCCGGTGATGCCATGGCCGGCGATGCTGGCGGGTGCCGGGGCGGCGGGCGAGGACCGTACCTGCCCGTAGAGCTGCCCCTCGGGGCCGGGCTCCGTTTTGTGGTGCTTGGCGTCCATGCAGATGTTGAGCAGCGAGTCCTGCGCCGCAGCAGCCGGCCAGGCCACGAGCGCCAGCAGCAGCACCCGCGTGGCTGCCATCGCCCTGCTGGCGGCACCGGGGGGGTCAGGACGGCGGCACCCAGGCTCCCGGGCGGGAGCACCGGCACCGTGGGTCCCCTCAGGGACGCGGCGAGGACAAAGTCCCCCGCGTGGCACGTGGGAGCGTGACGGCGCACTGTCACCGCCAGCCCTTGGCCGGGACCACCGGCGGAGCGTCGGGGCTCTTACCTGGGGGGGTGCCGGGCGCCGGGTGCCGCGGGGCGAGCGCGGCTCATCTCAAAGGTCGCGGTGCGGCGCAACCCTTGGCCGCCGATCACGGGACGTCGCCCGCTGCCGTGGCCGGGCACGGCGGGTCAGGCAGCGCCCACGGGCACGGGCGGGATGGGGCGCCGCGCCCCGCCGCCCTGGCGTGTCCTGGGGTGATCCCCGCGCCTGCTCCGGCCCCCCCAGCCCTGCGTGGAGCCAGGCTCTGGCCTCCTGGCGCCAGGCTGGGGCCAGCACCGGCCAAAATCCACTCGATTTGTTTTGTCTTCCCACCCCGGGGAGGGGGGGCAGCCACGGCGGGGAGGTGGCCCCACGTCCCAACACCAGCACGAGGGGCAGGATCCGACCCCCGGGTGCCACAGGGTCCCCATAGATGCCCTGGGGGGGGGAGACACCCCAGTAGGTAAGAGATGCCCCTGGGGGGGGGCAGGAACCTCCATGGGATCACAGGTGCCCCCGGGGGGGGGTGCGGGGGGGCAGGTACCCCCCATTGGGGTCACAGATACCCCCAAGGGGGCAGAGACCCTCACGGGTCACCCATGGCCCCGGGGGTGGGGGGCAGAACCCCCCCAGTGTCAGACGTTCCCCTGGGGGGGCAGGTAGATCCTGGGGGCAGACACCTCTGGGGTGCCGCAGTGGGGGGGCAGACATGCCCCTGCGGGTCGCAAATGCCCCGGGGAGGGGGCAGATACCCCCCACTGGGGTCAGAGGTGCCCCGGGGGGGGGGTGTCACAGATGCCCTGAGGAGGCAGATACCCCCCATGGGTCACAGATGCCCCAAGGGGGGGGGCACATACCCTACGGGGGTCACAGATACCCCCCATGGGGGTGACATGCCCCCCAGCGGTCACCGATGCCCCGGGGGGGTCACGGATGCCGCTCCCCGGGGTCGGACGCCCCCAGCTGTCAATCAGGCTTCGCCCCGCTCGCTGACCCCGCCCTCGGCCCCGCCCCGCCGTGAGTAGCCCCGCCCCTTCCTCGCCCCGCCCCTAGCCTTCCGTTGTGGGCGTGGCCTGGCCGGACGCGCCCGTCCCTCCGCGCATGCTCCGTGCCGCGAGGCGGGTCTCCCAATTACTTCCGGGGGGGGAACCGCGGGTCGGGTTGTACTTCCGGGTGGGCGGCGGCCCGTCCCGCCATGGCTACGCTGTTCCCCTCGCTGCTGCCCCGCGTCACCGAGTCCCTCTGGTTCAACCTCGACCGGCCCTGCGTGGACGAGACCGAGCTGCAGCAGCAGGAGCAGCAGCACCAGGCCTGGGTGGGCCCCGGTGGAGGTGTGGGGCCGGGGGTGGCGGGGGGGGGGGCCCAGGCCCAGGCCCCAGGCCCCGGCTGCAGCACCAGGCCCGGCTGGGCGGGGGGTGCCCGGGGCCGGTCCCGTGCGCTGCTCCCCCAGCCCTTTTGGCGTTTCCGGCCTTTTTTAATTATTATTTTTATTATTTTATTTTTTTCTGAGGGGGTTTTGCGGTTCCGGGCACCGCCGGTCTCGCAGCCGGCCCGTGGGCCGTTGTGGCACACCGGCTCGGTGCGGGGCCGCTCGGTCACCTCCCGCGGCCCGGAGTTCCCCGTTTTCTGCGGGGGCTGAGGGAAGAGCCGGTGCTGAACCGAGGCCCCTTCAGCAGCCCCAATTAATTAATTAATTAACCAACCTTCTCCCGAGGAAGGCGGGGGCGGTTTCTGATCCCGTGAGCCAGCCCCTGAGCACGGGGGAAACACATCCCTTTGATTAAAGTTTAAAAAAAAAAAAAAATCTCCGTGATTAAATGATTCTAATGAAATAAAATAATTTCAATCAATAATTAAAAGCTCTGCACTGGGGAGAAATCTGAGTCCCTCTGGGTGGGAGGTGCTGGAGTATTTTAATTGAGCTTTAATTATCTGCAGTGGCTGCGCTTGGCTGAAGGGACCCCTCACATTTGGCTCAGTTTCTTATAAAAAAAGAAAATCTCTGTGTTCGAGCTCTGCTTACGCCCCTCAGGCCACGTGCAGGGACACCCCTCTGCCCTGGGGGTTCCTGTGTCTTGGGGACCACCCTGCCTTGTGCCAGGGAGCGCAGGCAGCTGCCTGCAGCCACCCTCCCCTGCCTGCCCCTCGCCCGGGACGTGCAGGGGGGCAGCAGGACTCCTCTGGCAGCCGCCAGCCGGGAATAGGAAGCGGCGCAAGCGCTCGAGGGGCCGACAGCCGGGCGGGAAGGGCCGGTTTGCTGGCGGGGAGCCGTGCCAGGGGGGTCACGGAGCTGCTGGGGTGCTCACCTGCCTCCCCCTTCTCTTCCCTCTCCAGCTCCAGAGCATCGCCGAGAAGGACAACAACCTGGTGCCCATAGGGAAACCGGCCTCCGAGGTGGGTGCGGGGGTCAGGGCGGGGGGTCTGAGGGGCCGGTGCGGCGTAAAGCCCGCGGGGGGGCCGGCGGGGCGCTGGAGCTGCCGTATCCACAGCATTACGACGAGGAGGAGGAGGAGGACGACGAGGACGATGAAGACAGCGAAGAGGACTCGGAGGATGACGAGGACATGCAGGATATGGACGAGATGAACGATTATAACGAGTCTCCCGATGACGGGGAGATTAATGAGGTAAATAGAGGGGCTGGGGGCACCGGCCCGTGTCCCTGCTTCCCCCCCCCCCAGGACCTCAAAGCGGGGGGGTGCGGTGCGTGGGAGCCCGAGGGTGAGCCCCGGGGATTGTCTCCGCTCCACCCTCTGCCGGGTCCTTCTCCGGGTCTCCCTGCCTTTGGGAGGAGAGGGAGGGAATGGGGAACGGCCCCTGCGTGGGGGTGTGGGGGGGTCTCACCCCTTTCCCCTTCCCAGGTGGACATGGAGGGGGCAGAGCAGGATCAGGACCAGTGGATGATCTGACCCTGCCGCGGCCGGGCCAAACCGGAGCCTGGGGACGGGAGGAGGCTGGGGGGAGCCCTCGCCCGCCGTGGCTCTGGGGCGCGGTTTGGTGAAGCTCCTCCTGCCGTGGCCGCGCCGGGGGCTGCGTGGGGCGGGGGGGGCTCGGGGTGAAGCCGCCTGGGGGGCCACAGAGATGCTGGGGAGCGCCTGGCACGGCGGGGGGGCAGCGTTTTTTCTAATAAATTCCGTTTTTAAGAAGTCAGCCCCCAAATCTGGTGTCTGAGGCGTACCAGGGCGGGCTCTGAGAGCCGCGGGGGTCTGCACCTGCCGGGGAGAGCCAGGCTCTCTGCCGCGCTTCCCCGGCGTCTCACACCGACCTTCCTGCGTGGGCAGGAGCCGTATGGGGCACGAGGGCCCCCCCTTTCCACCTGCCCTGCTGCTCCCACCGCCGCGCCCCACCACAGACCACAGCAGCCACAGCGTTTCCTCCAGAGCCCGTGTTTACGGCCGAGCGCGGTTAGTCGGCGACCCGGCGCTCCCCTCGGTGACGGCGCTCACCGCGAGGCAGGATCTTCCCCGCCCGGCTCAGCCGTTACCGGTGTAACAGAGCTCGGCGACGCCGTCGGGGATGGCGCGGAAGTACTCGAGGCTGGCGCGGTGCACCTTGCAGCGGTATTTGCCGCAGGTTTTGGCGTACTGTAGGAAGTGGGGCGCCCCGGGGAAGAGGACGTTGTCGGCCAGCACGGTGGCCCCCTGGGCCAGCAGCTGGTGGGTCTCCAGCAGCCGCAGGTCCCGCAGGTAGCAGCGCTTCCCGTGATCCATGAAGACGAAGTCGGCCTTGGGCAGGCCGTGCTGCTCCCGCAGCCGGGGGATCACCTCCGCCGAGGGGCCCGCAATCAGCTCCACCTGCACGGGACCCCCTCAGCCCCTGGGTGCCGGGGAAGGGCCCCCCCCCCCCGCCCCTCTCCTCCCCGGCAAGAGCCAGGCTCTCCCCCCACCGGGCGCGGTGCTCACCGTCTGCTCGTCGAAGCCGGCCAGGCGGATGACCTTCTCGGCCACGGCGGCGTGGCGGGGATTGCCCTCCACGGTGTAGAGGCGGGCGCCCGCGGGCAGCGCCTGTGCCAGCAGCACCGTGCCGTAGCCGCAGTAGGTGCCCAGCTCCAGCACCCGCTGCGGTGCCCGCTCGTACAGCAGCCGCTCCACGATCCTCCCTGCCACGGCCAGCACCCCTCAGCACCCTGGGGGGCTGCACCCCCCGTACCCCCTGCCCTAGGCAGGGTCGGGTTGCCGGGACTGCCAGGACGGGGGGAAGGTGCCGGCGGTTCCCCGGGGCCAGCGCCAAGGGGGGCAGAGGGCACGGCACAAGGGAGGTGGATGGCTGTGCTGACGCTGCCCGTGTCCCCAGCCCGCCCCCATGTCCCCAGCCGTGCTGGGGGCGTAAAGCCCTGACGGTGGTGCCGGGACTGTACCGGCAGTGCCACGGCTGCGCCGATGCCATGGCCGTACCAGCGGTGCCATGGCCACACCGATGTCAATGGTGCCACAGCCCTGCCAATGATAGTATGGCCATACCAACAACGTTGTGGTGGTGCCAATGATGCCGTGGCTATGCCAACAGTGCCACGGCTGTGCCAACAATGTCATGGCCATGTCAATGGTGCCGCGGCTGTGCCAATGATAGTATGACCATACCAACAGTGCCACAGCTGTGCCAGCGGAGCTGTGGCCGTGCTAACGGTGCCATGGCCGCGCCAGTGATGCCACGGCTGGGTCAACGATGCCGTGGCCGCACCAACAGTGCCATGGCTGCGCTGGCGGTGCCACAGCCGTGCCATCGGTGCCGTGCCCGGTGCCGGGATCCCCGCGGCGCAGGCGGGCGAGGGCCACGCTTACCTTTGACGGGCCCCACGCAGCTGAGGTGCTCGCAGCGGTAGCTCCACTGGTCGAAGGTCTGCAGGACGTGCCGGGGGTCGCCGGGGATGGCGTGGGCCAGCAGGTACTGGAAGGCGCGCTGCTCCCGTGGCACGCCGGTGAGCCGGTCCCGCAGCCAGGCCGCCAGCACCGCCCGGTACAGCAGCACCAGGTAGTGCCGGTAGCGGATCAGCAGGGTGATGAGGAAGGGGAGGAAGGCCAGGGCAATCGCCGGCGACACCATCGCGGCACGGGGGGGACGGTGAGGCTGCGGAAAGGGGCCCCCACGGGGGATGCTGGGGGGCGGGGGGTGCCCCCCTCCAGGGTGCCAGCCCACAGCTCCCACTCGTGCCATGAGCTGGCAGTGCTCTGCGCCCCCCAGCAACGCCTCTCCCTGGACGCTGGGGCACCCCGGGGTGCCGTGGGGGTCCCCGCACCGGGGCTGAGGGGTGCCAGGCTGTGGGGCTGCCCTGAGGGGGGGGGGGTCACTGTCCGGCACGGCCCCTCATACCCCCCTCAGCCCAGTTTGCTGTGCCCCACATCCTGCACCCTAAAACCTGCACCCCACACTGTGCCCCGCTTCCCACACCCTGGGCTGTTGGGGGTCCCCAGCCGCAGTGAGGGGTGGCACCTACCTGTGCCCACGCTCCAGGCAGCAGGCAGGCAGCAGGCAGGCAGCAGGCAGGCGGCAGGCCTGTGTGGCCCCGAGCGGTGCTGAGCCCTGCTGCCCACTCAATTATTGATGGTGTCACCTTCGCGGCAGCCGGCACCGGCTCCGGTTACCGGCTGAGCGGGGCCAGGCTGGGGCTGGGGGGTGGTCCCCAGGTCCCCATCCTGGGTGGGGGAGTGCACACCAGAGTCGGGGGGTGGGTGCTGTGCTCCAATGGCCCCCCAGTGCCCCGCTCCCCCAGAGGCAGCGCGGCAAGGCTGGACTGAGCTGCTGTCCCGTGGTCCCCGGTGCAGGCAGGGAGGGGTCACAGAACCCCAGAACCCCAGACTGGTGGGGGTTGGCAGGGACCTCTGGAGATCACCCAGTCCAGCCCCCTGCCAAAGCAGGATCACCCAGAGCAGGTTGCACAGGATGGCGTCCAGGCGGGTTTGGAATCTCTCCAGAGAAGGAGACTCCACAACCTCTCTGGGCAGCCTGTCCCAGGGCTCGGTCACCCGCAGAGGGAAGAAGTTTTTCCTCGTGCTCAGGTGGAACTTCCTGTGTTCCAGTTGGTGCCCGTTGCCCCTTGTCCTGTCGCTGGGCACCACTGAGAAGAGTCTGGCCCCTTCCTCTTGACACCCACCCTTTAGATATTGATAAGTGTTGATCAGATCCCCTCTCAGGCTTCTCTTCTCCAGGCTAACCAGCCCCAGCTCTCTCAGCCTTTCCTCACACCAGAGATGCTCCAGGCCCCTCCTCATCCTCGCAGCCCTCCGCTGGACTCTCCCCAGTAGTTCCCAGTCTGTCTGGAACTGGGGAGCCCAGACCTGGACACAGAACTCCAGCTGTGGCCTCACCAGGGCAGGGCAGAGCAGAGGGGGAGGAGAACCTCCCTCGACCTGCTGGCCACGCTCTTCTCCATGCACCCCAGGACACCATTGGCCTTCTTGGCCACGAGGGCACGCTGCTGGTCATGGAGAGCTGCTTGTCCCCCAGCACTCCCAGGTCCTTCTCCGCAGCGCTGCTTCCCAGCAGGTCACCCCCAACCTGTCCTGGTGCTGGGGTTATTCCTCCCTGGGTGCAGGACCCTACCCTTGCCCTTGTTGAATTTCATTGGGTTCCTCCCCGCCCAACTCTCCAGCCTGTCCAGGTCTCGCTGAATGGCAGCGCAGCCTCCTGGTGTGTCGGCCAGTCCTCCCAGTTCTGTATGGTCAGCAAACTCCTGAGGGGACACTGCTGAGGGTCCGGCTGCCCCACGCCAGGGACGTCCCCACCACCCACTTCACCCAGGCACCGTCCCCACAGCCGGGCACCGGGGTGGCAGCCGCCCCCCTCCTCGCCCCCCTGGCACCGCGCCGTGCCGCGGCAGAGCCGGGAGGTCTCCTGGGGGGTGGTTTGTTGGGGGGTGGGTGTTCCAGGGCTGCGAGCAACGGGTGTTGGAGACGTGGGCGTCCCTGTCCCCCTCCATGGGGCCACCAGTGCCCGGGGCCACCGCGCCGTGAAACCCCGGGGCAGGGAGAGGGGCAGGCGGGACCCCTGGCGTGGGGGCACAGGGTGGGCACCTGCTCTGCACCCCGTGTGCACGGAGTGGCACACAGGCACCGGGACACGTGTGGCCGAATGGTGCATGGGGCTGGGGGGGGTCCCCGCGGCGGGGTGGGCGCAGGGACGGGGGGTGCTGGTGAGGGGGGTCCCCATGGGACTGGCGGTGCTGCCAGCACGGGCAGTGGGGAGCTGCGGGCAGGATCGGGGCTGGAGGATGCGGGGGGCTCAGCTCGGCCCCCCAGCACGGGGATGCCCAAACCTTCGGGGGGCTGCAGGGGGAAAGGGAAGTCCTGGGGCTTGGGGTGTGGCCCAAAAGTAAAACTTTCCCAGTAACTCCCGCGTTACTACTTCAGGAAGCATTTCCTTTCGGTCAGGGGGTACCCACCATCCTTCGTCATTTTTCTCTGCTTGAGTTATTTTCATTAACTGATTGTCCGTTCCAGAATACTTTGGGGCCTGTCTTAATGCCTGATACTTTTCCAGCCATATCCCCAATATTTCTTTTTCCGCCACCAGTTTGGCAAACAGATCCGCTTTTCGACTCCCTTTTCCTGCAGCTGTATTTCCAAGCTGGTGGGTTCTACAATGCGCCACGGCTACGTGCTTAGGCCAGCGTACAGCTTCTAATAATCTCCCTATTAATTGTCCATATCTCCCTGGGGTTCCTCGGGCGGTCAATAATCCCCTTTCTTTCCACATGGTTCCGCGAGCATGAACTACACCAAAGGCATATTTCGAGTCGGTCCGTATATTTATTCTTTCCTGTAGCCCTTTTCCAAGATCCTGTTTTCTTGATTAAAACTCCCAAAGCCACATGTCATCTCTCACGTACAAACAACTTGAACGGCTCTTCCGAGCTGGGCAATCCAAGGGCTGGCGCAGTCATCGATGCGTGGTTCATTCGATCGAAAGACTTTTTGGCATTCCGGTGTCCATTCGAGTAGGTTCCCGGTTCCCTTCACAGCTTCGTATAAAGGTTTGGCGAGCAATCCGAAATTAATTATCCACAGGCGACACCACCCGGCCATTCCCAGGAACGTTCTCAATTCCCGCTTCGAGTCGGGCTCGGGTATTTGGCAAACGGCCTCTCTCCGTCCCTGCCAAGACTCGGCTCTCCTCGAGAGACAGTAAAACCTAGATAGGTAACAGCAGTTTGACTCATCGGCGCCTTTTCCGTTGATACTCGATATCCTGCAAATCCCGGAAAGTTCGACAAAAATCCCTTGCGCGCTTTGCACGATCTTCTTCTGACGCTGCTCCTAAAAGAATGTCGTCTACGCATTGCAGCAAGGTAGCAGACGACTTATTTCCTTGCCGTTCCTCAAGCTCAAGTTGGTTTCCGAAAGCAGTCGGGCTGTTTCTAAAACCTCAGGGAAGCAGAGTCCAGCACCGTCGTGGTTTTCTTTCCCACCCAAAAGCAAACACCTTCTGACTTTCCCTTTCCAAAGGGATACAGAAGAAAGCATCTTCCAAACCCAGCCCCGCAACCCACCGATCAGCATCTCTGATGGTCGTTAATAACGTACATGGATGTGCTGCGACAGGACGTACGTCCTGAACTGTCCGATCTACGGCCCTAAAGTCTCGTACTGAGCGATAACGTGTCAGCGTGAGGTTTCCTAATGGGGAGGGTGGGGGAATTAAATTCCAACTGCCATTCTCGCAAAAGTTTATAGTCCATAAAATTCTTTATCAAAGGTTCTAACCCTTTCCTTGCCTCCCGTTTTATAGGGTATTGTTTTCGTCTTGCCGGCTCTGCTCCTGGCTTTAGGTCGCTTTTTACCGGTTCTGCCGCTTTTGGTCTTCCGGGTATCCCCGATGCCCAGACAGAAGTGTCCAACACCTCGTCAGGGATCCCCGGGGCGGCTTCTCCGGCTTCCTGCTGTGACGAAACCCCTCGCGCCTCCAGCGCCTTCTCTTCAGGGATTTGCACGTGAACGTGGTTACGCTCGAAAGTTACCTTCTGCATGTAATTTGCTTAACAAATCTCTTCCCAACAACGGCACAGGAGAATCGGGCGCGTACAGAAATTTATGCATAAAAGTTTGAGGACCAAATCTACATTTAATAGGCTGGAAAAAGGGCTTAGTTTCTTTTCCTCCTGTGGCACCCATAATCCCTAATTTTTGATTACCCCGTTTCCCTTTGCAAGTGTTTAGGACCGAGCGAGCCACCCCTGTATCTACTAAAAGTGTCACGTTTTCATTCCCCAGCTGTGACGTGAGCGGGGTTCTGCCGGGGACGCTTGGGGTTCTCCCCGGCCCCTGCAGCCCGACTCTTGCCCTGCGGGAACGCGGTCGCTTTAGGGTTCTCCCGGGGGGGAGTCTCTGACAGCGATCCGCTGGGCGTTCTCTTTTCCGATGCCCTTTGTGCCTGCGCGCTGCACGCTGATCTCCTTCGAGAGGCCGGTGAGAGCTTCCCTTACCTTCCCTCGGTCTCCAGCCTTGCCCTCTTTGCTCCCACCTTTCGCCTTTCCGTTTTCCTTCAGCAATTCCTGCCGCCGACGGCTGAGCCCTTTTAACCTGCTCTCTGCTTCGTCTTTTCTTTTCTTCCGCTTCTCTATTATTATAAACTCTCCAAGCCGCCTCCAATGACTTAGTCAAAGACCTAGCATCCTCTCCTTCAGGCTTCTGTGATTTCTTTCTTATATCCGGGTTACATTGCCCAATAAATATATTCATTAGCGACAAGGCATCTTCTTCCCTGTCCGGATCCAAATCTGAATATTTTCTTGCGGTTTCACCCAACCGCTCGTAAAATGCTGACGGCGTCTCGTCCTTCCCCTGAACTGCTTGATAAATTTTGGACCAATTTTTAGGCGTAGCTATAGCATTTCGTACCCCATACGAGATTCGTCTCTGATATTCCGTTAACAACAATCTTTGAGCCCTATTTTCAGGATCTCAATTGGGATTAACGGCCGGAAAATGATCTTCAGGTCTCCCTGCCTGGGCATCCCGTCCACGTGCTTTCTCTGCTTCCTCCCGCGCTTTGGACATTATCGTTCCTCGGAAGTAAGCAAAGCGCTCAGCGCCACTTGCAGGTCCTTCCAATCCGGGTCGCGACTCTCTAGAATAGTTTCTAAACTTTGCGCTGCTTTTTCTGGGGCCCCTCTGTAAGTCCCAGTCATTTCTTTCCACGCTCGCAAATCAGCCACGGGAAACGGTACTTTTACCCGCACCGGCCCCGCCGCCGGTCCCTCAGCTTGTCCCAAAGGTGCTCGTAACACAGTCCCCCCCCGCCCCGTTCTCCCGGCGACCGGGCTGTATTGATCATCCCCAACATCCCGTTTCGCACGAGCATCGTCCGGTTTCTCCTCCGGTCCACGCGGAGCCACCAGAAGTTGGACATCATCATCCTCATCCGCATCTCTGTATTTGTTACACCGCTTTCCAGCACCGCATGCGGAACAGCAACGCTTGGAACCATTAATTTCTTTCATCCTCCTCTTCCTGACGACGACACGTTAGCACCCTCAGTCACTAACCCGCAATCCTTTCTTGCCTTGGAATCGTTTCTTAAGGGGAAGAATGCATCGACGTACGGTGGTTCAGCCCGTTTCCCGTCCCGCCTACAAAACAGCATTCATTGCGGTGTGGTGGAATAATTCAAAGTGCCGCTCCGCGGCCACTCTTCCGGATCGTCCCAAACATGCACCGGCCGCCAGTGATTGCAAGATTCAATTAATTCGTTGTGCGTCAGCGGATCCCCCCCAGACTTACTCCAACGTTTCACTACTCATCCCAAGGGGGGGGTTTATCACCCCCCTTTCCGTAAACGATACTCCAGGACCCGTTCCACCCCGTTGCCTGCTCCAGCCGTCGCCGTACAAGCGCAAGTGACGCCCGGTAATGCCCGCGGCCGCGACGCCGACGCCAATCCTTCGGCCGCCCATCGGTGCTCTCGAGGGCGCCATTTCCTCGGGGTCTGTCCCGGCACCCCAGCGATACCTCTGCTCGCGGCCCCGGCAGTCACTCACCGCCCACCAGGAAAACACTTTGGGGGAGTCCCCGGAAGATTTGTCCGGTGCGCGCTGGAGTTGCCCGTCGTGGTCCCAGCGGCGAGGAGAAACGGCCGACGTCACCGACCCACCTGGGCGGCCAAAAACCCTGACCCCGGAGTAAACCTCCCGAAACTTATTTCGGTTTGGAGAGGAGCTGTCGCTTTGCTCGGCGCCGGGCGCGGGGCGGCATCCTTTCGGCTGCGGGGGGGGCTCCGGGCGGGGGGCTCAGCGGGACTTTGGGGGCTCAGGGGTGGCTGCAGGCAGCGCAGGCAGGGCCCGGCAGGCAGAGCGGGGTGCTGAGCGCCTGCCGGGGGTGGGAAGCTGCACCCCCCCGCAGCCCCCTGCCCGCCGGACGGGCAGCGAGCCTCTGCCCGCGTGCTGCCTGCGCTGGGGGTGCGGGCAGGGGGCTGAGGCGGGGGGAGCCGGGCTGAGCCCCGGGCACTGGAGAGACCCCAGAGCCGGGAGCACTGCTCACTGGGAGCACTGGGGGCGCTGGGGGCACTGAGGGCGTTGGGAGCACTGGGGGCACTGGGTTCACTGGGAGCGCTGGGGACACTGGGAGTCAGGAGCACTGGGGGCACTGGGGGACACTGGGTTCACTGGGGGCACTGGGTTCACTGGGAGTCAGGAGCACTGGGGGCACTGGGGGGCACTGGAGGTGCTGGGAGCACTGGGGTTCACTGGGTTCACTGGGAGCACTGGGGCCCTGGGAGTGCTGGGAGCACTGGGAACGCTGGGGGCACTGGGTTCACTGGGAGCGCTGGGAATGCTGGGAGTGCTGGAGGCACTGGGGGCACTGGGTTCACTGGGAGCACTGGGAACACTGGGAGCGCTGGGAACACTGGGGGCACTGGGGGGCACTGGAGGTGCTGGGAGCACTGGGGCACTGGGAGTGCTGGGAGCACTGGAAACACTGGGAACGCTGGGAGTGCTGGGGGCACTGGGTTCACTGGGAGCACTGGGTTCACTGGGAGCACTGGGTTCACTGGGAGTGCTGGGGGCACTGGGGGCACTGGGTTCACTGGGAGCACTGGTAACACTGGGGGCGCTGGGAACACTGGGAACACTGGGGCACTGGGAACACTGGGGGCGCTGGGAACACTGGGGCACTGGGAGCACTGGTAACACTGGGGGCGCTGGGAACACTGGGAACACTGGGGCACTGGGAACACTGGGGGCACTGGGAACACTGGGGCACTGGGAACACTGGGGGCACTGGGAGCGCTGGGTTCACTGGGAGCGCTGGGGCACTGGGGGCACTGGGTTCACTGGGAGCGCTGGTCCTGCCCGGAGCGCGGGTCCCTGCGGGGGGACGCGGGAAGCTCCGCCCCCGCCCCCGCGTGTCACCACGTGACGGGTGTCACCGCGCGCACTCCTGCAGACTCGCGCGTCCAGCCCGCTCAGCGCCACGTACACGCGCGGGGCGCGTGCAGCCGCACACGTGATCGCGCACGCACACGCGCGTCGCTCACGGCCGCGTGACGCAGCCCACGCGCGAGCGCAGCTTTCCCCCCCCCCGCCCCCCGTGGCGCCTCGGGCGCGATCCCGGCGCGCGGCACCTCTCACGTGACCAAGCCCGCGCGCGCGCCCCCGGCGGCGGTGGCGGCGCGGGGCAAGGGCGGGGCCGGCGCGTGCTCCCCCGTCCCCTCTTCCGCGCGCTGATTGGCTCCCCTTCACGTGACGGCGGCGCCCTTAGGCGGGGCGGGGAAGACGCGGGGCCTTTCTCTTGCCATTGGCTCTCTCCGCTCACGTGACGGGATGGCCGGTCACGGGACAGGCGGCGGCAAGGGGCGGGACGCGGCTCCGCCCCCCGCGCGCTCACGTGACCGGGGCGGCGGGGCCCCTGCCGGACACCGTAGCGGCGCCGCGCCCGGCCGGGCCCTGCTGCGCCTCGCCATGGGCTGCTGCTACAGCAGCGAGGCCGAGGCC
The DNA here is from genome assembly GCF_028858705.1 of Grus americana. Taxonomy (NCBI): domain Eukaryota; kingdom Metazoa; phylum Chordata; class Aves; order Gruiformes; family Gruidae; genus Grus; species Grus americana. Next base: position 218,909,148 of record NC_072852.1, read on the forward strand.
TCCGACCAGGTGGGCCCCGGGGGGAGGCGGCGGCGGCGGCGGCGGGGGGAGCCCGGGGCCTGCGGCAGCCCGCGGCCCCCCACGGGGGGGAGGGGACACCGGCGGGAAGCGGCCTGTCAGCGGGGCCGCGGCCTGGCCGGGGTGCGGGGCGGCGGCGGGGTTGGGGCGGGGGTGGGGGGAGGCGGCGGGTCACGCTGCCGGGTTGTCCGCCCCCCTCCTCCGGGACGGGGCGGGTAGGGGCGCGTTTCCCCGCCGGTGCCGCGGGGGCGGGCCGGGGCCCGGTGTCCGGGAAAGCTCCGAGGCGCCGTTTGCGGCCTCCGGCTCTCTGGGCAGCGCTGGGGGCGGGCGGTGGCTTCGGGAATCCCGGCTGCGCCGTGACAGCTCCGGTGCCGCCCGGCCCCTGGCTCCCCGCCCGCTCCTGCGGGTCCCCCCGTGTTTTGTGCCGTGGCGTTCGCCCCCCGCCCTGGCGAGCTCGGGGGGAGGGGGGGGCTGATTTCCCCCCGTGCCCGGGGCCGCTTGTCCCGCTGGGCAGCACCGGCCTCCCCGGCGGCGTTCCCCCGCAGGGCATGGCCCCGTCTGCCGCGCAGGCCGCTCCGGGAGCTTCTCCTGCCCGGCGGCTCCTTCCCCTCGCGTTTCTCCGGCAGCCCGGTTGTTCCAGCGCTCCCGGCCGCGCTCAGCCGCCCCGCTGCTGCGTGGGGGGGGATTGGCAGATCCTGCCAGGCGAGACCCCCGCTCCCCGCAGACCCTGTCCCGGTGCGGGCGGCAGCCCAGGTCCGCGGAGGGTTGGGGCGGGAGCGGTGCCGGGCTTTCCCTCCTGGGACAGAGCGACCGTCCTGCTGCCGCTGAGCAGCTCGGGGGGACGGTGCAAATCGGGGCCATCACCTGTCCTGCGGAAACTTAATCCTGCGGGCAGCCCCTGCCCTGCCGGGGAGCTCAGCCCTGACAGCTCGGCCCTGGGGGAGCGCAGCCTGCAGCTGAGCCGTGGGGCTCCCGTGGGTGCTGTGGGGAAGGAGAGGGGCCTGGACTGGGCGATGGCAGCGGTGTTTCCCGGCAGGAGGAAGGGGAGAGGCAGCTGCTGGCCAGGGAGGAGCTGGGGATGTCACCAACGGGGCGTGCAGAGGGGTGACCGCTCTCCCGGCTCACCCTGGGTCCTGAGCTGCGCATCCCGCTCTCCCAGTGCTTGTGCCCATCGGCTCCCTGCCAGGCACTTCTGCCCCCGGCCCCTGCGTTGCTGCTCGGCCTGAGCCACAGCTGGGGGCTCTGCACCCCCTGAGCGGAGGGGAGGACGTACCCTGCGGCCCCGCTCCCTCCAGGGGCCTTGGCAGAGTTGGGGCTGTGCTGGGGTCACGCCGGGATGTGTGGAACCCCTCCTGGCAGGTGGAGGGTGAGACTTGTCCCATCCCGTGGAGTGGAAGCTGCTGGCGTGGGGGAACTGGGGCTGATTCTCCTCTTCCTCTTCCTGTTCCCCAGGAAGAAGAGACAAAGCGGCTGCTGGAGCCGGCGACCAGCCCTCCCAACAAGGTGCTGAATGGAGCGGAGCAGAGCTACCACAACCTCCCGTCGGCACGCACCGATGAGCAGGCCATGCTGTCCTCCATCCTCGCCAAAACGGCCATGTGAGCCTTGTGCCGTAACCCCCTCGGGACCAGCGATGACCGTGGGACACGGCGTGCCATCGGACGTGCCGTGGCAGCCTCACCAGGGGTCTGCCTGCACCGGCTGTTAGGTGCAGGGGAAGGGGGAGCTGCGGCAGTGCCCCCCGCATCCCTCTGGCAGCCTGCGTCGGGGCTGGGCTGCCTGAGGACAGCCCCCTCCCTCTGATCTGAGCCCCACGGGGATGCAGAGATGAGACCCTGGGGCTCCCCTCTCCCTGGGGAGGCTGCACCCCAGTGTGCGCAGGGGCGGTGTGGGGTGGGGGCAGCGCCCAGCCTAGCTGGGGGCGCTTTGAGTCGCTCGTGCTCCCTGCTGCTCCCCTGCCTGGCACGGAGGGGCTGGTGCCAACCGGCGCATGTCCCACACGCGGTGTTGCAGCAGCCCCGGGCATCACGCTGCCTTGGGGGGCACGTGGCCAAGCTGTGGCGTGGTCCTCGCCGAGTGCCCAGCTCCTCTCCGAGCCTGGGGCCCGGTACTGGGGCTCCTGGGACGTCTGCCAAGCGCTTAATCTTCGCGGCATGGCGGAGCGTCCTTCCCCACGCAGCTGCATGCCGAGGTCCCTGGGGTACGGGCCAGCCCATGCCGCAGGAGGCTGCAAACCAAACCCTGGCTCCACGCAGCCTCCGTCCTCCGCCTGCCCCGGGCCGGTTGCAGTCCTTGGCGTTTCCTTCCTGGCGAGCAGCCGCTCCAGCCTGGCACGCTTGTGTCTGGCCGACCGGTGCAGCGAATCTGCCCTCGTGGCAGCCCCGAGCTGTCTGCTTTTGCGGTGCCGGAGTCGTGGCTGCCCCCATTGGAGGGGGTCTGCCTGAGACAGGGAGGGGGCTCGGGGGGAGCGACGAGCCCGCAGCGGGACCTGCTGTCTTGTGTCTCCGCAGCAACATCATTGACGTGTCGGCGGCGGATTCCCAGGGCATGGAGCAGCACGAGTACATGGACAGAGCCAGGCAGTACAGGTGGGACCTGCCCTGCGGCCCCCAAAGCCGCGGCCCGGGAGGGCATCAGCAGGGCCTCGGGGGTCTGGGAGGGTGACTCTGTGCCGGGTGAGGCCCACGGCAGTGCCGGCGGCAGAGCCCTCGTCCTGGCAAGGGCGGCTGCGCACAAAGGGCTCCTCTGTTCCCCCGGCACTCGGGGTGGACGGCGGGTGGCTGGATGCGATTGCTCCCGCTTGAAAGGTGGCTGTGTCGGAGAGCTGGAAGCTCCCTCGCGCCTCGGGGAGCGAAGGGGGGTGAGCACCGGGGGTCCCCTGCTCCCCCTCGGTGCTGCTGGCGCCTGGAGGCGCGGCACCCGTCTTCTGCCTGGCCTGGGTCTCCCGCGTCCCGCCGCTCCCCAGGGTGGGCCAACGCTCGCGTCACCGACGCTCGCCACTCTCCCCTCCGCAGCACGCGCCTGGCCATGCTGAGCAACAACCTGACGCACTGGAAGAAGCTCCCGCTGCTGCCGTCTCTGACCAACCAACCGCACCAAGTGCTCGCCAGCGACCCCGTCCCCTTCGCAGACCTGCAGCAGGTGAGGGGCGGGGGGCGAGCTCTGATGCCGGGGCCGATGAAGGATCCTCGCTCTGGGTTGTCTGCGGCAGCCCGGCCACGCCGGAGGGGCCCCGGGCAGGTCCCGGTGGTTGCTCTCGCTGTCTTTAGTTTGGTGCAGCCTTGCCGGGGGAGCACGGACACCACGGACTGTGCCGGGGCTCCCGCGGGCGTGGAGGCGGGAGTGACCGCGATGATGTGGCCGATGCAGAAACATCCCGAGCGTCCTGTAAGGGCTCGTTAGCACTGAAGGCAACGCGCAGTCACGCGTTCCCAGCGCAGTAACCGCGTGCAGGCAGCGCAGGCAGCGGCTCTCTGCTCCTTCCAGTCCCTTCAGAGGATGATCGTTCGTGGCAGCGGGGGGGGTTTGCAGCGCAGGCAGCTCCGCTCCCGGGGAGTCCCGCTGCCACTTCCAGGAAGGAAACGCTCTTCCTCGCAGGCAGGAGCTGCTGCCTTGCCTGTTAAGTGCCCCGGAAAGGCTGGGTCTGCTCCCGGCCGGTTCCCAGCCTGTCCCCAGGGCTGCGGCTTCTGCTCGTGGCGCTTGCGTGCCAGCTGTGGGGTCCAAACAGCGAAGCGGGTTTGAGTGTCGAAGCGTGCGTGGAGAGGAGACTGTCCCTGAGCTGCCAGGAACCCCTCCCCAACAGAGCCAGCCCGGTGTCCCGGCACGTCCCGGCAAGCGGAGGGCGGGAGGGCTGCAGGGCGAGTGCCAGCGGGCGCCACGGTCCGGTGGTGGGTGCTCTGGGATGTGCTGGGGCCGCCGGCCCTGCCGCTCCCTGCGGTGTTTTCCTTGGGAGAACCGCGTTTGCCGGAGCCGCTGCCGATGCCGGCTGCTGTGCTTGCGCCCGCAGGTGTCCCGGATAGCTGCCTACGCCTTCAGCGCGCTCTCACAGATCCGCGTCGACGCCAAAGAAGAACTGGTTGTACAGTTTGGCATCCCCTGAGCCCGCCCTGCAGCACCGCAGCTTCACCAGTTTTGGGTTTTCTTGGTTTGGTTTTGGTTTTTTTCTTCCCTTTTTTGTCTTCATTTTCCCTTCCCTCCCTCCCCGCGGCGCCGCGACAGAACTTGTACAGACACCCGGTTTCCTACTAATCGCCAAGATGCCCGTCGCCGGCGCGTCCACCCCGCCGCGGTACCCGTCGGCGCTGCCCGGAGGCTTTCTCCGGTGGGTGGGTGGGCCCGGGGAGGGGGCCGCGTTTCGCCAGATGCCGCCTTGCGCAGGGATGACCACAAAGGGAAACGCCGGCGTGGGGAGGCCCCGGCGCGGGTCGGCACCGCTGTGCCGGGTCAGGGCAGGCTGGAGCCGGGCTCCCGTGGATGTGACGCTCTGCACGGGACCTGGGGGCTTCTGACACCCTCCCCACTCATTTTTACATGTTCAGACCTTTATTTCGGGTTTGTTTTTCTTTTTTAATTATTATTTTTGGCCACAGTAGATAAACCCACGTTCATCCAGTGCCCGTCTCCTCTGTTCTGCGCCAGCCGTGGTGTGAATGCAGTGGGAGAGCCATGGGGGAGCCGTGCCCTCGTTGGTTTGGGGGGGGGACACACACATCCCCCCAGGGATTTTGGGGAGGGACACGCCCCTGTTCAGGGACAGCTCTTGCCTTTGTGTTCTGGAGCCTCGCTCCAGTTTCCCAGTGGGTTACTGGGACCTACTGGTCCTGCTCCTCCTGGCAAAGGCTCTGAGGGCCAGGCGGTGCCCCCCGGGAGTGCTGTGGGGCAAGGGCTGAGCACTGCTGTGGGGGGTCCCCATCCCTCAGGGCAGCCCCTGGACCCCCCAGCCCTCGCCCGGGTGCTGCTGTGTGGGGCCGATCCCTGGGGGGCCCAGTTTGGCCCAGTTTATAGAAGAACCCCCCCACCCCGTGAGCCCTCCGCTGCCTCTAGCCGCCCCCCAGCCCTGCGCTGTGTTGCTGAGGAGGGGATGGGGCTCCCTGGGGGTCCGGTAATGGGGGTCCATAGGAGGCAGCTGCCCCCCCCCCAGCAGGCAGCTGAGATTGGGGTGAGCCCATGGGGGGGGTCTTTGGGGGCTGCAGGGGTTGAGCCTGGTCCTCTGGGTTGGGTGTGATGGGGGGGCTGTGGGCACAGGGACCCCTGGTACTGCCCAGGGTGTGTGTGTGGGGGGGGGCTGGTGGCACCCAGGGGCTTTCGGGTCCCTCCTGTGTGCCCCAGCTGTGTCACCCTGGGGTGTCACCCTGCCCCCCACGTCCCCTCCAACCCCTACTTCACCGCGGGGCGGGGGCTTGGCATCCCGTGCCCCTCCCCAGGGCTCCCCCTTTCTTCTTGCCACGCTGGGCCCTGGCGGTGGCAGCGTCCTGGCGGTCCTGCCTGGTCACCCCGGTGAAGTCCAGGGAGGTGAGGTGGGGCAGCAGGGACAGCACGTAGCTCCTGGGGGACCGGGGCTTCAGCGGGGTGCGGGGGGCTCTCCCACCCGCTCCCGGGGGGGGGTCGGGGGGTACCTGTAGCCCCTCTGCTCCTCCATGGGGTTCCCGTGCAGCGTGAGGCGGCGCAGCCGTAGCAGGACCCCCAGCTTGTCCACCTCGGCCAGGCTGCCGATGCCATTCCCGTGCAGCTGCAGGCTCTGCAGGGCGCGGAGGGTGGTCAGCACCTGCGGGAACCCCCCCTGCTGTCAGCTGGGGACCCCCCTGCGCCCCAGGGGAACCGGGGCACGGGAAGTGTCCCCCCCACCCCACATACCGGGTCGATGGTGGTCAGGCGGTTGAAGGAGAGGTCGAGCCAGCGGAGCTGCGTGGGGACCACCAGCAGCTGCTCCAGGGCGGGGGGCAGCCCCCCCAGCCCCCCCAGGCTGTTGTTGTTGAGGCGCAGGGCCTGGGGGGGCCGGGGGGGCACGGGGCCGGCGCGGGGCTGTGCTGTTGGCAGCTCTGGGGGAGCGGGGAGGGTGAGGGGGCTGGGGGGGGGAGCAGGGGTCCCGTGAGGGAGTGGGGTCCCCCCGTGGGGAGCGGGGTCCCCCCGTACCCACCCTCGATGGAGCCGATGCGGCAGAAGGAGAAGTCAAGGGGGGGGATGAGCGATGGGTGCTCCCCCCAGGACGGCATCCCCCGCGTGGGGCAGGACCCTGCCTGGCGCTGTGGGGCAGAGTGGGTGTGCGCTGCCCGGGGGGGGGGGGGGGGCTGCGTGTGACACCCCACGCGTGTCTCTGCCCCACCCTGCGCCTCACGTGCACACGCACCCCCTCCACTCCCCCAAGGGTCCTTCCTGGGCCCCTACCCCTGTGGCCCCCTTCCCTCGGCCCCACGCGTGTCCCCGTCCCCTCATCCCCCATCCCCACGCGTGTCCCCGTCCCCTCATCCCCCCATCCCCACGCGTGTCCCCGTCCCCTCATCCCCCCCATCCCCACGCGTGTCCCCGCACCTGCCACAGGCACCTCCTTCCCCCCCCCGCGCCTCGCGCCGCCGTCGCCCCGGCAACCCGCTCCCGGCGTTCCCCGCGGCTCTCGCGAGATCCCAGCTGCGCGCAGGGGCCGCCGGGATTTGTAGTCCGCTCTCGCCGCTCGCCCACGTGACGCGCCCCGCCCCGGCGGCAGCCAATGGGGAGGCGGAGGGGGCGGGTGCCGCCGTTTGAATCGGGGCGGCGGCGGCGGCGACGGGCGGGGGGGGCGGCGGCCCCGGCACGGTACGGGGGGGGGGGGGGGGGGGGGGCGGCACTGGGAGAGCGGGGCCTGGGAGGGAGGGGGCTACCGGGGAGGGGGCGGGGACGCCGGGCTGAGGTTCCCCAGCGGGGGGTGTCTGCGGGCCCGGTGGTTCCCGCAGTCGGGCTGAGGTCTGCGCGGGGGGGGGCACATGGGCCCCGGGTGGGGCCGGTCCCGGTTTCCGCCATCGCGGGGTGACCGGTGTCGGCGGGGCCGAGCCCCGTCCCCCCGCCGGACTTGGAGCTCGACGGAGGAGCCCCGAGAGCCGCCGCCATTTGCCGGCCCTGTGCTGGGCGCCCGCCCCTCCCCCGGGCCCGGATCCCCCCCCCCCCCCGGGAGCCGGCTGGGTGCGTTGCCGGTGAAAGGCCTGAGCGCACCGCGGGCACCCGCTGGCTGCTGCCGCCCCGGCTCCGTTTGCCGGGTCACCTCGCGGTGCCGTGTGTCGAGCCGGCTGCGCTTCGAGCGCACGACGCCCCGGCCGGGCCCGTCCCCCCCTCCCCGACCTGGTGCAGCCCGCGGGGGGCCCCAGCCGCCACCCTGGGGGTCTCCCGACCGGGGCTGGTTCCCGAGGGGCTCCCCAGGGTCTGCGGATCAGCAGCGAGGGACGAGCGGCCCTTCCTCACCCGCTCCCCGCAGCCCCAGGCGGCAGCCGGGCTCCCCGGGGCACGGGGGGGGGGGTCCCGCAGCCCCTTCTGCGGCGTCTCTGCCGGCGGGGGGGTCGCGGCACCGCTCCGGTCCCTGTCGAGTCTGTGCCTGCCGTGGGGGGGGGGGGGAAGGAATTTTTCGGGAGCGAGCCGGAACGTGGCTCCAGCCGGTGATGGGGTGATGGGGCTGGCACCGGGCCCCCCCCTCCCTGCGAGCAGCCGCAGCGGGTCTGTGCCGGCCCCGCCAGCCCTCCGTCACCCGGGGCCTTGACAGGGCGACGGCAGCGAGCGCACCCGTGACCGGGATCGGACGTTGCTCCTTCCCCCGTGGCCGCTTCGGCGGTGGCGGCAGCTTTCTGTGCCGTGCGCCTTTAACGAGCGCGGCCCCGGCGCGGTGACGTGCGGTGGCCCGGGGCCAGGAAGGGGAACGAGCCGCCGCCTGCCAGCCCCGCCAGAGGAGAAGCCCAACAACTTTTCTTTTGTGCGTGGCCGCTGGCTCCCCGGCCCTCCCCGGCTGCCAGCGCTCATGGCGGATTAAACCCCGTGCGCCCCCGGTAAGGCCCGAACAAAGACTTTATCCCTCTTCCTTGTTTGTTTTCAACAGGGCCGGGGAGGAGGAGGAGGAGGAGGGAGGGAGGGAGGGAGGGAGGCGGGCGGGGGAGGCGAAGCTCGCCGTGTCTGCCAGCCCCCACGCCTCGCCGCGGCGTGCGGCTCCCACCCCCGTGTCCTGCGAGCCCCCGAGGTGCGAACCCCCGACTCGCGTCGGGACGCGGGCGGCCGAGTTGCGTTCGCCAACATCCGGGAGCTTGGGCGCTGGGGTGGCGGCCGTGTTGTTGTCGTGTCGTCCCCCCCTCCACCGCCTCCTCCCGTCGCTGTGTGGGGGGCTGCCGTGGGTCGCCCACCCTCCTGGGCCAGCTGCTGGGTGCTGCCTGCAGCAGGGACCACCCCCCCCCCGCCCTGGCACAGCCGGGGGGCTGCGGGCATGTCCCTCGGGCAGGTTGGCACGTCGAACGCTCCGGAGGCGCGGGCTTGCGTAACGCCGTGTTTTGACCGGAGCGGGCGCTGGGGGAAAGCGGCAAAGGACAATGCCGCCGTGGCCGCTGCCTTGGCTCGTCCCCGCTCCCACAGGACCCTTCTCCGCCGACCGTCTGCAGCTCCCGTCCCCGGGGACGCGGCTGGAAAGCCCCCACGGCCGCCGCCGCGCTTTGTGCCGACGTGCCGGGCTTCCCAACCGCTTTCCGGATCCAGGCGTAGCAGGAGCGACGTGTCCCCACAGAGGGTCATGTTGTTGTCTCCGGCGCTCGGCTGACATTGCTGGCGACGAGCCGAGCCTCTCGCCGGGCACCGGCATTTCTGCAGACCGGCTCTGGTAAAACCCAGCCCAGGCGGGCCGTGCTCGGCAGGATGTGGCCCTCCGCGGCGGGAGTCTGCGTTCAGTGTGTTTTGCCTGGAGGCTTCAGGTGGATCTTTGGGGAGAGGTCCTGGCCCGGGCACGCTGCACCCCGGTTGCAGGGCTGGAGGGGTGGTGGGTGCCGGGAGGCTGTGTGCCGCGGGGCAGAGGAGCTGGTTTGTAGCCAAAGTGGAGGAAGCACCCGTCCCACCGAGGCTCCTGTGCTTCCCAGCCCAGCTCGTGGAGCTGGGGGTGCTCTGTGTCCCCCAAAAGCCCGGTGGTCGTGGTGTGCTGGGCGCTCCTGGGAACGGCTGCGGATCCCAGCCGGGCTCCTGGCCCATTGCGGCGGGGGGGTGTCAGGGTGCAATACGGGGCGAGAGCTGAGGAGCACCCTCCCCATCTGGGTGATTTTTTTGGCAGGGGCCCCGGTCCGCCCCCACCTCTGCCCAGGTCTGCTCCCAGCAGCTCCCTCGCCGGGAGGGTTGCCGAGATGGCACTGGGGACAGCCGGCGCAGAGGCAAAGGTCGCTGCGGAGGGGACCTGGCGGCGATCCCGCATCCCGGGGGCAGCGGGACGGCTCGTCCCAGCTCCCACCCTGCACGGCGATGCCCAGGGGCTCCCCCCACCCCGGCAGGTGGTTCTCCTTGGTGCCGGCAGCAGTGGGAAGGGGAGCTGGCAGCGCTCCGATAGCTTGGCTGCTGCCTCGCTGGGCTCGTTTGGGGCTGGGTGACCTTTGCAGGCTCCTTCCAGCCTCCGTGGCCGTGTCCCGGGCAGGGGCAGAGCGGGCAGGCTGCCTGCCCCCAGGGTCCCAGCAGCTGGGGGCGGTGGGGAGGTGTTGGGGCTGGTGGCTGCGTGGCTGGGAGGAAGGCAGAGCTGCGGCAGGCAGTGCCCCTGGGGGCTCAGCCCCTTCCCGGCCACAGCCAGCTCCAGACCCCCGGCTGCCTGGGCTCCCTCCTTTTTCTTTCTTTTTTTTTTTTTTTTTTTTTTTAAGTTTCCTTCCCTGTGAGCTCCACGGGAGATCCCTCCCCCTGCCAAGGCCTGGCAGCCCATGCTCCCCACAGCTCCGTGGCCGGAGCCGGTTGTGCTGCCCGGTTTGGGTGCTTGTTTGCCACCGGTCCCCCCTGCTCCCCAAGGCCATGCCACAATCTGTGGCTGCTTCGTCCCACGGGGACGGCTGCCTCTCGGGATTTTCTTCCTGCTCTCGCCCATCCCGCTGGACCGTGGCGGCTCTTGGCATGGCACTCCTATGCATGCTGGGTTTTGTGCTTTGAACCACACTGTCTCGCTCTAAAGTTGCTGTTCGTGTTTTCTAGAGGGAGGCAAAGTTTCCCGGGATGCTGGCAGTGCCGGCAGCAATGCCGGTGCTTGGCCATGACCGGCAGTAGGGGCAACGCTATCCCTGGGTGGGCAGCAGGTGCCGGTGAGCTGCCAGCCCCGGTGCCAGGAGCCTGCTGGATGCCCAGGTCAGGCACAGCCGTGGAGGTGGCCCATGGCGAGGCAGCTGGGCAGGATCCCTCGGGATGACGGCAGCCGCTGGTGACGGCTGGCCTGAGCCACGACCGGTTGTTTTGTGCTGCCACGGTGTGACCTGAAAGACAGGCCTGATGGGACGCTGCCCTCCTCCCCGGGGGGCCGGGGCTGAAACTGATGGCGAGGGGCATCTGCCTGGGCACGGGGGGTGAGTGGGCTCCCGGCGTGCCAGGCCTTTAAATTTCTCTTTAAAGAAATTTGAGAGAAGTTTGGGGGCGAAGGAGAGAAGGAGGCACGAGGAGCCTGAGCAGCGCTTTTCCCTGGAGCCTTGCTCGTCGGGATCCCGACCTCCGGGGATAGACCCTGGGGGGCTGCGGGAGGGGACCCGGCTGCTGCTCGGCTGTGCCACTCGGTGCCGGCTGCGTATCAGGAGGTTGTCGGCTGCTCACCTCCATCCAACCCCCAGCCTGCCAGGCACGGAGGGTAGATCCTGCCTTGACGGAAACGAATGCCTGGCGCTGTGTGCAAGCCGTAAATTAATGTAATTACTATGTTTGGCCTTAATTGCCTTTTTTTTTTTTTTCTCCCTTTGTTGATGTTCCTAGGTCCGGGCAGTGACCTGGCAGCCTCGCAAAGATGCCTCTTCACGGCGCGAGAGCTGCGGCTCTCCTCGCTTGGGTAAAGCCTCCCTCTCCTCTGCCGTAGCTTGCTCCATAGGGGGTTGTGCTGCCCGGGTGGGTCCTGGCTGCCGCTGGCAACGCCGGCTCCTTGGGGACACGGGGCCGGTCAAGGGAGGGATTGTGGCTGGGACAGGTCCCGCAGCAGCCCAGTCCCGGCTGTTCCCGGGCAGGTGGGTGTTTGCAGGAGAAGCCTTGCTCACCCTTCCTGTTGGGTAACCAGAAATGCCGGAACAGCTTGGTCCGGCTGTGGAAACTGCCCGGGAGCCGGAGCTGAGCCTGGAGCAGGCAGCAGCTTGGGAAGCAGCAGCAGGACCGTAAAGGGGCTGCTGGATCTGCCTTGCAAAGCATTGCGGCGTGATAAACGAGCCCTGGGCCAGCCTGCCTGGCTGTGGAGCCGTGGGGATGGTGGTCGGGAGGGCTGGCTCTGCTCTCGCACCCAGGCGGGTCTCGCTGTCCCCTGCCAGGACTGGGAGGTGGCGGGTGGCATGGCATGGCACAGTGTTGGCTTCTGCCTTCTCACCATCTCACCCCCTTTCTAGGTGAACAGCACAAAAGTTTGTGTCGATCCCCTCGATGATCTATCCCAGCTCCAGGACTGTGGCGTCTTCATCAGGATCATCAACAAGATGTGAGTACGGGCTGCCGGGGCTCCCGGGATGTTCCTCCTCTGGCAGAGCCGGGACTGGATCTCCGGCTCCTCGGTGCAAGGCTCTGGCAAAGCGCAGCACCTGCGTAAGCGGCGCTTGCCATCGGGCTGCTCTAGCTGGGAGGGGGTCTGCTCCCCTGCCCACCCCACAGCCCTGCAGGCAGGGGCTGCCTGTTGCCTGGCTGGGGTCTGCCTGCAGAGCACCGGGCAGAGCTGTCAGGCCCCGTGGAGCCACCCAGGTAGGATTTTGGGCAGAGTTTCTGGTTTTTGAGGCCTGCTGTCACACCTGGCACCGACGTCTGGGCTTGCTCCTAGCGTTGAAGCAAAGAGCCGGGCACTAATGCCAGCGGCGTGGGGGCTCCCGGAGCCGCACAGGAGATGTTTTGTTTCCGTGAATGCTGCCCAGGTGAGGAAACAGCCTGGCCACTTTTCCCAAGGCACAACCTCGGGATCCCAAGGGAGCCTTGGGTCTGTAAAGCAGCTTAAAGACTGACAGCTCCTGCCCCACGGAGCGCTCCCGTTCTCTGGGGATGGCAGGCTGCTTCCGAGTACGATACGGGCAGGACGGAGCCTGTTTGCTCTGTCCCGAGACCCGAGGTTGCTGGGCAGGGCTGGGAGGAATGCTTCCATGCCAGGAGCCGCATTCGTTGCCTGTGAGCAAGGGTGATTAAAACCTGCAAGCCGTAATGGGCATTGGAGCTAGGACCGAGCACGCTCCGCTCCGGCTGTGCGTCCTTAACGAATTGGCGAGGCAAATTGGGAGGGCGTGAGGCTGCCGCTCGGCACCGAGCGTAGCGTTGCTTTCAAACCCTTTCGGCGGGAGGCTCTGTGGGAGCCTGTCTGCTATAATTACCTCCCGCGCGGTGTAACGAGAGCCCGCTCGGAGCAGGGATCTGCCTGCGGTGGGTGGGTGGGGAGGAAGGAGCCGCCTGCGCCGGGGATATATTTAGTCAGACCTGGTTAATCTCCTGGGCCTGTGCTCCAGCTCAGATTAGCCGGGATCACCAGTGGTGTGTGCTCGCTAGACAGGCCTGACCGTAGCGTGATAAGCGGGGTGGCAGCGGGGCGGACAGCGGCAGCCGGCTGAGTGCTGGAGCTCCCGGCAAGCACCAGGGGATGGGCTGGGAAATCCGTGGGGATGAGGAAATCCTTGTGCTGGCCCATTCCCCAGGCAGGGTCTCTGCTTTCAGCACCCTGGGAGTAACTGGAGGTACCAAGGCAGTGCCGGTCAAGCACGGCTGGCTTGGGTTTTGGGTGCACAGTCTCTGTTTGAACTGGTGGCTGTTGAGGAAGAGCGTGGTCTCAAATAAGAGCTGCAAGAGGCAGCTTCAGCACCCCCCCCGCCCCCCCCAAATCCAGCGTGGGCTCCCGGGCAGCGACCTGGAGGGGAGCTGGGTCCGTGTGTCTCCAGAACGCTGTTTCCCACCAACGTTTTGCAATAGCAAGAAAAATGCCCAGCTCCAGGTGCGACCCCTGGCCCCCACCGTGCCTCCCCGGCTGGCGGGGACGCCGCCAGCTCCCTCTGCCGCGCCGGATGCCAGGGCTGGCAGGCAGAGGAGGAAGCGGTGGAGGCCGGCAGCGCTCTGGCACACTCACTGGGGGGGGTGGCTGGCTGCCCGGCTCCGGCTGCTCACCAAACGCAGCCATGTTTGTCGGGGCTGCAGGGAGCATCTGTGCCTGCTCCCGGGCACGGCGTGGTTGGCTTTTGCTTCGCCGCCCGCCCTGGCACGGGGATGTAGGGCAGACCGGCGCAGGGTTGCCCCCAGAGCCAGCCCCTCGTTCAGCAAGCTCTGCTGCCAAAAAAGCACCGTTCGTTTAATCCCCCGGCAAAGCATTAACGCAACCCGTGCACTCTTCTAGCCACAGGAGCGAGGAGGGGGAGTCTGTGCTGGAGCAGCCGCTGCCGGAGAGGATCTCCTTCATCCGCGGCTTCCTGCAGAGTAAGAACCTCCACCGGCACTGGGGGAAACGGCTGCCCCTGCTCGGTGCCCCCCACCCCTGTGGGGGTCTGCTCTTGTGTCAGCAGGCCCCCCCCTCCCCTGAGCGACCCCCCACCGCATCGGCAGCTTCACGAGGCGCAGGCAGAGCGGCCCCGGCCCTGCGGCAGCGTGTGGGAAGGGAACTTTCCCGATGGAAATCCCTGCCAGAGCCCGGGCTTGGTGCAAAGGAGGTCCAGGGGTGAAGGGCAGGGTGCTGTGGCTGCGCCGGTGACGCAGTTTTGGGGTGGCATTCCTGGCCTCAAGCTGCTCAAATCCCACTGGGAAACCTTTACCCGAGCAGGAATCCTGGGAGGGGAAATGAGAAATATCTGGCACTTTTGCTCGGAGATGCCATATCCCACCTCGTGTCCCGCTCCCATAGATGGGACTCGGTTTGCGCTGGTGGCGGAGGAGCACAAGGCGCAGAGAAATGCTGGGGGGGGGGAAAGCTGGGACCAGGGGTTACGTTGCTGGGGGGGTGAAAACAAAAAGCCCAGCAGACGCTGAGCACCAGGGACTCAGCTCTGGACCCCAGCCCACCCTCTGCCTCCCTGCCTGTGCCCCTTCTCTTTGGGGGTGCACCACGGTGCCCCCCAGCCCGTCACCCCAGAGGACAGACATGTGCCATGGGCCAGCAGGCAGCATACCTGGTGGCTCCCACGTGACTGGGAATCCTGCTTCATATTGCAGAGCACTGCAAGCACAAATCAGCTGCGGAGAACCTGTTCTCGGCACAGAAGCTGCTGGAGGGAGAGGAGCTGGCGTTGGCCAAGGTAACCGCAGGGCGCGCTGCATTCCTGGCCGGCACCGGTGACCAACGTGGGGTTGGTGACGCTCACCTGCCTCGTTTCAGGTGGCCGTGCTGCTTCTGTATCACACCTCCATGAGCTGCAAGAACCCTGGGGACTGGAATGAGTTTGACTACAAGACCCAGGTAATCCCTTCTGGGTCCCTGCTCCAGGCCGGGGGCACGGGGGGAAGCGGAGGTGCCTTTTTGGGGGTGCTCTGAGACCTGCCCTCGTGTTTCCCCTTGAAAGATGGCGCGGGGCGGGTGCTGCGGTGCTCTGGCAATTGAAGGCTTATGACGGCGAGTGTGGGCTCCTGCCAGTGCAGGCAGGGAGCTGCCCCTCGCCAGGAATGGCCGGGGTGGATGCCTGCCTGAGCCCGCTGTGGTCGCTGCCTGGCCAGCGCCACGTTCTACCTGCGAACCGGCAGAGCTGCTGACCCCGTGGCTCCTCTGACACAGGTTGAGCTGGCATCGATCCTCAAATTTGTGCTGGACAACGAGGAGAGCCTGAATGAGAATCTGGAGACGTTTCTGCAGAGGAAAGGTGAGCGCCGGGCCCTGGCTGCCTGTGCCGTGGCACCAGCCCCGAGTAACAGGGCAAACCTCGAGCAGGCAGAGCAGGCGTCGGGCACGCTTTTCTCCTAGCCAGCACCGATGCAGCACCCTGGTAAGGCTGAAGGGTTAACGCGTCTGCTGATGTAATGTCCAAGTGCCGGCTCGGAGCGGGACAGACACAGTCCCTAACCTTGTGGAGAGCAGCAGTGTGGGATGCCGGGAGAGCTGAGCAGTGCTGGCATCATCCTGTACAGCTCCCGTGCCAGCGGCACCTAACCCGACCCTTTTCTAGAGCATAAAAACATTCAGTTTTCCCCCGTTTGTGCTGCTGTGAACCATCAGCACTAACACCGTGCAGATCCCCCCACCCCAGGACTGAGCACTACGACACGATCCCGTGTAAACTCTAAGAGTAGAGCTGCCTCCTGCCTGCTGGGCTCTCCCCGCTCGGCAGCACCCCGGCCTTTGTGGCACACGCTGCTGAAATGCGCTTTCCCCGGAGCAGCGAGGCGGGTGGGATGCCGGCAGTGCCGGGGCAGGACCGGGGCAGGATGGGGATGTAAGGCAGGTTGATGGTTTTCTCGGCCGGGCTGATCCGTCCCCTCTGGAATTTGCGGTTCCTGCGCATCGGGGATTGCAGCTGCTAACCTGACCCTCCCTTCTGGTATTAACGTGAAGATTGCAGCCTGCTTCTTGTTTGTGATTTCCAGCGCCGCTGTCCTCGTCCAGCAGCAGCTCCGAGGAGCACTCCCTGCTGCTCTCCCTCCCGCAGAAGCGAGAGGTGCGTTTCCTGGAGCTGCAGAAGATTGCCTCCTCCTCCGGCGCCAACAAGTACGTGTCCCCAGCCCCTGGGCTGCCGGGGGGGGATGTGGGGACGGGGGGACCGACAGGGCGGCTTCTGGGACCTGGAGATGTCACTGGGCTGTTCGCTGGCTTGACGGAGACCCCCTTTCTGCCGGGCTGCTGTCCTGTCGCAAACTCCTCAGGCCTGACACGGGGATGTGGGGTGAGGTCGGGCTGTAATTAGCTCTTTTTAGCCCAGCTCGTTTCAGCCTAACGAGCGCAGACACTTCCCAGAGCAGCTTGCAGTCCTCCCCTGTCTTGGGGTGGGTTCGGGGGGACCAGGCTCACGTCGCTGCTGGGCGTCAGGCACCAAGTGCTGACACAGTTTCTCTCTAGCAAGCTGAGTGCTCTGCGGTGGGGCTCTGGCGTAGAGGGAGCTGGACGCTTTGCCCCCGGCCCGGCGGTGCTTTTGTACCCGCGTGCCAGGCGGTTGGAGGCTGGTGTTAGCGTGGTCAGGATGAGGAGAGCAGCCTGTCTGCTCGGGTGACGCGGCATCAGTTACCGCTCTGAACCCCCCCCGTGATGGGGGAACCGGAGCGGGTCTGGCTGCACGGGGAGGGACCGTGCCCTGCCGTTGGCTCTGGATAACCGAGTTAGGCGGCGTGCCTCTCCGCAGCATGCTCCCCGGCCCTCCGTCCTCACCCATGGGGGACGTCATGCAGACCCCCCAGTTCCAGCTGCGACGGCTGAAGAAGCAGCTGGCTGTTGAGAGAGAGAACCGGGACGAGCTGGAGGTGGAGCTGGCAGAGAATCGCAAACTCATCACGGAGAAGGGTTAGTCGCCAGTGGGACGTCGTGGGGCACGGGGGGGGGGGGCTCTCTGGGGCCGAGACTTCACCGGGATTCTGTGACTTTCCGTTGTGGTTTTGACTCCACCACGCGTGGTCCATCCTGCCAGGCCCCAAGTGAGGAACGCAGCTCGTGGCTTTGAGGCCTTTCTGCTTTCCAGAGAGGAGGGGGCAGCTTGGGGTTTGCTGTGCCTTGCTCCGTGGCAGGCCACGGGGACCCTTGCCTGTGAATCTGGAACGAAGCGTGACGCAGAAAGCCTTGCTGATGGGAGCCCAGACCGCTCCAACGCTGTCGTAACAACCCTCGGCATCTCTCGGAGGTGGCCGTTTGTCCCCCTGCCAGATGATTTGGAGCACGCTGGCAGGCGAAGGAGTCTCGCCATCCGCATCTGAAATGCTCTCCGCCCTGGGGATTTCCCCAGGTGCACACAGAGCCTGCAGGTTCCTTCTTCCCTCTCCCATTCCATTACATATCCTGGGCAACAAAAGCCCAACTGAAGCGGCGCCTGTGCCTGGCAGCGGTGCTGGCTGCCCGGCTCTTCCGTGTCCTGCTGCAAAGGGTTTCTGCATGGTGGCTGCTCACCAGCTTGGGAGAAGGACAGACATCCTCCACTGTGCTGTTTGGGGGGTCTGGGTGACATAAAAAGACGGTAACGGGCCCTTTCTCACTGCCCTCCCCAGAGGCTCAGATCACCATGATGCAGCAGCGGATCGACCGCTTGGCTCTGCTCAACGAGAAGCAAGCTGCAGACCAGCTGGAGCCCAAGGAAATGGAGGAGCTCAGGGAGAAGAACGAGAGGTAATCCTCCTGGGATGTCCCCTCCTTCCTCCTAGGCCGGTCCTTGTGTCGTGGTTTAGGCCCAGCCGGTAGCTGGGTGCCACGCGGCCGCTCACTCAGCCCTCCCCCAGCGGGATGGGAGAGGAGAAGTATAACGAAAGGCTTGGGTCGAGATAAGGACAGGGGGAGATCACTCACTAATTACCGTCACGAGCAAAACAGGCTGAATGTAGAGAGGAGATTCATCTAATTTATTACTAGGCAAAACAGAGTAGAGCAGTGAGAAAATACAATCAAGTCTTAAAACACCTCCCCCCACCCCTCCCATCTTCTCGGGCTCAACTTCACTCCCGGCTTCAACCTTCCCCCCCTCAGCGGCACAAGGGGGCAGGGAATGGGGGTTGTGGTCAGTTCAGCACACGGTGTCTCTGCCGCTTCTTTGTCCTCAGGGGGAGGACTCCTCTCAACATTCCCCTGCTCCAACATGGAGTCTCTCCCACGGGCTACAGTCCTTCACGAACTGCTCCAGAGTGGGTCTCTCCCACAGGGTGCAGACCTTCAGGAGCAGACTGCTCCAGCGTGGGGTCTCTCCCACGGGGTGCAGACCTTCAGGAGCAAACTGCTCCAGCGTGGGTCCCCCACGGGGTCACAAGTCCTGCCAGCAAACCTGCCCTGGCGTGGGCTCCCCTCTTCACGGGTCCACTGGTCCGGCCTGGAACTTGCTCCAGCGTGGGCTTCCCACAGGCCGCAGCCTCCTTCAGGTGCCTCCACCTGCTCCAGCATGGGGTCCTCCACGGGCTGCAGGTGGAATCTCTACACCCCCTCATCCTTCCTCCACGGGCTGCAGGTGGAATCTCTACACCCCCTCATCCTTCCTCCATGGGCTGCAGGGGGAATCTCTACACCCCCTCATCCTTCCTCCATGGGCTGCAGGGGGACAGCCTGCTTCACCATGGCCTTCACCACGGGCTGCAGGGCGATCTCTGCTCCGGCACCTGGAGCTCCTCCTCCCCCTCCATCTGCACTGACCTTGGTGTCTGCAGAGTTTCTTACATCTTCTCACTCCTCTCTCCGGCTGCAAAAGTTTCCTTTAACTCCTTTGTTTTCCTTCTTAAATATGTTATCACAGAGGCGCTGATTGGCTTGGCCTTGGCCAGGGGCGGATCCATCTTGGAGCCGGCTGGCATTGGCTCTGTCAGACACAGGGGGAGCTTCTAGCAGCTTCTCACAGAAGCCACCCCTGTAGCCCCCCCCTGCTACCAAAACCTTGCCACACAGAACCCAACACACCTTGTCACTCCCACCTCCCCAGACTCTGTGTTGTCTGTCTCTTCCCCAGCAATGCACAAAACAGGCGAGGGCAAAACTTCCTCTTGTCCTCTTCTGCCTCCTCTGCAGCTGCAGCCTCTGGAGGAGATGGCTTCAGCGGTCATAGAATCAGGGAAGGGTTTGGGTTGGAAGGACCTCACAGCCCATCCAGTTCCACCCCCCTTGAATACTGCCAGGGAGCCAGGGGCAGCCACAGCTTCTCGGGGCAACCTGTGCCAGGGCCTCAGCACCCTCACAGGGAAGGATTTCTGCCTCACATCCCATCTCCATCTCCCCTCCTGCAGCTTCAGGCCATTCCCCTTGGCCTGTCACTCCCTGCCCTTGGCACCAGCCCCTCTCCAGCTTTCCTGGAGCCCCTGCAGGGACTGGAAGGGGCTCTAAGGTCTCCCCGCAGCCTTCTCTTCTCCAGGCTGAACCACCCCAACTCTCTCAGCCTGAGGTCTCCAGAGCAGAGGTGCTCCAGCCCTCGCATCATCTCCGTGGCCTCCTCTGGACTCGCTCCAACAGCTCCGTGTCCTTCTTGTGCTGGGGACCCCCGAGCTGGACGCAGCACTGCAGGGGGGTCTCACCAGAGGGGAGCAGAGGGGCAGAATCCCCTCCCTCGACCTGCTGGTCACGCTGCTGGACACGCAGCCCAGGACACGGTTGTGCCAGCCGGCATGCTGCTCCTCGTGGTCAGGGTGATTGCAGCCCGTAGCCCGTTTTTACTGCAGCAGGCAGGGAGCCGGTCCCCACCCCTGCAGTGTGTTCTGAACGCCCGATCCTTCCTCGAATCCCAGCACGACTGTCCCTGTGGGGGGAAAAGGTGGTGCTGCAGGTCAGTCTGCGCTGCATTCCCCGCACTGGGACAGGCTCTGTGTCGCAGAAAGCTTTCAGGGTGATACCGGAGCTCCTGACCCCGGCCCCTTCCCCAGCTGCCAGCCCTCCAGTTCGATCCAGTTTGATTGGATCCAAACTGGGCTGTGTCGCGCACTTGAATTCTGTCGCCTGCCACGCTGCGTCCCCATCTTCGCCCTGTCCCTTCACGGCGAGGTGTTTACTTGGGCAGGAGGCCCAGCCTCCGCTGGCAGGTGCCCTGCCTTTTTTTGTCCTTTCCTCACTTATTTCACTTTGCAGAGGGGTGGCTGGAGTCCTGCAGCTCCCTCTGCCCTCACATCAGAGAGGTTGGACTCGTGCAAAGCACAAATGTCACTTATTTGCTCCACTTTGCGACGTATTGGGACCCAGTTTAGAGCTGCATTTACGATAGTTTCTCACCACGGCACAGAGGTAGCTTGGTACCTCAGTTTCCTCAGCAGCATCGGTCCCCAGTGACATCTTCACCTGCCTTGGGCTTGCACGCCCCGCTTTAACGACCTCCTCTCCCGCAGCCTGATGGTGCGCTTGCACGAGGCCCTCAAGCAGTGCCAGGACCTGAAGACTGAGAAAGGTCAGATGGACCGAAAAATCAATCAGCTCTCCGAGGAGAACGGGGATCTTTCCTTCAAGGTATGGGCCACGTGTCCTCTCTGCATCCCCACAGCCCAGTCCTTCATGTGGGACCCAGGGGGAGGATTTGATGGTGGTGCCGGACGCTGGGCTGCTTACGGCTCTGCCACGGGTATCGTGCGGCCTTGACCCAGTGACCGAACCTGCTTTGGGCTCCAGATCCCGATCCAAAGGGGAACCGCCCAGGGCGTGAGCACCCGGGGCCTGGGATGTCCGTGGATGCTGTGGTGCTCGGGAGCGGGGAGCGGAGCTGAGCCGAGCCCTGGGCAGCGTGGGCGCGCTCTGACCCTCCTCTGGGACGGGTGGTTTTCCCTTTGCAGTTGCGGGAGATCGCCAGCCACTTGGTCCAGCTGCAGGAAGCCCTGAACGAGCTCTCAGAGGAGCACAACGCGGCCCTGGCGCAGTCGCAGGAAAAGCAGGGGCAGCTGGAGAGCGAGCTGCGTGCTGCCCTGCAGGAGAAGGTAAAGGGGGGCCGGGGTCCCGCTCTGCTGCACCCACAGCCCGGGCTGGCTCATGCGCTGTGGGCAGGGTGGAGCGGGCAGGAGCCTCCTGCCCGTCTGTGCCGGCACACGGAGAGGCTGTGCAAGAGCTGGCTCCGGCGGGGAGCCTCTCCCTGCTCCTGGGAAGGGTTCTCCATGGCGGGACAGGCTGCTGCCCTCGCAGCGAGGAGAGGTCTGGAGCCTGCCGAGACAAAGCTGCCCGAGAGCTTGGCGTGGACTAACGCTGGGTGACCGCACGTCTCCTGGCTCAGTTCACTTGTCCTGTGCTCAGTCCCATGTTCCTATCCGCAGAAATGCTCGGAAGAGAAGATTGAGATTCTCCAGGGGAAGATCTCTCTGCTGGAGGATCAGCTGGCCAAGCTGGGGGACTGCAGTGCTCAGGAGAAGGGAGAGGTCATGGGGGACATCCTGAAGGTACGGCCGGGTCTGGCTCCTGGCAACGCTCGGATGGAAAACTCCTCCAGCTGGGGAGAGCTGTGGGTGCTGGGGGGATGCGTGGCAAAGCTGTGTGGGGCAGAGCTGGCCGCTCTCCGCTGTTGGATGCGGGTCGTGGGGCTGAGTGCTCTGTGGGAGCCCCTGTAGTGCCGAATTTGGGAATACCGCTCCCGGGTAGCTGCTGGCTCCCCCAGGCTCCGTACCACGGGTTGGTTGTGGAGGGAGCAGCTCCTGCACGGTGAGAAAAGGTGTTTGGTCCCAGAGAGCGGAGTGGCACGAGGCTGAGGGGAACGTGGGGTGCGCTGGGGGTGCTGGGAGGGGAGGCAGGGGCCGGGCAGCTCCCGCTGGGACACAGCGCATGGGTCCCCAGTGAGAGCGTTGGATGCAGCTCGAGTAACTCTTGGAGTGTGTGTTTTGTTCCCTCCCTCCTCTTCTCTCTGCAGCTGGAAGAGCTGAAGCAGGAGGTGTCCAGCCTCACCGCTAAAGGGGCCGAGCTCCAGGCCACCGTCCTGCGGCTGGAGGAGGAGAAGCAGCTGCGGGAGTCAGCCCTGCAGTCCGAACGCGGCCGCTTTGAGGAGGAGAAGCAGCAGCTGGGCGGCCTCGTCGCCAACCTCCAGAGCTCCCTCTCCGAGAGCCACCGGGCCAGGGAGAGGCTGGAGCAGGACCTGCGGGCACGGGAGGCTGAGGCCGGGCGGCTGGCTGCCCTCGATGCCCAACACGAGAAGACCCTCCGGGAGAGGGACTCTGCCCTGCAGCAGCTCCAGCACCTGCGGGAGGCCAACGCGTCCCTGAGCAGCCAGCTGCAGGCCATGGCGCAGGCCCAGGACGCCAGCCAGGCCGCCTCAGCGGAGGAGAAGGCCGAGCTGAGCCGCAAGGTCAGCGAGCTGGAAGCCAGGATCCTGGAGCTCGGTGCCCAGCGGCAGCAGGGAGTGGCAGAGGGGCTGAAAGCCCAGCTGCGGGAGCTGGAGGGCAGGCTGAAGGAGAGCCAGCAGAGGCTGGCCGAGAGGGAGAGGCTGGCCCGGGAGAACACCCGTCTGCAGGAGAGGCTGCTCTTCCTGGAGGAATCTCTGCGGAACACCGAGGGCATCCTGGAGGATGAGAAGAGGCGGGCGGCTGAGAGCCTGGAGGGCAGCCTGGCCAGGATTGCTGAGCTGGAGGCGGAGAGGCAGCAGCTGGTGCAGGGCCGGGAGCCAGGTCTGCAGGAGCGGGGCGAGGAGCCGGCCAAGTGCCGGACGCTGGAGGAGAGCCGGGAGAAGGCGATGGGAGCCTCCCTCGCTGCCCGAGGGGAGGACGGAGAGCACGGGCGGCTGGAGGAGGAGATGCGGGTGCTGAGCCGGGAGCATGGCCGGGCCTGCCAGCAGCTGCAGGCCGAGCAGGAGAAGGCGGCCGCGCTGGAGGCCCGGATAGGGCGCCTGGCCGCTGAGCACCAGGAGAGGCTGGCCGCTCTCCAGGCCGACCTGTCTGGCGCCCGGGCGTGGGCGAAGGAGAAGGAGGGCGAGGAGCAGAAGCTGAAGGCCGAGGTCTCTTCCCTGCGGGAACAGATGGCCGTCGCGGAGCAAGCTGCGGCCCAGCGCGCGGCCGGGCTGGAGGCGGATGCACGGAGAGCTGCCGAGGCGCTGGAGGGGGTCTCCCAGCAGCTCTCCCAGGAGAAGCTCAAATCCAAGGAGCTGGAAGCCGCCGTGGAGCGGCTGCGGAGCACGGAGGCCGAGCTCTCCAGGGCAGCCGCTGTCGGCAGGCAGCGGGAGCTGGAGGTGGAGGTGGAGGTGGAGAAGCTGTCCGGGGAGGTGACCCTGCTGGGCTCCAGGTTGGAGGAGACGCTGCGGGAGCACCGGCGGGACCTGGTGCACTGGGAGGAGGAAGCCGAACGCCTGCGGCAGGAGACGGAACGGGCCAAAGCGGACTGCGCCGCCGAGCGAGCCCGCAAGGCAGAGCTGGAGGCGCAGCTGCAGAACTCCCTCAACGAGCAGAGGGTGGAGCGGTCGGTGCACCGGGAGGAGCTGGCCCGGTCCCGGGGGCTGGTGGAGGAGAAGGAGGGGGAGCTGGAGGAGCTCCGTCGGAAAAACGTCTCGCAGGGTGAGGAGCTGAGGGACCTGCAGAAGACGGTCAGCAAGCTGAAAGGAGAGCTCGCCTCAGCGGAGGCGGCCAAGGAGCGGGTGCCCAAGGTGGACAACGAGCTGCAGGGCTCCTCGGAGGCCGCCCGGAGCAGGGACGCAGAGGGGGACAGCGGCAAGGCTACCTGCTCGAAGGAGATGTTCCTCAAAAGCTCGGAGGAGAAGAGCCGTCACAGGGAGCAGGAATCCAGCTCGAGTCGAGACCTTTACCAGGAGAAGCTGAAGGAGACCCAGGCGCTTCGTTTGCAAGTGGAGGAGCTGGAGCAGCAGTGCAGGGAGCAGCAGGAGGCTATGGCCGCCCTCGAGCGAGCGGCGACCGAGGCGGCGAGAGCGGAGCAAGCGGAGCTTGAGGCCTCGAGGAGGGAAGCGGCCCAGCAGAAGGAGAAGGCGTCAGAGCTGCAGAAGCTGTTGGAGGCCTCGAGGTCGGCGCAGGCTCTGCACAACGGCACCGTGGAGGCCCTGCGGAAGGAGCTGCAGGAGAAGGGCAGGGAGCTGATGCAGAGCAAAACCGCCATCGCCGCCGCTGAGAAGGAGCTGGCGTCCCTCCGCTCCGCGGCGCAGGAGAAGGGCAGGTCAGAAGAGAGCTGGAAGGAGCAAGTGTCCCAGTGCGTCCAGGAAATGGAAAGGAAGAACAGCCTGATCGGCAGCCTGGAGCACGAGGTCTCCATCCTCCATCGGCAGGTGACGGAGAAGGAGGGGGAGAGCAAGGAGCTGAAGCGCCTGATCGTCGCTGAGTCGGAGAAGAGCAAGAAGCTGGAGGAGAGGCTGCGGGTGCTGCAGACGGAGATGGCCACCGCCGCCTCCCGGGCGGCCGAGAGGTGCTCGCTCATGAAGGTGGAGGTGCAGCGGTGCCAGGAGGAGATGGAGAAGCAGCGGTTGGCCATCGAGGCCCTGAAGAGGGACCGCCATTGCCAGAGCGAGCGGGAGGACGAGCTGCGCCAGGAGGTGAAGGTCTGCCAGGACAAGTGCCTCCAGAAGGAGCAGCTCCTCGCCACCCTGCAGCAGGAGCTCGGCAGCGCCCAGGCGCTCGCCGGGGAGCTGCCGGCGCTGAAACACCTTTGCCAGCAGCTGCAGGCTGAGCGCGCCTCCCTGGAGAGCCAGCATCGCCAGGACCTGGAGCAGAGCGCGAAAGCCCTGGCCGCTCTGCGAACGGAGCTGGCGCGGGCCAAGCTGGAGGCAGCCGAGGTGCCCTCCCTGCGGGAGCGGTCGGCGGAGCAGGACCGGGCTGTCCAGCGGCTGCAGGCGGAGGCGGCGGAGCAGGCGGCGCGGCTGGCGGGGCTGCAGCAGGCCAACGCTCGGCTGGCCGAGGAGAACCGGGGGCTCGGCGAGAGCCGGAGCCGCGGGCAGCAGCGGCTCGAGACGGAGCTGGGCCAGGCCAGGGAGCGGCACGCGCGGGAGCTGGAGCGGCTGCGGTCGGCGTCGGAGGAGCTGGTGGCTGGCAGCCGGCAGGAGGTCGAGGAGGCGGCGCGGAAGCTGGAGGCGATGAGTAACGAGTACGAGAGCAGCAAGGCGGCGGCGCTGGAGGAGAGGAGGAAGCTGCTGGAGGAGAGGCAGAGGCTGACGGCTCAGGTAGGGGCTCCTGCGACCTCCCTGCCGGGTGGGCTGCGGGCGGAGGGAACCCCCTGGGAAAAGGGGCGCTTTCGGTCTCCTGTGCACCCCTGGATCTTCGTCCTGCTCAACCTGGGAGCTGGGGGTCTGGGACACGCTCCCTGAGCGATGCTCGGGCTTGAAGGGGATGGGCGCTCCTGGGAAAGGCAGCCCGGTCTGCGCCGGCTACGTATTCACTTCTGCCTTTTGTGCTTGCAGGTGGAGCAGCTAGAGGTATTTCGGAAAGAACAAGCTAAGCAGGTAATCCATGTGAAGTGCCGGCTGCTTAAACGGTGACGGTGCACGGCCCCAGCTGCTGCCGCTTCCCACCGGAGCCACCCTCTCCTCTCATGAACTGTTTGCGGTGCGGACCCAGCCGTGGGGCGCTTGGCTCCAGGTCTCTGGGCTCTCACCTTCGCCCCCGGGGAGTAGGAGCTGGGACCCAAACCTGCCGCCTGCCCGCTCATGGCGGTGCCTGTGGCTCGGCACAGCTTCTCACTCTCACGAGCGTGGGCACGGCTGCAGGCAGCGTGCCGGTAGTGACCGGCTGTCGAGAGCATCCAGGGCTCCTCGACACGGGACCGCTGCTCCTGTGGTACCTGGTCCTTAGAGAGTGGGGATCTGGGGGGAGCTGGGATACCCCACTCCTTCTGTCCGTCCCTTTTTCCCACCCTGTTTAACTGAGGTTCAGCTCCTCGCCCAGCTGGCAGGAACGGCTGGTGCCGGGAGGAGGGGGCTGTGCTGCCAAAAGCTCAGTCCAGATGTGGCCAGAGGTGGGATGCTTTACAGCAGCACCCATCTCAGATGGGTTAGCTCTTGGGAAACAGCGCTGGAGAGAGAAGCCCCATTTTCCTGCCGAGCTTTGTTGTCCCTTCTAGTCCCAACCTGTGCTGCCCAGGGACCCCGCAGAGGCCCCGTGGCTGCGACCAGGGGGCTGGGGGCTCCCCAAGCATCCCCTGAAGCAGGGAGAGCCCGGCTGGGTCGGGCAGGAGCTCACAGCAGCCGGGGTCTGGCAGCCGTCCCCCCTAGCTGAGAGCAACGGCCGACCCGTGGGCCCGCAGCTCGCAGGCGCCTGGGCGGTGAGCACGCTCGCTACCGAACAATTTACGAGCCACCCGCCCAGCTAACCAAAGTGCCGGCTGTGCCCGGAGCTTCCTCGGTGGTGGGCACTGCTGAGCAGCCCCCCGGGGCAGGAAACCTCCTCCTGGTCCTGCCCTGGAGCTGGCTGGAGGGGAGGGACGTGCACCCCCACGGGAGGGTCGCAGACAGGATCTTGCGCCCGGAGCTGGTCTAACCGAGCTGTGCTTTTCCAGGTAGAGGAGCTGAATAAAAAGCTGGCCCAGCACGAGAAGGCCACCCGAACCCAGCAGCAGAAGGTTAAGGTAAACAGGGGCCAAAAACCTGGAACCTGAGCTGGACCCAGTCCCAGAGCTGTCGGTGGCCCCCTGAAGGGATGTGGGGGGCTCGGCCATGTGAGCTGGGGGTGCAGGGCGCCGCTGACCTGGTCCCTTCCCTGCCCACAGGTGCTGGAAGGGGAGCTGCAGGCAGAGGCCACCCGACAGCAGGAGAAGGTGGCAGAGCTGCAGGCGCAGCTCACCCAGAAGGAGCAGGCGGCCGAGCACTACAAAGCCCAGGTATGCTGTCCCCTGCCGTCCCCGTCCCCTGCCGTCCCCATCCCGCCTGGCTAGCGCCCTGCGGGGAAGCTTGATGTTTTGGTTTTTTTTTTTTTTTTTTCTCCTCGACATCCTAGATGGAGAAGGCAAAAACTTACTATGATGCAAAGAAGCAGCAGAACCAAGACCTGGCAGAGAAGCTGAAGGCCATGGAGCAGCTGCAGAAGGAGAACGTGGAGCTCCGGACTGAGTCAGAGAGGTTGGCCAAGGAGCTGCAGCAGAGCATCCTGCAGGCCAAGGAGTCGGAGCTGAGCTGCAGGAACCTCACCAGCCAGGTCCACAGCCTGGAGGCTCAGGTGGGCACGGTGTGACAGGGCTTTGCCCTCCTCCTCCTCCTCCCCACCTCTGTTGCCAGCTCGCTCGGAGGATCCATCGCTCCCTGCTTCCCATCCAGGTGGAGTTTGCCAATCGGCAGCTACAGGAGCTTGGCAAGTTCCAGGCGGTGACGGACACGCTGAAGGGCCAGGAGACTTTCCGCCAGAACATCGCTGATCTCAGCGCCGACAGCCTCGACCTCAGTCTCGACGAAGCGCAGCCGCTCAACTCCACCAGGTACCGGCACACCGCTGTTCGGCGGAGCCCGTTCTGCCACCAGCATTGCAAAAACCCGCTGTCCCCGGTGCTCTCTGTTCCCTGACGGCCTGGTAAGCCCATCACCACTGCCCTCGTGCCCTGTCTCTGCAGGAAGGCTGGCCGCTCGCAGTCAGAGGCCTCGGCGGTGCCGCCAGGCAGCGAGGAGTCACTGGCGTCCCGGCGGCTGCCCCGCAAGGTGGAGTCCCTGGAGAGCCTCTACTTCACCCCCATCCCCAGCCGCACGCGGTCCCAGCTGGAGAGCAGCGCCGGCTCCCTGGGAGACCTCTCGCTCGACTCCGGGTGCAAGACCCGCTCGGCCCGGCGCCGCACCACCATCAACATCACCATGACGAAAGTGAGCGGCGGGGGGAGCCCCCGGGCGTGGGGCAGCAAAGTCAATGTGAGGAGATACCAAAGAAATACAGGACAAGAGTTGGGCTTGTTCAGCCTGGAGAAGAGAAGGCTGCGGGGAGACCTTAGAGCCCCTTCCAGTCCCTGCAGGGGCTCCAGGAAAGCTGGAGAGGGGCTGGTGACAAGGGCAGGGAGTGACAGGCCAAGGGGAATGGCCTGAAGCTGCAGGAGGGGAGATGGAGATGGGATGTGAGGCAGAAATCCTTCCCTGTGAGGGTGCTGAGGCCCTGGCACAGGTTGCCCCGAGAAGCTGTGGCTGCCCCTGGCTCCCTGGCAGTGTTGAAGGCCAGGTTGGATGGGGCTTTGGGCAAGCTGGGCTAGTGGAGGGTGTCCCTGCCCATGGCAGGGGGGTGGCACTGGGTGGGCTGGGAGGTCCCTGCCCACCCAAAACCCATCTGTGATTCTGTGATCTCTGAATTTCCCCCTCCCAGAAACAGGCCAAGACTGAGGAACCGGACAGTGCCAACGTCTCCTTCTGCAGCATCCCGGCGGCTCAGCCTCCAAACGCCGACCCCGGCAAGGGCCGGCTGCGCTCGGCCGCCTCCACCCGCTCCCTCGCCAGCTTCCCCTCCCAGGAGTCCCTCGTCAAGCTGGAAACTTCCTCCCCGCAGGAGACCCCCAGCAATTCGGCGCTGCTGGGCCTCCCTGGCTACCGCCCGGTCACTCGCAGCTCCCTGAGACGTTGGCAGGGCAGCGGCAGCAGCTCCAGCCTCGGTGCGTGCGGGCAGGGCGGATGGCTGGGGGGGCTCTGCCCTGGCTTGGGGGGCCACTTCTTGCTTGGGACCCCCACTCAGCTCCCCCTGCTTTGGGTTTAGGCCGGAGCAGCATCTACCTGGGCACGTGCCAGGACGAGCCGGAGCAGCTGGACGACTGGAACCGCATTGCGGAGCTGCAGCAGCGCAATCGAGCCTGCCCGCCCCACCTGAAGACCTGCTACCCCCTGGAGACCAGGGTATGGGGGGCACGAGCGGGCTGCCCCTTCCCAGCACCGGGCTTCGGCTGCCATGGGAGGGGGTGTGGGGGACGGAGGGGAGGCTGGCGGGCAGCCCTGGGGGCGCGCGGAGCCGGCGGCCGCCCCTCGGCAACGCCTCTGTGCCGTCTCCCCAGCCCTCCAACTCCTTGGGGACCATCACGGATGAGGAGATGAAGACGGGTGACCCGAAGGAGACGCTGCGGCGTGCCAGCATGCAGCCCTCGCAGATCGCTGCCGGCACGGCCACCCGGCGCAGCACCCTGGGCATGGCCTGGGCCGGCGGCATCACCACCCGGCAGCAAAGGAAGCGCCTCTCGGACGAGTCCCACCAGGGCCCCGACACCCCCGAGGTGAGCCGAGCCTGCCGCAAGCGCTGCGGCTGGTCCCCAGCTTCCCCAGGAGCCAGGC
This sequence comes from Grus americana, assembly GCF_028858705.1. Lineage (NCBI taxonomy): Eukaryota > Metazoa > Chordata > Aves > Gruiformes > Gruidae > Grus > Grus americana. Next base: position 218,938,019 of record NC_072852.1, read on the forward strand.
TGGGGACAAGGGGACGGGAGGGCTGGCAGACAGCTGCAGATGTTCTCCAGATGTTGAGGGGGCTGCTGGGGCCCTGGGAATGGCTCCTCCTGGGGCAGAGCTGGCAGGAAGCAGCTCGAGTGGCGAAAGTCTGAGCCTTCTGCCGTCCCCTGTGGCCCCCCAGGCTCGGCTGCTCTCACCCCCCGTCCCTGCAGCCCCTCGGTTCCCTCCTGCCCGCTCCCGGGGACGGTGGCCCCAGGGCTCGTGTTCCCCAGATGACAGTCCCAGCTCCTCCCCCTCTCTTCCAGTCCAAGAAGCCGACCAGCTGCTTCCCACGTCCCCAGACCCCCCGGGAGCGCAGCGAGCGGCGCAGCTCCCAGGTCAGCCGGAGGAGCGAGCAACAGGCTCCCAGCAAGCAGGTGAGCAGCGGCAGGGCCTGGAGCGGCGAGCTCCGGAGCAAAAAAGAGGGGTCGGGACCCCCCCATCCTGCCCCAAGCTCCCACGTCCTCCTCCGCAGGCCGAGAGGCGCCAGTCGATGGCGTTCAGCATCCTCAACACCCCAAAGAAGCTGGGGAACAGCCTGCTGCGCCGGGCGGCCGGCCGGAAAACCACCCCCAAGAACTCCCCCCATGGCAGCGCCCGCCGCTCGCCCCGCATCGCCACCGCCAAGTCCCCCAAGGGCAAGGTAGGCACCACGGCAGTGTGGTGACGGAAAGCGCGTGCTCGCCCCAGTGCCCCCAACCCCTGTCCTGGGGGCCATGGGGCGACCGGTCTCTGCAGTGCTGCGGGTCCCAGCGGGGGCACGGCCACCTCCAGGGCCGTGGCCGGGGGTTGTTCACTGTCACCGACGTCTCCCCTGTCCCTTCCAGGCCAGTCGCCGATCGCTCAAGGACACGAAATTCTGAGGTTTCCCCGGCCGTGCTGCACCCTGCCCGGGGGGGGGAGCGTCCCCTGCCCCCCCCGCTGCCAGCTCTGCCCTGTGCCCCCTCGCCTCCCCCTGCCCGCCGGTGCTGAGGGTACGTCCCCAGGGCCCCGCAGCGCTGGGGGGGGGGGTAGATGGGGCCACCCTCCCCTGTGCCATTGCCCTGCACATCCCACCCTCACGCCAAGGCCCCTGGGCTGTGGGGGGCGGCTCCGGCAGCCCCAGCACCCTTCCTGTTGCACCCAGCGTCACTCCTCTTCTGCACCCACCTGGAGCCCAGCGCAGGGCGGGGGGGGGGGTATGTGCAGGGGGGGGGGCATGTGCGGGGGGGGGGGGGCCCGAGGGGGCTGCCTGTGGCTGGAAACACCCGTGGGTGCAGGCAGCAGGGGTTGGCCTCGGCGTTTGTGTGCAGCGCCGGCCCTTGCTGCATGGTTATGCCGGGCTGGGGCCAGGGGCTGAGCCCCCCCGGGGGATCCTGCAGCCCCAGGGCTGGGACGGGGGGGGGGGGGGATGGAGCGTCCCCAGGGCCCCCAGCCTGCACCCCGTGTTCGGGAGCCCCTGGGGCTGCGGACAGCCAGGCCGGGCGGTGACACCCCTCACCAGCAGTCACAGCCCCAAGGCGCAACCGCAGCTCCCCACTGCCTGCCACTCCCTTCCTGCTGCTCCCCGGGGAGGGGGGGGGGGACAGTGGCATTTTTAAAGTGTTTCTACTTGTAAATAAATTGTATTTTTCTCCTGCTCCTCCTACGAGCTGTTTCTGTGCCCACGGGGACATGACACGCTGCCTTGGCTGGGACACGCTGCGGCCGTGCCCTCACCTCCGCCGGCTGCGGGGCCAGCCTGGCACCAGGGACCCCGAGCGGGGCCTGAGGGGAGGAAAAGCGTGACCCCCCTCCTCCTCCTCGTCACCCCGGCTGTCCCCACCTGCTGCGCAGGGTGCCCCAAGGCAGGACACGCACCCAGGGACTCGCTGTGGCGCAGGGTTTTTCTCTCTCTTTCCTCTTTCTCTCCTTTAATTTATTCTCCAGCAGCAACTCCCACCATTACAGCGTTTCCCCACACCCCAAGGTCACCCCCGTGCTGCCCCAGGCCTGGCCTTGGGGATGGAAGTGGCGTCTCCCTCCCCACACCAGCCTTGCCACGAATTTACCGGGGCCACTGCGCCTCTGCCAGCGTGGCCGGCGCTCCTGCGTGGGCTCATCCCTGCCCCGCGCCTTGCCGCGGCACATCCAGGTCCAGCAGCGCGGCTCTGCCAGCGCAGGCAGCAGCTCGCCCCACGGGGCAGGCAGGGCTCTGGTCCGGCGTCACCAACAGCCGCAGCGATGCAGCTTCAGCCCCTGCGCCGTGACAGGGGGGGTTTGTCCCCCCTCGCTGTCCTCACAGCCCTACCCCGTGCGGGGGGACGGGGTGCCCGACGTCCCTGCCTGCTCCCCGCAGGTGCTGGCGTGCCGCTCCACCTCCGCCGCACCGAAGGGCAGCCCGCAGATGGGGCAGGACACCCAGGCGTCAGGAGACGACAATGCCAGCAGGGAGGAAGGCCAGGCTGCATCGGGGTCTTCCTCCCCGCAGCGGGAGGCATGTGTGGGGAGGAGATCCAGGCTGAAGCGGCCTGCGGAAAGGGGAGGTGACACAGTTGTCCCAGGCTCTCAGGTGTTTGGGTGTGGGGTTTGGGCTCACACCCTCCCCGAAGGTTCCCGTGGCAGACTGGCACCCCATGACACGCGGTGACATCCCTCTGTGTGTCACAGGGCTGGTGCTGGGGCACCCAGCTACGGAGCTGCCGCTACTTCTCCTCAAAAAGCTGAGGTTCAGTGCACAAGCGGGGACAGCAGAGCCAGTGGCAGCCACTGCTGTCCCCATCTGCCAGCGTCCCCTCACCCCTCAGAGCCCTTCAAACCCAACCGCCCCCAGTTTGAGCCCACCCCAATGCTGGGGCAGCTCCTCAGCTGCTCTCCTGCGGCTCAGCTCCACCTCAGTGGCTCCCCGCAGGGCAGCTCACCCCGGCGCCTGGGGACAGAGCCCTGCACTGACCCCCCCCGTATCCTCCCCAGCACCACTTCACCCCCCAGCCCGGGCAGGGAGCGCGCTGAGCTCAGGGGACTCAGCCGATCGGTGGGTGGCTGGACAGACGGACAGACACACTGTGCCCTGCCCCAGAAGCGCGTCCCGCTCCCTGCTCAGCTCAGCCGTGCAGACTGTGGTTACAGGGAGGCCAGAGGACACCCTGGCCAAGCACCTACCTGAGCAGATGGGGCAGACGCCGGTCCCCTCATGTCGGCTGTCCCCTCTGCTGTCCCCCCTCCTGGCCCGTCTCTCTCGGTGGCTACGGGCTCTGGCTCTTCCTCCGGCCCTGGCCCGCCTGGAGGCGGCTGGCAGAGACCTGCAGAGGTGTTGCAAGAGGGGCCATAAGCTCAGGGCGTGCTGTGCTGCGCCCTGCCCACCCAAAGGAGCGACCGACTGCCCCAGCCAGGCACCGGATCCGGCCCCACACCAGAAAGGAGAGGGGAGCCGCGCCGGCTGCCCCGTGGGCGCAGGCAAGGAGCGGGCTGGGAAGGACGTGGAGCAGAGAGATCACGGGCTGAGGGCAGGAGAAACACGGTGACCCGAGGGATTACCTGCGCGCAGGGCGGGGAGCTCCCTGCCTGCTGTCTGCCTGCTGGTGGGCTCTCACGGGCGCTGCGGGGACATCCTGCGCAGACCCTGGGGAGCAGCGGACGAGCGGTAATCCTGCCCTCCACCCCGGTGAGAACTGAACAGCCGCATTCGTGGGTAGGAAAACACCCGCGTGACACAAAGCAGTGACGCCTCCCCCAGCTGCGGGCAGTGAACGGTGCACAGGCAGCTCCTGCGTGAGCCGTGGGATTTACCAGCACGCTGCTCTCACGCCAGCGAGGAGGATGACGTGTCCTGAGAAAGGCCACCCTGGCCAGGGCACGGCCTGCTGCCAGCTGGGCAGGGGAATCGGGATCCCTCCCGGCATGGGGAGCACCCGGCAGCCGTGGATTCGCCTCAGGTGGGATCTCTCCAGCCATGGGCAGAGCCCTCAGCAGGACAAGATCCCTTTGGGGGTTTCGGGGGTGCATACCAACTACATGAAGAGTCTCTGCACTGCAATATGCCCTGTGCCAGCCACGGGCAGCTCCAGCTCACCTGGCACCGCAGAGCCTCCCTGGCCCTCGGCCGGCAGCTCTGGGTCACTCCCCGGCATGCCTGTGCTGGTTCTGGGCCTCAGCGCCCGGCTCCGCGCCGCCGACAGCACCATCTGCGCTGGGCGGCTGAGGTGGGCTGGGCTCCAGGCGCCCGGTTCCAGCTGCTGCAGGCGGCTCTTCAGCTGCTCTTCTTCCCTCGAGCTCCTGCAGACAGAGATCGTCAGCCCCACGGGGAGGTGAGGGCAGGGGGGCTGGCAGCAGCCGGGGCTCCCAGCGCCGTGGGGCTTAGGGGCAACACCCTGAGGTGGCTCCAGGCCTGGCTGCGCAGGGAGAGGACGGAGGCGGACCAGAGCAGGCTACTTACGAAGGTGGTTCTGGAAAGAAAGTCTGGCAAAAGGCAGGGCTGGAGCGCCAGGGGCCGTCCGTGGGCTCTGCATCCTCCTGCGGGACAAGGGAACACCCCAGGGAATCGAGACGGGCATTCCGTGCCCCCCACCCCGGGCAGAGCCCCCAGGTCAGCCTGGCCAGCGCCCTCCCCCTCTCTCCATGGGGCACAAGCAGCTGGAGTGGAGGAGAAGCCCCATCCCCGCTACGTCCCGGTGGGTTCCTGCGGTGAGGAGCACACAGAGGCACGAGAGGCACCTACCAGGCCTTGCTGCGAGGGTGGGGGCGGCGGGGGAGGCTCGGGGTCCAGCGGCGTGCGCACGCGGATGAAGGACAGGCCGAACTGGCTGTGCTTGCTGAAGGGCTGGCTGCAGGTGAGCCGCAGCCGGTCCCACTTCTGCCCCACTGCCGGCGCCAGGAAGTCTGCTGCAGGGGGGCAGCAGTTGGGGTGGAGGGGACACACCGGGGACCGCCACCCCGGTGCCGCTCCCACCACTACTCGTCACCCTGTGCCACTGTTCCCCCTCCAGGACCGGGACACGGTGACAAATGGAGGATTAGGGGGACGGGAGAGGCCAGGGGAGCAGAGCTGGCAGGACCCTCCTGAGGCTGCACAGAGAGCAGGACGGCCACGATTGTGGTGAGAGGAGTGACACCCAGCTGGCGGCCGGTCACAAGTGGTGTTCCCCAGGGCTCAGCACTGGGCCAGTTCTCTTTAACCTCTTTATCAATGATCTAGACGAGGGGATCGAGGGCACCCTTGTTAAGTTTGCAGGTGACACCAAGTTGGGCGGGAGCGTTGATCTGCGGGAGGGCAGGAAGGCTCTACAGAGGGATCTGGACAGCCTGGATCCATGGGCCGAGGCAACTGTGTGAGGTTCAGCACGGCTCAGTGCCGGGTCCTGCCCTTGGGGCACAACAACCCCAGGCACCGCTACAGGCTTGGGGCAGAGTGGCTGGAGCCGGCAGTGTGCCCGGGTGGCCAAGGCGGCCAACAGCATCCTGGCTTGGATCAGCAATGGTGTGGCCAGCAGGACCAGGGCAGCGATCGTCCCCCTGTACTGGGCCCTGGTGAGGCCGCACCTCGAGTGCTGGGTTCAGTTTTGGGCCCCTCACTCCAAGAAGGACATTGAGGTGCTGGAGCGTGTCCAGAGAAGGGCAACGGAGTGGGGAAGGGTCTGGAGCACAAGTCTGATGAGGAGCGGCTGAGGGAACTGGGGGTGTTGAGCCTGGAGAAGAGGAGGCTGAGGGGAGACCTGATGGCTCTCTACAACTCCCTGAAAGGAGGCTGTAGCCAGGTGGGGGTCGGTCTCTTCTCCCAAGGAACAAGCGATAGGACAAGAGGGAATGGCCTCAAGTGGTGCCAGGGGAGGTTTAGGTTGGAGATCAGGAAATATTTCTTCACCGCAAGGGCTGTCAGTCACTGGACCAGGCTGCCCAGGGCAGTGGTGGAGTCCCCATCCCTGGAGGGATTTAAAAGCCGTGTAGATGTGGTGCTTGGGGACATGGTTTAGTGGTGGCCTTGGCAGTGCTGGGTTGACGGTTGGACTTGGTGATCTTAAAGGTCTTTTCCAACCAGAACATTTCTATGATTCTGTGATCCCTGGTCTCCAGCACTACTTGTCATTCCCTGGTCTCCCCACCCCTCCCACCCTCCCCAGCCAGCCCCATCCCACCGCCAGCCCCTCCAAGCAGCCCCCCAGCCTCTCTGCTCTGCTCTGGGCCTCCTTCCCTCCAGATCAGGCGATCTTTACCTTCCTTAAACATCCGGACCCCGCAGCGGTTCTGGTCCAGCTTCGAGTCAGCCGGCGTCATCAGGGCGACGCTGGGCACCAGGGTGAGGTAGGGCCGGTCAAGCGGCCATGAGGAACGTCCCACCTCGATCTGGAGAAAGGCGCAGCCGCAGTTGCCTGTGTTAAGGCGGGAAGGACGTGAGGATCAGGGCTGCCGACCCCGTCCAGGGCACAGCCCTGCCTGAGCTGGCGGAGGGGACACGTACCGACGTCCACGTAGCCGATGGGACTGGCTCTCTCCAGCTGCAGCTCCACTCTCAGCTGCCTGCTGCGGTCCTGGGGGCAGCCGAGCCAGGGACGAAGGCTGTCCTCACACAGCAAGTTCTCCACCGGGTACTTGGGGTCCTGCACATGATGGCAGAGATGCCACATCACATGCCAGCTCTGTCCCTGGCTGTCTTCCTTTTTGTCTCTGCCTCGCTCCAGGTGTGGGGGAAAAGCTGGAGACTCCCTGGCAACCCAGAGACATAGCACTCTGCTTTTCAAGAGAGGAAGAATCACGCATAACTCGTGCCCTTCAGCACTAATTGGTGCTCTTCAGCCGGTGCCTAACAAAAAGAGCTGCAGTGCTGCACCTCGTCACCCCCCAGCAGCTCGGGAGGGAAACCTGGGCTCTGCAAACCTCCCACCCAGCCCCCTCGAGGAAACGTCCCAGAGACCTGCGAAGAGAAGGACACGACGTAGCTGATTTTAACCGGAGCCATCCGGGATCTCCTGGAGACAACTCTGCTGGGACCGAGGTTCCTTTCGGATCCCTCCAGCGCCTGGCGGGGAGAGAAGGCAGGTCTGTGACGGGACCCAGCATCTCCCGGCAGGGAAGAGCCAGCGCTCCAGCTCCAGCCAAGCCTCTGCCCCCCACCCCCCCGCTTGCCGTGGCACAGCTCACCCCACCTTCAAACGGTGCGAAGCGGGGGGCACGGGGGCAGCCCCCCAGCCCCATCCCATAACCCCTCAGCAGCCCCAGTCAGTCACCCCAGAGCCCCCCAGCCCCATCCCGCCGCCCCTGTGCCCCCCACCCCTGTTTTGGCACAGCAGTAACCCCACAGCCCCCCCGCCCCCTAACTCACCCCCCGCCCCGATTCCACGCCCCGGGCCACCCACCCCAGTGCCCCCCGCCCTTCCCCACAGCTCCCCTCAGCCCCTCCAGCCCCACCCCCGGATCCAGCCCGTCCCGCACCGATCCCACAGCCGCCGCCTGAATCTCCCGCCCAAACCGCGTCACCCCTGACCCTCGACCCCGCGGCCCGCTCACCGCTCCTCACCGCTGCTCCCTCCTCGCCTCAGCCCCCCGGTCCCGGTCCCGGTCCCGGTCCCGGTCCCGGTCCCAGGCTCAGGCCCAGGCCCCAGGCCCCAGGCTCAGGCCCAGGCTCAGGCTCAGGCTCAGGCCCAGGCCCGGGCTCAGCCGCGGTGCCTGACGGGACACGTAGTCCTCCGGCAGCGCCGCGTCACCGCCCCGCGCAGAGGGCGCTAAGAGACCGTCTGACATGTGCGCTCCCTTGGAAAAAGCGTGAGGGAAGAGCGGAAAGGGGCGGGGGGGGGGGAGGCGGCGGCCCTGCAGCGTTGACATCGGTGACTCCGCGGCGCGAGGCGGCCAGTATGACCGAGCTCGTCGGCGGGACTGTGCGTCCCGTTCCGGGACTGGAAATGGCAGATGATCCCTGGCTGTGACAGTTCTCCCCTTCCTTCTGCCTGAAGCGGCGCCTCTGGCGGCTGTCCCACCCCCTTCTCTCTTTTGATTGGCCATCGGGGCAGCGCCGCGCCCAGCGGTTGGCCGGAGGTGCGGTGGCGTGGCCGGTGATTGGCGGACGGTGGCGGAAGGAGTTGGCTGTTGGGGAAGGGGGGGGCAAGATGGCGGCGGTGCTGGAAGTGGAGGTTGGAGGCCCCGTCGAGCGCGATGTGGAGGAGGTAGCGAGGGGCCGGGGCCGCGGGGCCGGGGGCTCCGGGGGTGGTGCGGGACGGGGGCCCGGGGGAGGGGAAGCGGGGCTGTGGGGTGGGGGTTGCCGCAGGGACGTTTGGGGGCTCTGGCTCGGGGACAGGGCCCTGCCACGGGCGGTGTGGGGGGCTCGGGGCCTGGGGGGCGCTGGGACGGGGGGAGGGGAGGAGGGGGCCGGGGTGGGGGGTGTGCACTGAGGGGCTCTGAGGCTGCTGGGGGGTCCCTGGGGCAGGGGGGTGGTTCCGGGGCACTGGGAGCTTGCAGGGCTTTGGGGCAAGCGGGTGTGGGGAGCGTTAGGGCTGGGGGGCTCTGGGGGTCCCTGGGGCAGGGGGACGTGGGGGGGGCTGGGTTAGGGGGCCTTTGGGCTCTTCCTGGTGAGCTGCAGGGGGTCTGCAGGGCCTTGGGAGAGGGCGCCTTGGGGGGGCTGGGGGGTCCCCGTGGGGCTCGGAGGCACTGGGGCAGGGTGAGGGTGATGAGAGTGGGGCTACGGGGGTGGGGGGCCTGGGCCGGGGGTCAGGGGCTGGGCGTGGATGGAGAAATTGCCCGGACGTGGCCAGAGGAGGCTGTGGGGAGCACAGGCCAGGAGGGCAGTGGTGGAGGGGATGTTCAGGAACAGCCCTTGAGCTGTGTGAGGAAACGGTGGTTTGGGCCGCGGGGGTAACTGCGCGCTGAGGTGCTCAGGGACAAGTTGCGCTGGAGGACTTTGCATCCCTGAGGTGGCCAAAGCGCCTGTTTCCAAGCAGGGTCCCCAAGGCTGGCCCAGCTGAGGAGGGGCCCTGGAAACACCAGTTGGGCCCTTCGGCGCCTGCAAAGCTTTTCTGCTGTTAATTCGTTCCCTGACTGTAAAAGTCGCTGCTGGAAAAGCTACGCGGGACCAGGGTGGGATTTGTGTTTCAGAGGATACAGGAGCACATGGGGCTGCTCGGGGTGCCCTCGGACGCCAGCAGCAGCAGTGACGTTCCCTCCCGGCAGCAACTTCTGCCTGTCACCTTGGTGCTGTGCCAAGTGAACTTCCACGCTGAGAAAATTAGTAGCCCTTATTGCTCTTGGGGAATTGAAGCCATGTGAGGTAGAGGTCTTTAATCAAAGTTCCCGCTGTTCCCATGCTGGCATTCAAGTGTTCCCAGAGGTGAAAAATTACAAAGCTGGAAAAAAAAAAATAATCTGTTTGGAAAGCTGGAATTGGGAGCCAGGGCTCGCCTGCTTCCACACAACTGTGCGTCTGCCACAGCGTGTGTGCCACCGTACTGCAGCGCTGTAACGGCACTGCTGTCCTGGGCTTTGCCGCAGCTCTTTGCAGTCACCTGCACTTCATGCTCATGAGCTTTCCTTCCGCTTGTAGAGTGGTTCCGTGTGCGCAGCCGACAGCGCTGCCTGTGCCGTGGGAGCAGCGGCACAGGGGGGACGAGATGGTCACCCGGTGTCAGTGGGGAGGTTTCAGAGCTTTTTCTCAAGAGTTGGTAGTTTGGCTTAAAAATTCTCAGGTGCTGAAGGTCGTATTTGGGAAGTTCACTGGCAGGGTCAGGTTGTGGAGCTTCCCTTGTGTATGGCTGAGCTGTGTGAGCGAGGTGAGACCGTCTGCCTGAAGCGCAGTAAGAGCTTGTGCATCCTCCCTGCGCCGTGTGTTGCTGCCGAAGAGCGGGTACAGTGGGGTGACAGGAGGATTCAACCTGAAATCCAGTGACCAAATGTCTTAAGCCACGAATTGGTTGCTCCTGAGTTGCTGCTTGTTATATTTTAAGATATTCACAGGTGGCTTTTTATGCCAGAGAGGTGTTTTTCCAGCCAGGCTTTGAGGAACACCAAGGTGTACGTGTGCACACTGGAACCAGGCTGTCCGAGCCCCTCTCTGAACAAGCGAGCCTGGTGTCCTCCTGTGAATCTTTTCCGTCCTGATAAGCAAGACTTACAGCACGCTAGTAAGCAGACGGTAAACTATTGCACTCGTGAATGCCTTAGTTCAGTGCCAGCAGCAGTTGGGAAACTTCTTCCCTGTAGAAGTGTGGAAGATCTGATGTCTCTGACGCTCAGATATTAAATTCCTGTTTTTCAGCCCAGCAGAAAACAGCTTTTGGGGCTGGCTGAGAGGGCGTCGCAGGGAGGCAGCTGATAAGGAGGTGCACGCAGGGCTGCGCTTATCCCTGTGTTGCCGATTCTGCTAAATCCGCATCCGTCGGACAAAATCCATAGCTTATGTTATCCTGAGAACTCGGCAGCTCTCTGGGCTGCGCACATCGCTATCGAACCACTAACGGTGGGGCTGGCGCACCGCGGGGATCTGAAAGCGGTTTAACGTTTCACTTGGTGCACCCACGTGGGGTAAATGCTGAGTGTCGCGTGGCTTTGGCTCTGCCTGCCTGTTCAAAATCTGCCTTGGGTGAACGGCCGGACTCTCAGCGCTCTTGAGGTTTCCAGTTATTTCAGGTTGTTCCTAGTGGGTGACGTGAAACAAATACTGAGGTTGGGGTTGTGGGAAAGGTGAGATCAGATCCTCAGCTCTTGTGCCCCTGCCCGGTGCTGCGCGTAGCAGATGCTGGCTGCTGTTGTTTGTGATGGCCAAAATACTGCAGAGCCGCTCAACACGAGCTGTAGGCTGATCTGTGGCTTGGAACTGAAATCAGCAGCTGCTTATTCTCCATCCTCAAGACATTCTCCTTACCTCCTTCACAGATTTAGAGTGTAAGGAGATTACAACCGGCTCGCAGCAGGGCGGTTGGTACGTGTGCCTGGAGATCCTCCTGTCCCCCCTGCTTCTGGACTGCGAGAAACAGGCAGTTACGGGTTTTGTATTCTAGGTAACCGCAGCCATTGCGTTTTCCTAGAGGGAGGTAATTCTCTCGACCATCCTGGTGATGGGGATCACAGGTTTGTGGTGGCTTTGGGGCATTAGCCCTGCCGAAAACCGGGGAGTGGCGTGACTTTCTTCCAAAGGCCACGGTACCGTGTCTGAGGAGAGAATTAGACTTCAGTCATAGATTTCTCCCAGTCATCACTCAGAGGGGGTTGGGATTTTTGAGTGGCTCCCAAGTTACAGAGGAGACAGAGGGCAGAATGTATTGTTCTTAATTCCTTATTTTTTTAAATGAAGTTGTTCTAAGAGCTCTAGTTGGTCGCACGCGGCGGATCCTGCGCTGGTATCACCAGTCAGAGGAGGCTGCAGCAGAGTGTGTCGGTGCTCGAGGCTCAGTAGAGCGTATCTTCAGGTACCTCAGTCATCCTTGTGGTTCTTGTCTAACCCCTCTGCTCGGGTGAAGGGAGATTTAAGAGCAGAGGCTCTTCAGCCTAGCTGACGGGGATAGAAAGGGACCCAAAAATTGGCTGTTAAAATGAGACAAACCCAAACTAGAAATACAGCAAACACTTAATGGCAGGAGCCGGTGCTTCTCACACTTGGATTCACCATGGCTGTTCATTTTTAGAACCAACACTAGATTTCTGTGGTAAGAGAGCATGCAGATCAAGAAGGGGTTAAGTGGAAGGGGTGGCTGCTCTGCCAAGTCGTGTCAGACAGTCATCAGATCGCTCCTGTCTCTGCCTGAATGTCCGTCTGTCATGTCCCGTCCCCCTCTCCCTTAATAAAGTTATTTCAGGAGCTTTAAGCTCTGGGGAATCTGGTGAAGCTCAGTCCCTGTAATTGAGGGAAAATTGTGTCCGGTGCTGCGGATTCTTGCATCTGTGAGGATAGCTTCTGTGGCGGTTGCTGATGGCTCTGGAGGACAGGTAGGAAGCCCTCTTCTCTGTGAAACGCCAGTGGGATTTCCTCAGGGTTTGAGGCTGAGAAGGCTTTAGCTCGTTTGCTGGAAGAATTTGTAGATTTGGGAAGATGCTGAAGGAAGGAGGCTGAGAAGAGTTCCCTAAGCGTGGGACAGATCAGCATGGATGGAGCGACTGCTGGCGCAGCACAGAGGAGTGACCAGAAGCCGTTGTATTGGGGGGGGGTGAAGATGTGTTTTGAAGGTGTCTTGTAAAATGTCCCCACCCAGCGAGGGCTGGGGGAGAGCCTGGGGGGAGCAGGGATCTCCTGGGGGGGTGGCAGCAGGAGCCCCCGGGTGACTTCCCAGAGCTTGCAGGGGGATTGACCTAGGCCGGAGCTGAGCTGGGCCAACAAGCCCTTGAGGTTTCTCAGCTTCTCCTGCTTGCAGTGACTTGAAACACTTTTAAAATTTCTTTTCTACTGTTTATCAGAGCAGTTGTTCTAACTACAAATTGTACAGCTGACTTTTTGAAGGGAAAGCAGTGACTGAACTGATTCATCTGGACGTGGATGCTTTAGGAACAGAAGAGCTTGCGGAGTTTGGCCGATATGAGCGTGCTTCTTGGAGCTGGTGTCAGATCGTCACCACCTACACGTAGTTTCCTACACGAGCCAGGGAGCTTGAACAGGGATTTTCTTAAGTCTATGTTTTGTGTCTGTCTAAGTACCGAAGTGCTTCTTGAAGGCCTCGGGGACTGAATCTCTCACAGGCGTTGCTCTAGGGTGAAGCACAGCAGATGTGTAACAGCATGCAGACAGATTGCTGCCACACGTGTGTCTCCCTGCCTCCTCACCCTGGTGTATAATTAGGCGCCGTGGAGGAAACGAGACGACTGCGCGTGTCCTCGGCCAAGCCCGGGTGCAATCGGAGGTGCTGGCTGCAAGATGCCTGTTTGGGGAACAGCCCCGAGGGATCTGCTGTGTGTGCCAGCAGTGGTGACACGGCGCCGTGAGCGAGGGCAGGCGAGGCTGGCTGCCGTGCCGTTCCCAGAGAGCCCTGGGGTAAAGGTTGAAACCGAGCCCACGGCTCCGTACCCGCTGATCGGAGGCTGGGGTGAGGTGGAGCCTGTTCCTGTGTACATATCTGCGGTGTGCGCAGGAAAGCGCGATAACAGTGTCCTTGCTGTGACTTCTTTTCCATCTCTCTTCTTACGGCTCCACGCCTGCTTGCTGGTAAGCATCTGGCGTGGGTCATTCGGGGCCAGCCAGCCGGGCACTCGGCTGCGGCTGTGCCGGGAGGAGAGCCGGCAGCTGGGGTAAGTGTGGTCCCCGGCCCCTCGGCTACGCTGGAGGGTCTCCAGCCAGATGGGGCTTTGTAAACCGTGTGTTTATATGCCCAGCCCCTGGTGAGCCACTGTAGGTTTTACTTGGGTTTGTGTGTCATCGAGGAGAGGCGACATGAAGTCAGAGCTGCGGGATTTCGTTAGCTGCATCCCCAGCGCCGTGTGCCAGGGTTTGTGCTGGCGCTGGGACAAGTGCTGCCCGGCCAGGGAGCCCGTGCAGGGACCTGACTGGTGCTGGGGGACACTTCAGCTCTTCTGTGAAGGTATAAAGCTCCAAGAGGAAGCTGAAATGCAACGTCCCCCCATGCCTCCCCAGTCTGGATGCCTCGTGGTGAGAGTATTCACACTGAATCTCACTGCGGGAAACGGGAGCTTCTGTGAGACTCAGCCTCTGGGTGAGGTTTGAGTGCTGCTCGCTTGCAAGCTGAGAAGGTTTAGCACAGAGTCGCAGTTCTGCAGAGGGGGGCTTTTAAATCACTTGCTCCAGTTCCCTCTGTCCCCTAAACCTGTCACACAGAGGGTGTCATTAACGCCCTGCGTCCAGCCTGGCAGTTTCAGCTTGCGTTAAGCACAGATTACGCCAACCCATTATCTCTTGTCACTAATAACAGCAACTCCCATCGCTCTTGGTTGCTCCTGTCAGGCAAAAACTTTGCTACCTGTAATGCTTGGGAGAAACTTCCAGCTGTGTCAGCAAAGCAAGTCCTAAATTTTTCTTTTTCCGTGATTCTCTCTGAAAACTTTTTTGGCGATGGTTTGTTACCAGTGTGCAGATGCCATCCCCTGTCCTGCACACTGGTGGGATTTTGGCCTCCCTTCTCTGTCCCGTTTCTGATGTGCGCTGGGATCGCTCCTCTGTGCCAGAGACGTGCGTTTGGGTTGTGAACGTGGGACTTAAACCAATTCCTCTGGTACACACAGTGTGGGGTGGTGGGCAGAGCCTTGGCTGCAGTAAAATCTGAGAGTGGCTGATTTCTTTGGTGTTTTATTTTTCTTTTTTCCCCCTAGGTTGATCTTTCACACTTGTCCCCAGAGGAGAGATGGAGGTGAGTCCATGTTGTAAGGTGAACCAACGCTTACAGCTTGAGCAAGCTCCTGCTCCTGACCTGCAGCACAGCCCACGTTCATGGCAGGAGAGGACAGGGTCGGCCTTCCCTGCGCAGCGTTAGTTGTTAGGGGGAAGGAGGAACTGTCTTCAAAGGCAATATTAATGTTTTTTCTTTTAAACTACTTACTAGATATCCCTCCTTTTCCCCTAGCCAAACCAATTTCAGCCAGCCACTTGTTGAAAAGCATGCTAAGACTGGTCTTCTCTCAGTATTAATTTATAGAGGATGACTTAAAATCAGAGAATTTGGCATATTTGTTGCGTTTGGATTTCCCCCCCCCCTAACTTGAACTGTCTTACCAGCTTAAGATGGAGCTGTAACGATGTTCCGGGTCTTAATTCTGCCTTGGTTCTTGGTCAAACAGCACAAGCTGCAAAGAAGCCCCAGATGTCTGCAGAGCATCAGTCAGGAAGTCACTTGTTCCAGGATGCAAAGGGGGCTGCCCAGGGCAGAGAGAAGCGGTTTGCTGGGGCTTGTGGGTTTTTCTGGCTTTAGACAGTGTTCCCCCTGCCCATCCAGCCTTTCCTGTGCTGGGTGAGGGGGGGAATGGTGCTGGTGGCTCTGAAAAGGGGCTGAGGGTTTGTGCACACTCATGGTGCCAAACAGCCGCTCAGCTGATGCTGTTGCACCGCTGAAGTGCTGGGTGAGTTACGTGAAACATGCACTCCACGATCGTTAGTTCAAGTACGTCAGCGTGAGTTATCTCTGCCTCGTTCACGCCAGGATGGGCTGGATGGCAGTCTGGGCTTCCACACTTGAAAACCGAGCTGGTCTCAGAGAAGCCTTTTGTCCTTTCTCCTCCGGATTGTGACACAGCATCCATCTCCATGATGCTCCTTCGTGGTGTGTCTCGGTCTGGTTTTCGTGGCTCCCCTGTGCTGAGGTGTTTGCCAGCCCCGTCGTGCTGTTAGCATGCGGTCTGTGCCCGCACGCTCTTCAGCCGCCTTTTCCCCGTTGTTGCAGGGTGGAGCACGCACGGATGCATGCCAAGCACCGTGGTCACGAGGCTATGCATGCCGAAATGGTCCTCATCCTTATCGCCACGCTTGTGGTGGCACAGCTCCTGTTGGTTCAGTGGAAACAGAGGCACCCTCGCTCCTACAACGTAAGTGTCTCCCATGTGCCTGGATGCAGTGCTGAGTGATGTCGTCCTTTAGCTGATGAGAAGTATGTTCCTGTTTTTCTCCTCTTGTCTGGTGTCGAGATACCCTTGTCTTCCCAGCAGCGTGTGGGATTCTACCTGGGGATGAGGATGGATGTGCCTGGAGGCCTCGAGTTTCTGTTATAAGTGATGCCAATAACTCAGTTTTACGTAGTGCTTTGACACCAGGTGATGGGACAAGCAGAGCTCAGGACTTGTCCTGAGGGCAACGCAAAGGGAAGCCAAGTTTTGTGGGCGCTTCCGCAGAAGTGATGGGGGCTTCTTGCTGCCGGGACCCTGGGTTTGGCGGTTCCTGCAGCACCGCTGGGCTCTGCTGAGCAGACCTGATGTTGATCCCACTGGCTTGTCAGGGACTGTTATTTTGCCTGAACCAACCTCACTCTGACTTCCTCATCGTAATTAATGTTTCCAGGCAATACCTGTAATCCTCTATGACCTTTAAACTGAACCTGTTTGCCTGTTCGCCTCCAGCAGCACCACGGGAGCCCAGCTGCGTGGCTGTAGATCCCTTTTGGGAACAGGCTGTAGGGCAGAGGCAAGTCTGAAACCTTCTGCTGTGCCTGTCTCCCTGTTTGATAGAATCCCAGACTGGTTTGGGTGGGAAGAGACCTCCCAGCCCATCCAGTGCCACCCCTGCCATGGGCAGGGACACCCTCCACTAGCCCAGCTTGCCCAAAGCCCCATCCAACCTGGCCTTCAACACTGCCAGGGAGCCAGGGGCAGCCACAGCTTCTCGGGGCACCCTGTTCCACTTGCCTGAGGTGTCTATGGTTGCAGGGGTCGGGACCACGATGGTTTATATAGACTTCTTACAAAAACTAGTTAGGTGAATCATCTCCTGTACCTTCCTCTGGAGACGTTTCCTCTGCGTTCTCCCTCCAGCTCTAGTCCTTTGCTACCAAAGATCACCTGGCTGCTGCCTCTGACTCCCTCAGTCAGGCTCTGAGCCTGTTCTCTGGGTGCTGGGTGCCACAGACCAAATCTTCCGAGTTTCCTGGTGCTATGCAGGGCCCTTTGTTGCAGGCGGGAGAACGGCTGCCAGGACTGGCAGGGTGTTTCTGATGTCTGATGAGCAGAGAACCAGCTCAAAATGCCTTTCTTCTGTTCCTGCAGATGGTGACCCTCTTCCAGATGTGGGTAGTGCCTCTGTATTTCACAATCAAGCTGTACTGGTGGCGGTTCCTGGTAATCTGGGTGCTCTTCTCAGCGGTCACAGCTTTCGTCACCTTCAGGGCAACTCGAAAACCTCTGGTACAGACAACGCCCAGGTTAGTACACGTGTTCCTGGGAAAACTCCTCAGCCCTGGGGTAACCGTTACAAGGAGCTCTTTCCAGTTTCGCTGCCACAGATCATTGTCTTAAACTCTGCGCCCTGGGGACGTGCAACCTCTGCACGCGCTGCCAGTGTCCATTGGTGTGAAGCGCTACCCAGCTGCTGGCAGCCAGCCCGATGCACGTGGTACCGGGCTGGTGGCATCACCAAGGACATTCCTGGCATGAAGCATGCTTGCTTACGCCTTTGGAGATCCTGAGGTCTCTAGTTTGAAAGTCAAGACCATGAGCAGCCCGTGGCAGTGGCGGATCTGTAGCTTGAATTAGAAATTTAAAGCTCTGTTGCCTGGGTGGGTGGGTGAACTGTCTGCCAACACCACCATCCAAGTTTGAAAAGTAAAACTCTTCGGGTGCTTGGTGCAGTTTCATTCTGGAAAAATGAAGTGGTTAAATTCTTGTTTTAATTCTTTACAGGCTGGTTTACAAATGGTTTCTACTAATATACAAGATCAGCTACGCCACTGGAATTGTAGGGTACATGGCTGTGATGTTTACACTTTTTGGTCTTAACTTATTATTCAGGTGAGTGAATCTTTCGGGTCCCTCTCCTGGGAAGGGGATGTAACGCACCGTGTGGAATAAGGCCTTGGCTATGACTCTGGAAATACAGTTGTCTTGGCAATCTGATTAATGGGGCCAAAGAGACTTTTGGGGTGTCCTCTCCGTGTGAGGAGGATTGCGGGTGAGATGCTGGGACCTGAACTGGTCAAGGTTGCTGGAGAAGCCCTTCTTCCAGCTCAGCTGTGTCGGCATCTCCTCCAGCTCTGTGGGGCAGCAGTGGGGTTTTCTTTGCTACCCTGATAAAGAGATGCCTGCAACAAGCAGCCAGCCCAGTGTGGTAGCAGAGGAAACGAGTCCAAGCATCTGCCTGTTTAGAGAGGTTGATTCCTTCTCTGGAGGATGAGCAGACCTGGCAACTGCCTGCAGAGATGTGGAAGTGTTAACTGGAGGCTTACTGGGAGCTGATCTGGTGCATGAGAGAGTTGGGGAGATTACTGCGGTGGCTCATTCCAGGGGCTGGGCTGTGTCAGCATGCTGGCTTTGCACCTCTGCAGCCCCCCAGAGAAACCCCTCTTGATGTCTTTTGTAGAATCAAACCAGAAGATGCAATGGACTTTGGCATCTCCCTCCTCTTCTACGGTCTTTACTATGGGGTGCTGGAGCGGGACTTTGCCGAGATGTGCGCGGATTACATGGCCTCGACGATCGGGGTGAGTTAACACCGTCCCCCAGGCGAGAGTCCTGCCCTGTCATGGCGGGGCTGAAGCGTGTCAGTGGCAGCAGGAGCTTTTGCCTCCCCCAAATGGGAAAGTGCATCAAACCCCTGCCTTGAGGAAGGGCTCCCCGAGGCTGCTGCCTTCTCCCTGTGTTCTCTCTGTGCCCACTACCACGGTGTCTGGGCTGGGAGGTTTCTGGCATAACAGAGGGGCTTCCTTAAGAGCAAAGCCTCTGCGGGTGTCCTCTCATCCCCAGAAGCACAAGAAATGAGGAGTGGAAGGATCTGTTCAGCCCCTCTGAACTCCTGACAATTATTTCTCTTCCTGGGCTTTTAAAATCTCCGCTGCCAAAGAGCACTCCTGTTTCTGAGACCACACCGCAGGTGCATTAATTCGTGACCTGCAGCCACCAGGGAAGGAGTCCCACCATGGGATTCCTTCTACTCCTCGTACCCACTGCAGCTTGTCCCGTCCCTGCGGACAGAGGGCAGGTTCCTGCATGCCTGCAGTGGTGGCCTAAAATCTGTGGCCCGCTCACCTGGTACCAAAAAAACTGCTCACTCCACTAAAAAAAATACGTGATCTAGGACAGCGGTGGAGTAGGTTGTGTTGCTTCTTTGCAGCAGCTCTCTAGTGTCTTGGACTTTGTGTTTCCTCCTCCTCTCTGAGCTTTCTGCTGCTGCTCCTTAGAGGTGCTGCCTGGCAGAACTGGGGAGCCCCAGCCCCTGGCCAGCCACCTTCCACTCACACTGGGACGCCTTGGCAGAGCTCGGGTCCCCCCCATGTAGGCAGTGGGCACCCAGGACAGGCCCGCAGCAGTCCAGGCGCTCTCTGAGGGTCTGGCCTGGCTGCAGGGCTGCCGGGAGGGTGCTGCCACCAGCCGGCACTGCAGCCCAAGGGCTCCGTCAGATGCTCAGAGTGAAGCCGTGCCAGGTCTGAGGCAGGTTTTGCTGATGATACTAGGAGGAGCTGCAGACTCCCTCGAGGGTAGAGAGGCTTTACAGAGAGATCTAGGCAGACTAGAGAGCTGGGCAGTCACCAACCAT
Organism: Grus americana; assembly: GCF_028858705.1. Taxonomy (NCBI): domain Eukaryota; kingdom Metazoa; phylum Chordata; class Aves; order Gruiformes; family Gruidae; genus Grus; species Grus americana. The sequence continues at coordinate 218,957,082 of NC_072852.1, forward strand.
ACGGAATTTAACAAGAGCAAGTCCTGGATTCCCCAACTCTGGGGCCCTGAACATAAGGAGGACATGGAGCTGTTGGAGCGAGTCCAGAGGAGGCCACGGAGATGCTGCGAGGGCTGGAGCACCTCTGCTCTGGAGACCTCAGGCTGAGAGAGTTGGGGTGGTTCAGCCTGGAGAAGAGAAGGCTGCGGGGAGACCTTAGAGCCCCTTCCAGTCCCTGCAGGGGCTCCAGGAAAGCTGGAGAGGGACTGGTGACAAGGGCAGGGAGTGACAGGCCAAGGGGAATGGCCTGAAGCTGCAGGAGGGGAGATGGAGATGGGATGTGAGGCAGAAATCCTTCCCTGTGAGGGTGCTGAGGCCCTGGCACAGGTTGCCCCGAGAAGCTGTGGCTGCCCCTGGCTCCCTGGCAGTGTTGAAGGCCAGGTTGGATGGGGCTTTGGGCAAGCTGGGCTAGTGGAGGGTGTCCCTGCCCATGGCAGGGGTGGCACTGGAGGGGCTGGGAGGTCCCTTCCCACCCAAACCTGTCTGGGATGATTCTATGATTCTCTGATTCTCCACCTGGGACGGGGTAATCCTGGTTATACGTACAAATTGGGGGAGGAGAGGCTGGAGAGCAGCCCTGTGGAAAGAGATCTGGGGTTTTGGGTTGGTGGCACGTTGAATAGGAGTCAGCAGTGTGCTCTGGCAGCCAAAGGGCCAGCCGTGGCCTGGGGGCATCAAGCAGAGCATCACCAGCTGGTCGAGGGAGGCGATCGCCCCACTCCACACCACTCTGGTGCGGTCCCACCTCCAGTGCCGTGTGTGGTTTTGGACGCCTCAATATACGAAGGACATTGAACTATTGGAGTGTGTCCAGAGGAGGGCGAGCAAGTGGTGAAATTCTTGAGGGCAAGACTTGTGAGGAGTGGCCGAGGTCACTTGGCTCATTCAGTGCCCTCATCGCAGTCTACTTCCTCGGGGGCAGCAGAGGAGAAGTTGCTGATCTCTCTCTGGTGACCAGTGATAAGACACGAGAAAACGGAAGGAAGCTGCGTCAGGGAAAGTTCAGGTTGGACATTACGAAAAGGTTCTTCACTGAATCTGGTGGTCGGTCCCTGGAACAGGGTCCCCGGGGAAGTGGTCACGGCACCATGCCTGACAGAGTTCAAGGAGCATCTGGATGATGCTCTTAGTCGTATGGGTTAGTTTTAGCTAGGCCTGTGAGGAGCAGGGAGTTGGACTCCATGATCCTTATGGGTCCCTTCCAACTTGAGATATTCTGTGATTCTATGTCTCCCCGCCTGGCCGTGGGAGCTGGGACACAGCACGAGTGACCTGGGGCTCGTGGCTGTCCCTGGAGCGTGTGGGGCCAGAGCTGCGTGCTGCCTCAGGCCGCTGCTGAGCCAACAGGCTTGGAAATGGTGGGGGGTGGCTGCTCTGCGCTTTGCTCTTCAGCCGTCTGAGCTTCAGGGACCTGTGGGACTTGAGGCTTGGGCTGTATTTGACTGCCAGCCCAAGGCTGTCATCTTGGGTCAAAGCTGTGACTTCCAGCTTGTCCTGCTCTCGCCCCCAGCCTCTGCCCTCGCTGCTCGGCAGGCAGGCAGCCAACATCTCGCCCGGCAGCCAGGGAGCGAAGGGGGGTGATCCCTGGCATGGGGAGGGGGCCTCTGGTGCTGGCAGAGGGGCTGGGCTGCGATGGGCCACCACGTCACTGAGCGGCTCCCTGTCCTGTTGTAGTTGTTTCCCACAGCCGGACGTGTAACGAGGTTTTTAAGTTCAAAAGGCTGAGGCTGGACTCCTGACCCCAGCCCTCCTTAAAGCTTAGCTGTGCCGACGCGGGCATGGGACGTGTGCCCTCCCGCTGTCACCGCTCTCCCTCTGCTCTGCCTCGCTCAGTTCTACAGCGCCTCGGGGATGCCCACCAAGCACCTCTCTGACAGCGTCTGCGCTGTCTGCGGCCAGCAGATCTTTGTGGACGTCAACGAGGAGGGGATCATCGAGAACACCTACCGCCTCTCCTGCAACCACGTGTATCCTTCTCCTCGGGTGCCAGCTCCTCGCCTCGCTGGCTCCCTGCCGGGACTGGCAACAGAGAGCTCCTGCCCTACGGCTTCCCCCCTGCCTGGGTGAAGAAACGCCTGTCCTGGGACTGGGGCAGTTCTGCTGATTTTTGCATGTGATCCCTGCCTGTGTCATAGCTGACTTGGCATGGAAAGAGGTGAAGTCCCACGTATCCCTGAAATCACTTCCTCCCCACCTCCGCATGCATTACAAGTGGTTGTTCCCTCTTCCTTCCCCTCCCCAGCTCCCCTGGCTCTGGCAGTGCTGCCGTGGAGCTGCACCTCGCTTTCCAGCTGCCTTTGCCAAATCTGCTGGAACCTGTCTGCCCGGCGTTTGATGCCGTGCTGGCTCCGGCGGTGTCAGGTACGGGCCTGAAGCGTCCCTGGTCCAGCCGAGCTGGGCTGCCTGTGTCATGCCGGCCCCTCGGCAGAGAGCCAGTGCTGTGGGTTCTGGCTGAGAACACTTGAAGGGAAGAGCCGGGGGGAATCAGAAAGCAGTCCCCCGGTCTAGTGCCACGGGTTCCCGTAGCTTCCTCCTTCCCCAAAAGGAAGACTCTGGCTGCATGCAGGGTTTCTGGCGCCCTCCCTGTCAGCTGATTGATGCATAGGCAGTTTTGAAAGTGGAAGTCCTGGTTATCGCTCAGCCCCAGCTGGGGATGGATCAGGGGGTTTTCTGGCAGTGACTCAGTGGTGGAGATGGGATGTCCTCTGGCACCGCTTGCATTACTGGCTGCGAGGTGGTTTCCAAACTGGGCCTGAGCAAAGGTCACGCTGGTAAAATTTGTTGACTAAATTTAAGCGCTATAAACTGTTTGGGGAGGTTTATGCTGGCCTGACCCCAGCAACCGACCCCGTGTGGGGCCTGGGCCTGTGTGTCCCAGAGGGGTTTGTCAGAGGGGTTTGTGGCTGTCGGAGTCGGTGCTCATGGTGGTCCGGGGGTGAGGCTGGCTGGCAGCCCCGGATTGTTGGCTGCTGGCACTGAGGCAGCCCTCTGCTCCAGGGCTGAGGGCTCCTGCTGCCGTTCTCCAGTACTAACCCTTGGTGGGAGCAGCAGAGACATTACCTGGGGGAGTTTCTGTTTGCTCTGTGACACCCTCCTGCGTGGCAGAGTCCTCGTCACAGCAAACGGCCTCGCCTTACCTCAGAGCTGTGCTGGGGCCCCGGCTGCAGCCACCTCATGTTTCCCTGTGACTTCTCAGGGCTGTGCTTGGTTTGGGGAAATCCTCCTTACCTGTCTGCTGGAAGTCACACCCTGGGGGAAATTCCTTAAATATGTGGTTAATCCCCGAGAAGCCTTTGCAGGAGCCTTGCGTAACACACGCTGTCAAGTTTGCAGAGCTTTCCTGGGCTGTACAAACCTTCCTGGTGCTGAAGCCCCGGCATTTCACAGCTGGACACGTCCCCACAGCCTCTGCCCGTGTCGGTCTAACCCGTTCCCGGTGTCAGCGCGTGCCGGGCTACCGTTGGTGAAGGGTTTGTGTCTCAGCGGTGCCCAGCGTGTTGGCCATAGCCCTCGCAATGACGCCCTGTCCCACCGTCCCATGAGCCCCTTCCTCTGTGCCTGGAAGGCGCCACACCGTCTAGGAAGGGGCTGCGGTTGTGCGACGCAGCCGTCTGTGCACGCCATGGATGTTTCCTGTCCCCTACACCACTGTGTGACTTTTAAGCTTGATGGTTTCCTCCATGGTCATGTTCCCCCTCCTCCAGCCCGAGGCAGTTCCCCTTAACATGTCACTCCCCAGGTTTCACGAGTTCTGCATCCGTGGCTGGTGCATTGTCGGGAAGAAGCAGACGTGTCCGTACTGCAAAGAGAAGGTGGATCTCAAGAGGATGTTCAGTAACCCGTATCCTTTCTCCTTGTGGGACCCAGCACCTTGCAAAGGGGAGCAGTGGGTGTAGAGCACACGAGGGGCTTGGCTGTGCCCGGGAGCTGCTGGCTGCTCCTTTGGCCTTGCCTGGCACCCCGGGCAGGTCGCTGCCAGCTGTCAGCAGTGGCAGAGACCCGTAAAATCTGTCCCTGAGCTGGGCACATCGTGGTGGGTACGCCAGGGGAGCTGGGAGGCCGCATCCTGCGGGACACTTGGCTGCACCCCAGCCCCTCCTTGCCGAGGCGCAGCTGAGGTGAGCCTGTCCGGAGCTGTCCCTCCCTGGGCACCCACCGCTCCGTGTCCCCCTCCATCCCCAGCTCCTGCCGTGTGGCAGCTTTGGGTGGCTCCCGCGTGGGCCGCGCTCCTCTTGCCCTTCTCCCCGTGGCTCTTTAACTCCTTCCTGTCCAGCTGGGAGAGGCCTCACGTCATGTACGGGCAGCTGCTGGACTGGCTGCGCTACCTGGTGGCCTGGCAGCCGGTGATCATCGGACTGGTGCAGGGCATCAACTACATCCTGGGGCTGGAGTAAGGGCAGGCGGTGGGGAGCCGTGGAGCCACGAGAGGATGCGTGCCCAGGGCAGGGGACAGCAGCCGGCTGGGGACGCCAGCTTTTCTCCGTCACCTCTCAGGACCTCGGCCGCCCCCGAGGACCCGTGGCGGCATCGGGGGCTGAGAGAGGACTCTGCCCTGGGGCCCCTCCCGCTAGGGCTGGGGAGGCTTTTTTTAAAGCAATTATTTTAATGAGCATATTTAAAACTTTGTATTGCAGATGAAAAGAGACGCTTGTCCCGTTTCCCCCCCAGCCCCTCTCCAGCCCTTGGCACGGCCCCGGAGTGCTGAGCTTTTGGCGGGGTGCTGTCCTCTCCTGCTGCTCTGCGGGGGGAGGCAACAGGGAGGGGGCCGAGGCTTTGCCGCCTCCGACGCTGGCTCCCCGGAGCAGCCCTGCCGGCAGCGAGGATGGGACACGGGGAAGCAGGGTCAGGGCTGGGCCCCTCCCCTGCGTGGGGCTGCGGAGGAGAGGCTGCCTGGGGGGGCTGGAGCCCCGCGCCCTGGAAGAGGGGACGGGGGGATGCTCGGCTGCCCCGGCACTGAGTGCCGCAGGCCGGACTCTTGGCTGCCAGGTCCCCTCCCTGGTGCCGTGGGTGCGTGGGGAGGAACCGAGCCGCTCTCCTTTGCTGTGACGGTGGGCTCTGCCTGCGCCCTGCCTCGCGTAACCCTTTTGTACGCTCCCATCTTTTCTATCTTCCTCCCCAGGGGCCGGCAGTGGCACCCAGCCACTGCGGCTCAGGGGCCAGCCAGGGCACGGAGCGGTGCTGTGCCGTTTCTCTCCCTGTGCCCCTTTCCGTGATGGTATGTCAGGAGCAGCCCGAGAGGGGATTGCCCCGGGGCTCGCGGGATGCCTCGCTGGGCATTGCTCTTTTTGGCACTGTGATAAAAGGGATGGAGCGAAAGGCGCGGGCTGGGCTGGGCTGATGCCGGTGTTTCCCCACCCCGGCATCGCTCCGCTCCTCCTTGCTGTGCCAGCGCATTGAGCTGTGCGTCCGTCCCTCTTGCGCAAGGGGCCTTGAGCTCGTTTTTTGGCAGTGGAGGGGTACAGCCCGTGACAGCAGCGTGCGGGGGTGAGGTCCCTGACCCCAGGGCCAGCTGGCGCTCACGGGGACACCGGGGTGTTTTGGGGGTGGCAGGGAGTTGGCCTTCCTAGTGGCATGGGGGCTCGAGCCGTGTCCCCTGAGGGCGTTGGGGTCTGGCAGGGGGATGCGAGGTGTCACCCCGCTCCTGGTGCGAGGGGCTACGCCGCTTCGCGTGGGGGATTGGGGAAGTGGTGGCAGCGACGGGTCGTCTGCGGGTGCAGCATGGGCTGCGTCACCCAGGGGAGACCTGGCGTGGCTGCGCCACGTGGCCCGCCGAGTCCTTTTGGTTTTCTTTCGGGTGAAACCACATCATGATGTTGTGCCAAACACAGAAATAGAGTCCTGGAAACAGACACATGGCCCAGGGTTTTTCTTGATTGTCTTCTCTGCCCTGGCGTGATGCCACGGTTCCTTCTCCCGCCTTCGTGCTCCCTGGGGGGATGATGCTGCATGTGGCTGGGGACAAAGCGCCTGCGTATTTCACCTCGTGATTCCCTGAGCTCACCTGGGTTGGGTTTTTGTGGGGAGTGGGGATGTCCTCCTGCAGTGGCTGCCTCTGGCCCCTCACTGTCACACCCTGGCCACGGTGCCTGCAGGCACTGCGGGGAGGGTGCAGCTGCTGTCCCCATCCTGGCGGGAGGAAGGGGAGGTGTTGCATTTGGCAGGCTTGGAGATGTCTCTGAGATAACCCCCCTCCCAGGCGCCGTCCTACCCTTCTGGGAAGTGTCAATAACAACTGCTGGGAAACTTGCCGGGATTTTAGGGGCTTTTTTGCACACGGTGTGTTGGTCCTGTGCCTGCGCCGCAGGAGCTGCCAGGGCACGAGGGCTCGGGCGGCTGCTCCTGCTCCTGCCCCGGCCGTGCCCGTGCCCGTGCTGGCTCCCTGCCTCTGCCGTGCTGGGGAAGGAGGCCCAGGGGCTTCCCCTGTCGTGCAGCCTGATCTCGGTGGGTTGCTGAAACCCTTGTGTCTGCTGCTCCTGCTGGGCCCCCGCTGCTGTGAGCTGGCTCCGGGGGGGCTTTGCCGGAGGAAGGGGGAGAGGGGCTGGGTCCTGGTCCGGGGTCCTCCTTGGGCTCCTCGCCAGGCCTCTGGGGCTGGCCCAGTGCTGGCTCCCCCACAGTCGAGTGCTGAAGTGAAGCCCTGGGTGGGTTGCTGGGGGATTCTCTCCGTCACCCCCTGGAGCTGGGGGGCTGGTGCTCAGCCACGGTCCTGCCCAAGCCGGGACACCCTGGGGCACCCAGCACCCAGGGCTCCCCCCACCCAGCATGGGGGCTCAGTCCCCGGGGGGGGCTTCACCCACCTCCCTCTTCCCCTGCGCAGCTCTGCCCAGACCCTGCCCCAGAGTCCCCCTCACTGTCCCCGAAGCCCCCGGCTCACCAGTGTGCCACCAGCCCCGGGGACTGGCCCTGTGACACCACCCGTGACAGACACGGGGTGCCTGGCTGGGCTCCTGTGTCCCTGGGGTGCCCACGGCTGCAGGGGTACGGGGGAACACACACGGGGTGCAGCGAGGCTGGTCATGGAGCGGCGGGGGGACACGGGGCGGGGGGGGGCGTGGGGCAAAGGAGGGAGGGACGTGGTCTCACCGAGCTGTGGGGCGCAGCCCGGGGGGACGTCGGGACGTGGCACGTAGCGCGGGGGGCGCAGGGAGACACGGGGTGCCGTCCCGGGGGGCAGCGGGCACGTCCCGGGGGGCTCGGGGAAGGGCGGGACGTGGGGACGCGGAGCCCACAGACACGGAGGGGCCGGGGCGGTGGCGGGGCCGGGGCGGCTCCCGGTGAGTCACGGAGCTCCCGCCCGCCGCCCATAAAGCGCCGCCGCTCCGAGCGCCGCCGCACCATGGCTGTGCTGTGCCCCGCCTGTACGGCCGCGCGGGACCGGGGGGGCAACAGCCGGGGCTGGGGGGCCCGGGAGCGGGAACCAGCCCGGTGCCTGGGGGGACCGTTCTGGAGATTGGGGATGCTGCAGGGGGGATGCTGGAGGGGGGACCATGGCCGGCTGGGGGGGGTGCTGGAGGGGGGATGCTGGAGGGGGGGCCATGGCCGGCTGGGGGGGTGCTGGAGGGGGGATGCTGGAGGGGGGGCCATGGCCGGCTGGGGAGATGCTGGAGAGGGGGGTGCTGCAGGGGGGATGCTGGAGGGGGGACCATGGCCGGCTGGGGGGGTGCTGGAGGGGGGATGCTGGAGGGGGGGCCATGGCCGGCTGGGGAGATGCTGGAGAGGGGGGTGCTGCAGGGGGGATGCTGGAGGGGGGGACCATGGCCACCTGGGGGGTGCTGGTTGGGGGTGCTGGGTGGCCTGTCCCAGGCTTGGGGGGGCGCATCCTGGTATCCCCAGTGCTGAGCCCCATCTGTGCCCACAGGGACCCCGGGGTCCCCTGCCCAGCTCCTCCTGCCCCTGCTCTGCTGGGCCCTGGCCTCCTGCCGCACCGGTAAGTGGGGGCTGTGGGGGGCTGTGGGGGGCACGGCCAAGTCCAGGCTCGGTGCCCTGCAAGGCACCTGTGCAGGGGGCTGGGACTGAGCCGTGGCCCTCGTCCTCTCTGTGGGACCCTGCCCTCCTGCCCACCCTGGAGATGGGGGGTCTTGGGGGGCAACTCTTGTCCTCCCGCCTCACCCGCCTCTGCTCCCCCAGGTGCCATGGCCCTGCAGCCCCCCAGCATCACTGTCCTGCAGACGCTGTCAGAGCCCCCCCGCCTGGGTGAGTGACCCCTGGGGGCATTGCAGGGGGGGCCTGTGGATGGGGGGGTGCACTGAGACCCCCGGCCGGGGAAGAATGGGGGAGTTGAACCTGGCAGACAGGTGGGGTGCATCCTCCACCCGCAGCCAAGATTTTGGGGTGCTGGTGAGGTGGGGCACGTTCCCCCTTTGGTAGGGACTGCGCCTCTGGTCAGGGTCAGCCTGGCCCGGGGGGCAGCGGGGCCCTGGCAGCCCCTCTGACCCTGCGCCCCGTCCGGCCTCAGGCGAGAGCGTGACGGTGTGGTGCGAGGCGGTGAGCAGCCTCCCCGAGCTCACGCTGCTCTACTGGCTGGGGAACGGCTCCTTCGTGGAGAAGCTGCACCCGGACGGGGCCGTGCACGAGGGGACGGTGCTGTGAGTACCGGGGTGGGGGGTCCCAGGGGTGCAGCGGGGCTGCCTGGGGCTCTGGGGCTGGCAGGGAGGGGCAGCCCTGGTCAGGGCAGGACCCGGTGCCCCCCATCCTGGGGAGGGTGTCATGGAGCTGGGAGCGGGGGCTGATGGGTCCCTGCTGGGTCCGCAGAGAGGAGCCGCGGGGCTCACGGGTGGCCCTGCGCCGTGACCTGCACATCGACTGCTTCGGCATCCAGCACCTGCACACCAACTTCACCTGCGTGGTGCTCAGCCCTCTCGGTGTCAACACCAGGGAGGTGCGGTGGCTGCACCCGGCACCGGCACGGGCCCCTGTGGAGAGCGGGGGGCTGGGCTGAGACCGGGGAGCAAATCGAGACGGGTGAGCATCCTGCAGTCCGGGTCCCCGCTCCCACGACCCTGCTCCACTGCATGGAGATGTGACACCTCCACAGAGGCCTGTCTCCGGGCCCCGCCGTGGGATCCGCATGGCCCCACGTCTGCCGGCCCCACTGTGCTAGGGGGGTCTCCCGGCGCCCCTCACCAAGGCAGGAGCGCTGCCCGGGCCGGCCCCAGGACCTGCCCGCAGCCGGCTGTGGGACCCCAGGGTTTATTAAAGCACATCAAGGCTGCCTGGTGTCGGCCGGTGTCACCCGTGTCCTGGGGACGGGGCTGCGCGTGGGTGCTGGGGGCACCTGTGGGGTGAGGAGGGAGGGAGAGGAGGGGGCTCTGGTGCACACAGAGGGCAGGATCCGTCCCTGACCCCCTCCCAGCCCAGCGAGGGACAGGAGAGCCACAGACAGCCCTGCCCCTGCCCCTGCCCCTGCCCCTGCCCCTGCCCTGGGGATGCCTGGCCCCACGGCTGCACCCTGCGCTGGAGGAGGAGGAGGAGGAGAAGGAGAAGGTGATGATGGGCTGCAGGCAGGGGACAGACCCCAGGAGGAGACACACACACCCCTCCGGACCCCTCGAGCAGGACCCGGGCTGCGGGCATCGCTCTGCGGGATGCTCTGGATGCGGGAGAGCTGGGGATGTGAGGGGGCTGGAGAAGACCCCGGCTGCAGCCCCCCCACCCCCCCCCGAGCTGCCCCCAGCCCAGGGAGCCGCAGGAACCCCCGGAGACACCCCAGTCCCAGAGCAAATCTTTATTCCCGTGGGAGCCAGGGAAAGGTCTCGTCCTGGCTCCGCTGGCGTCCTGGGGCTGCCGGGGTGTCCCAGGGCCGGTGGCACCATGGCAGGGCTGAGCAGCGGGGCTGTCCCCGTGCCCCCAGCCCTCCTGCTGCCCCGTCCTGTCCCGCTGGCTCCGTGAAGCTGGTGGCTCCCGTTCCCGACCCCTTTCCCTCGCCATGGTGCCGTGGCAGCGGTGGCATCTCGGCTCAGGATCCCACGGCGGCTGCCAGGGCCGCGGCTGCCAGGAGGAACCCCCAGAGGCGGGGGGGGTCCCCCTGGACGCTCCTGCCTGGGGGTGCCAGAGAGGGGGAGTCAGGGGCAGCCGGGGGGGAGGGGGCAGGGGGCCCGGCGGGGGTCTGCCCTCCCCAGCTGCAGGGGGGGCTTTGGGCTCACCTGCGCTGAAGACGCACGCCATGGTCTTGGATCTTTTCTCTGCCAAAGAAACCAACCGTTTGCACGGCTGCTGCACGCAACGTGCCGTGCCGCTCCTCACCCCTCCCCAGCCGTGCCACGCTGTGCCATGCCAGGCTGTGCCGTGCTCTGCCGCTAAGGGCCCCTTTGCAAACCCCAGGGGAGAGTGGCTGGGAGACGTGCAAGGATGCGCGTCTGTGGTGGGTTGAGCCTGGCTGGGGGCCAGGTGCCCACCAGAGCCACTCTCTCACTCCCCTCATTCACTAAACAGGGGAGAAAAGGCATAACGAAATGCTTGCAGGTCGAGATAAGGACAGGGAGAGATCACTCACTAATTATCGTCACGAGCAAAACAGACCAAACTTAGAGAGGGAATTCATCTAATTTATTACTAGGCAAAAACAGAGTAGAGGAATGAGAAAATAAAATCAACTCTTAAAACACCTCCCCCCACCCCTCCCATCTTCCCGGGCTCAACTTCACTCCCAGCTTCAACCTTCCCCCCCTCAGCGGCACAGGGGGACGGGGAATGGGGGTTACGGTCAGTTCATCTCACGGTGTGTCTGCCGCTTCTTCATCCTCAGGGGGAGGACTCCTCTCATCGTTCCCCTGCTCCAGCATGGAGTCCCTCTCACGGGGTGCAGACCTTCAGGAGCAAACTGCTCCAGCGTGGGGTCCCCCACGGGGTCACAAGTCCTGCCAGCAAACCTGCCCTGGCGTGGGCTCCCCTCTTCACGGGTCCACCGGTCCGGCCTGGAACTTGCTCCAGTGTGGGCTTCCCACGGGCCGCAGCCTCCTTCAGGTGCCTCCACCTGCTCTGGCGTGGGGTCCTCCACGGGCTGCAGGTGGAATCTCTACACCCCCTCATCCTTCCTCCATGGGCTGCAGGGGGAATCTCTACACCCCCTCATCCTTCCTCCATGGGCTGCAGGGGGACAGCCTGCTTCACCATGGCCTTCACCACGGGCTGCAGGGGGATCTCTGCTCCGGCGCCTGGAGCTCCTCCTCCCCCTCCATCTGCACTGACCTGGGTGTCTGCAGAGTTTCTTACATCTTCTCACTCCTCTCTCCGGCTGCAAAAGCTCTCCCTCTCTAAGTGTTTTTCTACTTCTTAAATATGTTATCACAGAGGCGCTGATTGGCTTGGCCTTGGCCAGCGGCGGGCCCGTCTTAGAGCCGGCTGGCATTGGCTCTGTCAGACACAGGGGGAGCTTCTAGCAGCTTCTCACAGAAGCCACCCCTGTAGCCCCCCCGCTACCAAAACCCTGCCACGCAAACCCAACACAGCGTCCAAAGGCAAGCTGCCCCCATCGCCCTCCCCGCCATCGAGACCGCCTTTCCTGGCAGAGTTGGTGGGATGGGGCCACCCCCCACTCCTGCACCCCACACCCCTGTGGCAGGGAGGGACCGTGCCCCCGGGAATTCACCTTTCACCCACTCGCAGTTGTAGGTGCTGCTTGCGCCCTGGGAGCGGAGCTGGATGAAGGCTCTGTCCCCATTGTGGGTGATTTTGGTGACATTGAAGATCTCAAAAGGTGGGATGAGGACCTCCTCCTCCGTGGGGAATAAGGAGAAGTTCCTGATGAGGACACCATAGCAGGTCTCCACCGAGAAGAAGGTGTCCTTGCCGAAATTCAAGGCTTCGTCTTCCCGTAGGGAGGTGGAGGTGAACTGGCCAAAGCGGATGGTTTGGTGCTGCTGGGCGGTGAAGCGGGTACCCTGGACACCCCGGTAGACGTGGTGGCATTTTTGGGGCTGGGCATCCCGCAGGATACGCAGGGCCTCGCTCAGGAGGAAATGCAGCACCTTGAAGTTGAAGCTTTTCAGGTATTCCTCGCGGGAGCGCCCGGCCACACGCACGGCTGCGTTGAACTTTCGGTACAGGTTGCATTCCCAGGTGTATGCCAGCAGGGCGACCACATGCTCTGGCCGCAGCGCTGGCACCTGGGAGATGTGGTCCTGCTTGCTCTGCCACTTAGCAGCAGCTTCCTTCCAGGCCTTGGCATAGTCCTTGTCGGTGAACTCGGTGCGGTTGAGCTCCTGCAGCTCCTTCTCCATCATGCGGCTGCAGCCCTGGTACTGGTCATCGAAGGAGCTGGGGGCCATGTCCAGTGCCACCTTCTTGACAGGGTTGAGGTCTGGGCAGTGCTGGGGTCTGGCAGTGTCCAGGGTCCCGGACAGCAGCACCAAGCCCAGCACCAGATGCTCCATGGCAGGCAGAGACCCCCCAGGAGAAGCGCCCAGCTGCCGCAGTGCCGTGGGCAGGGAAGCAGCCGGTTCCTCCGCAAGCGGCTGGGGAAGTGGGGGAGTGAGAGCAGGGTCAGCTCGGGGAGGGCGGCAGGGCCTGTGAGGGGGCTGCGGAGAGAAGCGGGGCAGGCTGGGGGAAAGCACCCCCAGTTGCATCCCCAGCCAGGGGCACCCCGCTCGGCACACCTCCTGGCACCGGCCCAGACCCCGACCCCGTGACTTGCATGAAACCCTGCCAACGGGCGGGCGTCCCCGGCGCCTGGCACCATGGCCCTGGCAGCCGCAGGTCTGTGGTGTCCCCCGCCGGGAGCAAACCCCTGGGGATCCCCCTGTGGCACAGAAGGAGAGGTGAGAATCGGCTGATCTTTCTTTTTATAGCAGCCCTGGCCAGGATTGCTGGGGCCGCGATCCAGCCCTCGCCTCCCCATTATTTTTACCTTCCCACCCCCCGAGCGCCCAGAGCAGCCGCTGCCCCCTCCTGCCCTGCAGCGTGGCTCCAGGGACGGTCAGGAACCCCCCGTGGGATAAATTGCCTTTGCTTTAAGCTGGGTGCGGGTGCCGTCCTGCCCCGCGGGGGCTCTGCCTTTTCCTGCAGCATCTGACTCCAGCTCTGGCCCTGCTGACCCGGGGCCCGGTGCTTGCACTGACCCCCCGTCGCGCTGCTGAGGACGGGGCAGGTTGTGGCACAGGTGGTTGGAGGCAAGGGGCATCCGCGGCACTTCAGCCCCTGCCCGCAGCCCCCGGGCTTTGGAGGGGCTTAGAAGGCAGGAGGCAGGGCAGGGTGCAGGCAGCAGGGCTGGGGACAGACCAGTCCCTGTCTGCTTCGGCACGAGCAGCTCTGGGCCAAGGGAGCGTCCCCGTCGCGGTGCTTACAGACACAGGGACAGGGGTGGCAAAGCCCAGGGGGGCTCGGAGCCTGCGAGGGGCTCATCCTGCAGGACCACCTGGGGAGAACCGGGGAGAGAGGAGCACAGCAGCAGCATCCTTCCCCGGGGACCCCCATGTCAGCACTGGGGGAGGCAGCCTGCAGACAGGCCCCTGGCTGAGCAGAAGTGAGACCCCAAAACCTCATCACAGCGGTGCAGGGTCCCCCCAAACCGGGCGGGTACGGCGCCCTCTCCCACCCTGAGCAGCACCGGTGCCGCCGCTCCCCCACCCCCTTCCCCTGAGCAGGGACCCCTCTCCAGGTTACAGGACCAAGACACCCCGTACCCGACACAGGCACCAATGGGCTGGCACGTGGCATTTTTTGCACGTCTGCGCCATTCGAGATCCGTATAGGAAGCTTACACCATCATCTTTGCATCCCATCCTAACGTTCAGTGCAGTGAATGACACTGAGCGCCAATCCATCTCGGCTATGTTCGGCTGTCCCCCGGCGCCCCCAGCCCCACACCGGCACTGCACACAGCGGCTCCCAGCAGGGCTGCAGGGTGACCCCAGCCCCGTGTCCCCGAGGTCTCTCCCGGCTCCTTTCCAGCCACCATCACCCGGGTGGGTTTTGCAGCACACTCGAGCCATCCAAAACAGGGATGAAGCAACCGCTTGGTCCCTGCACCCCTCCCTTGGGGACCTGGCAGGGACCCCCTGTGAGGGACCACGCCTTGAGCGGACTGTCTCAAAGCTTGTTTGCAACCCTGGTAAGCTCATTGCAAGACTTCCTGATGGTTTGGCTGAGCCCAGTTGCCATGAACAGATCAACAGAGCTCAAAGAACAGTCACGTCACTTTGGGGGGGGTGGTGGGGTATGTCTAGACAGAGGTGACCAGGAGCCCCACCTGCCCCCCCGCCACTCCCCACCGCTGGGCCAGGGAGTCGATGGAGGCCAGCGGGGCCCACCGGGCCAGGCGCTCCCTGCTCCACCCCTCCCTGCTCCCCCTGCACAGGAGGAGAGACGAGGCACCCTGCTGCACCCCCCGCCCACGTGGGTCCTCCCCCAGCACCAGCGGTGGCCGCGGGTGCCCCATGAGGGTGGCTCGTCCTGAGCACCCCCCGTTCCCCGCGGAGCTGCAGGGTGGGAGCTCCACCAGCGCCAGGGAAGAGGAGCCCGACAGCGGGACCCCCGCCCCCACTGGGGCTGCCCCGGCTGCAGGGCTGAGGGGTCCCGGCCCCCCTGGGGCATGAGCTATAGAGACAGACATAGAGCTCTAGAGATGCACAGAGCGAGCGGTACAGACAGACCGGCATACATACAGCTGTGTAGGCACCGCTGGCTGGCAGGACCCTGCTCCCCGAGTATGGAATACCCACCGGATCCCTTCTTCCTTTGACCAGTCTTGTACCGCTGCAGCTGAAAAATGCTGAAACGTGCGACCAGTTATCGCTTTGAATCCCCTCAAGAAGGGGAAGTGTACTAAACCACTCCTTCAGTCGATCTGCCAGGTGTGTCACAATGTTTTCTCGTCCCGGATATGCAGAGGAAGTGCATTACTTGGGTGGTCTTTGTTAAATTATAAACGACATCGTGAGTAGGTGGTTACCGCTCGATCACACGGCTTTACTGAGACGGGCCATCCTCGGGCTATACCTTCCCCATACAAATTGACTCGCCCGCTGTGGCCTCGTTTCCCGTGCAGCCATTCAAGTAAGCGCTCCCATTCGTGGTCATCACTCACGACATCCAGTTCCTGTAGTGGGGTGAGGCTATCGACTTGTTGGTTGAAGTGGGCAGCGATAGGAGCTGATCAGTCCAGTCCTGTCACCCACCCAATACGCGACACCCTTTGTTCTCCTAGTTCTAGCAATTGTTCCCAACTGTCAGCAGTTTGCCAGAGTGGGACTCTCTTTACCTGCCAGTCGTTGGCTGCCCAGAGACCCACTCGCTCTGTGGATCCCATAAAACCAGCAGATGAGTCGGGATAGATATGGCTGGCACCATGTCGGGCGGCCGGTAGGTCTGCCCTAAGCTCCCCTACTCGGGCACTTCCTTTACCTGTTCCTGTGCTTAACTTTTCCCCCGGGGCCACTTCCAGTGTCACCGCCTTATACTTCCACTCATGGTTTTGCCTCTCGATGATGCATCAGTGAACCAGACCCCTTGAAGGTCACTGCCTTCCTTCAGAGGAGGTGCCCCCTGAATCGCAGACGCTTTGCTTGGCGGGGTTTGCAATAACACCGTGCTCTCTCTGTCTTCCTGTAATTTGGATACTTTAATGCTGCCTTCTGTAACAGATGTGGTTTCATCGGTACCATCCAGACAGGCGTACCGTTTACGGGCTGTAGGCTTCTGGGCAACGCCTGCACCCTTGCGCGCTGTATCCAGGAGATGGAAAGGCCCCCAAATGATCAGATCTGTCCTTTTCTTGTCTGTTCCACTCGCTTCACCGCTCGCACTAAGGACAGCGAGCCTTTGCAAGGTCTGACTATCTCATTTTGGTGTCATTGAAAAAGTGGGAGCTAAGCTCTTGCAGTCTCTCTGGCCCTTCTGGTCCCTTTTGCCACAGGTTACAATGGGAACATTCAGTAACTGCCGTGGCACTCCCATCGGCAAGGCTCTACGCCACAGAGCGTTACGTTCCTTATTGAACTTGGGTTTGAACATTGGTTTAGGCTTAGTGCTGTGGGCCCGACGAACTCGTCGAGGAAATGGTTCTGGTGGTTTCACGGTGGTCAATCCAATCCAACCCATGTGTCCTGTCCCACTCAGAGGGTGAGGTTATCTTTTCAGTTCTCTGTGCATTAGTCAGGAGTAACGACAATTACTCGAGAGGTTCAGAGAAATCACAAATTTACTGAAACTCAGAAGAATTACAAAAGAGACCAGCTTGGCAAAACTTGTAACGATATTACCCCAATGTGCCGAAAATGAAGTTAGAGACAAAGAGAGTGGCAGAGAGGAAAAGACAGAAAGAGAGAAAGAAAGAGGAGACGAGACAAGATATCACCACCCTTGGATCCAGCGATGTTCTCTGCTCGTAGTGGTAGTCCTCAGGTGGTGGGCACGAGTCAAAAACTTGGGTTTCCACTTTTTATAACCCACAGCGCCCTTCCCATAGGCAAGGGTCGTCATCACTGAGCAGGTGCTGTACGTGCCCAGGAGTGTTCTAGACATGAGTCGGTGGGTTGTGGGGGTCTTGGGGATTCCACAGTCCCCCCTCTTTGGGGTTGACCGAGTGATGGCCTTTTGCAGACACGCTTGCGCAGAAGACAGATGGTCTTTGCATGTTTCAGGAACAGGGGGATGGGCTCACAAGATGGTATCTTGCCTCCGCGGGCTGTGTTTGTTTGTCCCTGCCTGTGTCAAGACGGATGTTTGCAACACTCACTCGTTATCAGAGCTCTACACCCGGGCCCTCGCCCCTTCCACGGCAGCCCCACGAGTTTATCACGGAAGGCGTCGAGGGCCAGACCCCTCCATCCCTCCCCGGCGCCGTCCTCGCTCCTGACAGTGCCCAGAGGAGACCCCCACCGGGGCTGCCGGATGCTGGAGCGGCATCTCGGGGGGCTGCAGCGGACCCAGCCCTGGCTGTCGGGGAGGCAGACGATGCCGGTGGGGATGCGGGAGGGGGTGGGGGGTGGCTGGCACCGCCGGGAGCAGTGGCCACAGCTTCGAGCACTGCGGGGTTCCCTGGGCAGTTTGGGGATGACAGGAGACCCCCGAGCTGTACCGATAACCGGGGAGGCTGGGACAGCTCGGGGAGCAGGGCCCTGCCGGCCAGCGGTGCCCACACAGCCGTATGTACGCCGGTCTGTCTGTACCGCTCTATCTATGCATCTCAGTCGGCGAGGAACGCCGCGGTGGCAACGGTGAGTTCTGTGGCCAAGACCTAGATGAAGGCGGACGGAGGTTCCCAGAGCCAGGGAAACGCGAGGAAGAGCGGAGAGACCCCCAGGAGCTCTCATGAGCGAGGCTGACGCGGCTTCAGCAATGATGACGTGGCTTCGGCGAGGGTGACACGGCTTGGGCGTTGCCAGGAGCAACCGCGGGAGATTTAAATGGCCCTGGGAAGCGCCAGCGCCAGCGATGCGGCAGGCGAACAGGGCGCGGCGTGTCAGTTTGCACAGGAGGGCCGTTCGCACAGGGAGGGCCCTGCAACCTGCCTGTAGGCCCACGGCCCAGGGAAGCGCTCTCGGTCCCTGCCAAAACGGCGGGCACTCGCCTCAGAGCTAACGCCAGTGTTCCAGGCAGAACCGGTCAGGAAGGAGACGCCCGTACAGGCGGTGGGTTGCAGGGGCTGCCCAGACCCCTCTCTGGGTGAAAAGGTCCGTACCTGCACAAGGTGTGCGCAGGTGGATGGTCTGTTACGTCAGGTGGCCGAGTCGCAGGCAACAGTGCAAAGGCTGCGCAGTGTTAGAGGGGCCGAGATGGAGACAGATGGGTGGTCCCATAACCAAGTTCCTGTAGTGGGCACCACTGAGAAGGAGGCACCATGGACCCTGGTCACCCACAGCAGCAGGGCTCTGCTCCGGTCTCCGCCCTCCGGCTTCACAAACAAAGACAGATGAGAAGCTTTAGCAGCTGTAGACACGCACGGGCAAGGTCTGCAAGGAGAAATTGTCCCAGCAGCACACGGTGGGTACCGTAAAAAGAGGCGATGACTGCTCGTAGTGGGTGACTCCCTGTTAAGGGACACCAAGGTGCCCGTCTGATGACCTGACAGGCAGGCACCAGAGGTACGGTGCCTGCCGGGAGCCACGATCCGAGATGTTGCCGAGAGGGTGCCGCAACTTGTCCAGAGCACAGACTGCTATCCACTGCTACTCTTTCATGTGGGCGTGAATGACACCGCAAGCCAGAACCTGGGCAGCATCAAGGAGGACTATGAAGCCCTGGGGGTGCAAGTGACAAACTTTGGTGCCCAAGTTGGAGGAAAGGCGGCAGCCAGAAATAGACGTATAATGCAAATCAACTCCTGGCCACGTGGCTGGTGCCGTTGCGAGGGTTTTGGCTTTTACAGCAACGGGACATTCTTTGATGACTTTAAGCTGTTAGAGAGGGATGGGGGCCACCTGTCCAGAAGAGGCAAGGGAATCTTTGGCAGCAAGCCGGCCAACTTGGTGAAGCGGGCTTTAAACTGAAGGACTCAGGGGCTGGGGTCCAAGGCGGCAATGCCGATGCCATCGCATCCAACCGGGGAACAAGCCAGGCCAACCGGAGCGGCAACGAATGTTCCTTAGCTGCCTCCCAAGAGGAGAACCAGAAAGCCAAACACCTCAAGGGTCCGTATGGCCATGGTGGACCCTCCTGCACCCCTTGAAGGAAACCTCCATGCTCCATTAGCTCTCTGAAATGCCTGTAGACCCATGCACGCAGCGTGGGGAATAAACAGGAAGAACTAGAGATCTGTGTGCGGTTGCAGGGCCGTGATCTCATTGCAATGACAGAGACATGGTGGGATAGCTCGCATGACTGGAATGCTGTCACGGACGGTTATGTACTCTTTAGGAATGACAGGCCAGCAAGGCGAGGTGGTGGAGCTGCTCTTTATGGGAGAGAGCAACTGGAATGTGTCGAGCTCTGCATAGGAGTGGATGAAGAACGAGTGGAGAGCTGATGCGTAAGGATTAAGGGGCAGGCTAATACAGGTGACCCTGTTGTGGGTGTTTACTACAGGCCACCAGATCAGGATGAGGAAGTAGATGAGGCCTTCTTCAGACAGCTGGAAGTAGCCTCACGATCGCAGGCCCTGGTCCTCCTGGGGGACTTCAGCCACCCTGCTATTTGCTGGAAAAGCAACACAGCCAGGCACGCACAGTCCAGGAGGTTCCTGCAGAGCATTGATGACAACTTTTTGACACAGGTGGTGGAGGAGCCCATGAGGAGAGGGGTGCTGCTGGACCTTGTAGTAACAAACAAAGAAGGACTGGTTGGGGACATGAAGGTCGAGGACAGTCTTGGCTGCAGTGACCATGAGATGGTGGAGTTCAGGATCCTGCATGGAAGGAACAGGGCAATGGGTAGGACTACAGCCTTGGCCTTGAGGAGAGCTGACTTTGGCCTGGCAAGGGATGTTGTCATGGTTTTGCCCCAGCCAGCAGCTCAGCCCCATGCAGACACTCGCTCACCCCCCCGCCAGCGGGATGGGGAGAGAATTGGAAGAGTGAAAGTGAAAAAACTCATGGGTTGCAATAAAGACAGTTTAATAGGAAAAACACAAAAAGGAAAATAGCAACAACAACTACAACAGAACAAGTGATGACTAGCACAATCTCTCACCACCTGAAGTTGACGCTAGGCACGACCCCCAGCTGCCCAGCCCACATGCACAAGCAACACAAGGGAAGGAATTCCTTCACCACTTCCCATGGCAGGCAGGTGTTCAGCCATCCCCAGGAAAGCAGGGCTCCATCACGCAGAATGGTGACTTGGGAAGACTAGCGCCATCTCTCCAAAGTCAATGCCATGTGAGACCCCCAGCTGCTGCGCCAAGCTCCCTGCTGCCACGCTTCTCAGCCCACCCCTACAAATGGAACACGATGTCGTATGGATGGACTATCCCTTTGGCCAGTTTGGGTCAGCCGTCCTGGCCGTGTCCCCTCCCAGATTGTTGGGTGCGCCCCGCCTTCTCGTTGGCAGGGCAATATGAGAAGCTGAAAAAGTCCTTGACTGCTTGGCAACAACTGAAACCATCAGTGTGTGATCAACATTATTCTCATCCTAAATCCAAAACACAGCAGTACACCAGCTGCTGGAAAGAAAGTTAACTCTGTCCCTGCCGAAACCAGGACAGATGTCAAGGACAACAAGAAGGGCTCTTTCAAGTACCTCAGCAGCAAAAGGGAAAATGTGGGCCCGTGCTGAATGAGGTGGTGTCCTGGTGATGGAGGATACAGAGAAGGGGGAGTTACTGAATGGTGCCTTTGGTTTGGCCTTTACTGCTAAGGCCGTCCCTCAGGAATCCCAGACCCTGGAGGCAGGAGAGAAAGTCTGGAGAAAGGAAGACCTCCCCTTGGTCGGGGAGGATCAGGTCAGAGGACATCTCGGCAAACTCGATATTCACAAATCGATGGGCCCTGATGGGATGCCCCCACGAGTGCTCAGGGAGCTGGCCGATGTTCTTGCTAAGCCATTCTCAGTCATCTTTGAAAGGTGATGGAGAACAGGAGAGGTGCCTGAGGACTGGAGGAAAGCCAATGTCACTCTGGTCTTCAAAAAGGGCAAGAAGGAGGACCCAGGAAACTAGAGACCAGTCGGCCTCACCTCCATCCCTGGAAAGATGATGGAACAGCTCATTCTGGGCGGGGGGGGGGGGGTGTGTCATTCAACCCTATTGGGATGGGTTAGAATGCACTTTGGGACTTTATGTCCCACAATAGCTTTTGATTGTACCAAAGCACTGATGAAATCAAGAGGGTACAGAACAAAGATAAACATACTACCCCTCATGCCACGGCCAAGTTATCATATACCAGGAATGAAGATCAATTTGGCCATGAAAGCATTCTGGGGTTATTGGACGGTCATAATTAACAACTGACTGTATATAGAAAATCTAACGTGGCAAGTAGAGACTCTTGCTAATTGGATGTGGACGCCCATCGAGGCTAGCAACAGCCAGCTACAAGCGACCTCACAGATGACTTGCAGAGTCGATTGGCATTGGATATACTACTACTGAAGGAGAGCGGCGTTTGTGGGTGGCTGAATACCACCTATCCTGATGAAACCTGTTGTGTGTCAATTCCCAATGTGTTCGCTACCTTGCACCAAGCTATGGATGGGACGCAAAAAATTGCGGACCAGACGCATGAGCTCCGCGAGAAAATGAAACCAGGAGACTGGCAGTGGCCTGGGTGGGTTTCAAAGGATTTCAGTTGGTTTGATTAGAAATCAGTGGATGGATTCAGAGTTGAGCCCGGTATGCATTAATGTTTATTGTAACGATTGTTATTGTTAGTATTGGATTATCATGGGAGAAATCTATGATAACTGGAGCTGTAACCAGGCAAGTTAGGATGCTTCAAGGCTGTGATCCTAATATGTCCCCTTAATACCATCCCCTATTGAAAATGACGAGAACGAAAACGCGGGAGAGAGATGGATCCCTCAGCCCGCCTACATCCAAATTATACGATGTTCCTCTTGGCGAGTTGTGACTACAGTCACAGGGTGGATAATGTGGGATGCTGGACTTGTCCGGGCTTGTGGGTGCCGAAGACAGGGTCAGCGTGAGCCGGCAGAGAGTAACGGGGTCTGACTTTTTCGACTTTGTGACAGTGTCTCAGTGAAGGTCCTTGAGAGGGCTCCAACAGGCAAACGTGGACTCTGCTAAGTGGCTACACACATAACGCTTTAGACATAAAGCGCTGACTGAGCCTGGGACTAGGACTGGACCTGGCTGCACCTCGGCTCCTCTCTGAGAAGGAGTTGAGAAAGCAAGGGAATCCTTCCTGAACCTGGGGACTCAACGGGAGGGCCCCCCTCAGCCCCGCGTCAGCCTCGTACTCTTCACGTGACGGTGGCTGGTGCCCCAGCGGGTGTGCTGGAGTCTGGGGCCCTGGGTGGGCTGGAGAAACGGAACCTCATCAAGTTCAACAAGGGCAAAGTGCGGCCCCTGGGGAGGAACAGGGCCAGGCACCAGCACAGGCCGGGACACGCGGCTGGAAAGCGGCTTGGCAGAGAAGGTCCTGGGGGTCCTGGGGGGGGCCGCGGGCCCCTGGGGCCGGGCAGGGGTACTGACCGAAGGCGAGGGATGAGCGACTTGCTCCTTTTGACAGATCTTTTGAACCCACAGAGAACACGGAGGCTTCGAGCAGGAAGCAACTGTCCCGGTGGGCCCCCTGGCCTCCATGGACTCCCTGGGCTTCCTGTCGGGGAGCAGCTCCTCTTCCCCGGGCTCCCTCTACTCCTTCCCAGTGTGATGGCAGAGCTGGCAGTGTTCGTCCTCTCGGGAGCCCCCCAGGACCCCAAGGCTGTCAAGGGGCCAGTGGCACAAGCAGGGCCAGCCCTTGGCCAGGACCCCCCACTGGAGCTGCCCTGGCAGCCCCTCTGACCCTGCGTCCCGTCCGGCCTCAGGCGAGAGCGTGACGGTGTGGTGCGAGGCGGTGAGCAGCCTCCCCGAGCTCACGCTGCTCTACTGGCTGGGGAACGGCTCCTTCGTGGAGAAGCTGCACCCGGACGGGGCCGTGCGCGAGGGGACGGTGCTGTGAGTACCGGGGTGGGGGGTCCCAGGGGTGCAGCGGGGCTGCCCAGGGCTCTGGGGCTGGCAGGGAGGGGCAGCCCTGGGCATGGGCATGGGGATGTGATGCCTCCACGGAGGTCTGTCTCCATGCCCCGCCGTGGGATCCACATGGCCCCACGTCTGCCGGCCCCACTGTGCTAGGGGGGTCTCCCGGCGCCCCTCGCCAAGGCAGGAGCGCTGCCCGGGCCGGCCCCAGGACCTGCTCGCAGCCGGCTGTGGGACCCCAGGGTTTATTAAAGCACATCAAGGCTGCCTGGTGTCGGCCGGTGTCACCCATGTCCTGGGGACGGGGCTGCGCGTGGGTGCCGGGAGCACCTGTGGGGTGAGGAGGGAGGGAGAGGAGGCGGCTCTGGTGTGCACAGAGGGCAGGATCCGTCCCTGACCCCCTCCCAGCCCAGCGAGGGACCGGAGAGCCACGGACAGCCCTGCCCCTGCCCCTGCCCTGGGGATGCCTGGCCCCACGGCTGCACCCTGCGCTGGAGGAGGAGGAGGAGGAGGAGGAGGAGGTGGTGATGGGCTGCAGGCAGGGGACAGACCCCAGGAGGAGACACACACCCCCCTGCGGACCCCTCGAGCAGGACCCGGGCTGCGGGCATCGCTCTGCGGGATGCTCTGGATGCGGGAGAGCTGGGGATGTGAGGGGGCTGGAGAAGACCCCGGCTGCAGCCCCCCCCCCCCCCACCCCGAGCTGCCCCCAGCCCAGGGAGCCGCAGGAACCCCCGGAGACACCCCAGTCCCAGAGCAAATCTTTATTCCCGTGGGAGCCAGGGAAAGGTCTCGTCCCGGCTCCGCTGGCGTCCTGGGGCTGCCGGGGCGTCCCAGGGCCGGTGGCACCATGGCAGGGCTGAGCAGCGGGGCTGTCCCCGTGCCCCCAGCCCTCCTGCTGCCCCGTCCTGTCCCGCCGGCTCCGTGAAGCTGGTGGCTCCCGTTCCCGACCCCTTTCCCTCGCCATGGTGCCGTGGCAGCGGTGGCATCTCGGCTCAGGATCCTGCGGTGGCTGCCAGGGCCGCGGCTGCCAGGAGGAACCCCCAGAGGCGGGGGGGGTCCCCCTGGACGCTCCTGCCTGGGGGTGCCAGAGAGGGGGAGTCAGGGGCAGCCGGGGGGGAGGGGGCAGGGGGCCCGGCGGGGGTCTGCCCTCCCCAGCTGCAGGGGGGGCTCTGGGCTCACCTGCGCTGAAGACGCACGTCTGGTTCTTGCATCTCTTCTCTGCCAAAGAAACCAACTGTTTGCACGGCTGCTGCACGCAACGTGCCGTGCCGCTCCTCACCCCTCCCCAGCCGTGCCACGCTGTACCATGCCAGGCTGTGCCGTGCTCTGCTGCTAAGGGCCCCCTTGCAAACCCCAGGGGAGAGCGGCTGGGAGACGTGCAAGGATGCGCGTCCAAAGGCAAGCTGCCCCCGTCGCCCTCCCCACCATCGAGACCCCCTTTCCTGGCAGAGTTGGTGGGATGGGGCCACCCCCCACTCCTGCACCCCACACCCCTGTGGCAGGGAGGGACCGTGCCCCCGGGAATTCACCTTTCACCCACTCGCAGTTGTAGGTGCTGCTTGCGCCCTGGGAGCGGAGCTGGATGAAGGCTCTGTCCCCGTTGCGGGCAACATTGGTGACCTCGAAGATCTCAAAAGGCGGGATGAGGACCTCCTCCTCCATGGGGAAGAAGGAGAAGTTCCTGATGAGGACACCATAGCAGGTCTCCACCGAGAAGAAGGTGTCCTGACCGAAGTGCTGGGTGCTGTCGTTCCGTAGGGAGGTGGAGGTGAACTGTCCGAAGCGGATGGATTGGCGCTGCCGGGCAGTGAAGCGGATGTCTACACCCCGGTAGACGTTGTGGCATTTTTGGGGCCTGGTGTCCCGCAGGATACGCAGGGCCTCGCTCAGGAGGAAATGCAGCACCTTGAAGTGGAAGGTGTTCAGGTATTCCTCGCGGGAGTGCCCGGCCACACGCACGGCTGCGTTGAACTCCCGGTGCAAGGGGCCCTGCAGGGTGTATGCCAGCAGGGCGACCTGCTGGTCCGGCCGCACTGCCTGCCGCTGGGGGACGCGGCCCCACCGTCTCCGCCATTCAGCAGTGGCTTGGCTCCAGGCCTCCTTGTAGACTCTGTTGTTTGTGAACTCGGTGCGGTTGAGCTCCTCCAGCTCCTCCTCCATCATGCGGCTGCAGCCCTGGTACTGGTCATCGAAGGAGCTGGGGGCCATGTCCAGTGCCACCTTCTTGACAGGGTCGAGGTCTCGCTGGTGCCGGGGGCTGGTAGCAGCCAGGGTCCCGGACAGCAGCACCAAGCCCAGCACCAGATGCTCCATGGCAGGCAGAGCCCCCCCAGGAGAAGCGCCCAGCTGCCGCAGTGCCGTGGGCAGGGAAGCAGCCGGTTCCTCCGCAAGCGGCTGGGGAAGTGGGGGAGTGAGAGCAGGGTCAGCTCGGGGAGGGCGGCAGGGCCTGTGAGGGGGCTGCGGAGAGAAGCGGGGCAGGCTGGGGGAAAGCACCCCCAGTTGCATCCCCAGCCAGGGGCACCCCGCTCGGCACACCTCCTGGCACCGGCCCAGACCCCGACCCCGTGACTTGCATGAAACCCTGCCAACGGGCGGGCGTCCCCGGCGCCTGGCACCATGGCCCTGGCAGCCGCAGGTCTGTGGTGTCCCCCGCCGGGAGCAAACCCCTGGGGACCCCTGGCAAGAAGCGTTACCTGTGCCCCGCGCCAGGGTCGGGGTTCTGCTCCCCAGGTCCCACGGCACCCGGCCCCTTGGCGCCCGCCCGCTGCCAGAAGGAGAGGTGAGAATCAGCTGATCTTTCTTTTTATAGCAGCCCTGGCCAGGATTGCTGGGGCCGCGATCCAGCCCTCGCCTCCCGGTTATTTTTGCCTTCCAACCCCCCGAGCACCCAGAGCAGCCGCTGCCCCCTCCTGCCCTGCAGCGTGGCTCCGGGGACAGTCAGGAACCCCCCGTGGGATAAATTGCCTTTGCTTTAAGCTGGGTGCGGGTGCCGTCCTGCCCCGCGGGGGCTCTGCCTTTTCCTGCAGCATCTGACTCCAGCTCTGGCCCTGCTGACCCGGGGCCCGGTGCTTGCACTGACCCCCCGTCGCGCTGCTGAGGACGGGGCAGGTTGTGGCACAGGTGGTGTGGAGGTGAGGGGCATCCGCGGCACTTCAGCCCCTGCCCGCAGCCCCCGGGCTTTGGAGGGGCTTAGAAGGCAGGAGGCAGGGCAGGGTGCAGGCAGCAGGGCTGGGGACAGACCAGTCCCTGTCTGCTTCGGCACGAGCAGCTCTGGGCCAAGGGAGCGTCCCCGTCGCGGTGCTTACAGACACAGGGACAGGGGTGGCAAAGCCCAGGGGGGCTCGGAGCCTGCGAGGGGCTCATCCTGCAGGACCACCTGGGGAGAACCGGGGAGAGAGGAGCACAGCAGCAGCATCCTTCCCCGGGGACCCCCATGTCAGCACTGGGGGAGGCAGCCTGCAGACAGGCCCCTGGCTGAGCAGAAGTGAGACCCCAAAACCTCATCACAGCGGTGCAGGGTCCCCCCAAACCGGGCGGGTACGGCGCCCTCTCCCACCCTGAGCAGCACCGGTGCCGCCGCTCCCCCACCCCCTTCCCCTGAGCAGGGACCCCTCTCCAGGTTACAGGACCAAGACACCCCGTACCCGACACAGGCACCAATGGGCTGGCACGTGGCATTTTTTGCACGTCTGCGCCATTCGAGATCCGTATAGGAAGCTTACACCATCATCTTTGCATCCCATCCTAACGTTCAGTGCAGTGAATGGGAAGGAGCGCCAATCCGTCTTGGCCCGCTGGCCTCCATAGACTCCCTGGGCTGCTTGGCGGGGAACAGCTCCTCTTCGCTGGGCTCCTTCTACTCCCTCCCAATGTGAATGGTGGAGCTGGCAGTGCTCGCCTGCTCGGGAGCCCCCCAGGACCCCAAGGCTGTCAAGGGGCCAGTGGCACAAGCAGGGCCAGCCCTTGGCCAGGACCCCCCACTGGAGCTGCCCTGGCAGCCCCTCTGATCCTGCGTCCCGTCCGGCCTCAGGCGAGAGCGTGACGGTGTGGTGTGAGGCGGTGAGCAGCCTCCCCGAGCTCACGCTGCTCTACTGGCTGGGGAACGGCTCCTTCGTGGAGAAGCTGCACCCGGACGGGGCCGTGCGCGAGGGGACGGTGCTGTGAGTACCGGGGTGGGGGGTCCCAGGGGTGCAGTGGGGCTGCCCGGGGCTCCGGGGCTGGCAGGGAGGGGCAGCCCTGGGTGTGGGGACGTGACACCTCCACAGAGGCCTGTCTCCATGCCCCACCATGGGATCCGCATGGCCCCACGTCTGCCGGCCCCACTGTGCTAGGGGGGTCTCCCGGCGCCCCTCACCAAGGCAGGAGCGCTGCCCGGGCCGGCCCCAGGACCTGCCCGCAGCCGGCTGTGGGACCCCAGGGTTTATTAAAGCACATCAAGGCTGCCTGGTGTCGGCTGGTGTCACCCGTGTCCTGGGGACGGGGCTGCGCGTGGGTGCTGGGGGCACCTGTGGGGTGAGGAGGGAGGGAGAGGAGGGGGCTCTGGTGCGCACAGAGGGCAGGATCCGTCCCTGACCCCCTCCCAGCCCAGCGAGGGACAGGAGAGCCACAGACAGCCCTGCCCCTGCCCCTGCCCCTGCCCTGGGGATGCCTGGCCCCACGGCTGCACCCTGCGCCGGAGGAGGAGGAGGAGGTGGTGATGGGCTGCAGGCAGGGGACAGACCCCAGGAGGAGACACACACACCCCTCCGGACCCCTCGAGCAGGACCCGGGCTGCGGGCATCGCTCTGCGGGATGCTCTGGATGCGGGAGAGCTGGGGATGTGAGGGGGCTGGAGAAGACCCCGGCTGCAGCCCCCCCACCCCCCCCCCGAGCTGCCCCCAGCCCAGGGAGCCGCAGGAACCCCCCGGAGACACCCCAGTCCCAGAGCAAATCTTTATTCCCGTGGGAGCCAGGGAAAGGTCTCGTCCTGGCTCCGCTGGCGTCCTGGGGCTGCCGGGGTGTCCCAGGGCCGGTGGCACCATGGCAGGGCTGAGCAGCGGGGCTGTCCCCGTGCCCCCAGCCCTCCTGCTGCCCCGTCCTGTCCCGCCGGCTCCGTGAAGCTGGTGGCTCCCGTTCCCGACCCCTTTCCCTCGCCATGGTGCCGTGGCAGCGGTGGCATCTCGGCTCAGGATCCCACGACGGCTGCCAGGGCCGCGGCTGCCAAGAGGAACCCCCAGAGGCGGGGGGGGTCCCCCTGGACGCTCCTGCCTGGGGGTGCCAGAGAGGGGGAGTCAGGGGCAGCCGGGGGGGAGGGGGCAGGGGGCCCGGCGGGGGTCTGCCCTCCCCAGCTGCAGGGGGGGCTTTGGGCTCACCTGCGCTGAAGACGCACGCCATGGTCTTGGATCTTTTCTCTGCCAAAGAAACCAACCGTTTGCACGGCTGCTGCACGCAACGTGCCGTGCCGCTCCTCACCCCTCCCCAGCCGTGCCACGCTGTGCCATGCCAGGCTGTGCCGTGCTCTGCCGCTAAGGGCCCCTTTGCAAACCCCAGGGGAGAGTGGCTGGGAGACGTGCAAGGATGCGCGTCTGTGGTGGGTTGAGCCTGGCTGGGGGCCAGGTGCCCACCAGAGCCACTCTCTCACTCCCCTCATTCACTAAACAGGGGAGAAAAGGCATAACGAAATGCTTGCAGGTCGAGATAAGGACAGGGAGAGATCACTCACTAATTATCGTCACGAGCAAAACAGACCAAACTTAGAGAGGGAATTCATCTAATTTATTACTAGGCAAAAACAGAGTAGAGGAATGAGAAAATAAAATCAACTCTTAAAACACCTCCCCCCACCCCTCCCATCTTCCCGGGCTCAACTTCACTCCCGGCTTCAACCTTCCCCCCCTCAGCGGCACAGGGGGACGGGGAATGGGGGTTACGGTCAGTTCATCTCATGGTGTTTCTGCCGCTTCTTCATCCTCAGGGGGAGGACTCCTCTCATCGTTCCCCTGCTCCAGCATGGAGTCCCTCTCACGGGGTGCAGACCTTCAGGAGCAAACTGCTCCAGCGTGGGTCCCCCACGGGGTCACAAGTCCTGCCAGCAAACCTGCCCTGGCGTGGGCTCCCCTCTTCACGGGTCCACCGGTCCGGCCAGGAACTTGCTCCAGCGTGGGCTTCCCACAGGCCGCAGCCTCCTTCAGGTGCCTCCACCTGCTCTGGTGTGGGGTCCTCCACGGGCTGCAGGTGGAATCGCTACACCCCCTCATCCTTCCTCCATGGGCTGCAGGGGGACAGCCTGCTTCACCATGGCCTTCACCACGGGCTGCAGGGGGATCTCTGCTCCGGCGCCTGGAGCACCTCCTGCCCCTCCATCTGCACTGACCTTGGTGTCTGCAGAGTTTCTTACATCTTCTCACTCCTCTCTCCAGCTGCAAAAGCTCTCCCTCTCTAAGTGTTTTTCTACTTCTTAAATATGTTCTCACAGAGGTGCTGATTGGCTTGGCCTTGGCCAGCGGCGGGCCCGTCTTAGAGCCGGCTGGCATTGGCTCTGTCAGACACAGGGGGAGCTTCTAGCAGCTTCTCACAGAAGCCACCCCTGTAGCCCCCCCGCTACCAAAACCCTGCCACGCAAACCCAACACAGCGTCCAAAGGCAAGCTGCCCCCATCGCCCTCCCCGCCATCGAGACCGCCTTTCCTGGCAGAGTTGGTGGGATGGGGCCACCCCCCACTCCTGCACCCCACACCCCTGTGGCAGGGAGGGACCGTGCCCCCGGGAATTCACCTTTCACCCACTCGCAGTTGTAGGTGCTGCTTGCGCCCTGGGAGCGGAGCTGGATGAAGGCTCTGTCCCCATTGTGGGTGATTTTGGTGACATTGAAGATCTCAAAAGGTGGGATGAGGACCTCCTCCTCCGTGGGGAATAAGGAGAAGTTCCTGATGAGGACACCATAGCAGGTCTCCACCGAGAAGAAGGTGTCCTTGCCGAAATTCAAGGCTTCGTCTTCCCGTAGGGAGGTGGAGGTGAACTGGCCAAAGCGGATGGTTTGGTGCTGCTGGGCGGTGAAGCGGGTACCCTGGACACCCCGGTAGACGTGGTGGCATTTTTGGGGCTGGGCGTCCCGCAGGATACGCAGGGCCTCGCTCAGGAGGAAATGCAGCACCTTGAAGTTGAAGCTTTTCAGGTATTCCTCGCGGGAGCGCCCGGCCACACGCACGGCTGCGTTGAACTTTCGGTACAGGTTGCATTCCCAGGTGTATGCCAGCAGGGCGACCACATGCTCTGGCCGCAGCGCTGGCACCTGGGAGATGTGGTGCTGCTTGCTCTGCCACTTAGCAGCAGCTTCCTTCCAGGCCTTGGCATAGTCCTTGTCGGTGAACTCGGTGCGGTTGAGCTCCTGCAGCTCCTTCTCCATCATGCGGCTGCAGCCCTGGTACTGGTCATCGAAGGAGCTGGGGGCCATGTCCAGTGCCACCTTCTTGACAGGGTTGAGGTCTGGGCAGTGCTGGGGTCTGGCAGTGTCCAGGGTCCCGGACAGCAGCACCAAGCCCAGCACCAGATGCTCCATGGCAGGCAGAGACCCCCTCAGGAGAAGCGCCCAGCTGCCGCAGTGCCGTGGGCAGGGAAGCAGCCGGTTCCTCCGCAAGCGGCTGGGGAAGTGGGGGAGTGAGAGCAGGGTCAGCTCGGGGAGGGCGGCAGGGCCTGTGAGGGGGCTGCGGAGAGAAGCGGGGCAGGCTGGGGGAAAGCACCCCCAGTTGCATCCCCAGCCAGGGGCACCCCGCTCGGCACACCTCCTGGCACCGGCCCAGACCCCGACCCCATGACTTGCATGAAACCCTGCCAACGGGCGGGCGTCCCCGGCGCCTGGCACCATGGCCCTGGCAGCCGCAGGTCTGTGGTGTCCCCCGCCGGGAGCAAACCCCTGGGGACCCCCTGTGGCACAGAAGGAGAGGTGAGAATCGGCTGATCTTTCTTTTTATAGCAGCCCTGGCCAGGATTGCTGGGGCCGCGATCCAGCCCTCGCCTCCCCATTATTTTTACCTTCCCACCCCCCGAGCGCCCAGAGCAGCCGCTGCCCCCTCCTGCCCTGCAGCGTGGCTCCAGGGACGGTCAGGAACCCCCCGTGGGATAAATTGCCTTTGCTTTAAGCTGGGTGCGGGTGCCGTCCTGCCCCGCGGGGGCTCTGCCTTTTCCTGCGGCATCTGACTCCAGCTCTGGCCCTGCTGACCCGGGGCCTGGTGCTTGCACTGACCCCCCGTCGCGCTGCTGAGGACGGGGCAGGTTGTGGCACAGGTGGTTGGAGGCAAGGGGCATCCGCGGCACTTCAGCCCCTGCCCGCAGCCCCCGGGCTTTGGAGGGGCTTAGAAGGCAGGAGGCAGGGCAGGGTGCAGGCAGCAGGGCTGGGGACAGACCAGTCCCTGTCTGCTTTGGCACGAGCAGCTCTGGGCCAAGGGAGCGTCCCCGTCGCGGTGCTTACAGACACAGGGACAGGGGTGGCAAAGCCCAGGGGGGCTCGGAGCCTGCGAGGGGCTCATCCTGCAGGACCACCTGGGGAGAACCGGGGAGAGAGGAGCACAGCAGCAGCATCCTTCCCCGGGGACCCCCATGTCAGCACTGGGGGAGGCAGCCTGCAGACAGGCCCCTGGCTGAGCAGAAGTGAGACCCCAAAACCTCATCA
This sequence comes from Grus americana, assembly GCF_028858705.1. NCBI lineage: Eukaryota > Metazoa > Chordata > Aves > Gruiformes > Gruidae > Grus > Grus americana. The sequence continues at coordinate 218,988,280 of NC_072852.1, forward strand.
CAGCGGTGCAGGGTCCCCCCAAACCGGGCGGGTACGGCGCCCTCTCCCACCCTGAGCAGCACCGGTGCCGCCGCTCCCCCACCCCCTTCCCCTGAGCAGGGACCCCTCTCCAGGTTACAGGACCAAGACACCCCGTACCCGACACAGGCACCAATGGGCTGGCACGTGGCATTTTTTGCACGTCTGCGCCATTCGAGATCCGTATAGGAAGCTTACACCATCATCTTTGCATCCCATCCTAACGTTCAGTGCAGTGAATGACACTGAGCGCCAATCCATCTCGGCTATGTTCGGCTGTCCCCCGGCGCCCCCAGCCCCACACCGGCACTGCACACAGCGGCTCCCAGCAGGGCTGCAGGGTGACCCCAGCCCCGTGTCCCCGAGGTCTCTCCCGGCTCCTTTCCAGCCACCATCACCCGGGCGGGTTTTGCAGCACACTCGAGCCATCCAAAACAGGGATGAAGCAACCGCTTGGTCCCTGCACCCCTCCCTTGGGGACCTGGCAGGGACCCCCTGTGAGGGACCACGCCTTGAGCGGACTGTCTCAAAGCTTGTTTGCAACCCTGGTAAGCTCATTGCAAGACTTCCTGATGGTTTGGCTGAGCCCAGTTGCCATGAACAGATCAACAGAGCTCAAAGAACAGTCACGTCACTTTGGGGGGGGTGGTGGGGTATGTCTAGACAGAGGTGACCAGGAGCCCCACCTGCCCCCCCGCCACTCCCCACCGCTGGGCCAGGGAGTCGATGGAGGCCATCGGGGCCCACCGGGCCAGGCGCTCCCTGCTCCACCCCTCCCTGCTCCCCCTGCACAGGAGGAGAGACGAGGCACCCTGCTGCACCCCCCGCCCACGTGGGTCCTCCCCCAGCACCAGCGGTGGCCGCGGGTGCCCCATGAGGGTGGCTCGTCCTGAGCACCCCCTGTTCCCCGCGGAGCTGCAGGGTGGGAGCTCCACCAGCGCCAGGGAAGAGGAGCCCGACAGCGGGACCCCCGCCCCCACTGGGGCTGCCCCGGCTGCAGGGCTGAGGGGTCCCGGCCCCCCTGGGGCATGAGCTATAGAGACAGACATAGAGCTCTAGAGATGCACAGAGCGAGCGGTACAGACAGACCGGCATACATACAGCTGTGTAGGCACCGCTGGCTGGCAGGACCCTGCTCCCCGAGTATGGAATACCCACCGGATCCCTTCTTCCTTTGACCAGTCTTGTACCGCTGCAGCTGAAAAATGCTGAAACGTGCGACCAGTTATCGCTTTGAATCCCCTCAAGAAGGGGAAGTGTACTAAACCACTCCTTCAGTCGATCTGCCAGGTGTGTCACAATGTTTTCTCGTCCCGGATATGCAGAGGAAGTGCATTACTTGGGTGGTCTTTGTTAAATTATAAACGACATCGTGAGTAGGTGGTTACCGCTCGATCACACGGCTTTACTGAGACGGGCCATCCTCGGGCTATACCTTCCCCATACAAATTGACTCGCCCGCTGTGGCCTCGTTTCCCGTGCAGCCATTCAAGTAAGCGCTCCCATTCGTGGTCATCACTCACGACATCCAGTTCCTGTAGTGGGGTGAGGCTATCGACTTGTTGGTTGAAGTGGGCAGCGATAGGAGCTGATCAGTCCAGTCCTGTCACCCACCCAATACGCGACACCCTTTGTTCTCCTAGTTCTAGCAATTGTTCCCAACTGTCAGCAGTTTGCCAGAGTGGGACTCTCTTTACCTGCCAGTCGTTGGCTGCCCAGAGACCCACTCGCTCTGTGGATCCCATAAAACCAGCAGATGAGTCGGGATAGATATGGCTGGCACCATGTCGGGCGGCCGGTAGGTCTGCCCTAAGCTCCCCTACTCGGGCACTTCCTTTACCTGTTCCTGTGCTTAACTTTTCCCCCGGGGCCACTTCCAGTGTCACCGCCTTATACTTCCACTCATGGTTTTGCCTCTCGATGATGCATCAGTGAACCAGACCCCTTGAAGGTCACTGCCTTCCTTCAGAGGAGGTGCCCCCTGAATCGCAGACGCTTTGCTTGGCGGGGTTTGCAATAACACCGTGCTCTCTCTGTCTTCCTGTAATTTGGATACTTTAATGCTGCCTTCTGTAACAGATGTGGTTTCATCGGTACCATCCAGACAGGCGTACCGTTTACGGGCTGTAGGCTTCTGGGCAACGCCTGCACCCTTGCGCGCTGTATCCAGGAGATGGAAAGGCCCCCAAATGATCAGATCTGTCCTTTTCTTGTCTGTTCCACTCGCTTCACCGCTCGCACTAAGGACAGCGAGCCTTTGCAAGGTCTGACTATCTCATTTTGGTGTCATTGAAAAAGTGGGAGCTAAGCTCTTGCAGTCTCTCTGGCCCTTCTGGTCCCTTTTGCCACAGGTTACAATGGGAACATTCAGTAACTGCCGTGGCACTCCCATCGGCAAGGCTCTACGCCACAGAGCGTTACGTTCCTTATTGAACTTGGGTTTGAACATTGGTTTAGGCTTAGTGCTGTGGGCCCGACGAACTCGTCGAGGAAATGGTTCTGGTGGTTTCACGGTGGTCAATCCAATCCAACCCATGTGTCCTGTCCCACTCAGAGGGTGAGGTTATCTTTTCAGTTCTCTGTGCATTAGTCAGGAGTAACGACAATTACTCGAGAGGTTCAGAGAAATCACAAATTTACTGAAACTCAGAAGAATTACAAAAGAGACCAGCTTGGCAAAACTTGTAACGATATTACCCCAATGTGCCGAAAATGAAGTTAGAGACAAAGAGAGTGGCAGAGAGGAAAAGACAGAAAGAGAGAAAGAAAGAGGAGACGAGACAAGATATCACCACCCTTGGATCCAGCGATGTTCTCTGCTCGTAGTGGTAGTCCTCAGGTGGTGGGCACGAGTCAAAAACTTGGGTTTCCACTTTTTATAACCCACAGCGCCCTTCCCATAGGCAAGGGTCGTCATCACTGAGCAGGTGCTGTACGTGCCCAGGAGTGTTCTAGACATGAGTCGGTGGGTTGTGGGGGTCTTGGGGATTCCACAGTCCCCCCTCTTTGGGGTTGACCGAGTGATGGCCTTTTGCAGACACGCTTGCGCAGAAGACAGATGGTCTTTGCATGTTTCAGGAACAGGGGGATGGGCTCACAAGATGGTATCTTGCCTCCGCGGGCTGTGTTTGTTTGTCCCTGCCAGTGTCAAGACGGATGTTTGCAACACTCACTCGTTATCAGAGCTCTACACCCGGGCCCTCGCCCCTTCCACGGCAGCCCCACGAGTTTATCACGGAAGGCGTCGAGGGCCAGACCCCTCCATCCCTCCCCGGCGCCGTCCTCGCCCCTGACAGTGCCCAGAGGAGACCCCCACCGGGGCTGCCGGATGCTGGAGCGGCATCTCGGGGGGCTGCAGCGGACCCAGCCCTGGCTGTCGGGGCGGCAGACGATGCCGGTGGGGATGCGGGAGGGGGTGGGGGGTGGCCGGCACCGCCGGGAGCAGTGGCCACAGCTTCGAGCACTGCGGGGTTCCCTGGGCAGTTTGGGGATGACAGGAGACCCCCGAGCTGTACCGATAACCGGGGAGGCTGGGACAGCTCGGGGAGCAGGGCCCTGCCGGCCAGCGGTGCCCACACAGCCGTATGTACGCCGGTCTGTCTGTACCGCTCTATCTATGCATCTCAGTCGGCGAGGAACGCCGCGGTGGCAACGGTGAGTTCTGTGGCCAAGACCTAGATGAAGGCGGACGGAGGTTCCCGGAGCCAGGGAAACGCGAGGAAGAGCGGAGAGACCCCCAGGAGCTCTCATGAGCGAGGCTGACGCGGCTTCAGCAATGATGACGTGGCTTCGGCGAGGGTGACACGGCTTGGGCGTTGCCAGGAGCAACCGCGGGAGATTTAAATGGCCCTGGGAAGCGCCAGCGCCAGCGACGCGGCAGGCGAACAGGGCGCGGCGTGTCAGTTTGCACGGGAGGGCCGTTCGCACAGGGAGGGCCCTGCAACCTGCCTGTAGGGCCACAGCCCAGGGAAGCGCTCTCGGTCCCTGCCAAAACGGCGGGCACTCGCCTCAGAGCTAACGCCAGTGTTCCAGGCAGAACCGGTCAGGAAGGAGACGCCCGTACAGGCGGTGGGTTGCAGGGGCTGCCCAGACCCCTCTCTGGGTGAAAAGGTCCGTACCTGCACAAGGTGTGCGCAGGTGGATGGTCTGTTACGTCAGGTGGCCGAGTCGCAGGCAACAGTGCAAAGGCTGCGCAGTGTTAGAGGGGCCGAGATGGAGACAGATGGGTGGTCCCATAACCAAGTTCCTGTAGTGGGCACCACTGAGAAGGAGGCACCATGGACCCTGGTCACCCACAGCAGCAGGGCTCTGCTCCGGTCTCCGCCCTCCGGCTTCACAAACAAAGACAGATGAGAAGCTTTAGCAGCTGTAGACACGCACGGGCAAGGTCTGCAAGGAGAAATTGTCCCAGCAGCACACGGTGGGTACCGTAAAAAGAGGCGATGACTGCTCGTAGTGGGTGACTCCCTGTTAAGGGACACCAAGGTGCCCGTCTGATGACCTGACAGGCAGGCACCAGAGGTACGGTGCCTGCCGGGAGCCACGATCCGAGATGTTGCCGAGAGGGTGCCGCAACTTGTCCAGAGCACAGACTGCTATCCACTGCTACTCTTTCATGTGGGCGTGAATGACACCGCAAGCCAGAACCTGGGCAGCATCAAGGAGGACTATGAAGCCCTGGGGGTGCAAGTGACAAACTTTGGTGCCCAAGTTGGAGGAAAGGCGGCAGCCAGAAATAGACGTATAATGCAAATCAACTCCTGGCCACGTGGCTGGTGCCGTTGCGAGGGTTTTGGCTTTTACAGCAACGGGACATTCTTTGATGACTTTAAGCTGTTAGAGAGGGATGGGGGCCACCTGTCCAGAAGAGGCAAGGGAATCTTTGGCAGCAAGCCGGCCAACTTGGTGAAGCGGGCTTTAAACTGAAGGACTCAGGGGCTGGGGTCCAAGGCGGCAATGCCGATGCCATCGCATCCAACCGGGGAACAAGCCAGGCCAACCGGAGCGGCAACGAATGTTCCTTAGCTGCCTCCCAAGAGGAGAACCAGAAAGCCAAACACCTCAAGGGTCCGTATGGCCATGGTGGACCCTCCTGCACCCCTTGAAGGAAACCTCCATGCTCCCTTAGCTCTCTGAAATGCCTGTAGACCCATGCACGCAGCGTGGGGAATAAACAGGAAGAACTAGAGATCTGTGTGCGGTTGCAGGGCCAGGATCTCATTGCAATGACAGAGACATGGTGGGATAGCTCGCATGACTGGAATGCTGTCACGGACGGTTACGTACTCTTTAGGAATGACAGGCCAGCAAGGCGAGGTGGTGGAGCTGCTCTTTATGGGAGAGAGCAACTGGAATGTGTCGAGCTCTGCATAGGAGTGGATGAAGAACGAGTGGAGAGCTGATGCGTAAGGATTAAGGGGCAGGCTAATACAGGTGACCCTGTTGTGGGTGTTTACTACAGGCCACCAGATCAGGATGAGGAAGTAGATGAGGCCTTCTTCAGACAGCTGGAAGTAGCCTCACGATCGCAGGCCCTGGTCCTCCTGGGGGACTTCAGCCACCCTGCTATTTGCTGGAAAAGCAACACAGCCAGGCACGCACAGTCCAGGAGGTTCCTGCAGAGCATTGATGACAACTTTTTGACACAGGTGGTGGAGGAGCCCATGAGGAGAGGGGTGCTGCTGGACCTTGTAGTAACAAACAAAGAAGGACTGGTTGGGGACATGAAGGTCGAGGACAGTCTTGGCTGCAGTGACCATGAGATGGTGGAGTTCAGGATCCTGCATGGAAGGAACAGGGCAATGGGTAGGACTACAGCCTTGGCCTTGAGGAGAGCTGACTTTGGCCTGGCAAGGGATGTTGTCATGGTTTTGCCCCAGCCAGCAGCTCAGCCCCATGCAGACACTCGCTCACCCCCCCGCCAGCGGGATGGGGAGAGAATTGGAAGAGTGAAAGTGAAAAAACTCATGGGTTGCAATAAAGACAGTTTAATAGGAAAAACACAAAAAGGAAAATAGCAACAACAACTACAACAGAACAAGTGATGACTAGCACAATCTCTCACCACCTGAAGTTGACGCTAGGCACGACCCCCAGCTGCCCAGCCCACATGCACAAGCAACACAAGGGAAGGAATTCCTTCACCACTTCCCATGGCAGGCAGGTGTTCAGCCATCTCCAGGAAAGCAGGGCTCCATCACGCAGAATGGTGACTTGGGAAGACTAGCGCCATCTCTCCAAAGTCAATGCCACGTGAGACCCCCAGCTGCTGCGCCAAGCTCCCTGCTGCCACGCTTCTCAGCCCACCCCTACAAATGGAACACGATGTCGTATGGATGGACTATCCCTTTGGCCAGTTTGGGTCAGCCGTCCTGGCCGTGTCCCCTCCCAGATTGTTGGGTGCGCCCCGCCTTCTCGTTGGCAGGGCAATATGAGAAGCTGAAAAAGTCCTTGACTGCTTGGCAACAACTGAAACTATCAGTGTGTGATCAACATTATTCTCATCCTAAATCCAAAACACAGCAGTACACCAGCTGCTGGAAAGAAAGTTAACTCTGTCCCTGCCGAAACCAGGACAGATGTCAAGGACAACAAGAAGGGCTCTTTCAAGTACCTCAGCAGCAAAAGGGAAAATGTGGGCCCGTGCTGAATGAGGTGGTGTCCTGGTGATGGAGGATACAGAGAAGGGGGAGTTACTGAATGGTGCCTTTGGTTTGGCCTTTACTGCTAAGGCCAGCCCTCAGGAATCCCAGACCCTGGAGGCAGGAGAGAAAGTCTGGAGAAAGGAAGACCTCCCCTTGGTCGGGGAGGATCAGGTCAGAGGACATCTCGGCAAACTCGATATTCACAAATCGATGGGCCCTGATGGGATGCCCCCACGAGTGCTCAGGGAGCTGGCCGATGTTCTTGCTAAGCCACTCTCAGTCATCTTTGAAAGGTGATGGAGAACAGGAGAGGTGCCTGAGGACTGGAGGAAAGCCAATGTCACTCTGGTCTTCAAAAAGGGCAAGAAGGAGGACCCAGGAAACTAGAGACCAGTCGGCCTCACCTCCATCCCTGGAAAGATGATGGAACAGCTCATTCTGGGCGGGGGGGGGGGGTGTCATTCAACCCTATTGGGATGGGTTAGAATGCACTTTAGGACTTTATGTCCCACAATAGCTTTTGATTGTACCAAAGCACTGATGAAATCAAGAGGGTACAGAACAAAGATAAACATACTACCCCTCATGCCACGGCCAAGTTATCATATACCAGGAATGAAGATCAATTTGGCCATGAAAGCATTCTGGGGTTATTGGACAGTCATAATTAACAACTGACTGTATATAGAAAATCTAACGTGGCAAGTAGAGACTCTTGCTAATTGGATGTGGACGCCCATCGAGGCTAGCAACAGCCAGCTACAAGCGACCTCACAGATGACTTGCAGAGTCGATTGGCATTGGATATACTACTACTGAAGGAGAGCGGCGTTTGTGGGTGGCTGAATACCACCTATCCTGATGAAACCTGTTGTGTGTCAATTCCCAATGTGTTCGCTACCTTGCACCAAGCTATGGATGGGACGCAAAAAATTGCGGACCAGACGCATGAGCTCCGCGAGTAAATGAAACCAGGAGACTGGCAGTGGCCTGGGTGGGTTTCAAAGGATTTCAGTTGGTTTGATTAGAAATCAGTGGATGGATTCAGAGTTGAGCCCGGTATGCATTAATGTTTATTGTAACGATTGTTATTGTTAGTATTGGATTATCATGGGAGAAATCTATGATAACTGGAGCTGTAACCAGGCAAGTTAGGATGCTTCAAGGCTGTGATCCTAATATGTCCCCTTAATACCATCCCCTATTGAAAATGACGAGAACGAAAACGCGGGAGAGAGATGGATCCCTCAGCCCGCCTACATCCAAATTATACGATGTTCCTCTTGGCGAGTTGTGACTACAGTCACAGGGTGGATAATGTGGGATGCTGGACTTGTCCGGGCTTGTGGGTGCCGAAGACAGGGTCAGCGTGAGCCGGCAGAGAGTAACGGGGTCTGACTTTTTCGACTTTGTGACAGTGTCTCAGTGAAGGTCCTTGAGAGGGCTCCAACAGGCAAACGTGGACTCTGCTAAGTGGCTACACACATAACGCTTTAGACATAAAGCGCTGACTGAGCCTGGGACTAGGACTGGACCTGGCTGCACCTCGGCTCCTCTCTGAGAAGGAGTTGAGAAAGCAAGGGAATCCTTCCTGAACCTGGGGACTCAACGGGAGGGCCCCCCTCAGCCCCGCGTCAGCCTCGTACTCTTCACGTGACGGTGGCTGGTGCCCCAGCGGGTGTGCTGGAGTCTGGGGCCCTGGGTGGGCTGGAGAAACGGAACCTCATCAAGTTCAACAAGGGCAAAGTGCGGCCCCTGGGGAGGAACAGGGCCAGGCAGCAGCACAGGCCGGGACACGCGGCTGGAAAGCGGCTTGGCAGAGAAGGTCCTGGGGGTCCTGGTGGGGGGCCGCGGGCCCCTGGGGCCGGGCAGGGGTACTGACCGAAGGCGAGGGATGAGCGACTTGCTCCTTTTGACAGATCTTTTGAACCCACAGAGAACACGGAGGCTTCGAGCAGGAAGCACCTGTCCCGGTGGGCCCCCTGGCCTCCATGGACTCCCTGGGCTTCCTGTCGGGGAGCAGCTCCTCTTCCCCGGGCTCCCTCTACTCCTTCCCAGTGTGATGGCAGAGCTGGCAGTGTTCGTCCTCTCGGGAGCCCCCCAGGACCCCAAGGCTGTCGAGGGGCCAGTGGCACAAGCAGGGCCAGCCCTTGGCCAGGACCCCCCACTGGAGCTGCCCTGGCAGCCCCTCTGACCCTGCGTCCCGTCCGGCCTCAGGCAAGAGCGTGACGGTGTGGTGCGAGGCGGTGAGCAGCCTCCCCGAGCTCACGCTGCTCTACTGGCTGGGGAACGGCTCCTTCGTGGAGAAGCTGCACCCGGACGGGGCCGTGCGCGAGGGGACGGTGCTGTGAGTACCGGGGTGGGGGGGTCCCAGGGGTGCAGCGGGGCTGCCCAGGGCTCTGGGGCTGGCAGGGAGGGGCAGCCCTGGGCATGGGCATGGGGATGTGATGCCTCCACGGAGGTCTGTCTCCATGCCCCGCCGTGGGATCCACATGGCCCCACGTCTGCCGGCCCCACTGTGCTAGGGGGGTCTCCCGGCGCCCCTCGCCAAGGCAGGAGCGCTGCCCGGGCCGGCCCCAGGACCTGCCCGCAGCCGGCTGTGGGACCCCAGGGTTTATTAAAGCACATCAAGGCTGCCTGGTGTCGGCCGGTGTCACCCATGTCCTGGGGATGGGGCTGCACGTGGGTGCCGGGGGGCACCTGTGGGGTGAGGAGGGAGGGAGAGGAGGGGGCTCTGGTGTGCACAGAGGGCAGGATCCGTCCCTGACCCCCTCCCAGCCCAGCGAGGGACCGGAGAGCCACGGACAGCCCTGCCCCTGCCCCTGCCCTGGGGATGCCTGGCCCCACGGCTGCACCCTGCGCTGGAGGAGGAGGAGGAGGAGAAGGAGAAGGTGATGATGGGCTGCAGGCAGGGGACAGACCCCAGGAGGAGACACACACACCCCTCCGGACCCCTCGAGCAGGACCCGGGCTGCGGGCATCGCTCTGCGGGATGCTCTGGATGCGGGAGAGCTGGGGATGTGAGGGGGCTGGAGAAGACCCCGGCTGCAGCCCCCCCCCCCCACCCCGAGCTGCCCCCAGCCCAGGGAGCCGCAGGAACCCCCGGAGACACCCCAGTCCCAGAGCAAATCTTTATTCCCGTGGGAGCCAGGGAAAGGTCTCGTCCCGGCTCCGCTGGCGTCCTGGGGCTGCCGGGGTGTCCCAGGGCCGGTGGCACCATGGCAGGGCTGAGCAGCGGGGCTGTCCCCGTGCCCCCAGCCCTCCTGCTGCCCCGTCCTGTCCCGCTGGCTCCGTGAAGCTGGTGGCTCCCGTTCCCGACCCCTTTCCCTCGCCATGGTGCCGTGGCAGCGGTGGCATCTCGGCTCAGGATCCTGCGGCGGCTGCCAGGGCCGCGGCTGCCAGGAGGAACCCCCAGAGGCGGGGGGGGTCCCCCTGGACGCTCCTGCCTGGGGGTGCCAGAGAGGGGGAGTCAGGGGCAGCCGGGGGGGAGGGGGCAGGGGGCCCGGCGGGGGTCTGCCCTCCCCAGCTGCAGGGGGGGCTCTGGGCTCACCTGCGCTGAAGACGCACGTCTGGTTCTTGCATCTCTTCTCTGCCAAAGAAACCAACTGTTTGCACGGCTGCTGCACGCAACGTGCCGTGCCGCTCCTCACCCCTCCCCAGCCGTGCCACGCTGTGCCATGCCAGGCTGTGCCGTGCTCTGCCGCTAAGGGCCCCTTTGCAAACCCCAGGGGAGAGTGGCTGGGAGACGTGCAAGGATGCGCGTCCAAAGGCAAGCTGCCCCCGTCGCCCTCCCCACCATCGAGACCCCCTTTCCTGGCAGAGTTGGTGGGATGGGGCCACCCCCATTCCTGCACCCCACACCCCTGTGGCAGGGAGGGACCGTGCCCCCGGGAATTCACCTTTCACCCACTCGCAGTTGTAGGTGCTGCTTGCGCCCTGGGAGCGGAGCTGGATGAAGGCTCTGTCCCCGTTGCGGGCAACATTGGTGACCTCGAAGATCTCAAAAGGCGGGATGAGGACCTCCTCCTCCATGGGGAAGAAGGAGAAGTTCCTGATGAGGACACCATAGCAGGTCTCCACCGAGAAGAAGGTGTCCTGACCGAAGTGCTGGGTGCTGTCGTTCCGTAGGGAGGTGGAGGTGAACTGTCCGAAGCGGATGGATTGGCGCTGCCGGGCAGTGAAGCGGATGTCTACACCCCGGTAGACGTTGTGGCATTTTTGGGGCCTGGTGTCCCGCAGGATACGCAGGGCCTCGCTCAGGAGGAAATGCAGCACCTTGAAATGGAAGGTGTTCAGGTATTCCTCGCGGGAGCGCCCGGCCACACGCACGGCTGCGTTGAACTCCCGGTGCAAGGGGCCCTGCAGGGTGTATGCCAGCAGGGCGACCTGCTGGTCCGGCCGCACTGCCTGCCGCTGGGGGACGCGGCCCCACCGTCTCCGCCATTCAGCAGTGGCTTGGCTCCAGGCCTCCTTGTAGACTCTGTTGTTTGTGAACTCGGTGCGGTTGAGCTCCTCCAGCTCCTTCTCCATCATGCGGCTGCAGCCCTGGTACTGGTCATCGAAGGAGCTGGGGGCCATGTCCAGTGCCACCTTCTTGACAGGGTCGAGGTCTCGCTGGTGCCGGGGGCTGGTAGCAGCCAGGGTCCCGGACAGCAGCACCAAGCCCAGCACCAGATGCTCCATGGCAGGCAGAGCCCCCCCAGGAGAAGCGCCCAGCTGCCGCAGTGCCGTGGGCAGGGAAGCAGCCGGTTCCTCCGCAAGCAGCTGGGGAAGTGGGGGAGTGAGAGCAGGGTCAGCTCGGGGAGGGCGGCAGGGCCTGTGAGGGGGCTGCGGAGAGAAGCGGGGCAGGCTGGGGGAAAGCACCCCCAGTCGCATCCCCAGCCAGGGGCACCCCGCTCGGCACACCTCCCGGCACCGGCCCAGACCCCGACCCCGTGACTTGCATGAAACCCTGCCAACGGGCGGGCGTCCCCAGCGCCTGGCACAATGGCCCTGGCAGCCGCAGGTCTGTGGTGTCCCCCGCCGGGAGCAAACCCCTGGGGACCCCTGGCAAGAAGCGTTACCTGTGCCCCGCGCCAGGGTCGGGGTTCTGCTCCCCAGGTCCCACGGCACCCGGCCCCTTGGCGCCCGCCCGCTGCCAGAAGGAGAGGTGAGAATCAGCTGATCTTTCTTTTTATAGCAGCCCTGGCCAGGATTGCTGGGGCCGCGATCCAGCCCTCGCCTCCCGGTTATTTTTGCCTTCCAACCCCCCGAGCACCCAGAGCAGCCGCTGCCCCCTCCTGCCCTGCAGCGTGGCTCCGGGGACAGTCAGGAACCCCCCGTGGGATAAATTGCCTTTGCTTTAAGCTGGGTGCGGGTGCCGTCCTGCCCCGCGGGGGCTCTGCCTTTTCCTGCGGCATCTGACTCCAGCTCTGGCCCTGCTGACCCGGGGCCCGGTGCTTGCACTGACCCCCCGTCGCGCTGCTGAGGACGGGGCAGGTTGTGGCACAGATGGTGTGGAGGCGAGGGGCATCCGCGGCACTTCAGCCCCTGCCCGCAGCCCCCGGGCTTTGGAGGGGCTTAGAAGGCAGGAGGCAGGGCAGGGTGCAGGCAGCAGGGCTGGGGACAGACCAGTCCCTGTCTGCTTCGGCACGAGCAGCTCTGGGCCAAGGGAGCGTCCCCGTCGCGGTGCTTACAGACACAGGGACAGGGGTGGCAAAGCCCAGGGGGGCTCGGAGCCTGCGAGGGGCTCATCCTGCAGGACCACCTGGGGAGAACCGGGGAGAGAGGAGCACAGCAGCAGCATCCTTCCCCGGGGACCCCCATGTCAGCACTGGGGGAGGCAGCCTGCAGACAGGCCCCTGGCTGAGCAGAAGTGAGACCCCAAAACCTCATCACAGCGGTGCAGGGTCCCCCCAAACCGGGCGGGTACGGCGCCCTCTCCCACCCTGAGCAGCACCGGTGCCGCCGCTCCCCCACCCCCTTCCCCTGAGCAGGGACCCCTCTCCAGGTTACAGGACCAAGACACCCCGTACCCGACACAGGCACCAATGGGCTGGCACGTGGCATTTTTTGCACGTCTGCGCCATTCGAGATCCGTATAGGAAGCTTACACCATCATCTTTGCATCCCATCCTAACGTTCAGTGCAGTGAATGGGAAGGAGCGCCAATCCGTCTTGGCCCGCTGGCCTCCATAGACTCCCTGGGCTGCTTGGCGGGGAACAGCTCCTCTTCGCTGGGCTCCTTCTACTCCCTCCCAATGTGAATGGTGGAGCTGGCAGTGCTCGCCTGCTCGGGAGCCCCCCAGGACCCCAAGGCTGTCGAGGGGCCAGTGGCACAAGCAGGGCCAGCCCTTGGCCAGGACCCCCCACTGGAGCTGCCCTGGCAGCCCCTCTGACCCTGCGTCCCGTCCGGCCTCAGGCGAGAGCGTGACGGTGTGGTGCGAGGCGGTGAGCAGCCTCCCCGAGCTCACGCTGCTCTACTGGCTGGGGAACGGCTCCCTCGTGGAGAAGCTGCACCCGGACGGGGCCGTGCGCGAGGGGACGGTGCTGTGAGTACCGGGGTGGGGGGTCCCAGGGGTGCAGTGGGGCTGCCCGGGGCTCCGGGGCTGGCAGGGAGGGGCAGCCCTGGGTGTGGGGACGTGACACCTCCACAGAGGCCTGTCTCCATGCCCCACCATGGGATCCGCATGGCCCCACGTCTGCCGGCCCCACTGTGCTAGGGGGGTCTCCCGGCGCCCCTCGCCAAGGCAGGAGCGCTGCCCGGGCCGGCCCCAGGACCTGCCCGCAGCCGGCTGTGGGACCCCAGGGTTTATTAAAGCACATCAAGGCTGCCTGGTGTCGGCCGGTGTCACCCGTGTCCTGGGGACGGGGCTGCGCGTGGGTGTTGGGGGCACCTGTGGGGTGAGGAGGGAGGGAGAGGAGGCGGCTCTGGTGTGCACAGAGGGCAGGATCCGTCCCTGACCCCCTCCCAGCCCGGCGAGGGACAGGAGAGCCACAGACAGCCCTGCCCCTGCCCCTGCCCTGGGGATGCCTGGCCCCACGGCTGCACCCTGTGCCGGAGGAGGAGGAGGAGGTGGTGATGGGCTGCAGGCAGGGGACAGACCCCAGGAGGAGACACACACACCCCTCCGGACCCCTCGAGCAGGACCCGGGCTGCGGGCATCGCTCTGCGGGATGCTCTGGATGCGGGAGAGCTGGGGATGTGAGGGGGCTGGAGAAGACCCCGGCTGCAGCCCCCCCCCCCCCCCCCGAGTTGCCCCCAGCCCAGGGAGCCGCAGGAACCCCCGGAGACACCCCAGTCCCAGAGCAAATCTTTATTCCCGTGGGAGCCAGGGAAAGGTCTCGTCCCGGCTCCGCTGGCGTCCTGGGGCTGCCGGGGTGTCCCAGGGCCGGTGGCACCATGGCAGGGCTGAGCAGTGGGGCTGTCCCCGTGCCCCCAGCCCTCCTGCTGCCCCGTCCTGTCCCGCTGGCTCCGTGAAGCTGGTGGCTCCCGTTCCCGACCCCTTTCCCTCGCCATGGTGCCGTGGCAGCGGTGGCATCTCGGCTCAGGATCCTGCGGCGGCTGCCAGGGCCGCGGCTGCCAGGAGGAACCCCCAGAGGCGGGGGGGGTCCCCCTGGACGCTCCTGCCTGGGGGTGCCAGAGAGGGGGAGTCAGGGGCAGCCGGGGGGGAGGGGGCAGGGGGCCCGGCGGGGGTCTGCCCTCCCCAGCTGCAGGGGGGGCTTTGGGCTCACCTGCGCTGAAGACGCACGCCATGGTCTTGGATCTTTTCTCTGCCAAAGAAACCAACCGTTTGCACGGCTGCTGCACGCAACGTGCCGTGCCGCTCCTCACCCCTCCCCAGCCGTGCCACGCTGTGCCATGCCAGGCTGTGCCGTGCTCTGCCGCTAAGGGCCCCTTTGCAAACCCCAGGGGAGAGCGGCTGGGAGGCGTGCAAGGATGCGCGTCCAAAGGCAAGCTGCCCCCGTCACCCTCCCCGCCATCGAGACCGCCTTTCCTGGCAGAGTTGGTGGGATGGGGCCACCCCCACTCCTGCACCCCACACCCCTGTGGCAGGGAGGGACCGTGCCCCCGGGAATTCACCTTTCACCCACTCGCAGTTGTAGGTGCTGCTTGCGCCCTGGGAGCGGAGCTGGATGAAGGCTCTGTCCCCGTTGTGGGTGATGTTGGTGACCTTGAAGATCTCAAAGGGCGGGATGAGGACCTCCTCCTCCGTGGGGAATAAGGAGAAGTTCCTGATGAGGACACCATAGCAGGTCTCCATCGAAAAGAAGGTGTCCTGACCGAAGTGCTGGGTGCTGTCGTTCCGTAGGGAGGTGGAGGTGAACTGTCCGAAGCGGATGGATTGTTGGTGCCGGGCAGTGAAGCGAACGTCTACACCTCGGTAGACGTGGTGGCATTTTTGTGGCTGGGTGTCCCGCAGGATACGCAGGGCCTCGCTCAGGAGGAAATGCAGCACCTTGAAATGGAAGGCACACAGGTATTCCTCGCGGGAGCGCCCGGCCACACGTACAGCTGCATCAAACTCACCGTACACGTTGCTATCCAGGATATATGCCATCAGGGCGACCGTATGGTCTGGCCGCAGCGCTGGCAGCTCACGGATGCGGGCCTTCCATCTCTGCCATTCAGTAGTGGCGTAGGTCCAGGCCCTGGCGTAGACTCTGTTGTTGGTGAACTCAGTTTGGTTGAGCTCCTCCAGCTCCTCCTCCATCATGCGGCTGCAGCCCTGGTACTGGTCATCGAAGAAGCTGGTGCCATGTCCAGTGCCACCTTCTCGACGGGGTCGAGGTCTTGCCAGTGCTGGGGGCTGGCAGTGTCCAGGGTCCCGGACAGCAGCACCAAGCCCAGCACCAGATGCTCCATGGCAGGCAGAGCCCCCCCAGGAGAAGCACCCAGCTGCCGCGGTGCCGTGGGCAGGGAAGCAGCCGGTTCCTCCGCAAGCGGCTGCAGAAGTGGGTGTGGTGGTTTAACCTTGGCTGGACACCAGGTGCCCACCCAGCCGCTCTATCACTCCCCTCCTCAGCAGGGCAGGGTGGGGAGAAAAATAACATGGAAAAAAACCCCCAAACTTGTGGGTCAAGATAACGGCAGTTTAATACAGCAAAAGACCACGCACGGAAGCAAAACAGAAGCAGAAGATTATTCTCTACCTCCCATCAGCAGGCGCTGTCCGGCCACTTCCCGGGAAGCAGGGCTTCATTCCATGTAGCGGTTGCTCCAGAAGACAAACGTTGTCAAAAACCCACGCATGCCCCCAGTTCCTCCCCCTATGTCTCAGCTTCTTATTGCTGATCAGCCATCATCTGGTATGGAATAGCCCTTGGGTCAGCTGTCCTGGCTGCATGCCCTCCCAAGATCTTGCCCACCCCCAAGCTACTGCTGTGGCCGGGGATGGGGAGAAATGTTGGAGAGAGAGCCTGGATGTGGCACTGCTCAGCAGTAGCCAAACCGCTGGGTGTTACCAACATCTTGCTGGCTACTGGGAATGAGTGGGAAAAGCATCCCATTGCGACTCGCCCAGAGGCTCTGTGCATCCTGGGGATAGACTACCTCAGGAGAGGGTATTTCAAGGAACCAAAAGGATACCGGTGGGCTTTTGGAAGTGTTGCCTTCAAGACGGGGGAAATTGAACCATTGTCTACTTTGCCTGGTCTCTCGGAGGACCCTTCTGTTGTGGGGTTGCTCAAGTTTGAAGAACAACAGGTACCAATAGCTACCACAGCGGTGCACTGGTGGCAATACTGCACCAACCGATACTCGCTGATTCCCATCCATAAGCTAATTCGTCAACTGGTGAGTCAGGGAGTGATCAGCAGAACCCGCTCACCCTTCAACAGTCCCATATGGCCAGTGCAGAAGTCCAATGGAGAGTGGAGGCTGACAGTAGACAATTGTGGCCTGAATGAAGTCACACCGCTGATGAGTGCTGCCGTGCCAGACATGCTGGAACTTCAATATGAACTGGAGTCAAAGGCAGCCAAGTGGTACGCCACAATTGATATAGCTAATGCATTTTTCTCGATCCCTTTGGTGGCAGAGTGCAGGCCACAGTTTGTCTTCACTTGGAGGGTTGTCCAGTACACCTGGAATTGACTGCCCCAGGGGTGGAAACACAGCCCACCATTTGCCATGGACTGACCCAGACTGCATTGGAACAGGGTGAAGCTCCAGAACATTTGCAATACATTGATGACATCATTGTATGGGGCAACACAGCAGAAGAAATCTCTGAGAAAGGGAAGAACATAGTCCAAATCCTGCTGAAAGCTGGTTTTGCCATAAAACGAAGTAAGGTCAAGGGGCCTGCACAGGAGATCCAGTTTTTAGGAATAAAATGGCAAGATGAGCGTTTTCAGATCCCAATGGATGTGATCAACAAAATAGCAGCCATGTCTCCGCTGACCAACAAAACGGAAACACAAGCTTTCATAGGCATTGTGCTGGGCTGGATGTTCAAAGGGAGGGTCCCCTCTACGCACCATGCAACTGATGCTATGTGGAGTAAGTGGGTTGCACTGATCACACAGCGGGCTCGAACAGAAAACCCCAGTCACCCAGGAATTTTGGAAGTGATCATGGACTGGCCAGAAGGCAAAGATTTCGGAATGTTGCCAGAGGAGGAGGTGACGTGCTGAAGAGGCCCCACCATATAATAAACTAACAGAGGATGAGAAACCATATGCCCTCTTCACTGATGGGTCCTGTTGCATCGTGGGAAAGCATTGGAGGCAGAATGCTGCTGTGTGGAGTCCTACATGACGAGTCACAGAAGCTGCTGAAGGAGAAGGTGAATCGAGCCAGTTTGCAGAGGTGAAAGCCATCCAGCTGGCTTTGGACATTGCTGAAAGAGAAAACTGGCCGATGCTCTACCTGTATACTGATTCATGGATGGTGGCCAATGCCCTGTGGGGGTGGTTACAGCAATGGAAGCAGAGCAACTGGCAGCGTAGAGGCAAACCCATCTGGGCTGCCGAATTATGGCAAGATATCGCTGCCCGGCTAGAGAAGCTGGTGGTGGAAGTACATCATGTAGATGCCTACGTGCCCAAGAGTTGAGCCACTGAGGAACATCAAAACAACAATCAGGTGGATCAGACTGCTAAGATTGAAATGGCTCAGGTAGATCTGGACTGGCAATGTAAGGATGAATTGTTTATAGCTCATTGGGCTCATGATACCTCAGGCCATCAAGGAAGAGATGCAACATATAGATGGGCTCGTGATCGAGGGGTGGACTTGACCCTGGATTCCATCTCACAGGTTATCCATGAATGTGAAACATGCACTGCAATCAAGCAAGCCAAGCGGGTGAAGCCTCTCTGGTATGGAGGACGATGGCTGAAATATAAATATGGGGAGGCCTGGCAGATTGACTACATCACACTCCCACAAACCCACCAAGGCCAGTACCATGTGCTTACAATGGTGGAAGCAACCACTGGATGGCTAGAAACATATCCCATGTCCCATGCCACTGTCTGGAACACTATCCTGGGCCTTGAAAAGCAAGTCCTGTGGTGACATGGCACCCCAGAAAGAAGTGAGTCAGAAAACAGGACTCATTTTCAGAACAACCTCATAGACACCTGGGCCAAAGAGCATGGCATTGAGTGGGTGTATCACATCCCCCATCATGCACCAGCCTCTGGAAAAATCCAACGATACAATGGACTGCTAAAGACTACCCTGAGACCAATGGGTGGTGGGACCCTCAATCAGTTTGAGGAGAGTGACTTTGGCCTCTTCAAAATCCTCCTTGGGAGAATCCCATGGGTTAGGGTCTAGAAGGGAAGGGGGCCCAAGAGAGCTGGTCAGTATTCAAGCACCACTTCCTCTGAGCTCAAGATCGGTGCATCCCGAAGAGCAGGAAAACAAGCAAAGGGGGAAGGAGACCTGCATGGATGAGCAAGGAGCCGCTGGAAAAACTCCAAGGGAAGAAGGAAGTTTACAGACTGTGGAAAAAGGGGCCGGCTGCTTGGGAGGAATAGAGGGATGTAGTCAGAGAATGTCGGGATGCAGCGAGGAAGGCTAAGGCCCACTTGGAATTAAATCTGGCAAGGGATGTCAAGGACAATAAGGAGGGCTTTTTCAAGTACCTCAGCAGCAAAAGGAAGACTAGGGAAAATGTGGGCCCATGCTGAATGAGGTGGGTGCCCTGGTGATGGAGGATACAGAGAAGGCGGAGTTACTGAATGGCGCCTTTGGTTTGGTCTTTACTGCTAAGGCCGTCCCTCAGGAATCCCAGACCCTGGAGGCAGGAGAGAAAGCCTGGAGAAAGGAAGATCTTCCCTTGGTCGAGGAGGATCAGGTCAGAGGACATCTAGGCAAACTCGACATCCAAAAATCGATGGGCCCTGATGGGATGCCCCCATGAGTGCTCAGGGAGCTGGCCGATGTTCTTGCTAAGCCACTCTCAGTCATCTTTGAAAGGTGATGGAGAACAGGAGAGGTGCCTGAGGACTGGAGGAAAGCCAATGTCACTCTGGTCTTCAAAAACGGCAAGGAGGAGGACTCGGGGACCTACAGGCCAGTCAGCCTCACCTCCATCCCTGGAAAGCTGATGGAACAAGTTATTCTGGGGGTTATCAATAAGCACGTGGTGGAGGAGAAGGTGGTTGTTGCGAGTGGTCAGCATGGATTCCCTAAGGGGAAATCATGCCTGACCAACCTGATAGCCTTCTATGATGGCATGACCAGCTGGGAGGATGAAGGGAGAGCAGTGGATGTTGTATACCTTGACTTCACCCATGACCTGCACGATGGGACAGCAAGTTTGCTGACCATACAGAACTGGGAGGAGTGGCCAACACTCCAGGAGGCTGCGCTGCCATCTGGACAGGCTGGAGAGTTGGGTGGGGAGGAACCCAATGAAATTCAACAAGGGCAAGTGTAGGGTCCTGCACCCAGGGAGGAATAACCCCAGCACCAGGACAGGTTGGGGGTGACCTGCTGGGAAGCAGCGCTGTGGAGAAGGACCTGGGAGTGCTGGTGGACAAGCAGCTCTCCATGACCAGCAGCGTGCCCTCGTGGCCAAGAAGGCCAATGGTGTCCTGGGGTGCATGGAGAAGAGCGTGGCCAGCAGGTCGAGGGAGGTTCTCCTGCCCCTCTGCTCTGCTCTGCTCTGCCCTGGTGAGGCCACAGCTGGAGTTCTGTGTCCAGGTCTGGGCTCCCCAGTTCCAGACAGACAGGGAACTACCGGGGAGAGTCCAGCGGAGGGCTGCGAGGATGAGGAGGGGCCTGGAGCATCTCTGGTGTGAGGAAAGGCTGAGAGAGCTGGGGCTGGTTAGCCTGGAGAAGAGAAGCCTGAGAGGGGATCTGATCAACACTTATCAATATCTAAAGGGTGGGTGTCAAGAGGAAGGGGCCAGACTCTTCTCAGTGGTGCCCAGCGACAGGACAAGGGGCAACGGGCACCAACTGGAACACAGGAAGTTCCACCTGAGCACGAGGAAAAACTTCTTCCCTCTGCGGGTGACCGAGCCCTGGGACAGGCTGCCCAGAGAGGTTGTGGAGTCTCCTTCTCTGGAGAGATTCCAAACCCGCCTGGACGCCATCCTGTGCAACCTGATCTGGGTGATCCTGCTTTGGCAGGGGGTTGGACTAGACGATCTCCAGAGGTTCCTGCCAGCCCCCACCAGTCTGGGGTTCTGTGAATTTGCATCCCATCCTAATGTTCAGTGCAGTGAATGGGATGGAGCACCAATCCACCTCGGTGATGCTCACCCGCGAGGCTGGGGAGGGGGGTACCCCAGAGTGAAGCCCCCAGCTCCACGCCATCATCCCACACAGCGGATCCCAGCAGGGCCCCGAGGCACAGCTGGCTCCAACGCCAGGAGCATCCCCAGCCCTGTCTCGCCCCCACAATGGCAGGGACAGGCTCAGCCAACCCTGGGCAGAAAGGACAGGGGCTGTGGGGTGACCCCAGGCAGTGCGGGCAGACCAGGGGGCCCCGAGGTCTCTCCGAGCTCCTTTATAGGCACCATCACCCGGGCAGGTTTTGCCGCACACTTGAGCCATCCAAAACGGGGAACGAAGCAACCATTCGGTCCCTGCACCCCTTCCTCGGGGACCTGGCAGGGAGCCCCCCAGGGGGCAAAATCCCAGGCAATGTGGACCCCCGAAACGCATCAGGAGCCCAGGGCCGTGCCTGGCCCCAGAGCCCCAGCGGCGAGCGGAGAAGCTGGGGCAGACGGGATGTGGTGTTTAAACCTCGGCTGGCCAAGGGGATGCTGTAGCCTGTCTGGCATTGCCTCCTCCTCCTCCTTCTCCTTCTCCTTCTCCTCCTCTCCACCCTTCACATTTCCCCTTCACCTTCCCTCCTCCTCCTCCTTCTCCCCCTCCTCTGAAGCCCCGCCAGGGTCCCCCATCCTGCAGACACTGGGTTTCCATCAGCTACCACCCCTGATTTCCAGGGGGACGTCCCAGCCCCTCCTGAGCCCCTCGCATCTGTCCACACCGCCCGGGAAGGGCGTGGGGTGCTGCCCGGTGTCACAAAGGCGGGGCTCTGCCTGCGCCCCGTGTCACAATGGGGGGCTCTGCCTGCCTGCTGTACTATTAAAAGAGGGGCGCGGGGGCCCCGTGGGAGCAGGCAGCAGGCGCTGTGCATCGTAGTCTGGCGTCGTCTCGGCAGACTGCAGCCTCAGCCTCTGCCACACCAGCAGTGTTGGGGGTCCCGTCACTGGGGACCCAGGAGGTCATCGGGGACCCGCACCGTGGGCCTGTGCTGGTGACCGGAGTGCCACGGCCGCACCGCAGCCGGTGCCATGGGGCGCTCCAACATCCCCACCCCGCCTGAGCTGTTGCCGCTCCTGATGCTCGTGCTGCAGCTCAGCCTGATCTCTGCCATGCTGCGGGCCAAGCGGCTCTGGGTAGGTGACCGTTGCACCGCACCACATTGCACGCACCGCGGCACGGCATGGGGTGGTGTGGGCTGGCGTGGTGCGGAGTGTCGTGGGGGACTGTGGTGTGGGGCCAGGAGCTGTTCCCATATCACCCAGCTTCTGGGGGTCTTGCAGAAGTGGTGGAAGAAGTCAAAGCGTCGGATGAGCATGGCCAGAGCCCGGCCAGAGAAGCAGAGTGGTGAGTGGCCCCGGCACCGAGCGCCCTGCAAACGGCCGACACCCCACGGCAGCCCTGACCCGGGGCTGTGCTGGGGGCTGCCGGCCGCTCACTCTGTCTCATCCCTCAGCAGCTTCTACCCTGGCAGATGGAGGAGTGGGGAAGCCTACGGTGACCCTGGAGATGTGGTGAGTGCTGGGGAGACCCCCAGATCCTGCCCCAGACCCTCGCCCCGTGCCCTGCCCCTGCCCGCATTGGGCAGCCCTGCCCGCCGGCCAAGGGGGGGTGCTGCCCGCGGGTCCCACCGGAGGGGCCGGGGTGCAGCGGGGATCTCTTCCTTCTCCTCTTCTGCAGGGACAACACAGAGGCTTCGAGCAGGAAGCGCCTGTCCCCG
This sequence comes from Grus americana, assembly GCF_028858705.1. NCBI lineage: Eukaryota > Metazoa > Chordata > Aves > Gruiformes > Gruidae > Grus > Grus americana. Next base: position 219,010,376 of record NC_072852.1, read on the forward strand.
CGGGCCCCGCTGGCCTCCATGGACTCCCTGGGCTCCCTGTTGGGGAGCAGGTCCTCTTCCCTCAGCTCCCTCTACTCTTTCCCGGAGCCCTGGCCCGGTGTGATGGCGGAGCTGGCAGCGCTCACCCGCTCGGGGTCCCCCAAGGCTGCCGAGGGGCCGGTGGCGGAGCCAGGGCCAGCCCTTGGCCAGGATCCCCCGCTGGAGCTGCCCCCGCGGACGGAGCAAGAGCGGGTCCCTGGGGAGGGCAAGGACAGGCCGCAGAGCCCCGTGGACGTGGAGCCGCCCCCCAGCAGCCGCCCAGCCATGGCCATGGCCACGGCCACAGCCACGGCCAAGGGGCAGCTTGTCCTCCAGCTCATCCGCACTCTCCGGGACACCCAGGCAGTGGCCGAAGAGCAATGCAAGCAGCTGCAGACAGAGCTGGCCCTGTGGCAAGGGGGGGCGGGGGTAGCCTGCGGTGGGATCCCCCCTGGGGAGCCCTCCCTCCACCCCGCCAGGAAGGAGGTGCTGGTCCAGGTGGGGCTGCTGGAGACCAGAGCGTGGCCCCAGTGCCTTCAAGTGGAGCTGCCATGGGTGGACGAGGATGTGGAGGTGGACGTGGACATGGACAAGGCTGCGGATGGGGACGTGGAGAAGGACAAAGACACTGGTGCAGACAGAAGCAGCACCGTGGAGCAGGGCAGGAGGAGCCCCACAGAGCCAGGCAGAAGCAGCCCCATGGAGCAGGGCAGGATAAGCCCTAGAGAACCAGGCAGAAGCAGCCTGAGGGAGCCAGGCAGAAGCAGCCCCACAGAGCAGGGCAGGAGAAGCCCCATGGAACCAGGCAGGAGAAGCCCCACGGAACTGGGCAGGCAGAGCCCAGTGGAGCAGGGCAGGAGAAGCCTTGAGGAGCTGGGCAGGAGCAGCCCCACGGAGCTGGATAGGAGAAGCCCCACAGAGCCGGGCAGCAGCAGCCCCACGGAGCCAGGCAGAAGCAGCCCCATGGAGCTGGGCAGGAGGAGCCCCATGGAAGTGAAGAGGCACGGCCCCATGGGCCTAGAGAGCAGCAACCCCATGGGGCCAGGCAGGAGCACCCTGGCAGAGCGTGGTGCCCAGCAGCAGGTCCCCCCGGGCCGGGAGTGTGGCCGGGCAGCCCCGGGGCCGTGCTGGGCAGGACGGTGCCTGCGGGAGGGCTGCGCCTGGCTCTGGCGCTGCCTCAAGGCCTGGTGGAGACGCCGCTGCCGGCCCCTCCACATCCGCTTCTGCAAGCCCCCGTGGTGGCAGCGCTGGTCCCAGAAGAGCAACAGGTTCCCCTGCTACTGAGCTGCCGGGGGCACCTGGGGCCAGGAACCCCCCTGGGGCACCCCCCCCCCATCTCCAATGTTACGAAAATAAATATTTTCTCTATCCCTAATGCTGTGGTTCAACGGCCCATGCCATGGCTGGGGGGGCAACCCCCTCAGTGCCCGACCCCGGCGGGGACGGGCTGGCACCAGGCACCACTGGCACCCACAAAACCGGGGCTGGGGGTGGCTGGTGCCCCAGCGGGTGTGCTGGCGTCTGGGGCCCTGGGTGGGCTGGAGAAACGGAGCCTCATCAAGTTCAACAAGGGCAAAGTGCGGCCCCTGGGGAGGAACAGGGCCAGGCACCAGCACAGGCCGGGACACGCGGCTGGAAAGCGGCTTGGCAGAGAAGGTCCTGGGGGTCCTGGGGGGGGGCCACGGGCCCCTGGGGCCAGGCAGGGGTCCTGACCGAAGGCGAGGGATGAGCGACTTGCTCCTTTTGACAGATGTGGTGCCTGACGGTCTGCCACTGGAACCAAGTGACGCGGGGGCTGAGGGGAGGCCTCACAGCCTCTGTACCCAACACCTTCCTTCTCCACTGCTCCCCTCCCCCAGTCAACGGCACAACAAGCCTTGTCAAGGGCCAGTCGGCACACAATACTTGACTGAGTTCCACCTCGCCAACAGTATAAATCTGGCTTTCAGAACCCTCCATTCTGAGGACGAGAACGGGTCGACGGGCCTGGACCTCTCCCCTGCCGCCCCAAGCAGGGACGCCTCTTTGGTAAGACTTGCGCCTCTGACTGTGTCAGGTGTTCCCCCGGGAAAGTACCGTTAACAAAAGCGCTGAACTATTATCTCCAGCTGGATTTTTGCACCAAGTGTATTTATCGGTGACAATTCTGAACTTGTTTTATCTGCCGCCCCAATAAACGACCTGTCTTTTCGACTTTGCGACAGTGTCTCAGTGAAGGTCCTTGAGAGGGCTCCGACAGGCAAACGTGGACTTTGCTAAGTGGCTACATGCATAACGCTTTAGACATAAACTGTTGAGCAAGTCTGGGACTTTGGACCTAGCCACACCTCGTCTCCTGAGAAGGAGTTGAGAAAGCAAGGGGGTCCTTCCTGAACCTGGGGACTCAACGGGAGGGCCCCCCTCAGCCACGCGTCAGACTCGTACTCTTCACGCGACAGTAAAATTGCCATCATGGACAGGATTGCTGTGGATAAACTGCTGCGAAAATACGTGTGCGCACCATCCCGAGTGGGAATAGAATGGGGCCAAAAATTTTGCAAAGATGAGGACAACGTGGTAGAGCGGATAGACCAGTGTAGAAGCGAGCAAAAGATTAAAAAAGGTAAAGGCAAAGGAATTTTTTGTGCAGTGTTGGGGCTTGTTTATCTTGTGCGCAAAGGAAAGCCAAAAGTCTCCTTCCCCTAAATGAACTGCAGATGTAGAGAATGGGGAAGGTATAGCCCGAGGATGGCCCGTCTCGGTAAAGCCGCGTGATCGAGTGGTAACCACCTACTCACGATGTCGTTTATAATTTAACAAAGACCGTCCAAGTAATGCACCTCCGCTGCATGTCCGGGACAAGAAAACACTGTGGCACACCTGGCAGATCGACTACTTTGGCCCACTGTGACCCTCAGGGGGTAAAAAATACATACTGGTGGGAGTGGAGGTCATTTCAGGAGCTCCCATGGCTGGAGCCGTCACGGCTGCCACTGGGAAAAATACAGTCCTTAGTCTGAAGGAGTGGTTTAGTACACTTCCCCTTCTTGAGGGGATTCAAAGCGATAACTGGTCGCACGTTTCAGCATTTTTCAGCTGCAGTGGTACAAGACTGGTCAAAGGAAGAAGGGATCCGGTGGGTATTCCATACTCGGGGAGCAGGGTCCTGCCAGCCAGCGGTGCCTACACAGCTGTATGTATGCCGGTCTGTCTGTACCGCTCGCTCTGTGCATCTCTAGAGCTCTATGTCTGTCTCTATAGCTCATGCCCCAGGGGGGCCGGGACCCCTCAGCCCTGCAGCCGGGGCAGCCCCAGTGGGGGCGGGGGTCCCGCTGTCGGGCTCCTCTTCCCTGGCGCTGGTGGAGCTCCCACCCTGCAGCTCCGCGGGGAACGGGGGGTGCTCAGGACGAGCCACCCTCATGGGGCACCCGCGGCCACCGCTGGTGCTGGGGGAGGACCCACGTGGGCGGGGGGTGCAGCAGGGTGCCTCGTCTCTCCTCCTGTGCAGGGGGAGCAGGGAGGGGTGGAGCAGGGAGCACCTGTCCTGGTGGGCCCCGCTGGCCTCCATCGACTCCCTGGCCCAGCGGTGGGAAGTGGCGGGGGGCAGAGGGGGCTCCTGCTGTGGGACCTGCCCAGGGAGCCGTACCACCCCACCCGGCAGGATGGAGGTGCTGGTCCAGCTGGAGCTGCCGGGGGTGGACACGGATGCGGCCGTGGCTGCAGATGTGGACAAGGACACAGGTCTTGGCAGGAGCAGCCCCATGGAGCTGGGCAGGATCAGGACCCTGGGGGGGGGCTTCAGAGGAGGGGAGAGGGGAGGGGGAGAAGGAGAAGGAAAACAAGAATGGGAAGGGGAAGAGAAAGGGGAACGGGGAGACAGTGCGATGGCCGGCAGGCTGCAGCATCCCCTCACCTAGCCAGGGTCAGCTGTGCCCACCCCAGACCACCCTGGTCAGCAGGGGAATTTATCCCACGGGGGGGTTCCTGACCGTCCCCCGCAGCCGCGCTGCAGGGCAGGAGGGGGCAGCAGCTGCTCTGGGCGCTCGGGGCGTGGGAAGGTAAAAATAACGGGGAGATGGGGGCTGGATCGGGGCCCCAGCAATCCTGGCCAGGGCTGCTATAAAAAGAAAGATCAGCCGATTCTCACCTCTCCTTCTGGCAGCGGGCGGGCGCCAAGGGGCCGGGTGCCGTGGGACCTGGGGAGCAGAACCCCGACCCCTGTGCCGCGGGGGGGTCCCCAGGGGTTTGCTCCCGGCGGGGGACGCTGCAGACCTGCGGCTGCCAGGGCCATGGTGCCAGGCGCCGGGGACACCCGCCCGTTGGCAGGGTTTCATGCAAGTCTGGGCCGGTGCCAGGAGGTATGCCGAGCGGGGTGCCCCTGGCTGGGGATGCAACTGGGGGTGCTTTCCCCCAGCCTGCCCCGCTTCTCTCCGCAGCCCCCTCACAGGCCCTGCCGCCCTCCCCGAGCTGACCCTGCTCTCACTCCCCCACTTCCCCAGCCGCTTGCGGAGGAACCGGCTGCTTCCCTGCCCACGGCACTGCGGCAGCTGGGTGCTTCTCCTGGGGGGTCTCTGCCTGCCATGGAGCATCTGGTGCTGGGCTTGGTGCTGCTGTCCGGGACCCTGGACACTGCCAGACCCCAGCACTGCCCAGACCTCAACCCTGTCAAGAAGGTGGCACTGGACATGGCCCCCAGCTCCTTCGATGACCAGTACCAGGGCTGCAGCCGCATGATGGAGAAGGAGCTGCAGGAGCTCAACCGCACCGAGTTCACCGACAAGGACTATGCCAAGGCCTGGAAGGAAGCTGCTGCTAAGTGGCAGAGCAAGCAGCACCACATCTCCCAGGTGCCAGCGCTGCGGCCAGAGCATGTGGTCGCCCTGCTGGCATACACCTGGGAATGCAACCTGTACCGGGAGTTCAACGCAGCCGTGCGTGTGGCCGGGCGCTCCCGTGAGGAATACCAGAAAAGCTTCAACTTCAAGGTGCTGCATTTCCTCCTGAGCGAGGCCCTGCGTATCCTGCGGGACACCCAGCCCCAAAAATGCCACCACGTCTACCGGGGTGTCCAGGGTACCCGCTTCACCGCCCAGCAGCACCAAACCATCCGCTTTGGCCAGTTCACCTCCGCCTCCCTACGGGAAGACAAAGCCTTGAATTTCGGCAAGGACACCTTCTTCTCGGTGGAGACCTGCTATGGTGTCCTCATCAGGAACTTCTCCTTATTCCCCACGGAGGAGGAGGTCCTCATCCCGCCCTTTGAGATCTTCAATGTCACCAAAATCACCCACAATGGGAACAGAGCCTTCATCCAGCTCCGCTCCCAGGGCGCAAGCAGCACCTACAACTGCGAGTGGGTGAAAGGTGAATTCCCGGGGGCACGGTCCCTCCCTGCCACAGGGGTGTGGGGTGCAGGAGTGGGGGTGGCCCCATCCCACCAACTCTGCCAGGAAAGGCGGTCTCGATGGCGGGGAGGGCGACGGGGGCAGCTTGCCTTTGGACGCGCATCCTTGCACGCCTCCCAGCCGCTCTCCCCTGGGGTTTGCAAAGGGGCCCTTAGCGGCAGAGCACGGCACAGCCTGGCATGGCACAGCGTGGCACGGCTGGGGAGGGGTGAGGAGCGGCACGGCACGTTGCGTGCAGCAGCCGTGCAAACAGTTGGTTTCTTTGGCAGAGAAGAGATGCAAGACCATGGCGTGCGTCTTCAGCGCAGGTGAGCCCAGAGCCCCCCCTGCAGCTGGGGAGGGCAGACCCCCGCCGGGCCCCCTGCCCCCTCCCCCCCGGCTGCCCCTGACTCCCCCTCTCTGGCACCCCCAGGCAGGAGCGTCCAGGGGGACCCCCCCCGCCTCTGGGGGTTCCTCCTGGCAGCCGCGGCCCTGGCAGCCGCCGCGGGATCCTGAGCCGAGATGCCACCGCTGCCACGGCACCATGGCGAGGGAAAGGGGTCGGGAACGGGAGCCACCAGCTTCACGGAGCCAGCGGGACAGGACGGGGCAGCAGGAGGGCTGGGGGCACGGGGACAGCCCCGCTGCTCAGCCCTGCCATGGTGCCACCGGCCCTGGGACACCCCGGCAGCCCCAGGACGCCAGCGGAGCCGGGACGAGACCTTTCCCTGGCTCCCACGGGAATAAAGATTTGCTCTGGGACTGGGGTGTCTCCGGGGGTTCCTGCGGCTCCCTGGGCTGGGGGCAGCTCGGGGGGGGGGGGGGGGGGGCTGCAGCCGGGGTCTTCTCCAGCCCCCTCACATCCCCAGCTCTCCCGCATCCAGAGCATCCCGCAGAGCGATGCCCGCAGCCCGGGTCCTGCTCGAGGGGTCCGGAGGGGTGTGTGTGTCTCCTCCTGGGGTCTGTCCCCTGCCTGCAGCCCATCACCACCTCCTCCTTCTCCTCCTCCTCCTCCTCCTCCTCCGGCACAGGGTGCAGCCGTGGGGCCAGGCATCCCCAGGGCAGGGGCAGGGGCAGGGCTGTCTGTGGCTCTCCAGTCCCTCGCCGGGCTGGGAGGGGGTCAGGGACGGATCCTGCCCTCTGTGCACACCAGAGCCCCCTCCTCTCCCTCCCTCCTCACCCCACAGGTGCCCCCAGCACCCACGCGCAGCCCCGTCCCCAGGACACGGGTGACACCAGCCGACACCAGGCAGCCTTGATGTGCTTTAATAAACCCTGGGGTCCCACAGCCGGCTGCGGGCAGGTCCTGGGGCCGGCCCGGGCAGCGCTCCTGCCTTGGTGAGGGGCGCCGGGAGACCCCCCTAGCACAGTGGGGCCGGCAGACGTGGGGCCATGCGGATCCCACGGCGGGGCCCGGAGACAGGCCTCTGTGGAGGTGTCACATCTCCATGCAGTGGAGCAGGGTCGTGGGAGCGGGGACCCGGACTGCAGGATGCTCACCCGTCTCGATTTGCTCCCCGGTCTCAGCCCAGCCCCCCGCTCTCCACAGGGGCCCGTGCCGGTGCCGGGTGCAGCCACCGCACCTCCCTGGTGTTGACACCGAGAGGGCTGAGCACCACGCAGGTGAAGTTGGTGTGCAGGTGCTGGATGCCGAAGCAGTCGATGTGCAGGTCACGGCGCAGGGCCACCCGTGAGCCCCGCGGCTCCTCTCTGCGGACCCAGCAGGGACCCGTCAGCCCCCGCTCCCAGCTCCATGACACCCTCCCCAGGATGGGGGGCACCGGGTCCTGCCCCGACCAGGGCTGCCCCTCCCTGCCAGCCCCAGAGCCCCGGGCAGCCCCGCTGCACCCCTGGGACCCCCCACCCCGGTACTCACAGCACCGTCCCCTCGTGCACGGCCCCGTCCGGGTGCAGCTTCTCCACGAAGGAGCCGTTCCCCAGCCAGTAGAGCAGCGTGAGCTCGGGGAGGCTGCTCACCGCCTCGCACCACACCGTCACGCTCTCGCCTGAGGCCGGATGGGGCGCAGGGTCAGAGGGGCTGCCAGGGCCCCGCTGCCCCCCGGGCCAGGCTGACCCTGACCAGAGGCGCAGTCCCTACCAAAGGGGGAACGTGCCCCACCTCCCCAGCACCCGGAACGGTCCCCACAGGCACCGGGCTGGTTCTCACTCCCGGGCCCCCCCAGCCCCGACTGTTGCCCCTCCCGGTCCCGGCGGCGCTTTATGGGCGGCGGGCGGGAGCTCCGTGACTCACCGGGAGCCGCCCCCGGCCCCGCCCCCGCCCCGGCCCCTCCGTGTCTGTGGGCTCCGCGTCCCCACGTCCCGCCCTTCCCCGAGCCCCCCGGGACGTGCCCGCTGCCCCCAGGGACGGCACCCCGTGTCTCCCTGCGCCCCCCGCGCTACGTGCCACGTCCCGGCGTCCCCCCGGGCTGCGCCCCACAGCTCGGTGAGACCACGTCCCTCCCTCCTTTGCCCCACGCCCCCCCCCGCCCCGTGTCCCCCTGTGTCCCCTGGCTGTCGGGGCGGCAGACGATGCCGTCTGTCTATCCATCCATCTATCCATCCACATCCACGCAGGGAAAGGCTCTGCCCAGCCCTCCCGCCTCTGCACGGTTCCAGATGAGGCTGCAAGGACCGGGCACAGCCCCACGGAGGGAAGGGTCCCACACCGCTTTGCTGCCCGCTCCGTGCACACCCCCAGCCCACGCCCGCTGGTGCCGGTGACGCAGCGAAGCGCCGGGACCCCCCCCCCCCCAATCCCCAGGCAGGAGAGGCAGGACGCACGCTCCAGGGTTTATTTCCAGGGGCGCAGAGTGCAATGGGGGGATGTGGGCACACACGCTGGCGCAGCTGCCTGGGGGGCCGGGACCCCTCAGCCCTGCAGCCGGGGCAGCCCCAGTGGGGGCGGGGGTCCCGCTGTCGGGCTCCTCTTCCCTGGCGCTGGTGGAGCTCCCACCCTGCAGCTCTGCGGGGAACGGGGGGTGCTCAGGACGAGCCACCCTCATGGGGCACCCGTGGGCACCGCTGGTGCTGGGGGGGTTGTGGGCAGTGGGTGAATGGGGGCGGTGGGTCCACGGGGCCGTCAGGCAGCTTTGGCCAGGACCAGCATGCTCATGAGGAAGACCATGAGGAAGAAGACCCACATGAAGAAGCGGTCCATCACCTTAGCCACCTTCTTCCACTCGCTGGTCCGGTGCTGGGCAGCTCGGTGGCGCCGGAAGCAGCCGGCGATGTAGCCGACATTCCTCAGCAGGCCGTCGTGGTGGCACAGGCAGTGGTCCTGGGGGCAGCCCCCTTCCTTAGCGCCCACCTCCCCTTCCTCAGGGCTCTTCCCTGGCACGCCGGCATCCCCCCTGCCTGCCCGCCCGTCTGGTGCCCGCTGGGGGCTCTTGCAGCTCTCGCCCACCTCATAGACGCAGCAGAGCCGGGCCATGTGGTGGAGGATGAGCCGCCTGGCCCAGGGGGGCACAGGCCGGGCCCCCGGGCCGCAGTGGTGGACGTTCATGATGAAGATGGTCAGCGCGGTGGAGGCCGTGATCATGGTCATGGTGGCGATGTAGTACTTCCCTGTGCGGGCAACGGGCAGTAACTCTGTGGCAGAGGGGGCAGAGACCCACACCCCCCTCCCTACACTGAAGCCACCCATGGGTGCTGCCCATCACACTGGCACAGACGCCCCGGTCCCGGGCGCCATCAAGGCTCACCGATGAGTGGGACGCTCTCCGAGGGCGGCATGCTCTCTGCCACCAGCAGCTGGAAGACGGTGAGGGCCAGCAGCACCGTCACCCCCAGCGAGACCTTCTCCCCCGAGTCGGCCGGCAGGTAGAAGCCGAGGGGCGCCAGGAAGGAGACCATGATGCAGGGCAGGAGCAGGTTGAAGATGTAGAAGGAGGCGCGGCGGCGGAGGAGCAGGGTGTAGGTGACGTCGGGGTAGGGCTCGGAGCAGCAGCCATAGGTGATGACGTTCCTTGTGGCCGGCATGCCCAGCACCTCCCACTCCACGTTCTCCACAAAATCCGTCAGGTCCCCCGTGTCCAGCCGGTTGTGGAGGTCGATCTGGTTCCCGTTATAGGTCCAGGAGCCAAAGGTGAGTCGGCACCTCTGCCCGTCAAAGGGGAAGTAGGAGACGTCCACCTTACAGGAGCTCTTGGTGATGGCGGGCGAGTCCCACACGATGTGCCCGTCGGAACGCAGCACCACGTTGGTCTCCATCGAGCTGCCGAAGCGGTCGTCGGCGCTGGGGGAGGGACGGCTGTGGGGCCGGGATGGCCCCGAGCCCCGCATGGGGCAAGGGTCTGCGGGGCCAGGGCCGAGCGTTTCCCCCAACACCGTGTCCCCTCCCCGCATCACCCCGCTCCCCGAAGAGGGAGCTTGGTGCCCCAGCCGCCCCCGCGGTGGCACATGCCAGCCGGCAGGTCGGTGCCAGGCACATCTCGCTGCTGCCAGCCCCCCCTGTACCCCCTGGACCCCACTTGTCACCCAGTTGGGGTGACCATCTCCCTGTGTCACCCCCACCAGGACCCCCCACTTGTGCAGCAGTGCAGCCCGAATTTGCCAATACGCCGTGCAGCCCCCCCCAGCCCCAGCCTGATCCCCCCCAGCTCCGGGAGCAGTGGGGGGGTCTGAGCACAACCCACTTGTTGTAGAGGATGATGTCTGGCCGCCAGACGTAGCTGCTGGGGATGCGGATGCTGTCGATGCCATCGTAGGCGTCCTTGTCCCAGGTGAGGTGGGCGTCGAGCCAGGCCTGGCGGACCCACAGGTAGGAGGTGAGGACCTGGTTCCTCTCGTCCTGCCGAGGGCAGAGGGTGGGCATGGGTCATGGGCCTGGTGGCCTCTCCAAGGGTCCTGAGGGCTGAGCTGCCTTCGAGGGGGCTGTGCTGGTTTGGGGGGATTGGAGAGATCTGAGCTGGTCCGAGCTCATTTTGGGAGGTGGCTGAGCTGGTGTTGAGGGGTCTGAGCTGTGCTGGTTTTGGGCAGTCTGAGCTGTCTTGAAGTCATCTGAGCTGACCTGGAGAAACCTGGGCTGGTTTTGAGGGGTGAGCATCAGCTCTGGGACCCACTGGGGGAGCCTGGCTAAGCAGTGGCCAGGAGCGTGACAGGGACGCTCTCATTTGGCTGGGCTTGGGCTGCCGGTGCCGGTGCCGCTGCCATGTCTGGTCACTCACCATGTCGATGATCTGGGAGAGGGTGACCTGGAGGGTGACGTTGAGCGCCCGGTCTGTGTCTTTCACGGGACGCAGGGCGCTGGAGTAGTTGGCAAAGAGGTCGTGGAGCAGCTTGTAGGCGAACCTGCCCTGCGCCCCCCGGCAGCCTGCGGGGACCCAGACGGGGCTGGAGGGGCTGTGGCCATGAGCGCCAGGGTTGCAGCCGGACCCCTCCCGAGGGACGCCCAGGACCTGGCCGTGGGGACCCAGTGGCAGCAGAGCAGGGTAGGGGAGCACACCGGGACCCCCATCCCTCCTCCCCACCAGCCCGAGCCCCCCATCCCACCGACCCTGTCCCCCCAGCTGGAGATGTTGCTGCTTGCAGTGGCTGGGGGACCATCTCCCGCACCCAGGGCTGGGTGGGGGTCAGCGCCCCTCGCCACCCCCTCCGCCACTTACCTGGGGCCAGGAGGCAGCTGGCGAGGCAGAGGGTGAGCAGCGGGCGAGCTCCAGGCTTCATCCCGCCGCACTCCTGCCCCGCGCAGGTCCCAGGGGACACGGAGGGGGCCGTGCTGCCTGTGAGTACCAGGGTGACGTCAGGCCGGGACAGGGCGGGGGGGGCGCAGCCTCTCCAGGAACCGACAGTCCCGGTGCAGCGAGCCCTTGGCGGGGGGTAACGGAGAGTGACACCGACACCCGAGCGGCCCGGGCTGGGACCTGGCAGGGAGCTGGGATGGGGTTTGGGTGTAGCCGAGCCCCTTTGGGCCAGGTCAGGGTGCTGAGCCACTGCCAGCAGCGACACGCTGCCTGTTGGCTGCCCACTGGGTGCCCACCAGCTGCCCAAGCCCAGGGAAGGCTTTGCCCACTGGCACCCTGAACCGTCACTCCTACGAGACCCTCCTGGCCATGCCGGTGGGCAGCCCCTTCTCCGCCTGCTCCAGGCAGCTTGCGGCCAGGACCACGGTGACAAGGACCGAGCAGTGGGCTGGAGCAGGCAAGGACGAGGTCGCTCCTCGCCATGTTCTGGAGCTTCTGCCTGTCCGGAGCTGCCAGCAGCTTTGGTCCCAGCCGGCAGCTTCGTGCACTGGAAACCACCGTCTTGAGGTGCCTGCGGCCCAGGGGGCTGCAGGGAGGGGGGTGGTGCTCCACACAGTCCTGGCCCAGAACAAGGTGGAAACAGAAACCCCGGGGCTGAAAGGGAGACGTCGGGCACTGATGCCCACCGAGGCCATGGCAGCGGGCGGTGGGCAGAGCTGAGGGCGGATGCTGCAGACCCTGGTGTGGAGAGACGGCCGTGCACAGCGAGGGAGATCCCCTTCTCTGGTCTCGGTAAAAGAAGAGCAAGAAAAGGGAAGAGAACAAAACCCCGGGAGGTTAAGGGGAGGCAAAGCAGCAAGTGACAGGGAGGTCCCTGCCATGGGGGTGCTGGAGCATCTGCCCAGCTCCAGCCATGAGGGAGGCCACCGACTCCCACTCCCCCGGCACCTCCCTGGCACCTTTCCCGTGCCGATCCCCAGCAGCAGATGCCAAGCAGGGCACTGATCGGTTTTAAGGCTGAAGGTTTTGTTTCCAGGCAGTGAATTATTCATCTTCAGCCCGGCGTCCCGGCCGCACTGCTCCTCCGCCCCGGGCTGGGTTTGCAGAGACGCAATTACAATAATGGAAGGAGGCGAAGCCGGAGTGACCTGGCTCCCCCGCGGCACGGCACAGCTGGTGTCGCATTTAACGTGTGGCAATGCCAGCACCGCAGCACAGCCGCCCTGCACGGGCAAGGAGACACAAATCGCCGCTGCTTTTACAGGGATGCGTGCCCAAGAGCTGGCCTTGGAGTGCGGGTCCCTCCCAGCCCCGTCTCCAGAAGTGACCGCCGGGCAGCCGGCATCGCCCCACCTTGGGGAGCAGAGGTCTGGATTTGTGCCCAGACAAGGAGGATATTTATCTGTGGCTTATTTAACCCCTTTTTGAGCACACCCAGAGCTTTCAGCCTGAAAGAAGCCAGTCTGGGCCAGACTTCCCTCAGTCTCCCGTGAAGCTGTGACCTGTCCCATCCCTCCCCTCTTCCCAGAAATCTCCCTTCCGAGGCTGTCTCCCCCTCAGCACTGTCCCTGGCCATACAGCCCCCTCCACCCCCTCTCCTTCCGAAGGACATGCTCCATCACCCCAAGGACCAAGGGGAGACTCACCAGCCCGTAGCTCCCCCCATCCTTGAAGACAGGGTGACTTTTTTTTATTCCAACCATTCTCGCATCCTTCCAGGGCTCCGAGGAAGCGTCCCCCGGTCGCCATGACCTCGCACAGGGGTTAGCGGCCGAGCAGTGACAGGGGCCAGGTCCCTCACCCTTACAGCCATACCCTGCCAGGCCCAGAGAGCCAGGACGCCCGCTCCATGCTCCCTGCCCTCACCCCAAGGCGTCTTCCTCCCTCTGACCTGCTGCAGGCCAGTCTCACCAGTACAGACCAGCCGCAGTCGACATCCAGTACCTGCTTCCCGCTCCCGTTCCACACTGAGCTCCTTTTTCCCCTGCTCTGCCAGCACCGACATACCCGCCAACAGCCTCCCTGCTGCTCTTTGCATCCAACAGACCCGGTTTCCCCAGCACCAGCCCTGCGTGCTCCGGTCATGGCGGTGCCACCACCCCAGGCAGCCCAAACCACCCCGTGGGACAACCCAAGGGAGATGGGAAACTGAAATCTTACTTAAAAAGCAAAGGAAACAGTAGGAATACTATAAACATTTTATTTATTGTTTTCAAAAAGACAGGAAAATAATCTAGATCATTTATTTATATTTTTTTTTTAATAAAAACCTTTACATAATTCTCATGCATAAAGACCTTCCAAAGCAGCACTGGGCAGCCAGGAACCGCTGGACACCGCGAGCAGCGGCTGCCTGGGGCAGGAAGTGCTGCAGCAACCCTGATGTCAGGGCAGAGCAATAGACAGCTTTTCTTCTTCCAAAAATAGTCGGTTTCTAAACGCAGCAGGAGTAAAGACTGTACACACCAGAGCACACCGACATGGGCAGGTGCTCACTCGCGGGAGGGTCATAGGCCAGATGGCAGCTCCGCATGATGTAACGCAGCTACACAGCTAACAGGGCGCGCACCGGTCGAGGGGCTGCCCGGGCACTCGCATGTGTGGCAGCGCGTGCCCCTACCTACGCAGGCGGCCGTTTGGCAGTGACGAGGCAACCCGGCCGCTCTGCTCCTCGGGCAGCCGACCTCTTCTGGCAGCTCTGCTGTCGGCGCAGAATTTGCCCCCTCGCGTCAGAAGCCCAGAGTCCTGGAACGCAGCAACTATTAGGAGAAGCTCCTTGTTACGCTGCGCGTGGGCCCCAGGTGATGCCTGTCCTCAGAGGCCTGCACGGCACGGAGTTGGCCGTAAGGCACGTGCAGAGGTGCCGTCTCCCTTCTCCCCAGTCAGGGAAGGAGCTTGTTTTGCTTTTGGAGATGGAGGATGGAGAAATGAGAGAAACAACACATTCGCAGGTCTCCAAACTAGCAAGAGAATGCAGGAAAAGACACTTCTGAACTTAGTTTCTTCTCCCCCCCACCCACTGAGCAAACTTCTAACATAAAGCCCCAGTTAAAGCTTGTCCACCGTCAGTTTGGGCGCCAGAGGTTCATTGGTTTACCAAGCGCAGTCCCAGCAAAGCGGGAGTCTGCAGAAAACCGCTTTTTCCCCATGGAAAACTGTCCTGGAACTTGCTTCACCATCCTCTGCGCTGCAATGAAAGGGGTGAAAGGATCTGCCAGGAGATGAAGCCCACACCGTGCCCCCCTCCACAGGTACAATCTCGCCTGCAGACAGGTTCGGCAAGAGGCGCTTTATTGATTCTAGGAAAACGTGGTGTGGTTGAGGGTGCCAGCCAGCAAGGTCCAACCAGTCTCAATCCTCCCCCAGGTTACAAAAATTCCTGCGTTAGCCCACATACTAAAGCTGTTTTACACCTCTATGGAAAAACCTGCGTGGCTGGAGAGGTTGTTCGCCCTCAGAAGAGTGGTAAGGGTTAACAAACGGTAAAAACTGTCCATCGGTGGAAGGGATCCTTCCTCAGTGAGTCACTACTGTCAGCTCCCGAAGGTAAGACTGGGTGAGGCTGCGGAGCTCCTCCAAGGCATAGTCCTCGGGCATAGGCAGCCGTCCGATGTGGGGAGCGAGCAGGCGAAGCGGGACGCGCTGCAGGTCGGGCGTGGAGTCAGGGATGGGCTCTGGGGCATGCTGCAGGCTGAGGACCACCCGCAGCAGGTTAGCGATGCGCTTGGCCATATCTGGAAAGAGGAAAAAGAGGAGTGTTTCTGCGTGCCCCGGAGCGGGAGCTAGCACACAAGAGCACTCGAGCTCACCCTGTGGATGGTGAACTCGAACAGGGACTCAACAGGAGATTCTGGAGCAAAGGGGTGGTGGAACCACGTCCTCAACTCCAGCAGTGAATCTCCTCTCTCCAAACAGACTTCCTCTGCCAGTGTAATCAAAATTTGGCCTTATTCCTTAGCCCAGACTGTTTTCTGCAGTATGGTCACGCTTTATTTGGCACTGTAAAACTCAGTATGGACAAGAATTTACGGCTAATCAAGAGGCCAGATACTGGGTGCCACATCAACCAGGCAACAGGAACTGCCTGAAATGGTGACCAAGTACAGTAACTCCTGGAGCGACACGCGGCTCAGCTTGCCGACCACAGCCTTCCTTCTCAGCAGTGCCAAGGCACAGACACAGCCCAGCCCAGCCGGCACGCTGGCTTTCCCAGTGGGCTGCTAGATATTGATGTCATCTTACCCGACTGAGCCAGGCGGTCCTTTGCGTTGTGGCACTGGATCTGATCTATCCTGTTGCACAACGACGTCACTTTGGTATGTAACCGCTCCAGCTCGTAGGTGGAACAATCCAGCTGAAAGCAAACAAGAGAGTCACGCTCTGAGTCACCCACAGCCTCTCTAACTAACTGTGAATTTTGTTCCTTCTCTTATCTCACTGTCATGCTCCATAGAGCGTGTCTGCAGGGCAGAGCCCATGTCTTATTTTGACAGTATCTACCAAATCTCTCTGTATTTTCAGAGATGCACCATATTCTGTTTGCTAGTGCCTGCCAAAGGGAAACACTAACATTAGCACTACACAGTAAAAGGCTATTCTAAAAGTGAGACTCTGTATGAGCTTTCAAACTGTAGGAAAAACCTCACAATTGTTTTAGTTTGTTACCTGCTGAATCCTATCAAGCATCTCGATAACACGGATGTAATCTAGGTAGACCAGCCCCGCCATCTCCCAGTCCTGGATGAGTGCACTGCGCTCTGGAGGGGCAAGATCTTCCAGGAATCCTTTCAGGTACTTGTAGTTTTCGTTAATAATAGCATCTGAAGAGAACAAACATGTTAGTAACAGAGCAGAGGCGTTTCTCACAAGTCAGGAACACTGGCTGTTAAAGAAAAAGCAATTAACGGACTGTACTCTGTCAGTTTTGTAATTCCTTGATGCTACCAGTCATGGCCTGAAACACTTACTTGATTTATGACCTACAGAAAGGCAAGTCTAAGGCTATTTCCTAGAGCAAGGACACCCGTAGGACCGGGGCTCCAGGAATGCTCCCTCTGGCACAAAAGGTGGATGCACAGGTGGTTAAGCACTACCCTTCTCATGTGTTTGCAGAACCATCATGCCAGGTATCAAGTGAGAGCTGTTTTGAAACAGCCAGCCGCTCTCTACTGACCCTGTTGCTACAAACACAGCCCTACTCCTTCACATTACTGAACACCCAATGACTTCGGTTCCTTCTGGGTTTGTGTGCTGCTCAAAAGACAAAATGACAGAAGTTAGGGAAGCAGACTGACCTGAGGCCAAGTGCCTGACAACCAGCTTGTGACACTCGTTCCAGTGCCCAGCCTTGAACAAGAAGAGGGCTTCTTTATGCTTGTCACCCTCCATCCTTGCTCGAACTGCCTTTGCTTCGTGAATCCACTCTGGGGGGACGCAGAGCCTTCGTGTCAGAAAAGTCTCCTTGGCCCAAGACTCCGGTGTCTCTGAGAGGACGCAGTGCCGATTTAAGAGTTCACGCACTGCCTTCTCCCGTATGCTGGGGGAAGAGAGGGCGAGGCGTTAGTCCAACAAGCAATCCTTCGTATCACATCATCACAAGACACACTTCAATACAAGGAGCCAAGGACTGAATGAGGCAGCAGAGAATTGCATTAATACTTCTTGGCGATAGCACAGGCACCGGCATAACAGACGGCAAAAGCCAGCCTCACTGGGTCTTAAACAGTCTCACCGCAGGATATTAGAAAAATTCTAAAATCAGTTGAATTCCTTCAGTGCAGGTTAACCACTAAGAAAGAAGCCATCACTAGTGTTTTGTACCACTTAAATGTTTTTAAACTCACAACATTTAAGTACGATCCAGGCCCCTAAAAGTAATACACAGGCTCTCTTTGAAGTCATCGGCTGGAAAAAAATTCTATTGCAATGCGTTAATGGTAGCTGTACCCATGAACAGCAAGACACGCCTTTCCACAAAGGAGGTATTATTTACAAGTTTAAGACAATATTTTGTTAAACCTGTACTTCACAACAGAAGCCAAATACGCATTTGGGTGATTCCCAAGCTCTCCTTACAAACACCCTTGCTTCTGTTCAGTTCCAACTGGAAGTTACAATAGTTTGCATTAATAATGTTTTCAGGACAAATTCTGGAATGCAGTAAGCGTGCTGAGCCACAGCCCAGATACCCAGCTCCAGGCTGTCACGGTGACTAACGAGATCTGTTCTGTAGCACGGTTCACGAGTTACAGTCATTACAATACAATGCTATTTAACACCTAACAAGACATTTAACTAAGCAGAATTATTCATGGCACTGTCATCTCAGCACACAATTTTTACAAGTGCATGAAGTTCTCCAGCTGTGCAGAGAAGCCACAACAATTCCGGTACCCATAGCAGGTCTACAAAACAGACAACACATTATTTTCAAGGCAAAAAAAGTCTTTTACTCACTGTGTGTCAGGCTCGTGCAGCAGTATAAAAACGGCCCATTCCCAAAGCCCTTCGCTTTCGAGCTGGGCAGCGTAGCTAGTATTCAGCACCCCTCGACTCTGCTTGAATAGGTGGGAATAGTTCAGGGTTCTGAGCACTTCCCACAGGTGCCAGCTGAGACGGTAGTCCAGAGGGTCAGATGTTATGCTCCTGGGATCAAGGAGCTGGTCAAGATCATAGTGCCTGCAGGGAAAGATATTTGCAACGTAAACAGCTAATTGTGTCCACATAAAATCAGAAATCAGTGCTGCTTAGTTCCTTCATCCACTCCAATTATTCCATGTGTGTGATTTACATGGGGGTGGGTTTTTGGTTTGGTTTTAAAAAAAAAAAAAAAAAAAAAGATAGGAACAACTTAAAATCCTTTTGCTCTTCTTTCGAGTCTGCATCCAGACTGCCACAACCTTTTCTTTTGTACATGCTCCTCCAGCAGAATTCTCAACGCCTTCAAAAGAGGCAGCTATGGTGAGGCACGATTACCGCACTCTTCAGACACAGAAAATAGATAAGAAAACCCCCCACAACTGTGTTCCAAAGCCTGACTTTCATCATCTATACCCTCACCACATCCTGTAAGGGTGTGCATGCAAGGCAGATTTCTGACTACCGTAAGTGGTTCAGTAAACACTGAAGCTGATTTCACACCCCTGGTTTGGGAATTCAACGTCACTGACTGATCAAGTTTTTTCTAAATAGTTCTTGAACTATTTACCCATTTACCTGTCACTGTAGAGCTTTAACAAATGGAAACAGACATCTCTCAGAGGTCTTCCTGCATTATCATCATCTTCAATTACACAGCCAGAATCTTCTAGGTAAGGAGGCAGAGGACAGCAGGCATATTTTTCACACTCTGGTGTGTTCTAAAGAAATAGTTTTAACAGTAAGTTTAAAGATAGTACTCTGAACAAAATTGCACTCCAAACTCGACACAGCTCAGCAGGCTCATGAGCATGCTTTCTGCTTCAAAGTAGAAGGTGCACCCTACTGCACCCGCAGTTAAAACTTACACAGCACCTATACGTGAACACAACTAAAAAGAAAAAACCTAACCCCAAAATGCTTAATCTCGTCTCACACTGAGCTCTGAAAAGCCAGTGTGTGGGGTACAGTCAGTTCTCACATACATGCAGCCTGTATTCCTCAGTGTTTTTGTAGCTGGAAAAACACATGTGACTTGATGGCATGAAATACGGTGCATCCCTGCGAGCCACCTCTCCCTCTACCGAGCCTGCACAGCCAGGCGAGCAGCACTGAACACACTGAGTTGACAAGACCGATTTTACAGGGCACTGAACTGCAGAAGTGTTGTCTTTCATACCATTTAACCAGCCCAGGTCACCAAAATCCTCCTGACATGTTCACTGCTGGTGAAAACACCAGCTCTGGGTTCAGAAGAGTATTTCACATCCTGCTGGTTTCCAGTTGTCAGCCCTCTGACATGAAGTTCTGGAAACGAGCTGTATCCACTTTTCCTCCACGCCATCGGGCTGCAGTGAGACCACCCCCACGTTCTAACCTAGTAGCATTACCTGAAGTTCAATCTATGACAAAACCAAAGCTTAGCATTCTGAAGCCATGAACACGTGACAGTGACGTACTACGTACAAAGGTAACACTAAATATTCCTGCAGCATTAAGCACACGTCAGTCAGAAGTTAGCCTGAGCACAGCGTCGCATCTAGTATCTCAGGCCTACGGACCAAGGGCCAAACTATCTTTAGTTAAATGATTAAATACTTTTGTCAATGGACCCCTTGGTCTTTCTGTACACAGAGGCTGACAGCTCTGCAGCCACAGACAAGGCTTTGCATAATGCATGCAGCCACGCACTGCCTGTAGGACAGCTTCCACATTTGCTGTGGAAACGGCAAGCGTAACAGGGCACATGGTTTGGCAAAGGCTATTTTAGAAGTCAGGCAGCTGAGTATTAACATCGCATTGGGAAAACAGGCTGGCTGCCTGGCTCAAACAGCCTTTTTCCTGCTGCTGGCCACTACCTATCTTCCTGATCATGTCAATCACCTGGAAACACTTGATCAGTGGGAGATAGGCTTCAAATAAGTCACTACCAGGACACCCTAAAGAGCAGGTCCAAAGCTTCTCAAGCGACTAGAATTACCAATGGGTTCCACCCCAGTGCTCTATTCCCATTCCAGTGGGGGAAGGAATGTTCCTATCTGAGCGAACTGCTGCAAAACCTCATCATTAAAGCTGGTGAAGGAACCCGATGCTGGGACAACTGAAATAACGAACCCATATGCAATTCCACACTCAGCACCTCCACAGCAATACTTGACAGCTCACAGAATTCTCAGTGCAGTGTTGGACAGTCAAAGGTACCAAGACAGACTTCCCTTCACCCAGGCGTGACTGACCTACCTGAAACGCCAACTCATACATGGCAAGTGCCTTGGAAATAGAAGCTGTTGGAGGAAGCAGGTACCAGAGGTGGACAGCCATGCAACGCTTCCAGTCCAGCAGGGAGCACACATTGATACTTATTCTCTCTGATAACTGCCACACCTAAAGAAACACATTATGAAGTTAAGTCAAACTTATCACACAATGGTCGGTACACACCAGGCATGCAACAGCATGAGGCTGCATTAGTAAAAAACCCAACAGGTCAACACATTGTACTCCTTTCCTGCTGCGTACCACATGGTGTGGTTGAGCGTTACAGCTGAAACCTACTGCCGTCACAGAACCCCAGACCTGTGGGAGCTGGAAGGGACCTCTGGAGATCATCCAGTCCAGCCCCCTGCCAAAGCAGGATCACCCAGAGCAGGTTGCACAGGATGGCGTCCAGGCGGGTTTGGAATCTCTCCAGAGAAGGAGACTCCACAACCTCTCTGGGCAGCCTGTCCCAGGGCTCGGTCACCCGCAGAGGGAAGAAGTTTTTCCTCGTGCTCAGGTGGAACTTCCTGTGTTCCAGTTGGTGCCCGTTGCCCCTTGTCCTGTCGCTGGGCACCACTGAGAAGAGTCTGGCCCCTTCCTCTTGACACCCACCCTTTAGATATTGATAAGTGTTGATCAGATCCCCTCTCAGGCTTCTCTTCTCCAGGCTAACCAGCCCCAGCTCTCTCAGCCCTTCCTTGTACGAGAGATGCTCCAGGCCCCTCATCATCCTTCTCTGCAGAGCTGCTTCCCAGCAGGTCAACCCCATAACTATCAAGTCGACAACAAAACAACTTACAGGCTTTCCTGCAAGCAGGGCAAAGATCCGCAGTCTCTCTTCCTGGATGAAGCAGTCTGCCTGCAGCCTGTGCCAGTCCACCAGCTGCATGGTGAGGAGGTCCCGCACGGGCTGGCTACCTGCCAGCTGGGAGAGGAGCAGAGCAAGCCTGTGGTCACCTGCAATGGGAGACACCACCACATCAGGCGAATCCCCCCCGCCTACCAGGGCCACAGCTATCTGTTTCTGAGTTGTGGGGTGCTTTCATGAGCCTACAGCAGCACACTTGGGTGGTTTTTGTGCACAATTTCTTATGAAATAAACTGCTCCATAAACACATACCAGAATAGGGGCTGGGGGGAGAAGACAAAGGAATAGGATGGACAGACTCCCCCCAAAGGAGACAAACAAATAGAAAAGTTTTAAGATTTGAGCTGACATAAAAGATCAAGATGAAACTAGCCATTAGACTCTGAAAAATACTCATTTTGAAAATGAATGTAAAGTGCTTAACAGAAGCTCAATTAAAAATAACGGTAATTAAAAAACCTTTCAAAGGAGACAGTATGCAAAACAAAACAATTCCAAACGCAGTACAGCATCACCTCTTAACTCCAGGAGAGCTGGGAAGTTAAGCCAGTGTAAATATGGGCAGGAACTCAAGCAGCAAGTAAACCAGCAGGCGCCCGCCTTGATCACTGCTGACATGGGGAAACTCCGAACTCAGAGCAGACAGTTACTCACTATCAGCTCTCAGTTTAAATTCTCTTTATGTGTCTCCCTTACTCCTTCCCCCAAAAAGCTGAGAGATTTAAGCATCTTACCTGACTGCTGTGCCAGCCTGCAAGCTTCGCCAATTCTCTTCCCAGTGAGGCAGCTGAAGACAGCCTCTACGTGATTACCATGTCGGGACAGAGAGACTTCCTCCTCAATTCGTTCTGCAGCAGTCTCTGACAGCCAGCGAGAGAAGGCTTTCCTGCGCTCCAGGGCTAGGATGTACTCACTGGGTTCCTCCAAGCTGGCCTCTAACTCTTTCAGGTTCCCCCAAATCGCTTCGCATAAAGTCCATGTCAAGCACCAGTGCTTCACAACAGCTGTCAGGACAGAGTTATTCCATCATCAGGAGTGAAAACATAGCGAAGGATATTTAGAGAAGGCTCATGTTAGATTATAAGAATAACCTCATAGTGTATCTTAAAGGATATCCCACTGTTACGAGCCGATGCAGGAAGTCAGCTAGCTCCCCAAATGCAATCAAACCATGTTTATGCTTTCAGAAAGAAAGCACAGTCAATTTTTCTGTTTTATTCATAATTCACTGCTCTGATGCAACCTGAAATTAATCTGAACTGGACCGTTTTCCAGATTAACTATCGCCATTGTGAAAAGAATTATTCCATACTCACTTTCTGCCACAGCGGGATCCTCGGATGCGTTCCTAACCCAGTCAGCGTAGTCGTGAATAGCAGAAACTCCTGGGTTGGGTGCTAGAAGAGGACAGCGCTCATCCATATGGACAGTGCTGTGTTTCAGCTTTATCTCCAGAGGGATGAGGTACAGCTGTTTGTCTTTGTCCATCTTCCGTTGTTCTAAGCTCAGCTTCTCCACGTGAACCTTGAAAGAGGATTCTGAGAGTCTGGAGGGAAAGAGATGATAAAAACAGGTAGCAATGTTCTGAATCGTTCTCTGTGCAAGTGAACTGCACCCATCACGGAGCAGCTGCATCATGCAGCTTGTCCTGATTTTAACATAAAGACAGTAAGACATATGATCCAAAGTCAACAGGTAGGTACAAAGAACCTCATTACACAGTTTGGGATTCAGAACCAGACTTTGGCTAATAAACCTCACCAAACTGGGTGCTTCCAGCTCCCAAAAGGCCATTAGCACGCCTTACCATACCCCGGGGTGTTCTGTGTGAGCACCTCGTTATCTCAATCACATACACTGGAGAACATCAACCAATGGTTGGCTTGGAAGACTTAAATGGTAGAACATCTAGCTATATTCTCGCCAAGTTACACAGTCCAGGAAAGGTCTGTATACAGCTTTAGATACAAGCAGGATTCTAAGGCATCTGAATTCCAAAGCTAAACAAGAAATATCTTAGGTAGTGCAGGCAGGTTTCCTCAGGGGGATTCAACGGCAGATTAGAAGCTTCCTGGACAACAATTCTGAACTTTCTCTTTAACCTTTTTGCTGGATGACAGTGCTATTTAATTGTTAAAAAAATCACTACTCTTACTAGGATATTCTAGTTGAGATACAGATTTTTGTAAAATAGCACCCTGAAGGAAGTCTTCACGACTAACATGATCTTGCACCACTTCTGCATATCAGAAGGAGTATTAAGCTGAATTTCAAAAGGTATCAACCTACAATCAAGATTCTTTCAAATATGAAGAGAGAGTATGTCAGAACCATCCTGAAAGAAACCACTACTCACAATTTTGGAGCAACAGGAGTTGGCAGGAATCCGTATTCCACAGACTCACACTGAGGATCTTCCATTTCACTTGATCCACTTAATTGATCTCCACAATTGACAAGTGTCCAGTTGGGTCCCCAACCAACACGAAACGAGCGCCCCATGAAGAGTGCCATATCCATCAGTAGCTTCCCTTTTCCGTAGGTGACGGACTTTTCTAGAGGCACAAGCCCCTGCTGCCTGCGGACACCAACTGTCTTCATCTGCACCTCAGGCACTGACGGAGGTACAGAGAAGGCAGATGCTAACGGAGAAGTTGCCGACCAAAGGGCAGCAGAAGGGGGACTGCTTGGAGTCCTCGGTCCTCTGAAATCTTGCAGTGCAGCACTCGGTGGCTGGAAAATTACATTAGCGAATTTGGATTGCAGCAGCCCACCAACTAGAGGGAAGAAGCAGGAGGAAGGTTTAAGTGAACGAGGTACTCTTTTTAGCAGTAGCTTTCTGATACTTTAAAGGTATTTCAGTACTTCTTGAGCAGCCAGTGAAAACATTTGCCATGGTTTGTGATGGTAACGCATAGCTAAGCAGGGTTATTTACAGTACTGAGAACTGCAAACCCCAATTTGTATTATCCAAACTAAAGCACGTGGTATTACACCAAGAACAGTACACACAGTCTCGGTCTCACTCCAAAATTTGGAGTTCCCAAAGAAGTCACTGATTTAACACATATTGTCATAGTGGGACCATCAGAACAGCAGCATCTCACAGAGAAAGCAGACACCAACTGCTATTAACAGGAACAGGGCTGAAGCTGTTCCCACAGAAATGTCTCAGGTATGCCCATGTGCTTCAGAGGAAGCAACCCCATGCTTGCTGTCAGAGGTATTATCCCTACTGAAATCCCCAGTTAGGGGATGTACTGGGTGTAAATGGTACAGTTTCGGCTGCGGGGGTGGTCTCTGTGAGAAGAGGCCAGGGTCTGCACTGTGCCGGACACAACTAGTGTCCACAACAGACCCACCATCACAGCTCGGCCCATCGGCGGAGTTTATGGCACCTCTGAACCAATCTGCAAAGCTGGGGGTACCTGAGATCTTACAGGGCAGAAAATGCCACCCAGGCAGGAAAAAAAAAAAGTGAAAACAGCAGTGCCAGCACCAAGGTCAGAGAAGGAGGTGGCACCAGAGCAGCTATTCCCCTTGCAGCCCTCAGGAGAAGGCTCATGCTGGAGCAGGGAAAAAAAACCGAGGAGGAAAGGAGAGGAACTGCTATGGACTGGCCACAATCCCCTCTGGGGTGGGGAGAGGTAGAGGAGTTGGGAATGAAGGAGAGAAGTCAAGCATGAGAAAGGGGAGGGAGTAGGAAAAGTGTTGTTTTCATTTGTCTTTGTTTCTCACTACTCAAACCTAGTTAACTGGCAATAAATTAATTTTACTCAAGTCAAGCCTGCTCACCAGTAACTGTCACAGGCAAAACAATCTTCCCGTCTTTCTCAACCCATGAGCTTTTTTCCTCCCATTTTCTCCGCCCGGTCCCGTTGAGGAGTGAGAGTGGGTATCTGGCTGCTGGCCAAAGCTAACCCACCACAGCACACAACTGTTCTGCCATATGCTCAGCCAGGGATAGGATTTTGCCTGTTACCACTAGAATTAAACTCTTTCTTCACGTAATATGTGGTTTCTCACGCTACCTGAGTATCTTTTCTGTCCTTGTGATTTTGAAATAGGGAGCCTCGGAGAACAGATCTCCTGAGAAGTATCCGTTTTTACAGGTTGCTTCCCAGGATAATGATCCAGGATCAAATCTAGGTCATCTTCATCAGCAAGCAAGGAAGCTTTCATAATCTAAAAAGGTGAGAAATCAAGCCTGCACATTAACAATCACTCTCACAGCAGCAGCTATCTAATCAGCTCCTTTCCCACCCAAAATAACTTCTACATGTTGCACATGACCAAACAATAGACTCATGCTGCAAATATTTCAAGTAACATTGAAGGCACGCAGTTCAGAACTGAAAGCAAGCTCGTCAGTTGATGATAAACTTGTAAAAGCTACTAGTTAAATCGGTGTCACAGTCCTTGTTAGGATGGGTGTGAAGTCCTAAAATAATCACGTTTTCTTAGATCTTAGCTCTATTTGTTTTTCAGCTTAAGTAATAAGCTCAGGACTCTTTTTCCTTACAAATTAAGTAAGATAGAAACCCTATCCTTTCACCAAACAAATAAATCCACCACCACCAAACCCCAATGCAAGACCAGTTATCCTGTTACCATGTTTACCACAAACTGGGCCCAGGGCAGTCCTGCCTCCCTACTGCCCACATTTTGAAATTTGGAAATCTGAATTCTAGCCTTAAGAGGATTTTCATTTCTGCATTAAGCTTTTCACATCTATAAAAGTTTACCACAGAAATACGTAAGTAACGTGTAAGTTTTAATCACACTATAGGTGTGATGTATTGTTTTTTACAAACTGGTATATAAGTACACTTGGGGAGGCAAACGGAGAAGTTAATGAGAGTTATTACACAATCCTTGCAAGACACTCACCTGCAGGACATGGGGGTTAATACCCAGGGTTGACGCGATGTGAGTCGAAGCAGGCACGACCTCCTGCTCTTCCATCATGTTATCGCCTTCAGCGGGCTCCTGGGGAGGCTCCTGGGTGATATCTGCCATATCGCTGTCCAGTTCCACAACCCTGCCCAGCTGCTCCACTTCTGGGGTCTGCGGACACAGGCAGAGGCCACATCAGATAACAACAGATTGCAACAGTTTGCAGAAAGAGTATTTAATAGTTTCAACAATCACCTGCAAATGAAGCGGAGTACTCCCTTGCTTGTGTCAAGACTCCACATTAAGATTAGAGATGAATATATATAACCTATTCCCGTTTTCTTCAGAGTTGTAACACACGAGTGCAAGTTAAAGCGAAGGAGAAGCCATGGTTTAGTGATGTCCTCCTGAAGTTTACCAAGTGCTGCCATTCACAGTTTAAGAAACTACTCTTCAGCTTTCCATCTTTCATGCGACCAACCAAAAGGAAGAGAGTTTTGCGCATCCTGCCTTTCTCCCCTTCTCCCTCAAAATGCTATCACACAAACAAAAGTTTCTGGTGCCTAAGTTCAGCCTGGAACATTTTAGATGACTGAGGAACCAGTTTACAAGTAGTGATTATCCAGCACCAACGTGTGGTACCACTGGTGGTTGGTGAGCAGGAGTCACTGTAATACCTGCTCCCCAGCTGTGATGTAGCACAAATTCAAACCACAGAGTCTATATTGCACAACAAACTTAATAGAAGGTGTAAGTGGACATGAGCCCCTTCAAGATAACATAAGACTGGGGCACAGGGGTGTGTGTGCACAAGTGTCAAATTGCCTTTTTTTTTTTTTAAAGCCAGGACACAACTGTCATTGGACTGGAAAGTTGTAGGGTTTTCCCAATGATATTCTACTTAGTGCTAGCACATCAGCAATTAGAAAGTTAAATACAGTGGTTCTCTTCCAATCTGCAGCTACATTTGTGATCTCTACTGCTAGTCCAAGGCAGGAGGAAGAATTAATTTTATGATTTTTCGGAGGGCAATCACATGGCATCCCCTCTGTGATGAGCTCGAGGTGACGTCCACAGACCGTCAATCGCTTAAGACAACGTGAACTCACGCTCCAGGCAGGGCCAGGACATCAGAAATTAACTCTGACCACTGCCACTGCCTCTAGTTCTGCCCCACTTGCTGACTGTGGCGACAGTCTGTGCCACGCTAGCTGAACAGCCTTCAGGCAGTTCCCGGGGGGCTCTAATCCCAAACCTGGGCTCCAGTGCACTGGTTTTGCTCCAGTCTAACCATCCTCGGTGGCTTAATCTGAGTGTCCTGTGAAAGATTCATGCTTACAGCTTACATGTGCAGACTGCTGAAGCAGTGCCCTGGAGCGATGCATATATATGAGGAAGGAAACCGTGGCAGTGCACTGGAAATCATGCTCAGGAATTTAAGAGCATATTCAAATGGCTACTGCTTAGCTCATTAGAATCAGGCAAGAAATGCGATGAAGGTTATCAGATGAGGCAGATAAAATGAGCCTAGGGGGTCTGTAAAGATAGAACTTAATGGCAGACATGGGAAGAGCCTTCGTCAGTGGTATCTGAGTATGCGGAACAGATTTACAAGTCAAATATGGTTACAAACACAAAAGTTTCACTACTCCCTTCATTGTGCTTTAATGCAGCCAGGTCCCTGGTGTAACTATTTCCTGTGGACCTTGAAACATTAATAAATTCATAAATATTTAAGCTGGTGAGGGAAGAAAAAAAAAAAGCCACCCAAATCTAGATCCTAAATGCTTCCTACAGACCAAAGAAGATTATTTGCAGATACTTTACACACCAAGAGTTTGGCAAGTTTTTAAGCCATGCTATGTTGTTTCTGAGATCTGGGAAATGAAGCTAGATGTTTTTCCTATTTTCAGAAAAAAAACCCCTTAGTTAATGGTATGCAAGTCAAAGAGCTTAATTAACCTGGACACGTTTTTGCTAAATACATTTGAATCTGTAAGACAGGCCTGAATAAGTCACAGAGGTTCCCAATATTTTTGGCTGCCTGAAACATCAGTTCTGGTCCCCATTAATCCAAACAAGAAGCAAGAAGGAAAGCTGAAAGGTGGTACAGGCAGGCAAGTCTGTTTGACAGCCATGTCTTCATCTCAAATAAAATGCAAATATTCAAGGAATGTACTTTACAAGAGCAGAATGAACTAGCAGCTGTTAATTAGCCAGGGAGCTGGGAGGAGCGATAAAGCAGCAGCTCTACACTACTTTGGGACTCTCTGACGCCAGAATCCATAGGAGCTCACCTCATTCACCACTACAGTAGTGTGGCGTTTCTACAGAGGCTCTAACTATATCACAGACTAAGATTAAAAGCAATTCCTATTGATTTAATGTTTTCCTACTACAGAAGTAATGAAATCGTTCTTTTGCACAAGCAATGGTAGGTGTGATTTGTTGTATCTCCTGACAATAGGAGCAGAGCCTTGTCCAGAAGGGCTCTACGTTACCCAAAGCCAATGGCCAAAGAGAAGCGCTGCTAGAATGTCTCTTGGTTTCAAAAGGACTAGCCCCAGCACAAAACCCCCCGCCAAAATCCCAGAAGAAAAAAGCGTTCAGCCTATTTGACAGTACTGCCTCTTAAGCTGTTTATCATGCTTTGACTTCCAAGACCAGAAATAAAACTCTCCTCCTCTGCTCCCCCATGCTACGGCACATCACAAACGCCGGCTGCGTGCCAGGCAGTACCTCGGCACACGGTGCATGCCTCAGAGCTGCGAGCTCAGAGATCACCTTTCACCGCAGTCACAGATTACCCAAGGGTAAAACAGAAAGCCTGCTTACGCACAGCAACAAAACCTCTCAGCATGTCCTGCCCAGCTGCTAACACCCCCCGTGCAGCCCTCCTGCGCCCCCCAACTGCTGAAGGATGGCTTCCACAGCTAGGCAATCAAGAACCCAGTTTGGGGAGAGAAAAAGATAAAAAAAATCTGCTCTCTGCACTTGCTTTCTGTTTTATGAAAAGTTACTCCAAAAAGCTACAGGTATCTCACAAACATTTACCATTAATGCCTGGCATAAAGAGTATGTTCAATCCCATCAATGCCAGGATACCTTCCAAATGGGCTGGTTTTTCACCCACAATGAAGCAGCTCCTAATTTAACTTGACAATACCAATATTAATTACATCTGGAAAACGCAAGTGTATCAGCTGCAATTAGACTAACCTTTAAACCCATGTAAAAGGATTTTTTTTTTAAAATGAAGTTAACATTGGACCATAAGGGGTTACCAATGAACTGGAAAGAATGCTGCCCTCTCTGTGTCAGACAGAGGCATACCACTGAGGATGTTTACAAAGCTTTAGAAGCAGTCACATCCAACCCAAATACACTTAAAAATCCAGCATATAACCAGCCTTAAAAAAGTAATTTTAATAAAAATAGAGCACATTCTTAAAATATAAAGCATACAGTCTTGCATACTAAATGACGGTCAAGTCAACTTAATGCACAAAATCATTCTCAAGGCAGGCAGCACAAGGCGTTATAATTATATAGCATATATCCAATATTCACAAAAACAGGGTTTCTTCCTTAAGTGGTGCAAATATGTCAAACTCAATCTAGAGCAGAATTTAAAGAAGAGACAAGGGTTTAAAGCCTTCCCATCCCACACATCCTCCGTACGAAATGTCAAGTATCTTAACGAAAAAGAACATGCAAACACTCATCAAGAGGTCAGAAGAGCTACTGAGTTTGTGCAAGTTTGTGTAAGGTTTTGCTCTTCGGTTTCCAGGCTACTTGTTACTTCAACACCCCCTCCCTAGGCACCAGCTATTCTTCACATTTCGTTTTACGAATTCCCTTTTAGTCACTGTCCTCCTTCTACCTGAGACGGGGGTGTTGGCTTGCCATTTAGGGTCATTTGCTGGGGCAGCAGATGCCCTTGGGGCGGCACTGGTGTAGTTTTTAACTTCTTTGTGTCCACTTTCAAAGGATGCTCTTCCTCTTCCTCATCTGAATCCTGTAAGCCATACTTGGAAAAGTGTGCCACCTGTGTAATGAGACAGGCAAGTATGTTACACCTTGGAAGAAACGTTTCAGGAGATTCTAACTTCAGATTGCTTCCGATATTCTTGTAAGTCACTTTACAACCAGAAAGCCAACATTACCTTAAACACCCAAGATCCGGTCTCGGGGCGGTATTCCTTGAATCGAGCGCCCTGCTTCCGAGATACAGACTCCAGTCTACCTTCGTAATTCATCTCTGCCAGTCGTTCAGGGCTTTTTATCAGGCAACGAGACGTTTTATCTGTAGGCCAGACTCCATCTAAGGTAACTTCAGCTCGTCTGTTAAAGGCACACAAGCGTAAGAGGCAACAAGGTTTTGAGGCAAAGCTGTTAAGGTACACGAGCTGAGAATTGAACATGTGGGCTCAAACCAACTTTTAAACTCAATTTCTGGCTCAGAAACTTGTAAGTATCTAGTAACTGTATGATGCTGTGATCTGAACGCACACCACAGGTTTGGATTTCCTGGTAGCTGCCCAGGAACACACCAGGCTGTCAATTTTGTGACAAACATCCTTACTACCACTGTCCCCACACAGTACATATTTAAAAGTTACCTATTTAAACCTTCACCAATAGGTGGTTTTCTTTCATCATCAGGGTAAACAATAACTTCTTTTCTACGGATATGTACGATGTCATCCAGATTTAAGTTAGTTAGATTTACTTCTCCTTCAAAGTAAATTGATCCATAACCTGCAAAACAAACCGAAACATCACAATTTGTCCATGGAAAATCGCATGCCAGAGAACCTACGTTCTGGCTCCACTCCTCCTTTCCCCACCTTATCACCTAGTTGTCATGTCTCCAGAACAACGTACAAGTGACGACTCCTTCCCAGTGTGAAAATACCGAGGGTGTGTTACCAACTTTTTTATAGCCAATTCTTTTGCACAAAAAGCTTTTCATTATTGCTTGGCTATTCATATTGCCAACACAAATATTTAAGTGCACTCTCAGCTTTATAGCACAGTCAGAAAAAGTGTTTTAAAAATAGCATAAACCATATGATTATTTTTTTTTCCTAAATAAAAACAGTAAAGCATACAGTTTGGCTGCAGGCTTTTCACTAGAGCTCAGTCAGCTCCAGTGTAGGCAGCAGCTAAGATGGAAGCAATGATGATCGGTTTTGCATCAATGCTCCAGCGAGTTTGGATTTTCCAATCTTTACATTTAAGGACAGCAAGTGTCTTAGAAGCTACAGGCACTTTTGTTCTTTTCAAGCTTCTCAAGTCATCCCATACCACAGGCTGCGAGAGCTACCAATCTGAAAGATGACAAGCCTCGTTCACAATGCAAGGGTACTGTTTGTACTGTTTATAATCCTACCGAGGGCACAGAACTCAGATTCTGTTTCCATAGCTTTAAAATCCCTGGTTCAACTGTAAGCAACAAGAAAAGCTGCACGTGCTCACCTTTGCGGCCTATGGTGAAGTCTGTCACAATACATTCATTTCTGTCGTTGGTGAATCTCGCCAGCTCCTCCATGGACGGGATGGTGTAATAGCCAGCTCTCGTTAGAACAATTCCTACAACAGAAACCTCGCTGAGAACTGGGCTGACAGCAAGTTGTCAACTTTGGCATTTCAGGAGTTTCACTCCACTTCTTTTGCAAGCCTGAACAACTGAAGGTCCCAAATGAACCAAGAATCAGAGTAACAGAAGCAAGAGGAGAAATCAGAACACCTTAATTCAACAGCCCTCATAGCAAATGTAAGACAATTGCCATGCCAGGTTCTACCAGCCTAGCGATCTGTTGTCAGAGATCAGTGGCAGATGTGTAGGTAAGGAGAAAAATGCGAACACATGCAGCAACACTTGACAGAAACACTCTCCTAGCTTTAACAGTTTGGAAGCGCAGACACTTGCTGACCAAGAGTCAGGGTCTTTTATATTTAACAGCCTCCAATGCTTTCTCATCTATTATTTTGTTTAATGATCTTTAAAATCCACAAAAGCTTTTTGCATCTACAACTTCTTGAGTTGTAGAAGCTGCCATTAGGACTTCTGAAGATGTTTCTTTTGAACATGTCACCTGCAACTTCATCAGGTGCCACATCTTACCTGGGAGGATGAACAAATCTTTTCCTCTTCATCTTCTCCAGATCACCCATGAGTTTGAAAATCTAACCCAGACCCTCACCTCTTCACCAGCTATAAACTCTTAGTAAGGGAATGGTACTCAAGATCTCTCATCATGCTTTCACACTTCTTTCTTTTTCAGTTTTACTAAACCCTGAGACCAGAATAGGGAGTGCTGAAAACACACACACGATGGGTCTACAGAGACACAACCACATTCTATGGTCCATTCCTTGCCCAGTAAATTCTACAATGCAGTTTGCATGTTGGTAACTACCAAGCATTAGATTTGTAACTCTAAGGTCTTGCTCCTGAACGACGGACAACTCTGTCTACTACCACAGATCGATCACAGATTGGGTCCTCCTCTTTCTCTCTCACACATCTCACCACCTCAATCTAATATAAACTTGGGCAATGAAATTTCACTGCTCAACAACTCAGCAGAAAAAAATTCTGCACTAGGTAAGAGACTGAAGAGCAAGATTTGCATTCTGAAGAAAAGAGCAGAGAAAGGAGGGGAAGAAAAGAGAAAAAGCCGAGGGTCTGAGCCGGCAAACAAGAATGTTAATGAAGCGTGCATAAAGCACTGCCAGGAACTACACGTCTCCTGCCTCCACACACAAATTCTAACCTGCAGGGTGCAGGTGGTGCACGGTTTCAGGCTCCTCTTCACGCTCATCCTGAAGGGAATCATCATGAAACGAGGCATCTTCGCTGCTGCCTTCCAGACCGTTTCGCAAGGCCACCCGCATATTCAGAGCCACAATGGTATCGTCCACACTGTTCTGGTGTTTGTGCACAGTGTTCTCTGGGGTCTGTGGGATGGGCTTGGCAATGGGGTTAGTGTAAAACCTAGTCACTTCATGATGATCCTCCTCCTCCTCCTCTCGCTCACCGTCTTGCCTGTGATTTTCATCAGGAGGTACCGACAAGAAGAACCTGAAGAAATGAAGAATACAGTTGAATTACTTAGTTCTAAGGGACTTAAATCAACATTAAAAATCGGTGTCTTTTCAGATAAAAATCAAACGGGACCACCACATGAACTGCAGAGTCACCAGACTGAGGGAAATGATTCTCCTTCGCTCTGCCCTTGCTAGACAGCCTCTGCCATTCTGCGTCTAATCTGGGGCTCCCACTACAAGACAGACAGCGATAAGATTAAGAGAGGGGTGCCACGATGCTCGGGGGACTAAAGCCTGGGAGGAGAGCTCAAGTGAAATGGGTTGCTTGGCCTGGAGAAAAGGCTTGCAGCAGGGTGCAATAGCAGCCTTCCAAGACCCAAGACAAAATTCAGGCTCTCCAGATATGTGTGGCAGAAGGAGGAGAAGCAATGGTCAAATAAAACCAGGGAAATCAATGAGGACAGTCAAGCACTGGAACAGCGATGCAGAGAGGCTACAGAATCTCTATCCATGGAGGTTTGAGACCCCCAACTGGACAAAGTCCACAACAACCAGGTCTGAATTCAGTCTTGAGACTGCCTGAGGAACAGAGACCTCCTAAGGTCACTTCCCACCTGAAAGATTCAATGATTTGTGAACCAGGCTGTTACAGACTTTTGCGCCCAGAATGCACACTGGTTTAGAAGAATGGGATGAGTAAGTCTTGCAGGAACTGTGATCAAACCAAACTTGAGAACACTATTGTGACAGTCACTCCAAGACACCAGCTTCAGAGAGCTGCCAACACAGCTAACAAATGCCTCTGCCCCATTATGGACTGTCCAGGTCAGGACTTTGGCGATCAGAAACAAGGTTTCCCACTCCCATCATCAGTTCTTACGTCTAGTAGCTTTAAATAAAATCAAAATGTTGAGCTGGTCAGGAATTTTTCTCAGATTAAAAAAACCTCAGGAGTTCATCTGAAATATGGCCGATTTTTAGAGGAAGTAGGTACGCAGGCTTATGGGGGGGGAAAGAGATGGCCATAGAGATTCCTCATTTTAACATGTAGAAAATACATTCCTACTATGAGACATTTGGATCAGTGGAGCTTCCCTGCAGTTCCCACATTACCGAGGACTAAACAGACGGAGAGGTTCTCACCTCAGGGTCAGCTTTATCTCCTCCTCAAGAAGTGGCCTAGTTTCTTGCTACAGGGAATGAAGTGACACATAGCCAAAAAAGAAGCTGTTCCTGATTCTGAACTCCTGATTTTGGATGGAATGAATTGGTATGTGACCACACAGGAAGAACATAAGGCTAGTTTAAGAGGAAATTAATCTCTTAATAGATCAACCTGCTTCCAACAAACAGCTAAGATGACATCCCTGAAAATAACTACGTATTCTATTAATAATAATTTAGAGACCGGCATAACCAGTTTGCATTTCTCTTAAGTATAAGCACCTTCATGATGAATCAACATACCGATCTCCATTCTCTGGGTACTCCGATGGAGAAGCCAGGTCTTCATTTTCACGATTGACGGGTGAGAACAGATTGCTACTGTTGAGATTCTTCAAAACCAACTTTTTGATGCTCTTCCTAAAAAAAAATATCACCACCAAAGTGAAATTTGGATATATCGACTCCATAACTATATGTTTCATGCTTAATTCCTGTGTTTCAGGGATGAGGAACAGCTGTATAAAACCTGTTCCCACACTCAGGACAGATGAAGTCTTCTGTAAGAGCACTGCAGTAGCTAAGGTACTAAAACCTCTTTTGGGATTCCATTCAAGGGTTTGGTTTATGAGTAAGTGTACAAAGCACAAGTCATCGAAAGCTTCAAAACCCAAGTTCAGTACGCCACAGCATTATCTGCTATACAAAACAAAGCTCTTCCAGCTGAAGCACAGCACCCTGCACAAAAAGTCTGGCCCACAGACACAGGTTCTTCTTCACTCCAGGGTCATGTTAGGAGCAAATCGATGCCAGGCTAGGGTTCACTGCCTGAACATCACTGAACATCCACCCCAATTACACTCAGATAAGTCTAAGTACCCCTTTGTTCTGATCTTTTGTTCATTTGGTGGTTTTCAATAGAACACTGAGTAATTCCATGCTCAGCTCTCTCCCCAGGAAGTGAATAGATGGGCCAGGCTTAAAGACAAACCAAGTTCACAGAAGTTACAGAATGTTTTTAACCCCCCTGTGCTTAGAGGGACTTTCAATGACTGATGCATCTTTCTCCAAATTTTTTTGTTGTTTGCTTTTAACTGAGCTCCAAAGCTTTCCAAACCCCTTCTCAACTTGATTGCCACTGATACTCTCAAAGACTGGAACTAAAAGCTTCAGCAGGGTAGATCCACAGCATCATTATTAGTTTCTCACAGAAGCATCTGTCTCTGAAATAGAATCAGTGCTGGGCTATGAAAATGTCAGGAATCTGTCTTCATACTGACTGCATTAGCAAACCTAATGACACTTGTACTTCAGAAGCAGGAAGTATTACATTGTACAAGCTTTCCTCATAATATTCCTCGCTGACATTATAGGAGCTTTGCTCTACTCATGGGATGACCTAATTTTACAGCTTATTTCGCCATAACAGTTTAAGCTAAACATTTATATCTCCTCTACAGAAAACAGTTCTATTCAGGTTTTACAGAAAATGTTATTGCTATTCAGATTTGAACCAGGTCAGACAACAGTCATGGAATTTAGGACACTATACAGCAGTTCACTGAATCTGATCAGAAGATTCTTGCACCACCTCCTTCCTCCAAAATATACAAAAGAAAAACTTACTTTGGCATGAATGCACCGTTGGATAGGGATGGCTCGTCGTCATCAAGACCATCGAAGAGATGAGATTTAGCAGAGCCAGCTGACTGCAAAGCTTTTGGTCGCACTCTGGTCGCTGGACGTGGAGTCAGTTTGTAGTGGGTGGGTGTTGTTAAGGCCTTCTGAGCTGCTGGGTTAGTTGGTTTCA
Organism: Grus americana; assembly: GCF_028858705.1. NCBI lineage: Eukaryota > Metazoa > Chordata > Aves > Gruiformes > Gruidae > Grus > Grus americana. Next base: position 219,046,127 of record NC_072852.1, read on the forward strand.
GCCTCTGAAACGGTAAGATGTAGAGTTGGAATTTTCACATCACTTACTGTGAGGGTTTGTGGAGAGTGAGAGTGCCCGCTGTTGTTAAGGCTATCCACTCCAGGACCCTGAGCAAAGTACGAAGGGGGAAGTAATAAATAAAGCCAGAGACACAAAGCTGGTTGACAGCAGGTAACGGAAACAATGCCAAAGACCAGAAGTCTCCACTCACTCACTGATGGGCCATTAAGAAACTACGGGCACAGCTTTGGAGAGGGTCAACCCCAACCTCCTGTCCAGGCTGAGTGAACGTGGGGAGAGATACTGCAGTCAGACCAGGGATGTGGGCACCCAGCAGCCAGAGCGAGGGAAAGCCTCTCAGCGTCCAGAGCAGAGGAAGGTCTCTGCTCCAGCCCCTGCCGTGGGACCAGCGTGTGTCCCAGGGGTAGCTACTGGTGGGGGGGCTAAGGAGAGCAAAGCTCTCAGCCACATCCACCGGAACAAGACCACAGCTCGCTGGCCCCTGTGCCTGGTGACAGCTGCTGGCAGTGGGGGACAGGCAGAGCCCCTGCATCGTCCCCAGACCTCATGTGTGCAGGGGTGTGCACATGTAATTCACTAGCAAGCTTCAAGCTGGACGAGCCCACAAGTAGGAGGCCCTGGATCCTGGCAGGGATATCAAGGGGGCAGGGGACTCGTGTGATATTGAGGGATCTGTGTGTACAGGGTGCCTGTGAAATGAGCGTGTGAGCGTGTGCACCTTTTTGCGGCAAGCATCAAGCTGGACCTGCCTGCGCTGTGGAGTGGGTAGAGGGCTCAAGATCTGGGCAGGGCTCTGGGACGGACAGAGGGGTCATGCTAATGCTGAGGGATCCATGAGTGTGCGGTGAGCCTGGGGAGTGCGACCACGTGTGCTTTCACTAGGGAACTTCAATCCTCATCTGCCAAAGAGGAGAAAGGGGACTTGGCTGTATATCCTCATGTTTTACGGGAGGCCTGGCAGCATTACGCTGAAGGCAGTGCCTTGTCTGTGGCTGCGCAGGCAGCTGTGGCAGTGCACTCTGTGCGTGTGCATCAGGGATCCACGCTCAGCCTCACAACTGGTTGTGCCTGCAAACAGGAACACAACAGCTGCATCGATCAGCTTGGGAAGCAGACCACCAGGAATCCCCAGCTCCTGGAATTTGCTGGGGTCAGCAGCTGTTTATGACATCCCTTAATACTTTTCAGACTGTTTGTTTTGTTGTCTTAAAACAAATCAACAGGGCAAGAGACTGTCATAAGTAAAGCTTAAGGCAAACACTAAAAATATTCCAAGCATAGACAATTACCCATCTTTATTCTCAGCTAGCAGCAGTGAGCACAAGAACTCCAACGCCAAGGCTCTGATGCAGTCAGAAGCAGTAAACAAAGCCACAGTATAAGCAGTTTGCGTCCTGGAGAGCATATAAAAGCACTGGACCAGTATGAGTATACAGTTGGCAACTTATTTTGCTGCTCGCTGCGTACTTAAGTGAAGACAGTGAGCACAAAACACTAAGTCATCTCAAATCTTATCCAGAAAGCGAGTTTAATGTTTACGTGCACTTACCTCTTCCTTCTTCTTTGGGTCTGACATGGGGTTTCTGAAGAGCGGAGAGTCTCCAAAGGGTGAGTAAGTCAAGCTATTGAGATGCTGCTGAAGAACGGCTTGCTGGGCAGCTGATGCATTTGGGTCTGTCAGTGCTATAAGAACAACACAATTTTTTACTTTTAACAGTTTTACTAATAGAACCAAGGTAGGTAGAGAAGACATCTTTCCAATTAGAGAATCTCTGCACAGGAATTCACATTTCTATACAGACTTCAGTATTCCTTTCCCCTGCTCTTCGGTCACCATTGCTGCAGCAGTCTGAAGGAAGAATCAGATTCTATTCCTTCATTAGAATTTGCAACCACATTCAGTAAGTCTTTATTGGTGAAAAGCTGAGAGCACGGAGAGCTACACATCAGTAGAATAAGCCTGGCCTGCCAAAACCTTTAACTAACACATCTGACTTCTGAAACGTTTTCCAAGGGCAGGGTGTGTGTGTGTCAGGTCTCCTCAGCTTGGAGGAGGAGATCCCAGAATATCAACCTGCTTTCTTGGGCCTGTCTTCTGCACAGTGTCGTGTGCCGTGTGTGTCATTGTCCCTCTGCCCCAAGTTTAAAATAATTTTACTGAAATTGCAGCCTCAGAGGGCTAGAGTATGAGGTACGTATGCTGTTCCTTTCAAGTGCTCAGATCTGCCGAACGGGTGAACGCTACTAGAAGTTGTAGACGTTTTAACTTACCAAATGGTAGTGCAAGTGCCTGAAGCTAAAGACCATTCATTTCACCGATGGCACAGCATACCTGCCAGTTAAGTCCCTCTAGCTGTCCTGTCAGCAAATACTGAAGCAGCTAACACTACATTTCCCTTTTTTTCTGTAAGCACCTACTGTTGCTGCCCCAAACTCAATGATGGGAAACATGTTAGTAATCTTGAAGACAAAGCTCTAAAATAGCTGCAACTATCAGTAGTGTTGAGCAACTCTGAATTACTTTAAAAAAAATATACATATAATTAGCACAAAAAAGTCATTAAGATGGCCTCCACTGCTACCGAGAACAGAACTGGCCTCAAATAGATGCTCTAACATCTTTTTTCCCCTCCAAAGCATTTGGGTGGGACATGCTCCTATGTTTAGGCACATCCGAAAAAGGAGGAAGCAGCAATTAAACTCAGGTTAATGTACACTTACCTACAGCAGGCTGAGGGGCTCCAAAGCCCAGAGTAGCCGTTGATGTATTGAATCCCGGTGCTCCAAACGCTCCTGTTCCTAGTGTTCCACCAAGTTTAGGCTGGGTGTTTCCAAATAAAGAAGTCTGTCCTGCCCCAAGAGCTGTGGCAGGAGATATGACAGTCATTTACTACAAGACTATAACAAAATGACAAGCCAATTCATCCCACAACAAAGAATCAATTATTTATTAAACTGGAAGAAACATTCAACATGTCCATGAATGCTACAGACACTCAAGACTCATGTGATCAGCCCAGAGGCTTCGAACGCAGAGAACACCACCAGTTTTCTGAGCCATTAGCCATGACTGTAAGCAACACTGCCTACAATTTCTCAAAGATTACTCAGCACTGTGTTAGCAAGCTCTACATGGTTCTGATTTGAGACAGAGTCATGGCTTCAAGCTAGAACATCTACAGCCTTCTACATTAGAATTAGCAAGTAATACCAAGGCTGTATCATCACTGAAGTTTGAGGACTATGCTCAGGCTGACATGAAATAAGCTGGTAAAACGTTCACCTGTTCCAAACCCTGTTCCTAGTCCAGTTCCCAGGGTCCCAGTTGCAGGTTTATTTCCAAACAAACTATTTCCAGCATTGTTGGCACCAAAACCTTCAAGAACAGAAGCAGTACCTCGTTAATCTAACACTATTAGAGATGAAATTAAAGACATATTTAAATAAATAAGCATCACTGGCTCAAAGGCAGGCCTGCCACAGTTATGGTCAAATTTCACACAGTTTCCAACAAGGCAAGTTAAACTGACAAGCAGCAAGAAGGGGCTTCCAATGGTAAAAACATATTTGAATTATGAACATAATACTGAAAACATCACTACAGAAAAATACTGTTTTGCCTTCTTAAGCTTTTCAATTTGTTACAAACTTCAAAGCATTACTGACAGCCAGAATGGACATGATGGTGCTGTATCTGGCAACAGAATAAAGCGTGTGAAGTTTCGTCAACTGCCTGGAAGGAACAAATCCCATTTTATACTGTTCATACCACACACGTACTTCTCTGATTCTTACCAACAAAGCAGGTAACAACTCCAATTCGTACAAGCACGCAGTCCAAAGACACATCTCTTAAGTGCAACTACGTACAATCCAAATCTAACATTAGAGAGATTAGTTCTTAAACTGAAGATTGTGAAACCATCCTATGGTTGGTTAGTACGCAAGGACAGAATTAAACTAGAAAACTGTCACCATGGACCAGCACCAGACACACCGCAGAATCAAACTCCATTTTTCCTACAAACTGCGCCACTGCAAGTAACGCGGGCAAATGAAAAACATGTGCTATTTATTATTTTAATAGTCACTATTGCTCACTACCAAGCAGTGTCCTGATGTAGCTATGAAGATCTTGGAGAACAGTAGAAGAAGGGACTTGGAAGCAACTTCCATGACTACCGTCGTAACAGTTTGCCCAAGGCCAGTAACCACAATGGAACTGTACTTGCTGCGGTGCTGCCCTGGCAGTCTAAGAGCTTGACAAGTTCTTCCCTCTGTCTTATGCTGGCAGGTTAACTGCATTTTGGGCTTTATTGCCAATGCAATAAAAAACCCCAACCAACCAAAGCAGTTTTCAACAGAACTCCCATGAACAAAGACTCATTTACTTGAGCTATCACTATGCATTTCTCCTGCTCAATCACACACTCATTCAACACCAGCTCTCTAACATTCCTGTCAGAGGCCAACATTAACACAAGACCCAGTTCTTCAGGACTTTGATCCTTCACATCACAAAGGACAACAACTACCAGCTAAACTGGAACCTGTTTCATTTTACCCTCACTCCAGTGCACTTATACCTGCCATCAAGGTACAGAATCACTGGCTTTACCCTATGTCCTTCAGCACTCCTTTGCAACCACAGCACATTTACAGCCTCTTAACAAACCTCGATGGTTTCTGAATTCTTTGATTTCAACAGTTTGCAATGCCAGGTTACACTTATTCTCAAGCACTCACTGAAAGAGTGGTACTTTTACTTAACCTTCTTGCATCAGGGAGTACCCCCAAGAGGAAAGGTATAAAACAGCAGTCAGGATGTTTCCCTGCAGCAACATGCATCAGGAGCATGGCTTACCTGAGAATTTTAACATTCATAATCATTTAGTATGCGATATTCTGCCGCCAGGTGTGTGGTATAAGCAGTATAGTTTTAAGTGATTGAAATCCCACTTTTTTTATATGTACCAAAAAGGGAAGTGTTTGTATTGGTTCCTAAAGTCAGGGTTGGTTTGTTACCAAAGAGCCCGCCGCCAGTGGTTGTGCCAAACGAGGGAGCACTGGTCGTGGTGGTTCCAAATCCAGCAGGCTTGTTCCCAAACAGGGTCTGAAAGGAAGAAAACACGAATTTGAAAACCTGACAGGCTGATATGAAAAGAACTGCATTAGTGTTTTGCCGTAGGCAAGAAAGCAGAACTAAAGCCAAGCCCAGCGTGGGCCACACAACCCAGACACCCAACAGTGGTTGTTACTTGCAAGCCACATGCACTAGTATTCAGCAAGCACCTTCTGGAAACAAGCACTACGGTTGGACTTGATCTTAAGGGTCTTTTCCAACCCAAACAGTTCTATGATTTTCACTCCATTAAAACCAAAATGACTGACTATGAAGAATCAAGTTCATTTTCAGTTAAGTCATCATCACAACTTAAATGCCTGTATTTTCAACACCACACTAAGGCATCCCTAGCAGCGCGTAGGCAGCGAGATATTCAGTCTCTCTTGCTGTCTTTTATCACTTGAGACATTACTTGTGAAAAAATTATTTCTGTAACACTAGTTCTATTATACGTGTTTATATTGTATCCCTCAGTTCACACAAACCCACATCATCTTTGCATCTTAACTCTTAACACTGTTTTCATGGAGGTCACCACCCAGGAACAGGACTCTAAGGCATTTGGGTTTATTTTCAGTTTTTAAAATTCTTTTTATATTTTTATTATTAAGGTACAGACATACCGAACCGCCAACACCAAATCCTGTGTTAGCTTGTCCAAAAAGACCAGTTCCGGTTCCAAATCCTGTACCAGCGTTTGTATTGGCAGCTGTTCCAAAAAGGCCTCCAGGCTGCGAGGGCTGGGTTACCCCAAAGAGACCCTACAAACAGGAACTCGGTTAAGATATCGTGGCAATGCTTTTCCAAGTCTAGCACTGATAACAGAATCAACACACAAAGTCAGTTAATAAAATGATGCTGCAACATTATCCCTTTTGCTGGGGGAAGAAGATTGGAGAAAAGCATTTCAGAAGCTTTAGTCATTATTCAAGAAATTACTTAGAAAAAGAAAATAAAAAAAATTCAAAGAATTTATGCTCCAAGCTTCAAAGGATATTGGAATTTCCTCATCACTCTAAGTGAGGGAGATGCAAAAGAAACATTTCACAGTGTTTTCTGGGAGAAGTCACAACCTATTCAGAAAGAATATGGTCTGTTTGGAGTCAAAGCCCCCAGCTATGCAACAAGTTACAGCTACGTAGCATCTTTCTATCGAAAGAGCCCGTGAATGCTGCTCAGTCACCAGCAAGTACAGAGTTGTTAATGAATTATCACAGAATGCTAGTAATGGAATTATATTATCTGTGTGAACATGATTGCAAATACTTGAATTGCTAGAGAGTAGACTGCTTAAAGAAGGGAATGGGAAAAGTTATTTGTTAAAAGCTGCATCACTGTCCAATTATCATGAATGAATAATCCTGACTGGCAAGAAGTTGCCAGCTCAGACAGCTGCATTCGAAGCTTTGCATCCTAGTTTTATGAAGCTGTACCACAATTTGAGGAAGATCCAAATCACTGCATCGCAGCCTCCTGTGTCTAGCTGGAGTAGCTATGCCACAACTTACACCTTTAAGGGTTCAAAGAATTTCTCTTACCATTGTGTTGGTGTTTGGCTGCCCTAGAGTGCTGGTATTCCCCAAAGAAAAGCCAGTGTTCTGTGTCGTTGTGGCTTGACCAAAAGGTTTGTTAAACAGACTTGTAGTCTGAGATTGCTGACCAAAAAGACCCCCTGTTGTTCCTGTTCCAAAGCCAGTCGTACCTACAACATATAAACATATTAGTTAAAAAACCCTCAAGTATTTATCCAAACTTACTACATTTCCACAGTCAGCATGTTCGAACAGGAAAAAAAGATGCTTCAATTCAACAGAACAGCAAAACACCCAGCACCATCAATACAGCACGGCACCCGCGCTCTGATGAAAGTAGTTTGTATTAAGTTACTTCATCAGGTTCTCCTTGTCCTGGAGTCAGTGTGAGCATAACACCCAAGAATCACCAGCAAGTTTACCTCAGATAGATCTAACCAAAAAGATACCAGCTTTGATACGGTCAGTTTGTTCTCCACTGTACCAAGAAAACCATACGAAGAGCACCTGAGAAGAGCGCACAGGGCAAGACGTGGGCAGGCAGTGCCTTACGCACTGGCTCCGTTCTATAACCCACACAACTACTACAGCAGAAACTTCGACCTGAACTTCAAACACCTCCTCCCGTTTTCTCCCCAATGGAAAAGGGCTGTTTAAACACGAGCTTCTGCTCCTCCTCACCGCTGCTGCTGCTGCTATCTCTGCAGGACTAGGTGCTTTCTTGGGAGGTGACTGCAGAAGAAATACAGGAAGGCCAGCACAGCTGCCAGGGCAGGCAGTCCCTGCAGTGAATGAGCCGTCCTTCACCAGGAGCAGAGGAATACAGCCACCTGGGTGCTGATCTTTCTCAAGGAGAGCAGCTCACCTCAGCCCACATGGCCCTCAAGCAAGCCCAGAGATTAAGCCCAGCAGTACCCATCACTAAGGACAGACAATTCTAACCCAAGACAGTGCGGCCTCTCTTACAGCAGATAGTCTATGGGCTGTAGGATTTTGATCTTCTGTTCACGCTCCAATTCCACAAATACAAATACCTACTTACCTTTGGTTTGCAGTAGAAACTAATAAAACCAGAATTTGTATTTGAACTTTTCAGCACTATTTGTTTTACACTGAGTTCAAAAGGGTATAACTGGTTAGCACAACTGACCTGCAACTACCAGACACACAAACACTTAGTAAGTTAGTTATTTCATACCTGGCTTTTACTTTTTGACCAAGGATGTTAAAATGGACAGTGTGAAACCAGGACAGCACAACATATAACAAGTCCACGTCCTAACCCTGATCTACTGTGGAGAAAAGCTCCTGGCAAAATCTAGTTAGGCTACTATAAATTAAGTTGGCCATTTCCAGGGAATTTATGTTTGCTCATTAGTGGAAGTAGAATCTTGACTTCACCACTAACCAGCTGATGCCATCACCCTACTGATCATCAGCAATTTCCTGGTGGTTTTACTGAACCATGTGAACCAGCTGACTAGCCAGATGCTCTAAGGAACTATCTTCCAGCAAAACTTGGGGGGTGCAGAGGAAGTTTGCAAGCCCTTAAGTCAATAGAAATTTCTACAGCAAAGAACCTGATTAGTGAATGTTGATAATACAACTAGCAAAATTCTGAGCTCACACAAAGTGTTTCCTCATCTTTAATTACAGAATTTTAAATAGCTTAACAGAATATTTGTTTATCCGGTGACAGGAACAACAGGGGATGGGCAGTACTTACTGGTTCCAAAAGCAGTTTTATTCTGTCCGTATGAAAAGCCTGTGTTGGTAGTAGAAGAGCCAAAAAGTCCCGTTGCTGTACTTGATGTAGCAGTAGAAGACCCAAACAAGCCCGCAGCTGCTCCTGCTCCTACGGGATTTGAGGGCCCTTTCCTATTTGCCTGGTAGTCTTCTAAACGGAGTTCCTAGTAAAGGAAAATCCAGTTGTCTTTACACAGGATAAGGTTAGAACAGCGTCATTACCATGTTTACACAGCACTCAAGCCAACTCTGGGAGGAAGATACCAAGAAGAGCTGTAACATCTACATTTTTAAAAAGAAGGACACCATAAACAGGACCTACACTGAGAGGTACCTCTGCAGTTCATGTTTGGGCTTCAATTTACTTCTCAGAGCTTTTTCAGATCTTTTGAGTGGAAAATCTGTTTTGAAGTATCAAGTAAGTCCTGACTGGAAAGGCTTCAGGGTTAAATGTTTAATATAAACCAATGTTCCCAAACATCTGAGTTTTGTCCAAGATTCTGCCATTATCTCAGCAGCATAGGACTGCTCCCAACAGGATCTCTCACCCTTCTGGTATAGGGCGAGATGGAATTTCAGCTCTTCAAAAACTGCAGTGTTAAGCATTTAAAGCCAAATGCAATTAATATGGCAACACATTAAGTGTTTTACGCAATGTTACCTCTCTTCTGCAAGTGATGCAGATACTGAAGGTTGTACACATAATGAGCATAGAAGATACTTAGTACAGTCAAAAAAAAGCTCTACCAAACCAACGCTAATGAACAGCCAAACGATATAAGCATGTTTGAACACATATTCACTTATTGACTGACCTCGAGGGATTTGCTTTCGTATTCTTTCATAGCAGTAATACATTGGTGCTTGGTATTGATGTTAGTGCTTACTCCAGATTTTACCATAGTATCTGTACCGGTCGGTGGCTGAAAGAGAAGAGGCGAAGGTATAAAATTTAAAATCCAGATAGACTTTCGTTAATACAGTTAGTACTCTCTCGGCAGATACTGTTGAAGTCTAAACTTAGCACAGGACCTGAAGCAGTGCCTTACTGTTATCTGTACAGCCGCGGCCTCATCCAGGGACGAGGTACCTTCAGTTAATGAATATTGGAATTTACCCCAGTAACACAGCACAATTCAGTCTGCGGTTTCACTTGAGAAGTGGTTTACTTAAATGTGTGATACAAATCCTCTGGCTACGTGTGGATTTCGTTATCCCCCCCCTTTTTTTACTCGTACTATGAAAGCATGCATTAATGGCCCTCAGACTGCCCAAGTTATCACCACAGTTCCGTCTACATCCCAAAATAACACAGTCTCAGTCTGTTGACTCAGCTCAGTTTAGAAATGAAGAGAGCAGAGATTTGCACGAACAAGTATTTGGGAAAAGAATGCTTCTTTCCAGCAGGTATCAGTTACCCCATCTCCATGATGGCTTCCTTTACGAGCCACCCTCCATTTTCAACTGCCACAGAACTTTCAAGACGTTATTCAACCCTTTCTTAAAGGGAACTCATCCAAAAAACACACAGGGGATCAATCTTCACATTTCAGTTTACACTTCCAAAGTCATGCTGACTTATGAGAGAATCACATTTATTTTGACCCGTTCACCCTTACTGCTGTGAGCATTTACCATTGATCACCCTGAATTCTGTGCCACTTCCCACCTTCCCGAGGAAGCTCGATTTTAAGAGCTGCATTACCTCTTCAGCTTTAACACAGCTGTAAACCTAGCAAGTCTAGATATGGCATTACTCCTTGGTCTTTGAGAAGTTTGTCAAATTCAGAATAAAGGAAAGGCTAGTTAATTATATGTCCTATTTCTGCTGCAACAGTTCCACTAAAGGGGATGTTTTCAAATCATTTCAGAACACCACATACTTGCATATGAACCACTCGTTTTTTTCAGCTCAGTGACCAAGACAGTACTTTACACAAATAACTGCAAAATGCAATGCCTCCTACAGTAAATGGACTTGATTAAGAAGGAAAACCAGAACTTACGTTAAACTTAATAGTCGTGCCAGTTGGAGCAGCAGTAAAACTAGTTGGGCCAAAAAGAGAGCCGGATGTACTCCCAAAAGGATTGGAAGTAGTGTTAGTGGTTCCAAAGAGACCTCCGCTGCTGGTACTAGTTCCAAAGTCTTAAAAAAAATAAATAAAAATAAAAATATCAGTACTAAAACAAACCTTAATTTTAAAACTTAAACCCAAATATTTTATTCAAGTTACAAGAGAGTTTGGAAATGAAAGAAATCACTAGAAAAAAAAAATTACAGCAGAGCTGGAAACCAATATTCTGCTGTAGAAGACTGCCCACAACTCATCACTCCAGGAAATACTAGAATAACCACAGCAGCCAGTTTCATTCTACTCCTGACAATGCTAAGAAAATCACGTGTATAAATTATGTACTTCTCTTCTCAGAAGGGTCTGCAAACAGTTGCTTCTGCTTTGGGGAATTACATCAGAGTTTAAGAGGCATTTCAAGTGTTCTAGTGCCAGAAGCAAACCCAACTATAACTGCTCTACAAACAGCAGAATAAAAAGCTAAAAATCAAGCAGTGCCAGAAGGTATTTAACAACAGAAAATGCCAGCTAACTACCTTTTTCAACTTATTTTAAAACTCATGGCTAGAATCACAGCTACAGATTTTGTAGCTTATCAGGCTCACTCTTGGCTACTGTGGACCACAATAATGCCACTAGATCCTTCAGGAGAAAAAAAAAAACACACCAAAACCCCACATTAACACACTCTTCAATCAAAGAAAATAAGCAATGCTCGAGAGATGCAGCAGTTTTACTCACTTCCAAACCCAGCTGGCTTATTCTGTGCAAAGGCATTATTTTGGGATGAGAAGAGGCCTCCCCCAGTGCTGGTGGTTCCAAACAGGCTATTTGATGTCCCAGTTGATGTTCCAAACCCAAAGCCAGTGCTTGTGGAGGAGGTGGCTGGCTGATTAAACGTAGTCGAACCAAATAATCCTCCTGAAGACAGAAACAGACTATTAATCGTTTGCAATCATCAATTGCTTGGTTGGGGTGTTGGGGTTTTTTGTGTGTGTGGTTCCCCCCCCTTTTTTTTTTAATTTTATGTTACACTCCCCCCCTTATTTCTTAATAACATCCTTCCTTCAGGACTGCATTCTGCACTACCACCATAACACAGCAATACCTGGTTTTGTCTGTGTACTCCCAAAGAGGCCTCCAGTATTATTGTTCGACCCAAAGGCTGATGTTCCAAACGCTCCTCCACTTGTAGTACCAAAGCCAGCATCTGAAAATCAGCGTCATAGTTTAGATGAAACCATATTCTAAACACGTGCACTAGAAACTCAATGCTGACACTGCCTTTTTAACTTTCCAAAAAGAAGTTTGTGCACGACTACGTGTCTAGGATACGTGAAGTGGTACAATTAATACTTGCACAGAGCTCTTGAAGCAAAAGGCTATGATATTTGAGTGAGGCACTTCTACAGCATGCACAGACACCCCTCTGCAAGGTCTCTACCACTCTGTATGGCACCTGGAAGTTGTTCTTCTCATACCTTGCTTTAGGAGCAATACGGACAGAATTACTGTGTTTCCTTCCTAACAAACAGAACATATACACCAATTTATAGCCTGCTTTCATGGCTAAAACCTCACTCACTGGGGTATTTACACTGTGTATCTCCAGAAGACACTCCTCAGATTACATGTTTTTTCCTTCCAAGTCTTCCCAACAAATCCAGTCCTGACTGAAAGAATCTCCCCCCCATCCCCAGCAAGACAGCCTTCATCTAAGCATTTGAGTTTCCACTCCTTTTAAAAAAGGACTGTTCGTGGAATCCTGGTATCTACCCGAGTTAAAAGCTCACGTTAGTGGAGAAGCCCAGGGCTCCTGAACCCAATTCACAAGCCTGCTTCCTATCACTGCAGGGACCCAGACAGCCTAGCAGCCCCCCAGTTCCATCACGCACCACCTCCGTCTGATCCTCTAGCTGCACCTCGAGGAAAAAAATAAACTAAGTACAGAAAAGTCAGTTTGGATGCATTACTTACTTTGTCCAAAAGTTGAAGTTGTCCCAAAGCCAGTGCTGCCTCCAAATGGAGTTCCAAAGGATTTGTTAAACATTTTCAGGATGTATCAGGTTTTCCCCCAAACCTGGAAGAAAAATTCAGCTTTTCTTTAAAGCTTATCTTGAAAACACATTTTTCATCTTCGTCATTGTTGATGTAAGCAATCTAATTTGAGTACTTACGCCATAAAATGCATGGCAGGCTGTTCAAGTCACATTAAGCAATTTAAAACACTGTCAGAGCCCTGAAAGGGACAAGAATGCTAATACTTCTGTGACATCACAAGTAAGCTGCCTCCCACCCTTAATTATGGCTAGATTTTCTGTATGTCTTACAGACTGACAAAATATATGAAACTACTCCCCTGATCCACGCATTCTCAACAAAACCCTCTAGAATGTCTAACAGCACTTCCCACATCTGTTTCTACCACGTTTGATCCACACCAGGCAACACAAACTCGGTTTTGCTCAGCCATCTCAATGCCTGAACGACTGTCCCACCGGAGCACTTCTCTGAGACAACGCGGAGGGATTCACGCTGTGCTACAGCTGTTTCTGCGACACCCCCAGGATTCTCTGTGACTGATTTTCTGCTAAACTCTATTTGCCAACAAGGCAAGAAGGGGAAGTGCGCTGCACAAGAATTACAGGAATACACCTTCCACCTGCTTCCCCTTTATTGGTCACGGGGCTGCACCGGGATTTTCTTAACTTCTAAGAAGTTGTTGGTTATAAATCGTCGTTCAGTGAAGTTTTACTCCATTTAGGCAGGGGCCCAATTTACCTTTACAACACTCACAGTTTTATCTACAGATACATGTAGTAACACTACCTCACTCCAACCTCTTCTCCAAATACAAACACAATGTTACAGCTTTTCTCAACAAAACCAACCAAGCTAAAATAAAACCACAGCAGATCCTTAGCCATACTCCAGAGAAATTTGTAGTCTTTTTCTGTACTGGGGCTAACATCTGTTAGCCAATATTATCCAGAAAAAAATTAATTGTTGCCAGTGTTAGCTAATCCACAGCAGGGCAGAACTAACAAGTTTAGAAAACTGTAAGACATGGCCCATACCAAGAATATTTACAAAGCACTACTTACTATCACTTTAAGATAACACTTCTATGTTACAACACACTAACTTTGAGAATTTCAGCATTTTTTAAACTCCATTTAGGTTTTCCAGGAGGCTCAAAATCCAGGATAGCAATACAGTCCTACCAGGTATTCTCCATTTGGTTGCCAACAATTTAAATTAAACTCAAAAACCCCACCTTCACCTCTGCCCAGGTTTGACAGCTTCCCTATAGCTTCCTGATTCCAACTCCGTTTATATCCTCCTTGCCAAGTACCCTGCGTACTGTCCAGCACAGCCGCTCCAGAGTGGTCACTAAATCTACCTGCCTGTCCACAAAACCCTAAGTATTTGTTTTCCCAAAACCCCATACCACCTTCTGGGAACAAACAAATCCAGATTTCTAGCAGCCACAGCTACCCATCATACCTCTGCAGCCACCCCAGTACTACCAGAGACTAAAACAGTCAAGAGCAAATCTGTATCCGACACTTTTATTAAAAAGTAACTAAAAAGATATTTTGGGTAATCTTCAACTATTCAGAACAGCAGTACGTCACAATTTTGTGGTGTTAAGAATCTTCCCATTCACACGTGCAAGTCCTTATGGACTTCCTTACACACATTAAGAATGCTTTAAATATGAGAGTGCTTTCTTTCTGGTATAAGAAAGAAAAAGCTGCTCTGACAAATTATCAGAACACCCTAAGGCTAGAGCTGCCTCCTGGAAGAGCACGCTGCCTGCCACGCAGCAGATTCCTTCCATGGGCTGTATCCCACAACACACCACAGCCCCGACCCCTCTCCCCCCAACACCCGTGCCACCTACGGCACCCCAGCTCTTCCGTAAGCACACCGCCTTTGTGGCACCAAGGCTGCTTTGGGTTTTCCAGCAGAACCTGGCTTTGGAGAGCAGGACAAAACGCAGAGCCACCTCCTGTTCGCTTCCCCAAAATCCAACCTTTGTGCTCCAGCTCGCCTGTATGCGGCTTCCAAGAACATCCACCCCCCCACACACCTCCTAGTACTCCACGATTTACTCTCCTTTTTACTACACCACGTACTAGGATGCCTTAAAAACCCCACCTATCCTTTTACATTTGTAAGATAAATTTTATCCTGACACCCGATGCGAGTGCAGTCCTCGAACTTTACACACTCGCCTCAGCTACATTCTTCTCTATTTCTGTGGGGTTTTTCAGCTCACTTTGCCACTAAGCAAGTCTCACTGAAGGCCAGATACGAAGTGTCCACAGAGTTTTCAGTTTTGCTCAATCTTCTGATTCTCAATCTTATTTGCAATTCATAAACCCCCTGTTCTTTCACTGTTCCCCTTATTTATGCCACTGATTTTTCAAAGTCAGTATACTGAGGAGTTACGTGCCAAATTCTGTTTCAGAAGAAATCTGAAACACAATTTTCTAAAGCACAAACAAGTTATTAAAAGAGTTCACCCTCCCTCATTTTCCTCCGACACCCCCCCTTCTGTACGTACTGACCCTCAGCAGCTCAGATTTGTGAGTCCCTGCCAAAACAGAACTCGGGCTTTATGCAGTCACCAATGCCATGAACACATCAGAGCCCCTTTAGCCCAGGCCAGTAGCAGGAGAACACCGCACAGAGAGAACCGGCTCACGACCGCACACGTGAAACGTTGTGCTAGTCAAACGTGTCCTGAGCTGTCCCATGGAAACACACCCAGAGCCCCTGATGGCAGGAATACCAGCACCAGCCAAGAACTGAACAAGAGCTGGAGCAGGATTAATAGAAGCTGGGCTTTTGTACAGCGTCCTCTCCCACTTGCTGGACACCATCCCCAGCTGAAGAGGAGCCACCCCTCGCTCCTGAAGGAAAGAGCTCTAGTTACAGTTTTACACTGACATTACAGAAACCTCCAGAGAAACGCGATTAATCCATTAACAGAACTTTAAACAACTCTCCCCGTAGCCGGCTAGCGTTTACATCCCCAGACGCCCACCGCAGTTAAGACCCCGGAGACGGGCCCGCTGTTACCCCGGGCTCCACCGCATACAAGACGCCCTTCCCCTGTGCTCCCCCCGCCGTACCCCCGCGCAGCCCCCCCGGCGTTCCCGGCTCTGCCGCCGCCACCAGCTCAGTCCAGCGCAGACCGGCCCCTCCTGGCCCCCTCCCTGCCCCTTGCCCGTAATCACCTCCGTCAGAACCCGGAATGTGAAACCAAAACAGCCGAAAGCCCGCAGAGCCGGGCGGGGAGCGGCAGGAGCCGGCTCCCCACGGCCCCGCCGGGACCCCAGCAAGAGGGGCGGGCGGAGCGGGGCCCGGCCGCGGGCTCCCACCCGCCCCGGCCTCCGGACACCCCTTTCCCCCGCTTCGCTCCCTGCCGAACGCTTACCCGCGGCCCTCCCTCCCGCTCCGGGCCTCTCAGCCAGCCACACGGGGCCCGTGGCCTCAGGCCGGCCCGGTCTCCCGGAGTAGCGCTACGGAACAAAGGCCGCGAGGCGCCCCCGCGACCGTTGCGCCGCCCCGGCGGGCAGGGACGAAAGCCCCAGCGCCCCTTCCCCCGGTACTCACCGCGGGCGCCACGGAAGAAAAGGGGGAGCGCGGGCCGGGCCTGGCCTGGCCTGGCCGGGCCTGGCCTCGCCGCGCCGCTCCCGGGGTGCCGCCGCCTCACAGGGGGGGAGGGAAGCTGCGTCACAACCCGCTCCGCGCGCCTCCCAGCCGCCCCCGCGCTCCGCCACCGCCCGCCCCATTGGCTAACCCCGCCCCCGCGCGCCGGCCGCCTATTGGCTGCTGCTCTTTGAAAACGAGGCAGCTCCCCTTCCTCCCCCCGAGGAACAGCAAGTGCTTCTCGCTGATTGGGTGAAGCAGCGCTTTACGTCCGCCGCGCTCTGAGCGCAGATTGGTGTGACGCGCGGAGAGGGTGGGGCTAAGGCTTGCGGAAGGGTCCAGAACCCTGTACAGCAGCACCGCCCAACATCCGGGGCGTTGGGGGCGGGACTTTTCCCGACCGGTCCAATCCGAGATGGCTTAGACTCTTGCGTGTTGCGGCGCAGAGGGCGGGGCCGAGAACCTTAAAGGGACCGTGAGGAGGCGCGGGCGCTGAGGTGGTTTGGTCGGTGGGGGGCGTGTCCCGTCCCGTCCCGTCCCGTCCCGTCCCGTCCCGTCCCGTCCCGTCCCGTCCCGTCCCGTCCCGTCCCGTCCCGTCCCGTCCCGTCCCGCCCCCCCTGGAGCCGCAAGGCCCCGGGCGGGGGAGCGGGGTCGGCCCTGGCCTCAGCGGCAGGAAGGGGCGGGCGGCGGGAGGCGGGGCCGGGCCGGGCCATGGAGCGGCGCGGAGGGGGCTGAGCGGTGCGGGGCTGAAGGGGCTGCGGGGGGCGGTGGCGTGATGGGGGGGGCCGGGGGGGTGCCCGGGGGGCGATCGCAGCACTCCGAGGTTCTGGGGGGTCTCTGTGAGGGATGTGGGGTGCCCGGGGGGTCACGGTGCTGTGAGGTGTCCGGGGGGTCTGGGGGGGATGTGGGGTGCCCGGGGGGTGACAACGCTGTGAGATCCCCGGGGGAGTCTGGGGGGGGATGTGGGGTGCCAGGGGAGGGTCTTGGGGGGAGCCCGGGGGGTCTCTAGGCGCTGTGAGGTGCTGGGGGCAGGGCGGGCTGGGGGTCGTTCAGCGCCTGACACCAAAGATTTGGGGGTTTATTTGCCCAATTTGGGCAAGAGCCTCGTGAGAGGGGGACGGGGGCTGATCGGGGGATTCCCCTTTTGGGGATGGCTTCCCCCATGTGTCCCCCCCGCCCCCAGGCGCTGGCCTTGCTCTGGGGAAGCACGGCTGCCTCTGACAGCCCCGTCCTGGGGTCTCCTCGGGGCTGGGGGTTGGGGGGGGCGGCAGCCTGGGGAGCTGAGCCTGGGGGCCATGGGATCCTGCTCCACCTGCCCCCCTTACTGCAGCCCCCGGCCCCAAAGGGCTCCGCAGAACCACGCTAGAGCTGCCCTTTGGCTTTTGCTTTCACCCTGAAAATAAATATTCCCCCCACCGCAGCGACACAGCCCAGGCGAGGGGGTGAGCTGTGTTTTCCATAGCCCTGGGGTGCCGCAGCGCTGGCGGGGGTCCCTGCTCTGGGGGGGGGCTTCTGGTGCTGGAGGAGGGGGTGGCTGCGCTGCCCTGGGGCACCTGCCCAGAGTCCTGCCCTCGCCGGTAACCGGCTTCTGCAGGATTGTCTATAAATCGGATTTGTCCTGGAGCCCGAGCGGTGTGTGAGGTGAGGCAGGGATCCCTGGCTGCTCACTCGGAGCAGAACGTCACAGCCCCTCGTTTGGGCTCGGTGGCCCTTGTCCCCAGGCAGGGGGGAGCCTGGGGGAGGTCAGGGCCAGGCATGGCGGGAGGAGAGCTCGAAGGAAGGCTGTCATGATCGGAACTGATTTAACGTGGATTTGGCCCCCCCGGCGGTCTGAGGGCAGCTGGGCTGCGGCCCAGGGTGTGTGGGAAGGTTAAAGGATGAGCTGCTGTGGCTGAGGGCAAGTCCGCAGCCGGCGAGTGTGGGGACTGAGCTGGTGGAGAGCCCTGAGCTGGAGACGGGCTGCTGGGCTCGATAAACTGCTTGTCCTGGCTTGCCCAACCTGATGAGTAATGGCTTTATCGTTGTGCAAGGTGCAGGGCTTGTGAGGTCCTGATCCTGCAGCTGGAGTCTTGCCCGTAAAGGTGCTGAGTGCTCGGCTGGGACGGTGCTGGATGTGGGGCCGCGGAGTGAGGATGGTGCCGTGGGTGGTTGGAGATGCACTGGAGGAGCTGCAGCTCGTGGTAGCAGGCAGCAGGCAGCACCGGCGGGCAGCACACAGCAGGGCAGCATGCAGCGCCCTCGCTACGTCATCACTGTCCTGTGCGGCAGCTCTGAGCGCAGCCCGGGAACAGTCTGGATAGAGATGCCCTGAAAGAGCTCACATGCCTTTCCAGCCAGATGGGTCTCGTGGTCCAGAGCAGGGCACAGCCCCAGTGCGTCCCGCTGCCCGCACGTCCCGCTGCCCACACATCCTGCTGCCTGCTCCTCCCCGCTGCGTACGGGCTGCTGCTCTGACCCTGCTCCCTGATGCACATCTCGGGCTTCCTGCATCTCCAGCATGGTGCTTTTCGGCTGCCTGTCCTTGGTGCCGGCTGTAGGGCTGTGCGGCCGTTAACATGGGTGTGAGAGGCTGTCTCTGTCGTGGTTCCTCTGCCAGCCCTACGCATGCATCCCTGCCCGGGGCAGTTTGGGGCTGGATGTTGCAACAGGACAGAGGATCCCCACAAACGTTTGCTCATTTGTTTGTTTTCAGGTCCATCAAGATGTTACAGGTACCACTGCCCCTGGATCGAGATGGGATCTTATTCCGGCTCCGTTTTACCACGCTGGCCCTTGGGACTGTGTTTTGCCCACTCTTCGGTTTCCTTTTCTGTGTGATCTGGTCCCTGCTGTTCCATTTCCAGGAGACGACGGCGACCCACTGCGGGGTAAGCAGCTCTCACCAGCAAAGCGTCCTACAACGTCATGGCTGCTTGGCTGGGGCAGGCGGCGGGGTGGCAGGGATCCTCTCTTCTTCTGGGCTTTCCCACCAGATGTCTTATCCTGAACAAGCTGCTTTATTTTATTTATTGTACTTGTGATGCCTTGGGACTGGCAACTGAGGTTTTGGCTTTTTAAAAGGGACCTAGGGAAGTACAGACTGATCAGGCTGATGTCTGTACCGAGCACATTGGTGGGGATTATGATAAGGAATAAAACTGGGGAAGCTACAGATAAATATACTGTCTTGTGAGGAGTTAGCCCAGCTTTTATAAAAGGAATTGCTGCCCCTCAGATCTACTGGAGCTCTTCAGAGGAGTCACAAGCACCTGCCTGGGGAGCTCAGGTCGAGGGGGACCGCCTGGATTTCCAGAAGGGATGAGATCGGGTTCCTCCCCGGGGCTTTCAAGCAGCCGCGGCACAAGCCTGGATAAGCAGCTGGTTGCAAGCTGGGAACAAAGGGCAGGAGTAGGTGGTCAGTCTCACAGCAGCAGGAGAGGACCCCAGGGTTTTTTGGGGTCTGTGCTGTTCCTCGTGCCCACATGCAGTGGGGTGACAGAGGCTGATGGCGATGCCGAGGTCCCGGAGCAGGGAGGGCGAGGCAGGCTGCCGAGGGGGGTGACGGAGCAATGAAATGCCAGGGCAGTTTGATTTTGGAGAAGTGACGCACACATCCAGTGTGCGGTTCTGCCCCGTCCTCATGACACGGGGGCGTGGGGCAGGGCAGCAGGGGTGCCCAGAGGTGTCACACAGCTCCCGTTCCTGGCGTGGTGAGGTGAGGGCTCTTCAGCTGCACGTGGGAAGAGACGATGGGCTGAGGTCATGGTTTAACCCCAGCCGGCAGCTCAACTCCACGCAGCCACTTGCTCGCTCCCCCTCAGCGGGATGGGGGCCAGAATCAGAAGAGTGAAAGTGAGAAAACTCATGGGCTCAGATAAAGACAGTTTAACAGGTACAGCAAAAGCTGCGCATGCAAGCAAAGCAAGGCAAGGAATTCATTCCCCACATCCCATCGGCAGGCAGGTGTTCAGCCATCCCCAGGAAAGCAGGGCTCCATCACGCATAACAGTGACTTGGGAAGACAAACACCATCACTTCGAACATCCCCCCTTCCTCCTTCTTCCCCGGCTTTACATGCTGAGCATGACGTCATATGGTATGGAATATCCCTTTGGTCATTGGGGTCAGCTGTCCCGGCCATGTCCCCTCCAACTCCTTGTGCACCCCCAGCTACTCACTGGTGGGGTGAGGAGCAGAAAAGGCCTTGGCTCTGTGTAAGCACTGCTCAGCAGGAACAAAAACATCTTTATATTATCTGCACTGTCTCCAGCACGAATCCAAAGCAGAGCCCCATACCAGCTACCCCAGCCCAAAGCAGCTCACATGGAGAGGGCAGGCAGGGATCCACTGCTCCTCCTCTGCCCGTATGAGAAGCAGGGGACATTGCGTGGAGGTGGCAGGTTCTGCCTGAGGAACCAGCTCCTCTCGGGTGCCTCGAGAGGAGCCGATCTGGGGAATGCCTCTGCAGGGCACTGGGGATGCACAGTTCTGCGTGGGCTCCGGGGGAGACTGAGCAGGATGGAGGAAGAGCGGATTACCCGGTGCATGGCAACCGTGGCTGGCTCAGGAGGTCCCCGAGCTGTGAAACTCTGGAGGTCGGGAGTTTATTCTGGGGCTGTGTTGGTGGTTTTCCTGCTTTTACGTTCCTTCCTGAACACTGTCTTTGCCTGCTGTTGCTATCTGTTCTTTCCATTAGAGTTGGGTTGACAAAACCGCGCGCCCTTCTCTCCTCTCTCCCCAACCTTGGGGGCAGAGAACATGTGGGGGACCACGACTGAGTAAAGGGAAGGAATAAAAGTCAAAAGTATAAAGCTAAGACAGCCGAGCGGGACCCTGGGCAGGGCACCCAGTGCCTGGGGACTGTCCCAGCAGGGCTGGGGGCTGCGTGGTCCTGGGGGGTGAACCAGCGTTGCTGCCACATTACGTTCCCTGGCTTTTGAAATAGGAATAAACTTATTGAGAAAAAAGCAAACAGTTTGAGCATCGTGGAGAGCTGTAAGTATGACAATAGGACACACTCCCTATGCCTTTCCCCACGAGCTGCTGTCTCTCTCCCAGGTCCCCAACTACCTCCCCTCCATCAGTGCCGCTATCGGAGGCGAGACCCCCCAGCGTTACGTCTGGCGCCTCTGCATCGGCCTCCACTCGGCTCCCCGCTTCCTGGTGGCAATCGCCTACTGGAACCACTACCAGAGCTGTCACTGCTCGCACCCTCGCTACCTGCGCTTGTGCCACTTCAACCTGCTGCTCAACCTGCTCGAAAACTTCGCCCTTCTTATTCTGACGTACGTGTCCTCATCTGAAAACTATGGTAGGTGTCTCCTCCCACGCTCTATGCTGACCATCGTGCCCATGGTCTTGCTCGCGGCTGCCGAGGCTTTGCAGAGCTCTGCTTCATGCCAGTGCTTTGGAAGTAGGCAGGTTGGAGGGAGAAAACAGTAAAAATAAAGAAGTTCTATTAAAATTAGTATTTATAGAGGAAAGTTACACCCATAATGTGCGAATAGCCGTTGTCTTCCCAAAAGTCTTGGTTGCTGATAATTAACTGAAACCATGGGCTGAATTTTGGTGTCGAGCCTAGGATCAGACTTTAGCGCTTGGTTCCCACTTGTGTGCTGAGGTCGCGCTTAACGCGCCTTGCTGCAGCTGAGCAGAGGCAGGTTAGTGCTCGTGCCTGCAATCTGCTCTGCCTCCACCACGGAGCTTCGGCTTTGGCTCTGGGCTGGCTTCCCGCCCGCGCTCTGTTCCAGCTGCGTTCAATACCCTCCTACAAAATCGTCTGCGTAAAATTCCTGTGTTGACCTGAAAACCAAATCAGGATGTTTCAGGTTAAATCAGTGTGTGCAAAATACGGTCACGACAAGCTGGGCAATGTTCTTCTCCCACATGGTCTCATCTGCAATGAATTTAAGTGCCAGTGGCGATACCCAGCAGCTGCTTAATCCCGAGATCTGGAGGAGGCACTGGGGGTTGACTTGCGAGGACTCAAATCCACGAGCCAGCGAGGTGGTGCTGTTGCAGTGGAAACAAACCCAATTCTGGGACTTGTCAGGAGGAGAGTCGTGTGTCAGCCGTCCCTGTGCTCTGAGGGTGATGATGATGGATATTGTGGCTGACCACATTGGAGGATGTAGTCACAAAGTCTCGCAAAGAGAGGCAAAGAGGAAGAGAGGGTTTGGAGTGGTGCTGGGGAGGGGATGTTGGCAGAAGAGGGTTTGTCTCCTCACAGCACAGATGATGAGGTGGGGCAGGGATGCGGCTGGTTTTGTGCTGAGAGTATGTCCCTTCTTGTGATGGGTGAGGAGAACAAGCTCCCGAAAGGTGGAGGCAGTGGGGGTCGGGAAGCTTTATGAGCGCTTAGAGCAGCAAACCGGAAATGGGCTGTGGCCGCCGGAGCCCTCCAGGAAGGCTGGGAATGCGTCTGTGGGGTTGAGGGGTGCAGCCCCATGTGACACCAGGCTCCCTCCAGCCCGCTGCTGCCATCAGAGCCCAGTGTCGCACTGGAAGCATTAAGAAGAGTGGGTGCATGAAGAAGAGCGTGGCCAGGGAGAGCAGTGGATGTTGTATACCTTGACTTCACCCATGACCTGCACGATGGGACAGCAAGTTTGCTGACCATACAGAACTGGGAGGAGTGGCCAACACTCCAGGAGGCTGCGCTGCCATCTGGACAGGCTGGAGAGTTGGGTGGGGAGGAACCCAATGAAATTCAACAAGGGCAAGTGTAGGGTCCTGCACCCAGGGAGGAATAACCCCAGCACCAGTACAGGTTGGGGGTGACCTGCTGGGAAGCAGCGCTGCGGAGAAGGACCTGGGAGTGCTGGTGGACAAGCAGCTCTCCATGACCAGCAGCGTGCCCTCGTGGCCAAGAAGGCCAATGGTGTCCTGGGGTGCATGGAGAAGAGCGTGGCCGGTAGGTCAAGGGAGGTTCTCCTCCCCCTCTGCTCTGCTCTGCTCTGCCCTGGTGAGGCCACAGCTGGAGTTCTGTGTCCAGGTCTGGGCTCCCCAGTTCCAGACAGACAGGGAACTACTGGGGAGAGTCCAGCGGAGGGCTGCGAGGATGAGGAGGGGCCTGGAGCATCTCTGGTGTGAGGAAAGGCTGAGAGAGCTGGGGCTGGTTAGCTTGGAGAAGAGAAGCCTGAGAGGGGATCTGATCAACACTTATCAATATCTAAAGGGTGGGTGTCAAGAGGAAGGGGCCAGACTCTTCTCAGTGGTGCCCAGCGACAGGACAAGGGGCAACGGGCACCAACTGGAACACAGGAAGTTCCACCTGAGCACGAGGAAAAACTTCTTCCCTCTGCGGGTGACCGAGCCCTGGGACAGGCTGCCCAGAGAGGTTGTGGAGTCTCCTTCTCTGGAGAGATTCCAAACCCGCCTGGACGCCATCCTGTGCAACCTGCTCTGGGTGATCCTGCTTTGGCAGGGGGCTGGACTGGATGATCTCCAGAGGTCCCTGCCAACCCCACCAGTCCGTGGTTCTGTGAAGTGCAGAGCAGTGCAGGCGCTGCCCTGATTCCCTGTCAAAGTGGGTGTTTGGAGATGTTGCGTCTTGCACACCAGAACGGCAGGCTGTGCGGGAAAACCGGCTAACAAGTGTGTGAGCCGCAGCACCCTTCGGGCTGGTGAGCCAGCTGACAGCTCTCTGCACACACGCCTGACTTTCCCACTCACAGATGCTTCTGTCTTTCGCGGTGCAGCAGTCATTGCCTTTCTGCTCCCCTGCTCATCGCTCAGGAACCGTGCCCAGAGCAGTCCATGCTGGTGCCTGTCACTGTCACGTGGGCTGTCGGTCCGAGGCAGCTTCCCACCGTTTGGGTGCTCACTGGCTTCCACCGGGCCTTCACCAGTAAATCAGGTGGCTTCAGGGCTGCGGTGTCATGAACAGAGTCCCAGGACCTCCCCAGCCTTCAGGGTGAGGATGGAGATCCACAGTGGAGCCCAGTGACCTGGGATGGCTGGATGTGAACCTCCAGCTGATGGAGGTCCGTGGTCTGGGGGATGTTCCTGTCCAGCTCACCTCCTCGTCTCCTGCCAGCACTCCCTGTCCCCCACAGCGAGTCACCCCGTCATCACCCACCTGCCTCTGCCGCTGTCCCCAGCTGCCCCGCCATGGCAGGGGACTGCAAACCAACCTGCAGTTCTCCAACCCGCCAGGACTGGGAGCATGCCCTTAGAAATTCAGATGCTCTTTTGGGTTTTGGATACCTCGAAGTGCATTGTCACCCAAATGGCTCTGCCTGAGCCTCCTTTCGCAGCTGACAGCTCTGCCCAGCTTGTGCAGAGCTTTGCGAGGAGGAGACTGAAGTGCGGTAGAGCGGCTGGGCAAAAGCCACGCCGAGAGCTGAGGCTAACCCAGTTTTCTCAGATTCCTTATTACAGGCTAATCTCAGGTTTGTGGGGAAAGTTTCAGACCTTAGCTGCCCTGCTGAGATGAGAACGGGCTCGAGTTAATCTTCTCTGCAGGACATGGCTCACATCTTCTCCTCTAACAGCTGCCTTTACCATCTCTCCTCACATGGTTTCCCTTCCCCTGGCATCGAGAGGGGAAGCAGGGAAGATCATTTCTTACGTTCAGGTGGTTGGGAATTCAGCCTGTGGTTCAGTTCCTGGAGAAGAGGCTGGGAAACTCTTTTAAATAGAAGGACTCATTTGAAGATAACCACCTGAAGTTGCTCGGGCTTTGTGTGTGGTGCTGGGGTTTGGTGAGCTGCTCTGGCTCAGTGCTGCATTTCCAGCCTGACCCTAAATCTGTGCTAGTTCAGTGAGACGTGAGGCGGCCTCGGTGCTGGTGATGAGGCTAATGACAACTGCTAATTGCCAGGTAGGTAATGCAGGAGGCCAGAAGATGGCCCTTTCTGGATCTTGGACTGGCTCACTGCAAACCACCCTCTGTGCCTCAGTTTCCCCATCCCTAGAACAATAGTGGTGATGCTGAGCTGCTCTTGAGGTTTATAGCCGTGTGAAGCAGTGGAGGCTCAGACCAGGTGCCAGAGCACAGAAACACCCTCCTGGCACCTTTGGGATAAGTCTTCCAGCGACTCACATCCCCCTCCAGCCCCAGGCTTACAGGGGGCTGCATGGCACGCATGAGCAGCTTTGTCATTAAATCCCCCTTCCCCTCCTCTGTGTGGGCATGGGGGGTGCAGAGCCATGCTGTGCCTGTCGCCTGCAATGACCCTGGTCCCTGGACCACTGCTCGTGCATCTCCTGGGTGCTGGGACTCCCGGCAGGACGGCATCCTGCAGAAAGCAGTCCTTCACCCTCCCAAAGCCTGCCCCACGTTCCCCTGTGCTCTTGGCTCAGATCTAACAGGAAACCTGTTGTCTTGTTGATTCAGCAATCCATGAAAATGCCTTCATCGTCTTTATCACGTCGGCTCTGGGCCACATGCTCCTGACGTGCATCCTCTGGAGAATGACTAAGAAACACACAGTAAGTCCCGAGGTACAGAAACTTTCCTTTCTTGTCTCCGTGCGGTGCTGGGTGCTGGGGAGGGGGCTCTTGGCCGGTGGTGGAGGGCTTTGGCTGTCGCTCGCTTGTGAAACAGCCGTAACCGGGTGCTAAAGAAGTTACCACCACCAGGTGAAACGGGGAAACGTGGTCACCAAAATTCATGGTTTATCAAAACAAAGTGGGGAGGAATCTTTTAATTTCCTATTTTCTGGTTTACACTTAGACCTGACATTTGAAAACTGCCCCGTTAGTGTCCCCAAGGGTCGGGTGTGCTGACCCCTTCTCCTTGCCTGAGGATGCCTGCTTCTGAGCTGAAATCGGCTTCTTTGTGCTGGGAACTGGGAACCCGCTGGTCCTGCAAACTGGGCAGAGCTGCCGGCAGTGGGCAGCAGGCGTTGTGTTACCCCTTTCCTCTGGGAATGGCTGCGCTGAGCAGGCTGGCTCTGGGGTTTGTTCTCTGTGAGGGGCTGGCAGGCTCAGGGGCTCGCCGGTCGTGCAGCCGGTCAGGCGGAGGATCCAGCCAGGGGCTTCTGGCTCCATCGCCAGCATGCAGCTTTGGTGCCACCATGCTGGGTTGTGGCGGGAGTGCTGGACGGTGGGTGCTGGCACAGCCACGGGCGGGCAGGGCAGGGCAGCACCTTCAGCTTTGAAACTCTGTATGGGAAAGCCGCTTCTGCGTGTGTGCCTCTTGTCCACAGCTTTGCCTGGCTCTGTGGGCTCCCTGGACCTCTCTGTCTGTTTTTCCTCGGGGATGAGTCTCACCCAGCTGATCCCCAGTCCAACCCATGCAGTCCCAAGTACTAAATGGGGAAGGGTCCCCAGGGCTCCCTGGACTGTGTTGCCTCAGGAAGGTGATGGCTTTGCAAAACAGAGACCTTCAGGGGAAGGTGTCAGAGGTGCGTGCCCTTATCCCCGGGGCCGGGAAGCTGGTGAGGGCTGGGAGCGAGTCTCCGCGAAGGGACTGCACCTTTGCAGACTGTAGCATTGCAGCAAGCCCGTGAGTTTTGTCTGCAGCATGTTAGCAGCGGAGCCTGCTGTCAGCTCATGGGAGCAAAAAACCAGATGCTGCTGTGAGCTGGGCACGGTGGCTGTTGCCTGGGCTGAGCTCTGAGCTGGTGGTGGGTATACATCGTGGTGTATGACAGACTGCAGGCAGAGCTCTGGTGTGACACGTGCCTGACCCATCACCGCATCAGAGCTGGAGGATCGGGTCAGGGAGGTGAGCAGCCTGCCTCTAAACGTCTGGCTTTTCTCTGCTGGTAGTTCGTGTGGGTTTCTCCCAAGTTCATGTTAGGGAACACCATGAGCAAAGTCCTGCTGGCGATGTTTTGACCCGGTGCAGCCTGCCTGCAGGCTGCCCTCCTCTGCCATGTCACCCGCCAGGGCTGGTTCCTTACCTGCTCCCGAGGAGCAGAGGAAGGCAGGCGGGAGGTGCTGGAGGTGCTGGCATGGCTGTCCAGAGCCCGTCCCGTGTGTCTGCACATCCACAGCTGGTCCACGAAGCTGCTGTGGGATGGTGGCCTTGCTGGGGCTCTACTGGGGGAGCAGCCTGCACCTACGAAACCTACGGGCTCGGTGTCACTGGGTGCTGTCACCTGGGCTCTCATGCACCCGCTGCTGCTGGAGCAGCCTGCGCACCTCCTGCTTTGGTGCTGCTGGGCGGCTTGTTTTGGGCATGGGATGAGGGGCACAGCAAACCTGTCCCCCCCATCCTGCAGGACTCGCTCGGACTGGGGGCTGCTGCCAAGCTGCAGCGTCTACAGCCGTGTGCTGCAGTGGGCAAGGTGGCAGCTTGTCCCCGTTACCATCTCCCCGATGCTGCAGGGCTCAAGCTGTGCTGGGGCGTTCCTGTGTCCTGGTGCACTGCCCCAGTCCAGCAAAGGAGCATTTCCCCCCTCTGAGGACGTGTCGACCACGGCACATCCCTGGGTGGAAGTGCAGCAGGGCATGGGGATGCCCTGGCACAGTGCCGCCACCCGGCATGGCTTCCTCCTCCCATCTTGGAAAGGCCCTGCTGATGGAGGGGAACTACCTGCAGGGGTGCACGGCCCCCCCAAAGCTGGGTGTCTCCCTGCAGAGAGAGGACCCCTTTGGGGCCAGCCCTGACCTGCAGCTGGGGCTCGTCTGCCCCTGCCAGGGCCTGCGGTGTCCCCGGCACCAGCTCCCTGCGGGGCCGCGTGTCGGCAGATGGAGCTGTCGCCCGGGGAGCGAGGGTGGCGGGTGACTTCCTCCGAAAAGGAAAGCACTGTGTGATGGCGGGGCGGCTGTCAGACTGGATGTGTCTGTATGACACGGGCCGAGGGCTCGACATGCCGCTGGGCGTGCAGCCATGGGTGATGTCCTTTGATAAGCGGGCAGTCCCCTTATCGTCACTCTGCTAATCTGAATTGTCGCTCCATCGGTGTCCTGTGATGTGCGACTTGGGCTCCTGCTGTGGATCGCTCCCACGGGGCCATGGATCCTCTGGGCTGGGCAGGGTCTCCTGGGGCTTATCCTGCTGTTGGTGTTCCGCTTCCCGGGGCTCTGGGCTTCTGCACCGCCGCTGGGTGCTCAGCTTGGCAGGGGAGGGGTGGCGGGGCCGCATGAGGCCGTGGTGAGCACGGTGCCGCCGCCACATCCTCCTCGCTCGGAGCCGAGCCGTGTGGCTGGCGGGAACTGCCGCCTCAGCAGGAGCAACCAGGCAGCGTCTGCTGAGCTGGCCAAGCCAGAGGCTCGTGGGGCTGTTTAGTGATCTCCTCTTGCAGGTCACGGCATCTCGGGGCCGGATTCGGGTTCCCTTGGTGTCAGTTGTGGCAGCTTTTTGTTTGCCTTTGCTAACCCCAGCCCTGGAGCTGGTGGGAGGGGACAGGCGAGGGGGGATGACTCCGGTCCTGTGGTGTCCCGTCCTTACCCGCTCTTTAGCAGAGGGTACCGGAGCAGATGAAGGCACCAAGGGTCCCCTGAGGGATTTGGGTTCTCCAGGGCCAAACTTGGGACCGTTTATGGGACAAACCCCACACGAGGAGCTGAAAAGCTGGACCAAGCCTTCCTCCTGCTCGGTCTGGAGGAGGGAGCAGGGGGTCTGTGCGCAGCCCCCGTGGGGAGCCGAGCCGGCCTGGAGAGGCAGGATGGGGCCACAGGGCCCTTCTCAGGCCCCGTGTCTGGCATCGCTGCCGGAGGGGGCAAAACTCCCCAGGTTTGCTGGAGTTGCCGGAGTTTCAGCACGTGAGTGACAGGAATTGGTCTTGCAAAAGCCTTGCGTTTGTCGGAGTTTGTGTTGCAACTGCCTTTCTGCAAGGGCAGGAAGGTGCTGAGGAACTTGTTTGTAATGGGGAAGTACAGTCAGTTTCCAGTTGCAAGGTGGCAAATAGTGAGAGAAAGGAAAATAAGGCTCTGTAGGAGGGAAGAAAAGAGAAAGCAGGCTGAGAGGAGAAGGGGAAGGGGCAAAGCAGAGGAGAGCTCAGGGCAGAAAGGGAAATGGAGCCAGAGAGCCTCCCACTATGGACCGATCACAGCCGGCTAGAAGCAGCACACCCAGTCCTTGCTGCTTTGCTGTGGCTGGCATGGCATCGCCCTCCCTTGGCTGGCGTCTCTGCGCTCACCCTCTGCTCCTGGCCGGCCGCACACCCTTTAAACCCCTCCTTCCACAGCTGGCTCTGCCACAGTGAAGATGATGAGCAGTGCAGCAGAGCAGAGCAGTTTCACTTCTTGTTTGCAAACACATTTCCCCCTGCCCCAGCGGCTGGTGTCACTAGCGGCTGTGTTTCGGCCGGGACACACGCATGCATGCGTGCGGCAGGCTCCGGGCTGGCTGCTTCAGGCCCATCGGTGGAGCCAGGACCCAGGTCCTGCTGTGCTGCCGGCGCTGGGGCGAAGGCAGAGGTGCTGCTCGGGTGCAAACCCCCGCTGCCTGAGCATGGGGGGGGCTGACACCCTACTCGCTCCGCTGCCGCTCCTGTCCCCCTCGGCGCTGGTTAAGCCATTTCTGCTCGCGCTGCCGGAGCAGGACAGCTGAGCTGAGTTTCCAGCTGCTGCTGGAGCCGTGCGGAGGGGACCGCAATCGCAGCCGGTGAACACGCGTGGTTTCAGCCCGACTCCTCGGTAGCACCGTCGCCTAGCCAGCAGCCATGGGGGTGGTAGCGGTAGGTCACACAAGCCCTCTATAAATATCCCAGCGCTAAGCTCTCGGTGCTGGGGCAGTTTGTCTTTGGGTTCACTGCAGGGGAGCAGAAAGGCTCGAGGGGGAGCTGGGACAGGAGTGCAGTGCGTAGCCTTGAGCAGACCCAGTGCTTGAGAGGTCCCGGGAGAGCACAGCTATTGCATTTTGAATTAGCGCAGTTTGCCATCCCATTCCCTGTCCCCATCAGGAACTGGGCTGGGAACTCCGCAGGGTTCCTCTTCTTCCTCTCCAGAGGCAGGGGAAGAAGCAGGAGGCTCTGTGCCTCCTTGCTGGTGTTTCGTACCAGCACCCATCCTTCAGCCCTTGGAGCCCGGGTTTAGGGGGCTGGGGGCTCCCCGAGGACAGGGGAAGGAGACACTGGGTGCCTTCCGCAGGCTTGGAGCTGCATGGGGCAGCGTCCCGGGCTGTCCCTGCTGGGCTGCATTGGTACGGCCAGTCTCTTCATCATCTGGCCT
The DNA here is from genome assembly GCF_028858705.1 of Grus americana. NCBI lineage: Eukaryota > Metazoa > Chordata > Aves > Gruiformes > Gruidae > Grus > Grus americana. The sequence continues at coordinate 219,076,336 of NC_072852.1, forward strand.
CCTGCTCCTGACTCACCTTTGTGTGCTCGGGGAATGTGCCTCAGCTCAAAGCCTGTGAGCTGCTGGACTAAATATAATTTGCCTGTGGTTTTCTGGGCCAGACACGCATCCAGCTATGGGCTGGTGGGGGGGGTCGGGTGTGAGACTGGAGTAGCTTGAACGGGACACTGGGTGCCCCAGTCCGTCTTGCCAGGAGGAAATTGTGAAGCCGGGGTTGGCAGCTGAGCATTGCCAGCTGCAGCTGTGCCAGCCCAGCAAGGGCCCGGGGGGAGCCCGAAGCCGGCCGAGCTTGGAGCACCCTGTCCCTGGGTGGCCACTGCCTGCTGCCTGTGGCAGGCATGGGAGTGCCCCGGCGGCATCCCTCTGCCCCGGCGGCATCCCTCTGCCCCGGCTTTGCAGGGGAGCAGGTTCTGTACCGCACCACCCTGGGTTAGGCTTAGAGTCAGGGTTAGGCTTAGGGTCAGGGTCATATTTAGGGTGAGGGTTCTTCCTTCCTGGGGAAGGAGCAGTGCACCCCGGGGCTCGCAGCGTGGCACCCTGACCCTGGGGGGTGGAGGGGTGCCCTCTGTGCTCCCCACTGCTTCTCCCTGCACGGGAGTCGTGGGCTGGGCCAGCCTGAGCAGGGATCATAGAGGTGAGCGGATAATTAGGCATTAATCCCTAATGCCAGGGCACCTCCGGCTCAGCCCAGTGCCCCGGGGGATTACGCCTGCAGGGTGCTGGCTGCCAGCAGCAGGTCCCCAGAGGTGCACAGGGGCTCTGGCAGGCAGCACGTACCGTGACACATGCCCACGTTGCTGACTAGAGGTTTCTCAGCCACCGCTGGCTTGAAGTCTGGCACCGTTTGCTGCTCCTCAGGGAAGGTCCCTGCAGCAGCGTGGGCAGCGCGGGCAGGATGCAGGCAGGATGCCCAGCCGCAGCAGAGGGGGGCACGGGGACTGCGTGGGATGTGGGAGCTGGAGCATTACCCCCTGCCCTGGTGCAGGAGGAGGAGGAGGCAGGAACCCACCTGCCTGCGCTTCAGACAGCGTGGCGGGAGCTCCGGTAGCTGCTGGTGCCCGATGGAGGTGAGCTGCCTGTCTGCTCGCCAGCGTGCGCTGTGCCCACCGTCCCGCTCGTGGCTCAGGCAGTGCCAGTCACTGTCACCACTTCCCACGGCCCGGCTTTGCTGGGGTCCCCCCCACAGCCCCTCGCGGTGCTCCCTGGGCACGTCCCGGGAGGTTCGGCTGCCTTCGGCTGCCGGCTCACTGGGAGCCCCTTGCGAGGAATCCGGGGGTGCCTTAAATCCACTGCAAGACGTGGATTCGGGGGTCGTGCAGCGTGATGCAGTGCCGTGCCGTGTGGTGAGGTGCTGTGTGATACGGTACAGTGGCGCGGTGCAGCACGGTGCGGCTCGGAGCACACCGCAGTGCCGTGTGATGCAGTGCAGCATCCCAGGGTGCAGCGTGGTGCAGCGCCACGAGGTGCGGCACGATGCAATGCAGTGCCACGCAGCGCGGCGTGGTGCCATATGACACGGTGCGGTGCAGCGCTGTGCAGTGCGGCACGGTGCGATGCAGCGCAGGGGAGCACAGCAGGTTGCTGCCGCTCACCTTGCTGCGACGAGCGGGGATTCTGCTGCCGCTTCATAGTGCAACTGTTTCCGCTGCTGTGGGATCTCGATGAAAACAAGGGCTGTTTTGTGACCCGCTTTTCCGTTGTGAAACTACATAACGCCTTAGTCCTGGCAGCTCATTGTTATTTAACTCCCAGGTTGGCACCGCCACTCACCCCACCCCGCGCCGCTGGCCCTGCACCCTCACGGCCGAGCATCAGTTGCCTCCTGCTTCCTGGTGGGCAGGCGGGCAGGGCTGCGGGCAGGGCTGCCTGCTCCTGCCTGCAGGAAGCCCTGCTCCAGAGGGTCCTGGGACCCGCTGGGGAGAGGGACCCTCATCAGCGTGGGGACCTGCCTGGGCCCCACGGGGCAGAGATGGCAGCGTCCCCGCGTCCCCAGATGGCAAAGACGACTGCGAGGCCGTCCTTCCTCTCTGGGTTTTCCTCCCTGTCATGACCTGTTTGCGCTCGCAGGGTGGCTGGCTGAGCCTGCCGGCACGCTTTCCGGGGAGTAATGGAAAGTGTGATGGGGCAATTTAAATTTTCCTTATTCTCAGCAGTCCCTGAAAATGGAGTTTTTGTCTCACGTGAAATATCAGACGAGGGGGAAATTCCCCTCCCACCCAGAAACGGGAATAACAGCTCGTGTCTGGGCCGTCTGTGGCATCCCCAGCCCCCTTGTTTGGCGCCGACCGCCTCCTCTCCAGCCCCCCCGCCCCAGGGCTCGGCGCGTTGGCCGCCCTGCGCTGCCATGGGGATGCCGGGGTCTCCCCTGCATCCTCCTCTGTGTCCGGCCACGGTTTGAGGTTCCTCTGCCCCGGGGGCTCCCTGCTCACCCCAGGGCTTTAGGTTTCTTTATCCATGATGCTCAGTGTGATGGGAGAAAGAGAGGAGGGGGGCTGGAGCCAGTACCCACGCAGCCCCACAGCTCCCAGGGGGGGTCACTGCACCCGCAGCCCGAGGCTGTGCGTGGCTGGGGGGCCATTGGCAGCAGCGCCCTGTGCTCTGCTCCCACCCATTGCGCTGTCAGAGGTGGTGCTGGGGGCAGGATGGGGCCCCTCCGGTGCCAGAGTGGCTTGTGCGACGTCTCCGGCACAGCGCCCGCCCCAGCTGCCACCCCTTCATGTGGTTTCCTCCTCCCCCGGCACAGTTGCGAGCGAGGGGGTGCAGCGCCGGCTGCCACCGCCTGCACACGCCGGTGAATTCCCCGCGCCGGGGCGGTTGGGCAGCGCCCGAGGGAGCCAGGGCCACCTGCAGCCACCCCGTCCGCAGCCAGAGGATGTATTGTCTGGTAGAGCCATTGGCCCGTCGTCGGGGAGCTGTGAGGGCCCCGTGTGCCATGTGCATCCCAGCACTGCTGCAGGCGGCCGGCTGCTCCTGCCTCTGGGGTTGCCCGCGTTTGCCGGGGGCCGCGTGGTTTGTTGGTGTCAGATGGTGCCGGAGGCCCCCACGGCTCCCATCGCCCCTCACTCGGCTGCGGCAGCGAGTCCCGGGTGGGATCTGGAGGCATGCTGCAGCCTGCCCTGGGGGCAGCAGCTCCGGTTATCTCCACGTAGGAGCGATCCCCCACGTGCCCCCAAGTCACAGCCCTGCCAAAGCAGCCGGTGCGGCCTGTGGTCCTTACCCAGGTGGCTGTGCCCAAGGAGCTGGGGTGCAGAGGGGCTCCCGGTGCCTGCCTGTGCACCCGGGGCTGCGGTGGGGCCAGGGCAGAGCTTCCCTGGGGACAGGGGTGACTGATTCGGCATCTCCAGCGTCCGCAGGGTCGAGGGCTGAACCCCTCGCGGCCTCAGTGGGTGCCTGCTGCGCTGGGCGGGAGGGATGGGGCAGGCACTGGGGCTGTGACCCAGCTCTCGGCCTCTTCCAGGAGCGCAAGTCGTACAAGTGGAAGCAGCTGCTGTTCTTCTTCACCTTCATCACGTTCGCGTTTGCCGTGTGTGTCTACTTCCACCACAACTGGTACTGCGGCCCCGGAGGTAAGGGGGCCGGGGCAGGGCTGCCGTCCCCCTGCGGCTCAGCCATGCCTGGGGGGGATGTGCATGGGGAAGGGGCTGGGGGGTGCCTTGTCTGCCAAACCTCGGTCAGGGGCCAGGAGAACTCCCCCAGGAGGGATGGCACCTGGCTGCCCTTCTCCTCCCACCCGGGTTGAAGCAGGGATGAGCCCCACGTGCCCCGTGCCCTGCCGCCCCAGGGAGGTGCCCCAGGAGATGCCCCGGCTCCTGGTGCAGATCTGGCTGCAGGTTCCCCTCACCTGCTGTGTTTCCTCCCCCAGTGTACACCATCTTCGCTTTCTTGGAGTACCTGGTCGTCCTCTCCAACATGGCCTTCCACATGACTGCCTTCTGGGACTTCGGCAACAAGGAGCTGGTGGTGAGCTCGCTGCTGGAGGACAAGCACTTCTAGCCCGCCTTGTGCCGCAGCATTCCACGTGCTGTCCTGGGGTCCCGGGCCCCGCACGTGTCTGTGCGTGGTGTCTGGCTGCGCCTGGAGCTCTCTTACAGGGTGCTGGGGGCTCTTGCTGGGGACCCTGGAGGCCAGTACCCCCTGCCCTGGCTCTCCGCCGGCTACCAGGATGGGCAGGAGGACGGGGAGGGGGGCAGGTACCTGCTGCCTCTTTCTTTGGAGGATGCTCCGGGCAGAGCAGAATTCTGCTCCCAGCACTGGGGCACGGGGGGGACCAGCCTTGCCCTGCCCCTGCTTTGCCTGGGGGGTCTCACAGTTCCTCCTGCAGACTGGGGGTCCTCGGTCAAGGTCCTCAGGAAGGGCTGGTGGCCTTTCAGGCCTCAGGAGAAGGAGCACTTGCTGCCCCTGCGTGTCTCTGGTTGCACCCCCAAAGCAGAGCAGCCCGCAGCCTTGACTCCTTGGGAAGCCTTTGCTGTGGGGCAGGGGCCGGGGCAGAGCCAGGCCCACCCTGCGGCGCTGGGGCTGGGGCCAGGCTCCTCCTGAGCCCAGGCTGAGCACGGGAGCTGCGGCCGGGGGCTGGCCCTGGGCACTGCTCTCCTGTCTGGGGCTGGGGCAGGGTCCCGGCCCGTCCGTGCCTGTGCTGCCGGGAGGGGAGCGTCTTCGAAGGTGCCGGCCCGTGCACAGACCACACAGGAGCAAGGCAGGAGAGCAGGGGTGCATGGGGCATGGCAGATGCCAAGAGCGTCCACTCTCCTGCTCTGCCTTTCCCAGAAGCCCCTCCAGCAAGCGAAGGTGCTCACAGGGGTGCTGCGCCCCAGTTCCAGCCCAGTTTGCGGGGGAAGGACCAGGGGGCTGGTGCTGGAGGTCCCTGCTCTGATGTCCCCATGGCTTCCCCTGTGCCATCGGGCTTGAGCTGGGAACTGCTGGGGTTCAGTGCTGCTGCTGTCGCCTTGGGAGGAGGGTGCTGGTGGTGACCCCCATCTATAGGCTCTGGCTGCCGGGGTGCAGGGGCTGGCATGGCAGCAGTGTGGGGGGCTGCCTGGGGTGCGGGGGCTGGCATGGCAGCAGTGCCATCAGGGTGGGAGCTGGGTGCTGGCAGCGTCTCCAGGCTCCTCCGCTCCTCCCGGTGCACAGCGCTGGTGGGAGGGGGCTGCTGCTGCTGTTGCTGCTCTGGCATGGAGGGGCCATGGCCCTGGAGGGCTCAGCCACATCCTGCACTGGGAGGCACTGGGGAGCCGGTGCTGTGCTCGGAGAGGTCGCACAGGGCTCGCTCCTGGGGGCTCTCTGGGCAGGGGTTGCAGGCAGCGGGAGAGGGCTGAGCCTGTCAGCACCAGGAGCTCTCTTGAATTTGGGGAGCTCAGTGCTTGCCCGGGCTCACGGGCCACGCTCGGCTGTGAAGGACCAACATGGGTCCCTGCAACTGCCCTTCACGTGAACGCAGCCACCACCAGCGGTCCCCTGGGACGTCCCAGCCTCGTCCCTGCACTGCCGGGGCTTGGGCAGAGCCTCCTCCAGCGGGAGCTGCGGCGCCCTGGCCGGTGGCCCTGGCTGAGCCGGGGCCGGGCTGGCCTTGGAGCGGGTCCATCCGTGTGCGTGTCCATCTGTGAGTGTCCCCACCACGCCGCGCCGGGCTCCATCCATCCCCCCTGCCTGCATGTGTGTGGTGTGCTGCGCCCCGGCAGCGTCTGCGCCTTGGTTTGAGGTTGAAATAAAGCACTGAGTATTTTTGTGAGCTCTCGGCAAACTTGATGCCACTTCCACCCAGCCCGGCCAGGGCACGGCCCCGGCATGGCCGGCAGGTCCCATCCCTTCCTGGGACTCCGGGCCAGGGTGGGGTCTGGGCTGGGGTGCAGGATGCAGACCCCGGGTGCTGGGGTGTGGGCTCTGGATCCTGGGTGCTGGAGCTGGGGTGGAGGATGCAGATCCCTGGGGCTGCGGTGCAGGACATAGACCCTGGGTGCTGGGGCTTGGGGGGTGGGACACGAGCCCCGGGTGCTGGGGTGGGGGACGTGGACCCCGTGTGCTGGGAGCCGGCCAGGGAGCCGGGCTGGAGGTGCAGTGCTCCCGGGCTGAGTCCACCCCACAGCTGGTGGCTCCGCTCCCCACCCAGCCCCCGGGGGCTGCTGACTTGGCTGCGGAGGCTGCGGAGGCTGCGGAGGCTGCGGGGCCGGGGGCCAGCACAGCCTGGGGGAGCAGAGCCCAAGGCCAGGAGGGACGGGGTGGGCATTGCTGGGGTACGGGGCAGGGTGCTGGGGCTGAGCAAGGGCGGGGGAGCTGCCTGGGGCCTCAGTTTCCCTCTGCCCTGTGCTGGGGGCTCCTGCCGGGGCGGTGGGGCCATGGCGGAGTCCTGACCTCATTGCAGCCGGGTCGGGGAGCAGCTGGGAGGGGAACAGCCATGAGCTCATCCTGCTGCTCCGGGGCCAGGGCAGGGCCGCATCCCGCTGCCTTTCTCGGCATCCCGCCCCAGGGTCCCCCCCTCGTCCCAGCACCCGCTCGCTCCTCCGCCGTACCCCACCGGGGCGGCACCTCGCCCACCGTGGGGGCTGCAGCCCCTGCCCGCACCCTGCCCGCACCCTGCCAGTCCTGGGCACAGGGGTCTACATTGGTGCCCTGGCAGGAGATCTCCGGCCAGCTCCTGCCCTGGCCACGGGGACATCCCTGCTGAGGCACCTGGGGCGTACGGAGGGTCCCCCAGCAGCGCAGGGCATCCCAGCCAGGGAGGGGCCCGGCGCTGTATTGGCCCCCCCAGCTCTGCCCTGTGCAGCCCACGCCGGGCACCCACGGCTCTGCCGTCAGCGCTGCCCACGGAGCTGGTGGGGTGGCACAGCCCTTCAGGCACCGGTGACCCCGCCTGCAGCCCCAAAGGAGGGACCCCCCCCCCCCCCACAGCACAGCCCCCCTGGACCATGGTGGGGATGAAGGTTGGATCCTGCTGCTGCAGTGGGACCCGGATACAACCTCACAGGACCGTGCGGTGGGAGAACACAGCCGTGGGGATTCCCTCGTGGAGGGAGCAGAATTCAGTGCAGCTGGGACCTGCGAGCCCACCGGCGTGCAGCCCCCAGGGACGAGCCGGGGCCATGCCCCAGCATTACGGGCTCCCAGGCTGGGGGTCCCGGGGGGGGGGGGGGGGCCACGCTTTGCACTGGCCCCCGGGAGGCTGCGGCAAGGCACGGCCATGGGAGGGGGACAGGGACGGGATGCAGCCAGAGCCACCCTGCCTCGCGGCACCATCGCCCACGCCAGCCCCTGGCTCCGGCCGGGAAATGGCAGCAGGGAACAAAGGCGGCTTGTGGCGGGTGCCGGGTCTCTGCCCTTCCTGCAGGAAGGCCCCGGGGCCAGACAAGGGGCCCGTGTGTGCGGCAGCGGGGGCCCTGCCAGGCCTCACCAGATCCGGCCGCCGGCCAGCACGTGCCAGCGTCCCGTGGGGGCTGGCGAGGGGGCAGCGAGTGCGGCCAAGCAGCCGGGGCTGCTGCCGGTCCCTCACTGCTGCCATCGTCGGCCGCAGGATCCGGGGTCCCCCAGGACACCCCAGCCCCCGGGCACGGGGATCCGGGGCTCTGGCTTCTGCCTGCAGCTCTGGAGCAGGGCAGGACAGGGCAGAGCCCGAGCTGGAGTGGCCGGGGGCTCCCAGGGAGGGGACCTCCCCCCAGCAGCCCCCTGTGCCCATCCCTGCAATGTCCCCATCCCCAGCAATGTCCCCATTCCCACCCTGTGCAATGGCCCCATGGCCACCTCCTGCAATGTCCCCCCGCAGGGGAGCTCAGCGCTGGCCCCGGCTGGGCACGGGGGTGGCTGGGAGACGGGGCTGGCCATGGCAGGGGCACCCTGGCCTTCCTCCGGCTGGAGCCCCCCGGGGCAGAGATCCGCCCCCCCCCCCCCCCCCCCCAGGCAGCAGCGCTGCCACAAGCACCCTCGGCTCAACCCTGGCACGGTGAGGGGTCCTGGCCCAGCTCGGGGTGGGAGCACCCGTCTCTGTCCCTCCGGGGTGGCTGTGGGGGTGTCCCCGTGCCCGGGGAAGGTGGGCGCACGCAGGAGAGCACAGGAGACGGGAGCCTGGGCAGTTCTCTTTATTTAAGAAGCATCATCTCAGGGAGCGGCTGGTTACAGGCGAGTCCTGCTGCCCTGTGGAGCCCCGGCACCAGCCGGCGTGGGAACACACTCCTCTGGCAGAGCCTGCCGGCAGTGCTGGCTCCGCTCTCACCGGGGATGGATTTCCCTGGCGCTGGGCCCAGGCTCGCCCCAAGCACCCACCCGAGAGACCCCCGGCGCAGCCACCGGGACCCCACGGCAGGATGTGACCGTGCCAGCGGGATGCTCGGAGGTGGCCGAGTGCCGGGGCTGGCACAGAGGGGTTGAAGACCTCACCCCGTGCCCTTGTTGGCACAGGGGCTGGGGCTGGTGGGTCCCCATGGGGTGCTCAGGGTGGGGGTGGCAGGTCCCCGTGGGGTGCTCAGGGCAGGAGGGGGGGACGGCCACCCCGGGGATCCCCTTCTCAGGAAGCGTTGCTCTGTGCTGGGACCGGAGAGGCATCACCCAAAAGCAAACGCTGACAGCCAGGGCCGGGGCGGGGGTCCTGCGGGGCTGGGGGAGCCCCGCTGCCCCCGGGGCGGACGGCCAGTTAGTGCAAACGAGGTCTGTATTATTAAAGCTGGCGGCTTTGGGCTGGCAGCCCCGGTCCCGCTGTCCCCAGGGGGGGCAGCGAGGCTCGGGGAGGCACCGGGCGGGCGGGGGGGTTCTGGCAGTGCCGGGCAGTGTCTGCGGGGGCGGCGGGGCCAGGGCAGGGGCAGGATCGTCTCTCACTGGTCGCCAGCAGCCCTGTCACAAGAGGACACAGGGCTTCTTGGGCTTGGCCGGGACGGGGTTGAGCACAGCCCTCACCGCCTCGGTGAAGACATCCTTGATGCCCTCCTGGTTGAGCGCCGAGCACTCCAGGTACTTGACGGCGCGGATCTGCTTGGAGAGGCTGATGCCTTGCTGGGTGGTGATGGGCGCCTGGTTCTGCTCCTTGAGCCGCTTCATGGTTTCGGGGTTGTTTCTCAGATCCTTCTTGGTGCCGACGAGGAGGATGGGCACGCTGGGACAGTGGTGGCACACCTCCGGGTACCACTTGTGCTTGACGTTCTCATAGGAGGGCGGGCTGGCGATGGAGAAGCAGATGATGAAGACGTTGGTCTGGGGGTAGGAAAGTGTCCGGAGGCGGTCGTACTCCTCCTGGCCGGCCGTGTCCCACAGGTTTAAGTTAATAGTCCTGCCATCCACCGTGTTCTGGGCGCTGTAGTTGTCGAAGACGGTGGGGATGTACTCCTTGGGAAAGGCGTTGGTGGTGTAGCAGATGAGCAGGCAGGTCTTCCCCACCGCCCCGTCGCCCACCACCACACACTTGATGCTCTGCATCCCCACGGCTCGGCGTCCCTCGCGTCCCCCTTCAGCAGCCTGCAGGGAGGGGAGAGGGTCAGGGGAGGGGGACGCGCCGGGGCTGGGGTCACCGCGGTCCCCCCACTCGGACCCCCTGAGGCCGGAGGGTGCAGAGGGGCAGGTCACACTTGGTTCACCCTCCATCCCGCAGCCTGGGTGAGCTTCCTGGCCAGGCGCATCCCCCCAGCAGCCCCCGTGGTCACAGCAGTCCAGAGACCCCCTGACGGGGAACCGCATCCCCTGACCCAGGGCAAACACGTGTGCCACCACGGCTGGCATGCACAGGGACCGCATCGTCCCCAGGACGGTGCTCCCAAGACAGCCAGGTTACACGCGCCCTGTGTCATGCCATGCTGTGAGATGCCGTGCCGTGCCATGCCGTGCCATGCCGTGCCGTGCCATGCCAGCCCAGTACGGGACGGAAGGCAGGAGGGCACGTGCAGCCAGGGGCAGATTTGGGCTGTGGGAGTGCGTGGGCTGCTGCTGTGCACCCCAGCCCCGGTGCTACACATGCCAAGCGGGGCCGGTGCTTGCCCCGGCAGGGCAGAGGCCACTCTGGTGCCGGAGCTGGACCGGAGAGCGGCTGCTGGCACGGCCCCTCGGGGCTGACGTCCGCTCCGGCAGCTGTGTTTATCCCTGAGCCCGGGCGCATTTCCCTGTTTGCCTTCCTCAGGTTCCCTCTGCAATTGCCATTAAGGGCCGCATCCTGCTCCCTTTCCTGCTGCAGGCTGGAGCCGGGCGCTGCCGAGCCCAGCCGAGGCACGGGGACACCCTACGGTGCCGGGGCGGGAGGGTGCCCAGCCGCGGGGGTCGGGCTGGGGCCGGCAGCCCCTTTCCCCGGCGGGGTCCAGCCATCGGACAGGATTTATCAGGGCCGGAGCGTTATCTCAGCCGGGGCAGCGGCTCACGTGCCGCAGCGCTGGGGAGGGAGCGGAGGCACCGGGGATGCTGCATCGGCCCAGAGCCCCGGGCTGGGGGGACACGACCCTTCCCCAGAGCCGCGGGGCCGGGGCAGCGTGGCTGGGGAAGGGCGAAGGGGCCGTGCCCCCCGGCAGAGCCCCCGCCGGGCCGGACCCTGCCCCCTCGGATGGGGAAGTCGCTCTTCCTCTTCCCGCCCTGACACCCGGCTTCCTGCCCGCGGCGGGGCCGGGTGTGCCGTGACCCCCGCCCTGCCTGGCTCCCTGCCTGCACCGCTGCACCCCTGGGTACGGGCAGGACGAGCAGGAGTCGGCCTGAACCCCGCCGAGGCCACTCGGCAGTGCCGTGCCTCAGTTTCCCCACTGCTAAAGTGCTTCCATGGCGGGGGGGGGGGATCCCTGTGAACGGGACGGCAGCAGCGGGGCCATCGCAGGCAGCCCCGGCCGCAGGCAGCGCCTGCCCGCAGCAGGAAGCCAGCCGGCTGCAGCAGCACCAGGGCTGCTCGCAGAGCGCGGGATCCCGGGAGGGTCACGAGTAAACGCCTGGCCGTCGGCCTCGATTTTCTCCTTGCTTTGGTGGCAAAGGCAGCCCGAAAGGTTCCCTCACGCTGGAGGGGGCTGAGCGACGGTGCAGGCAGGAGGGCAGGCAGCAGCAGGCAGCGGGACCCCCGCCGGGGTCTGCAGGGCTTGGAGCTACGGCACGGGGCCGGGGTGGCGGGAGCAGGATCAGCGCGGTGGGAGACCGGGCTCCCAGGGCTGCGCAGGGACGGGCACCCTCCCCGGGGCTGCATCTGCCCCCCCGCTGTCCCATGCCGTCACCGTACAGTGCCGGGGAGGGGACACGGGGGCGCAGGGGAGACCCCAGCACCTCGGCCCCCCCGGGGTCCCGCCTGCCCATGGGGGCTGCCCGGCTCAGGCCAGCCGCCAGCTGCCCTCGGTGCCCACCGCACCCTCATTTCTCGTGGGGCGCTGCTGCGGCCCCTCGCCCACCATCCCCACAGCCCTGGCCGGCACCCAGCCCCGGGCACCCTGCTCACCCCCAGCCACGGAGTGGGGGGGACCATGCAGATGCAGTGGGGCCGCGGGGGCCGTGGGGTGCCGTGTCCCGTGGCCCCTCCGTGCTGCAGCCACCCCGTCACTTTGCCCCGGGCTCGTGGGGCGGGGGGGGGGGTACCCTGGGGCAGCCCCCGGAGCAGGACACAGCCACCCCCCTATTGCACCACGGCGGGGACCTGGCTGAGCTGGTTGGGACACGTCAGACCCGGTTTGGACCTATTGGACCCGGTTTGGACCTCGTTCCCCCTCCATCCCCCACGAGACTTGGGGGGCGCAGACACCCCACTTGCCTCGGTCTCCCTCGGCCCTTCTGGGGCAGCTGGCAGCGCTGCAGCGATTTTTCTTTTTTCCTTTTCTAATGAGATTCTGATGAGAAGAGATGGCAAAAATAAGAATTTTCCTGGAAAGCCACTTTTGTTCACATTTTAGATTGAAATTCTCTTCTCTTCCCAGGCCAGATGCCAGCAGGCGCTGGGTCGCTGGGGGCCGGACCCAACCGCTCCCCGGCCAGAATAAACCCAACCTGGGCTTTGCTTTGCGAAAAAAGCAAACAAACAAAAAGTCTTTCTAAACCCCAGCCTTTGGTTTTCTTTGCAGAACCTTCCCTCTGTGGGCCCTGGGGAGCGGCCATGTCCCCGGGGACCCCGCGGGGCAGGGCGGGAGGTGCACCGAGCGGCACAGGGCTCAGCTGAGGGGGGGGCAGGAGCGGGGGGGTGGGGGGAGCGTGCGGCAGGTTTAAAACCACCCAAACTCGGGGGTGCGGGAGCTGCGAACGGCGGGTGCAGTGTGCCCGCTGCAGGGACGTCACTGGGGGGGACCCAGCCAAGGGGTGCAGGATGCCATAGGTGGGGAGGGCAGGGAGGTGGAGGAGTCCCAGGGGGGCAAGGGGCAGCACCCTGGAGCAGGAGCCACCTCAAGGTATTGCTGCACCCAAGGGTGCTCCATGAGCCCTCAATGAGGCACACGGCCCCCTGGCACCCCCAGCCTCCAGCTGTCCCCAGTGCCCACGAGCACCCCAAGATCCCCGGTGTCCCCACGGGCACCCCAAGGTCCCCATAGCTATTTGCATGCTGGACAGCCATCCTGCGGCACATGGTGGGGCTCAGCGGAGGGTCCCCGTTGCCCCCAGGCAGGACCAGCTGGCTGGCGGTGTGACACCAGGGGATTGGGGATCCCCCCCCAGCTGCGGCAGCGGGTCCTGGGTGCCAGCCAGGGTCACCCAGCTGAGGTGGGAGTGACAGGAGTCCCAGGTCAGGGGGACACGGGGGCAGTTTGCTGCCCCGAGAGGCTGCCGGGGCACCCCAGGGAGTACTGGAGTCTCGGGGACACCCTGCTGGCAGAGCAGCCGGGGGAGATGTGGCCGGAGCCCATCGCTGTCTATGAATAGCCAGGGGAAGGACACGGGCGGGAAGAGCCACTGGAGCCCCAGGACAACGTCGGCAGATGGGCAGGAGCCAGCCCCGGTGGGGGACGCGGGGAAGCCGCCACGGTCACAAGTGGGGTGCGAGGGGCGGCTCTCCCAGCGCACAGGGACAAAGCAGTGCTCCTGCCTGCGGCTCCCCATCCCTCGGGGAGCGGGGCGGCCCCCGAGCACCAGCCGCGGCCCCGGGACAGTCCTGCAGTGGGACATGGCACACTGGTCACGCCGAGCTCAAACCCCACAGCCCCAAACCAGCCATAGGGCTGTGGGCACCCTGGGGTGAGCTGGCATCCAGCGGGCACCCATCCCCAGAGAGGCCCGGGCCGAGTCAACGGAGCTGCTAAGGAAGGGGACGGGGTGCAAGCGGAAACGCTCGTGCCCATGAGAGCATCACTGCTACAGGGAAACGGGGCAATGGAGGAGGCAGCGGGCCACTCTCCACGACCCACGGCCCCTGGGGCTGTGACACCCCAGCGCGGCCCGAGGCTTGCCACTGGCAAGCAGCAACCGTGGGTGCACACGCTGCCCGCGGAGGGGCCGTGGCGGGATCCAGGTGCTCGCGCAGGGCCATGTTTGCTCTCGCCATTGCCGGCACCACGGGCACCGCCGGCTCCGGGTGCGGGGCCGGGGCCAATGGCACGACAAGGGGACCCGCAGGCACGGCCGTGCTGCCTGCATGTACCGGGCGAACTGCTGGCTGAGGAGGGGGCTTGGTGCAGATGAGCCAAAGCCCCACGGCCCGTTCTGGGTGCCAGGGAGGGGGGCACGCTGCCCCTCTGCCACACCAGCCCGTGCAGCCGCAGCCCCCGGGGCTCTGCTCCCCACAGCCCCTGCCAAAGCCCCAACCCTCCCTCAGCTGCCCGGGGAGGGTGAGGGGTGGTGCGGGGGCCACCGGTGTCCCTGACCCACAGCCACACGGGCTCCGGCTCCCCGGCCCTCCCTGTCCCCCACCACAAGACACAGGAGGGGAGGCGGGAGCCGTGCCCAACGGGGGCCAGGACCCCCCCAGCGCCGGGCTGGGGGCTGCACGGTGGCATCCCTGCGGTGCCAAGCAGGGGCTGGAGGTCGCTCACAGTCCCCGCAGCACCCCGACACCGGGGCACCTGAGGGTCCCACAGCCTGCGGCCCCCAGACGGCCCAGCCCCTGCCCAGCACTGGGTGAGCGCAGCCTCCCCACCCTGAGGCACTCGGACAGGATTTGGGGTGCTGGGGAGAGGGCGCAGGTGGGCGAGCGGCGCTGCGGGTGATGCACCATGACCTCCCCCCTGATCGCCACCCCCCGGGATGGGAAAAGCGACTCATCTCTTCTTTAGCAGAAAAGGGAAGCAAAACCCACTCTCCATCTCTCACAGTCAGGGCATCCCCCCGCTGGGTTTTTCCACCGGGGGAGTGGAGCAGCCGCCCCCACGGGCTCCCCTTCCGCTGCCGGCCTGGCTGACCCCGGCCCCACAGCACCCAAACCTGACCAAACCAAACCAAAGCGTGCAGCGCGGGCTGTGCACCCTGCGCCCTGCACCCCACACGGCGCGCCCTGCACCCCACACCGTGCACCACAAACCATGCATGGCGCGCTGTGCGCAACAGCCCCCACATCACACACCATGCGCGGCCCACGCTGTACTCCACACCGTGCACCCCACACCGTGCACCCTGCACCCCACTGCAGGCACCCCGCACCAGGCACCCCGCGCGGTGCCGGCAGGGAGCAGAGGCTGCAGTGTGCGCGTCGCTGCCCGCGCTCGCGGGTCCACCCTGGACAGACGGAGGAGCCCAGACCGACCCAGAGCTGTGGGGCTGGGGCTCAGCACCTGGGATCGGCCAGGGTCGCTCCTGCTCCATGGGGAGCGGCACAGCGCAGCCCCCCCCGGCGCTGCTGCCGCCCCAGCAGGCAGAAAGAGGAAACTAATAAAATCTATAAATACCGAGCAGGGACCCTGTGGGGCCGAGCGCGCCAGCCCGGCACCAGCACGCTGCGGGAGCGGGGCGGGGGTGGTTTCTGCCACGGCGGGGACCCGGTGCTGGCGCAGCTGAGATGGGGTCCCCGCTCTGCAGGACGTGCCCCAAGGAGTGCTGTCACCGGTACCCCCGGCTCTGCCCCGGGGCTCTGCCGTTGTGGCTAAAATAACTTCCATGCTGAGTCGAAGGATTTTGATTTTCCTCATTTTCCAGCTGCAAGCTCGTCATGACTAATTTCCTCATTTTATTTCCCTCCCGGGCCGATGAGCTCCGCTGCCGGGTCCCGCTATGCCCGTCGGCACAGCCGCGGCTGCTCCCTGCCCTCGGCCTCCTGCTTGAGGTGCTGCCAAAGCCGGCAGCACGGGGGCCTGGAGCTCCGGACCCCCCCAGGGTGATGCTGCAGGAGCAGCCCCTGACCCGTGGCCAGCCCTGGGCACCAAACCCCCTCCCCGACCGAGCGTGGGACGGGACCAGCATCGGCCAGGGCTGCTCCCGGTCAGACGTGGTTGCCTGGGACGGACGGAGGGATGGACAGAGGGATGATGATGGATGGACGGACAGACGGATGGGGCCAGCCAGGCCAGGCCACGCTGCTTGGCCTCAGGGTGAGAAAGCAGCCCGGCATCGCTCACACCGACAGCGGAGGCGCGGCCGAGGCGCAGGGTGTCAAGCCAGTTTGGCACCACTCGACTCTACAGTTAAACCAAAGCCCCGGGCGCGGGATGCCCGACCCCTGCTCCCTGCCCACGCAGGGCACCCACCACACCTACACCCGCTGGCCGGCACCACCGCTGCCACGAGGTGTGCCGGCCTCGGGCACCTCCCGGCATCACCAGAAACACCCCTGCACCCACAGGTGCTCCCAGATACACGCACCCCTTCCCGGCCACCCGCGCCCCGTGGTCCCAGCACCAGTCCTGCCACCCGCCCCAGCCAAAACACCCGCTGCAGCTCAGCCCCAGCAGCGAGGGCTGGACAACATCGCCGCTTGCCACCACCGGCGCTTCGGCAGCTTCTCCTTCCACTGAGAAGAGAGGAGTGGGCCCGGCAGCCCACGCACCCACCCATGGAGCCGTGGCCACACCGCGCCCCCTCCCGGGGGAGACATCTCTCCCAGGCGCTTGGGGACCCATGGGTGCCCCTGCTCTGCAGCGAGCCGGCAGTGGGATGGCACCGAGAGGCAGCGCGAGCCAAACTGGGAGCTGGTCCCAACTGCACAGCACATCCCCCACTGCCCCACGCCAGGAGGGGAAGGGAAGGCAGGGCAGGGGAGGACAGGGCTCCCCAAAGCCTCTCCCGAGGTGACCCCAGGCCCAGGCGGGTTTCACAAAAGTAGAGTCACGGGGCTGCGGCACAGTCACCGCCTGTCGTCAGGGGTGGCCCCTCAACAAGTGTCCGCCACAGCCAGCCACCTGCCCGGGGGACAGCCCCGTCACACAGCAGAGCTGCCCGCTCCCCTGCTGCACCGTGCCACCCCCACACCTCCCAGCACACTGCAGTGTGTCAGTGCATGGCAGCGTGAGCGCTGCCGCGTGCGCTGCGGTGTGCGATGGGCACGGCAGTGCCAGGGCTGCAGCGTGCACCATGGTGTCTACGTCATGTCTGCTGAACACGTGTTGCAGCACCTCTGTTGCAGCGTGTTGCACTGTGTGATAGCGTGTGCGAGTGACGCGTGTGTTGCAGTGCGTGCAGTGTTGCAATTAGTGTTGCAGCGCGTATGTGGTGTGCAACGTGTGTTGTAATGGGCATGTTGCAAGGCGTGTGCAGTGCCGTGCACGACAATGTGTGCGTGTCTGCAACGATGCGCGGTGCAGTGTGTGTGCAGTGCCCCGCAGTGTGCGGTGCTGTACCTTTCAGTGGGTGCAGTGTGCGGTGCAGAACCCCGCAGGGCACACGCTGGGTATTGCAGTGGGGTGCGTGGTGCGCAGCGGGCAGCGCAGTGGGCACAGGGTGCAGTGCAGCACCAGGCACGGCGGGCACGCTGTGCAGTGCCCTGCAGCTCATGCAGTGAGACCGCTGCACGGCGGGGGGAGGGGCAGCGCCCGGTGCAGGCTCAGTGCGGTGCCAGGGCAGTGGGGGCAGTTGCAGTGGGGGCAGTGGGGGCAGTGGGGGCAGTTGCAGTGGGGGCAGAGGTGGCAGTGGGGGCAGAGGTGGCAGTGGGGGCAGTGGGGGCAGTTGCAGTGGGGGCAGAGGTGGCAGTGGGGGCAGTTGCAGTGGGGGCAGTAGCCCCGCGGAGGCGGCCGGGCCGGGCCGGTTCTGTCCCCGCTCTGTCCCGGCAGCTGCCGGCCCCGCTCCCGCCCAGAGCTCCGCTCCTGGGACCGCTCCGCTGGGCGGCTGGGGCCAGCGCCTCCGGCACCCCGGACCCCCGGTAGCCCCGTTACCCGCGGACCCCCGGTAGCCCCCGCCCCGCTCCGGGCGGGTCCCGGTACCGGCGCCTCTGCCCTGGCCCCTGCGGGCGGCTCCTCCCGCCGCCCCGACCCGGACCCCAACCCGGACCCGGTCCTGGCCAGGACCCCCGGCAGCGGGACCCCCCCTCCCTCTCCGGGTCCCGCCGGGTGTCCCCGTGCCGGCAGCGGGACCCGGCCCCCGCCCGGCGGAGACCCCCGGCCCCCCGGCCCCGCAACTCACCCCGGGGCATGGCGCGGCGGCGGCGGACGCGGGGCTGGAGCGGCAGCGGCAGCAGCAGCAGCGGCGGCAGCAGGAGGAGGAGGAGGAAGTCTGCAGCCGCCTCCTCCCGCCGCCCCGGGCGGTCCCGCGAAGAAACTTCCCTCCGCCGCGCCCGGCCCCCGCCCGCCCCGCCGCTTCCTTCCTCGGCCGGGCCGGGGGGCCGGGGGCCTTCCCTCAGGACGGGCACCGGGGCGGTGGGGGGGTCCCCGGGGCGGCTGCAGCCCCTCTGCGCCCCTCGGCATCGCCCCCAGCCCGGTCCCGGGCCCCCGTTCCCCCGGGGGCTGCCCCACCCGGAGAGGGGTCCGGCTGCCGCCCGGAGGAGGGACGGGACGGGAGCGGGGGCTGCGGGGCCGGGCTGGGGGTGCGGGATGCCGGATGGGGGTGTGAGGGCCTGGCTGGGGGTGCAGGAGCCCGGGCTGGGGGTGCAGGAGCCCCCCAGTCTCCAGCGCCAGGCTGTGGGGCCGGGGGCCGACAGAGGCTGCGGCAGGTTCGGGGCAGCACCCCGAGCCCTGGAGCCCCGCAGCCCCCTGGAGCCCCGCAGCCCCCGCAGCCCCCAGGACACGCCGCCCCAGGCGGGGGTCCGGCTCCTGGTGCTGGGGCTGTGTCGTCCCACCCCAGGGCCACTGCAGAACAGGGACCTGCAGCCCCCCGGGGCCGGGCTGGGAGCAGAGGCCTTGCCCTTCCCTGGCCTGCCTGGCCCCCGCCCTGGCACCCACCCGCTCCTGCCCCACAGCTGCCCCCGGGGCTCGGGTGCAAGAGGTGCCGAGGGGTCCTGGGTGGCAGGGATGGGGCCAGGGACAGGCTGGGGTAGGCGACTGCCAGCCCAGGGGGCCGGTTGCTCTGGGGAAACCTTACCTCAGGGGCGGGGGGCTGCATGGGGGGCTGAGGAGGGAGGGGAGCCTGCACCGGCCATCCCGGGCTCCCTGGGGACGCGAGAGGGAAGGTAGGCAGGGGAGATGGCAGCCCCCGCCTGAGGGCTGCTGTTGGGGTCTGGGTGTGGAGGGGTCGGGATGGGTGAAGGGAGAGTGGGGGGGGAACAAGGGCCACCCCGCTGCACCCCAAGGGGGAACAGCAGGGTCCCAGGGCTGCTGCAGGGGCAGAGCCCCCCCAGCATGGCCTCATCCTGCTGGGTCAGGGCCAGAGGAGAGCTGGGTGCCACGAGGGTCCTTGCGAGGGCCAAGTCCCCCAAGCTGGGGGTCCCCACAAGGGACGGGTTCCCCCAGCAGCCTGGCAGCACCCACAGTCCGTGAGGGTCCCCAGCTGCCCGCCCTGGGGCAGGGGGGTCTCATGGGGGCAAGGCTGTTCTTCAGGGAGCGAGCGGGCCTGTCCCCATCCTCATCCTGGGGTGTGTTGGAGCCACGGGGGCTCTGCAGGCACGGGACCTTCCCCCATGCCAGCGCAGAGGAGCGGGGCTGGGACCCGACCGGGAACCCTCTGCCTGGAAATCAGTCTGGCAGCTGCCTGCGGCTTGGGGCAGCCTGGTACCCCCCGGGCAACCCCCCGTCCTGTGTCCCCGGGGCGGTGGTGCGGGGCACTGCCCGGCTGACAGGCTCCGGGGCCAAGGGTGATGCCTCCAGGGGCAGCGGGGCTGGAGCTGGAGGGGGTTTTGCTTCCGGGCCGGTGGCCGTGGAGCTATTCTGGGGCCGGATCCGATCCCTGCAGGGAGCTTTGCTTCCAGCCCCGGTGCCCGAGGAAGAGGACGCGTGAAACCTTAGCCCCTGACCTCCCCGTCCCCTGCCGCGGGCTGGTGGGCTCTGGGTGCTGGCGGCCGTGTGCCCCAATGACGCTGGTGGTACCAGCCCAGCGCCGGTGAGCAGCGATGCCGCCGGGAGCATGAGGCCCCGGTGGGGTGCTGCAGGTCTCGGGGGGTGCCAAAGTGTGGCAGCCTGGGCCCGGCTGTGAGCAACTGTGTGCTTGGGTGTCAAAATGGCTCTGTCCTGACAAACCGGGGTGCTTTGATGAGCCGGGATGCTCTGATGTGTCGGGGTGCTCTGATGAGCTGGGGTGCTCTGATAAGCCAGGGTGCTCTGATGTGTTGGGGTACTCTGATGAGCTGGGGTGCTCTGGTGTGTTGGGGTGCTCTGACAAGCCAGGATACTCTGACAAGCTGCGGTGCTCTGACGAACCTTCCCGGGGCTGGAGGCAGGCTGTCGCCGGTGAGGTCACCCATCCAGGCGTCACACCCGGCCGCCCCTGCTTAGCTTCCGCGCCGCGCCAGCGGCGCGCGCCCAGCCTGGGCATCCCCCCGCTGCGCCCGCCAGAGGTCGCTGTGGCTCAGCGGCGGGCGCGGCGGAGCCCAGCGGGGGGGGGGGGAGCGAAGGGGGCGTGGCCATGCGCCCGCTCCTGATTGGCAGGGCGGTGGCGGGGGGCGGCCCCGCCCCGCGGAGGGTCTCGCACGGCGACGTTTGGCTCCGCCCCCTGTCACCGAACCGTGCGGCGGCGGCGGCGCCAGGGCCCGGTGCGCAGCGGGACGCGGGTGCCTGGAAGAGACCACCGCTGCGGGGGGGGTGCGGGGCTGTCCCGGGAGAGACCGCGGCGGGGGGGGGGTGTCCCGGGAGAGACCGCTGCTGAGGAGGAAGGTGGGGGAAGGAGCGGACCGGGGAGAGGTTATCGGGGGGGGGGGGCGGCGGCAGGGTTGTCCCGGTAGAGACCACTGCTGAGGAGAGGGGGGGCAGGGTTGTCCCGGGAAGAGACCACTGCTGAGGAGAGGGGGGGCAGGGCTCTCCCGGGAGAGACCACTGCTGTGGAGGGGGGGGGGAGAAGGCTCCCCCGGGAGAGACCACTGCGGCGGGGCGGGCCGGGGGCAGACCCCGGGGCCGTTTCCGGGGGCGGGCGGGGGCCGAGGGCAGCGGGAAGCCGGGCCGGGCGGCAATACCGGAAAATAACCCACGGTCCCTCAGCTGGTGGCGGTCGCAGCCCGCGGAGCGCAGCCGGCGCTGCCCCGGAGCGCCCAGCCCGCTGCGGCGGAGCCGAGCCGAGCCGAGCTGAGCGGCCGGGCCCAGCGCCGGGGGCCGATGCCGAGGAGGAGCTGACAGCGGCGGGGGAAGCGGCGAGGCAGACGCGGAAATGGATTTACGGTCGGGAGTGGCCGTGTGGGTCCTGTGCGGCTTCCTCCTGCAGCAGGGCCGGGGGGAGCGCTCCCCTGGCTCCCACCTGGACGAGACCGCCATCGCAGGTGAGAGCGGCCTTCCCGGCGGCCCCGGCCCCGTTTACCCGCGGCCCCTCTCCCGCCTCCTTCCCAAACCTCCCGGCTCCGTCGGAGCTACGGGGATCGTTCACTTCGTCTCCCGGTGGATCCGGGCCAGCGGCGTGCTGTGCCCCGGGGCCGGCCGCCGTTCCCCCCCCCCCCCCCGCCGGGCCGGGCCTCACCGAGGCCTCCGGCCCCGGTGGCTTCGGGCAGGTTCCTCCGCCAAGGGGCGGCGGGCCGGGTAGTGCAGTGCCGGCCGGCCGCGGCTCCGTTTGGAGGCTGCTGCTCCGGAGAGAGGAGCTGCTGCTGCTGCTGCTGCTGGCCGCGTCCCGGCCCTGGCTGGGAACCCGCAGCGCTCAGGACAAGGGTCGAAGGACCAAAAATAATCCGTGTTTATTTTTGCACTGGGCTCCAGCTATTTGCTAATGAGAGTGTTTTGCAGTGAGTTTTGGATCGTGGCTCGGTGTGTGTTCAGAAAACGCCAGTGTTTAATGTCGTTACGGATGGTCCCGGGCGGGCAGGGCTGGGGGGTCCCGGGGCTGGTGCCGCCGCTGCCCGGCCGGGAGCTTCTCCGGCCCCGGGGAGGGGGGAGGCAGCACGGGCCCAACAGCCAGCTACTCTGTTTTCCTCCTTATTTCCCTCCCCACCGCCCCACGAGCCAACCCCCCAGCAAAAAAAAAAAAAAAAAAAGCAAGAAGCCCAAGCCCCTCCGGACTCGGGGGGGATTCCCCCCCCCCCCCGGGAGCCCAGGCTTTGGTGGCAGGCTGCTGCCGGAGCCAGCCTCGGCGGAGGGCCGGGGATCCGTGAAGCCGGCGTGGGCAGTGGTGTCTGCTGTGCGTCCTTGTGACGGTCCCTGAGGTCAGAGCTGGGAGCCTGCTCGATAAAACGTGCTTTTAATTGCCGGCAGTGAAACAGAAATCTTCAGCTCCGCGCCTTTTCGTTGCAGCAGCGCTGAGTTTCTGGCATGCTAACAAACCAACCCAGGGAGTTGTGTCCTGTGAGCATTGCAGGTGAAGAATTAAAAGGGTTTCTGAAGGGAAAACTCCCACCGAAGCGCTGCGGGCCGGCCCTTCTGAGCACGACTTTGTGCTCGGCAGCGAGCAGAGCTGTCAGCATCTGGGCGGCTCCGCGCCTCCATCGCCGTCACCCGCAGCCTGGACCCGCTCCGGAGGGTCCTGCCTGGTGCAGGCTTCCCCGAGGGATAACGCACCGGTTCGGGGCAGCGGAGAAGGCGGTGAGCCCCGCTGAGCCCCGCTTGTGGCGGGGAGGTGCCGTGCGTGGTGCTGCGTGGGTGCAGAGCAGTTGGGGGTGATGTGCGAGCAGGGGCCCGGAGCCCACGGGGGGGGCTTTGGTTAGGGTGGAAGGTGCAGGTGTGGGCGTTCGCGTTCCTACGGATGGAAGTTGCCGCAGCGGCGTTGCTAAGAAGGCATTTCACTTTGTGAACGGGGCTGCTTGGTGGGAGCCCGGCAAGTCCCTGGGACCGCGGTATCAGGCGAACGATCGGGAACTCGGTGTCTGATTCCTGGGCAGGCAGATTGTTTCATCTCAGCGACGTGAGGATTTGACTCTCTTTTTTTTTTTTTTTCCCCCCTCCCTTAATCCTGCCCGCATGCTAGCTGTTCTGTAAGAAGTTTCTTTTTATACGCGATCCTAAATCCTTAGGCCAGTTCCCATCCAGTCTGCTCCATTAAGGAAACTGGATCTCTGCAGTCCTGATGAAGCAAGGTTTATGCCTCCAAGGAATTTCCAGATGAGTTATTTTTGGAGGCCCTGCAGAAGTGTGGCAGCCCTGGTGATTCAGCTGCTGACTTGCTCTTTGCTCTGAGCAGAAGCAGAGCAGGGCAGGCAGGAAGCAGTCCAGACACCTGGTCTCCTTAATAAAACCACCTGCAGGTGGGCTTTTCCTGCAGAAGAGGTACCTTTTGTTACTCTTGGGCTTTCACAACTGGAATGTTCTAGTTAGTTCTGGGTTTAAAAATGTGCAGAGCAGCACGTGGCACCTTGCAAGGGAACAGCTGGTTACAGGTTGAAACCCAAAATGAACGGGGTCAATAGGGGATTTGTTCGCTCCGGATGCAGGTAACGTGCAGCATCACTGCACCGTGTCCCTTGCTGGGGTAGCCGGGAAGTTCCGTGGTGCTCGTTGCACTCTGCTAATGCAGCTTAAAGTTAACGCGTCCTCTGAGATCACTTGGCCATTTGCTTTTTAGCTTTTAGAGCTGCTGTTTGCTGTTTGGTGCAGTGAATATCCTCAGATAGCACATGACAATTTTCCTTACGGGCTCCCAGGAAGCAGAATGTGAGGGTTGTGTCGGCTGCACACACATCTGCTGTAGCACAGGCTCCTACTGTGAAGCAGAGGTGGGTGAGTGATGGATTTTTTGAAAGTGAAAGGGTTTGTTTCTGATGGATTTTTGAAAGCAAAAGGGTTCTTCCCCCCCACCACCCATGGCATAATTTGAAGGATAAAAAAATTGACAGCACCGGTCACTTCTCCCTGGAACAGTGAAATTTTTCAGAAGATGCAGGGAAATATTTGTAGAGAGCAGAAGTGTGAGTTTCACTTTAGCAGTGTTTGCTCGTTAGACTCAGCTGCTTAGATTCCTCTGCACACTCAAGGGATGCATTGGCATGTTTTATTGAGTATTACTACGTGTTTCTGATTCCTAAAATAGATTTTTATTTTTTTTTTTAAATCAGAGTTTGAAATGGGTAGTTTTATCCATGGAGGAAAATTAGAGTTGGTGACTGAACTCCAGGGAAAATCATATTTTCTCCTGGCTTTGACTTGTTCGAAGGCAAGTGTTTCTAGTGAGTCCCTAATCTTTAATCTTTTCCTGCCCATATCAGATGTAAGTTCGGTTACACTCACAGGCGCAGGAGCCATTTCGCAAGGCATAGGGATGGAGGTGGTGCATGTTTTGGAGCTGAGGAGGACAGCCCTCGGCAGCCGAGCCCCCGAGTAGTGCAGACCCCAAAAGGTGCTCGACCTCCTGAATGTCCCAGCAGCCGATTTTTGCGCTAGAGCACATGTTTCAGAAAAATACGGTGTCATGAAGAAGGCGGATGTGCTGACAGTCACCCTGCCGTTATTGTTTTCACCCGCTGGCGGTTATTTTTAGCACAAATTTGTCTAGCTGTAGCTTCCAGCCCTGGGATCTTTCGTACCCCCCCCTCTAAAAGGGGCAAGAGAGGCTCCTGGTGGGCATTATTACAAATATTACTTTAAAGTGGTCAGGTTTTTTTTTCTTTTTGCAGTTCCTTGCTGTAATCTGTCGGTTGCCAGAGTCTAACCTATTTAATGCAGGTTTTGTTCATTTTTCTGTTGGCAGTAGTCCTTATCAGAACATCGTCTGGGGTTATGTCAAATATTTTGCAAAAGTTTTATGTGCACCATCAAATGTTTTGGTCAAAAGTTTTAAAATTTTATCTCAATAAAAATAGCAAGCTTGCTTGAAAGTCTGTTTTTCATTAAATCACATGAACTGCTGGTACCAATGAGGTTGCTGCTCTTAATTTTTTACTTGATTACCTTCTGTGCAGACCAGTGTGGGTGGACAGTGAGATGTCATTGCTGCTGCTTATGCTGGGGACCTCCAGGCTGGGCTTCAGGGGTGTTTGTAGGCGATGCAAGGATGCTTTTGGCGTCTGGGATTCGTTCCTGGTTCCCTTGATGGGGATGCTTTTCATCCACAGCGATCTGCTTTGCTAGATTCATACCTGCGCACCTCCGTACAGTGAGATGGAATTAGTACAAGCCTGCCCTCCCCTGAGCCTTTTTTCATCTTACACTGAGATTGCTTTCTGCGATCTTCCATCCACAGGGGTGCGGGGCTGTACCTGCCGCACTCTGCCGGTGCTGGAGGAGGCCTGGGGTCTCGTTGGGTCCCTGTTCTGGCATCACTTAGAGCAGGGATCCCAGTGTGAGCTTTTCCCTGTCTCTCTTTCCTGCAGCAGTTAGAAGACGGGCTCTGGATAGCGTGGTGAGATGGACTCGTTTTCTGGGTGACACAAACCTTGTGTGCTGGAAGGGTGGGGGGGGGAGCAGTGAGGGGCTGGGACACCCCCCCCCCCCCCCCAGTGCGGTTGTGGCACAGGGCAGGGTTTGGCATTTACTTATGCCAAGGCACAACTGCTGCTCTTTCCCTTCCTTTCTCACCCTCCCTGTGCCAGTCTCCTGCTTCCCTTTCTTGATTCCTTGATCACAAGATTTCTGGAGTCTCTGCTCTTGTTCAAGTGGTGTTTAACACACAGCGTTCTCACCCCAGCCGGGGGGGATGGTGGTGTGTTACCAGAACATAAACTATGAAAATATGAAGATGGTATCAAAAGAAAACCTGAATGCATATCCTCAGAGTTAGTACGTTTGCCTGTAGCACTTTGTGCCTAAGCTACACGTAAAGCCAAGGAACGTCAATGTTTAACAAAGTAAGTGTGATGAAGGGGGCTACAACCACAAGCTTCTAACTAGTCATTAATTTGATAGGGGTTAAAAATAGAGTTCTGGATGTGGATGCTGAACACTGCAGCTGAGAACTCCTGTACTTGTTTGAAGATGCAGGGGTTTATTGAAAGTGAATCCTTTGCTACAAAGCCTCTAGCCTGGAAGGTGATCGTTTTTGGACTTTGAACTCGTAGTGAAACCTTTTGATGGATGAGCAGAACGTGGACTTAGTGGTGGCTTTTGAAAGCCTGATGCAGTAATCTTTGCCAGGTGGGAACACAAAGGGATGGTTATTTCTTTATCTACCAATTTACATATTATCATCACTAGTTGCTTAGTTAACAAAACATTATGTTAGTGTATTTATTTCATGGTGCTGAAGTTTACGTCAGCCACTGTGATGCCAAAATCCACATTTGTCCTGTATTCCTTTGCCAGAGCCTCTGATTTCATCCACTGCAGCAAGTAAGATGCTTTTTTAGAAAAAGCCTTATCAGCTGAAGTCAGGAGATCAGCATAAAACTGGTGATGCTAAGATACAAGGAGCTAATTGAGACACCTTTGATCTGCCTGCTCTCTGTTTGTAGAACCCGGGCAGGATTTCATCCTCCGTATTAGGGTGCGGGAAACCTCCAAATTCTACTGTAGCCTGCCCAGGACCGCAGCCTCGAGGAGGTACACGACCTGGCGTGTTGGAACGCACCTTCCCTGCGGTAACTCATAACCCCGTCTTTCCCACAAACCCAGAGGAGTTAGTGAACTACAACGACGCTTTTCTTGCTTTACGATGAAATGCTTTTTAAAGGAGCAGTTGTCTCCAGGACCAGAAGGATTTTGCTACTGTGCTTTTTGCTTTAGCCACAATCAATTCTTTCTAGATACACACTTGCACTTGAGAATTTGCACGTGCGAGTAGCAGCTTGGGGTTGGGCAATGCAAAGAAATCTTAGTGGAAGGGAGAAAAAGTAGTTTTGGAGAGTACTTGGAAAACGCTGCCAGGAAATAGTCAATGTTCTTGACTGGAAACCTCAGTGGAGTGCACAGCCTTTACTTCGTTTAGTAACGAAACTCATCTCGAGGAATCACCGCTCTCAGAGCTGGAGAAATTGTCTTTTGGCACCAAAGCGCAGCCTCGTGTGGAAGGGGCCCGGGGCTGGCTGGAAGTGCGGTCGGGCTGTGGTGCTGCTGGGGAGCTCCTGGCTCCTGCCTGCGGATCCTGTTCCCTGGCTTGGCCCAGGAACTGGCAGCGATGCTCAGCTGGATTGGAGACTGGATTTTTATTTATATATATATATATATATATATATATATATATAATTTATTGATTTATTACTTTGAAAAGTAACTTTCTGCATGCTTCAGGTGCCTCCCAGGCAGTATTTGAAATGGGCAGCGTTGCCGGTGGAGCTCGCAGTGCCTGGAAACAGAGGCTGAACGCGGTTGTTGAGCCTTTTCGGGGTCTTCATTGCCGAATCCTCTTTTCTCAGGGTTGCACCTTCCAGACCCCCTCTTTCCGTCCATGGCAGCCCGGAGCAGCTCTGGCTGTGCAGGGCTGGGCCATCACCCACAGTGTGGATCGAGGCGTAACTCGGGTTCCTCCCTAAACACGCAGTCCTGGAATGAACTCCTACAGGGGGAAAAAAAAAAAAAAAGACTGAGGCCGATTTTCTTTACATCCTGCTTCAAACTGTGCCTTTCCTAAGGTGAGGCAGGGAAACGCATGCGCATGTGCACACACGTGGGAAGTCCAAAGCAGCAATCCTCCTGTCTGTCCTTTCTTCTCAGGAGGGAATGAAACTCGGGAGGGAAATGTCTGCTGGCAAGGGCAGGGAGTGACAGGCCAAGGGGAATGGCCTGAAGCTGCAGGAGGGGAGATGGAGATGGGATGTGAGGCAGAAATCCTTCCCTGTGAGGGTGCTGAGGCCCTGGCACAGGTTGCCCCGAGAAGCTGTGGCTGCCCCTGGCTCCCTGGCAGTGTTGAAGGCCAGATTGGATGGGGCTTTGGGCAAGCTGGGCTAGTGGAGGGTGTCCCTGCCCATGGCAGGGGTGGCACTGGGTGGGCTGGGAGGTCCCTTCCCACCCAAACCCGTCTGGGGTTCTATCAAACAATAAATGTGTGATGAAGCCTCCTGACATCCCTTATGGTGATGCTTTGATGGTCGTGGTGAAACGGAGCGTGCCTCATCTGAAAGGGAGTGAGAAAGACAAAGCATTTGCTTTTCTTTTGCCCGCTCAGTTTGTGTTTGGTTCGTGGGCTACCTGGTGAGTATTGGTCCATCATAATTCTCTCCTTGCGAAGTGCTCTCACCTCCTTTTCCTCCGGGCAGGGGACAGATGTCTGTCCGGCACACGCTGTGCTTTAGACGGATGCTGCAGGAGGATCTGCGTTATCCTGCAGTGAATTTTATTTCAAGGTCTGCCTGGTTTTTGGTGAGGGAAGGGAAGTAAAAGGGTATCCTGGTGTAATTCCACGTGGATTTGTCTGTTAAAAGGAGAGAGTATGAGCAGGTTGTTGAAAAGTAACAGTTGTCCTTGAGGTTATCCCTCTGTTTCTAAAAGTTCTCCTGCTTGTTCAAGGTGAGGCCGTGCTGATTAAAAGGAGCCGGCGGTGGCACTTGTCCTGTTGTAGTCCTCCAAGCCCAGATTCAGTGCCGAGCCTGGTCACCCCTTTGCTGCCTTCAGCTGCTTGAATGTAACCGCCTTGTGTTTTGTTTTTGAAAGTCCTAATTGCACAATCTAATTAGCATTGAAAAAGCTGTTTACTTCGTTAATTAGCTTTACTTTAAAAACAAAGCTAGCTAGGGAGAAATAAACTCCGAAGCAGGCAGAGCAAGCTGGGGACTGGGGCGCTGTGGTTCTTACTGGGCAGCACTGGGATTCCCGCTGGAATGAGCCCTCTTGTACCTGCTGGGGGGACGTCATCCCAGGGTGGCCCGGCTGCGTTGAACCGCCCTGCGGGTACCGGTGCTGGAAACGGGAGATGGGTCTCTAGCTGCTCTTTGGGTGAAGGTCTGCAGCGCGAGCTGGGAAGCCCTCCGGTCCGCGGCTGGAAAAGGAGATTTGATCACCCTTCGTTATATCCTAGTCAAGTGCTATTAATAACTTGGCTTTTCGGCCTCTCTTACGCTCGCTCCCTGTTGCAGAGGATGGCCTTCGGGGCCTTCTGTCTCCCCGCCTCCCGCCCTGAGGGCTTTAGTTTGTTACTGGAGTTGGAGAGAAATTTCATGTGTGCGTAGGCAACGGCCGTCTTGCTGACCCGTCTGCCTTTGCTTGCGTGATCTGACCCGAGTGGGTCACTCTGGCAGGCTTTAATTGTTCCTCTACCTTCATTTTAATCAGCCCCCGCAGTCCCGCGTGATTAGTTTTCTGGCACCTCCTTAATGCTGGTTCATTTTTTAGCAGTTGATGCTGGTCCTCAGGCAGACATAGATGATGGACTCTTTAATTAAGCTGCTGCTCCGTTACTCCTGCAGCACGTGTGAGTCTTGAGAAGCTTCTGCCTCAAACCATGAGCCTGTGTGTTTAAAACCAGCGTTCTGCCAGCGCAGAGCTGAGTGACGGGCACTGGGGTGGAAGAGTTACCGGTGAATTATTCCTTTCACTTACATAAAATAATTATCTACCTCTTAGCTGCCAGAGTGGGGTCGGTGCAGTTGTGCGTTGGGGTGAGCTTTTCGGTGCCGTCCCTGCTGCGGGGCCGGACGATAAGCGGAGCGGTGCACGACTGTACCCGGTTGAAATACTGGTTTTTACTGGCAGTTACAGGATGAAGTACCCACCTCACAATCGATATGAAAGTTGTCAGAGGAACATAAGGAAGTCATTAAGATAACTGTGCGTGTTTTTCTACTTGAATTGTCTAGGCTTGCTTGTTTTATCTTTATGAAATAGTATCAGGATGCTTGTTTGTTTGGATTATGGACCTATTTTTAAGTAACCTATTTTTTCCACTTTGGAAAATGCATTAGCTCGCTGCGTATCGCGGACATGTGCGCAGGCTGCCTTTGGGAACCACCGAGCGTCCCGTGAAGCTGCTCCCTCGCCAGCGCGAGCTGCTGCCCCTTCGTCTGGCGAGGGCGCGTGATGTGAACCTTGGCTACGAGAGGTCTCTGCAGCGTCGCCGAGGCAAGCGCAGCGCCGCGTTGTAAGCGCGCTTTATCCCACCAAGGAGCTCTGCATCGATTTAATTGCACCGTCCCCTCACCTTCTCCAGGGCTTGGAAGTGACAGGGGGCTTTACGGGTCCCAGCCAGCCTTCGGGAAGTGGAAGCCGTAACATCTGACAGGAAACCGTGATGTTTGTTAACAAACATGCTCACCCTGCATGTTTTGCAAGAAAAGACACTATTTTTGTAGCTAAGTATTTCTTGCATCTTTTTTCCCTGAAGGGCTGAGTTTTTAAGGTCAGTTTAATTTGTTCCTTCATGTTTTGAGCTCTGGTGCCTGAAATTCTGTGATTCTCGGAGGATAGGAACATAATAAACACGAGAACTTTAAGAATGTTCCTCGTCTGAATTACAAATGAACAGCTTGCTTGTTTGCGCAGTCTGCCCCTTTGCTAGTCGAGTTAAGCTTTGTATTGCAGGAAAGGGAGAAATAATTCAGGATTAAAGCTACTAAGCAATGCGTATGTTTAGATTTGTAAGAGTGCCAGTACATAATTAATGTGTGAGTAAGCCAAAGGAAAAAAGAGTTGGTTTCTTTTTTTTTTTAAACTTGATACAGACAGACAGATGCAGAATAAAACCTAATTTATTTTTTTGGGAGAAACAATTTCTGAAAATATTATTTTCCAAGTAGCTGCTATTGTTAATGCCGCCCGAGTGTTTTTTGTTCTAGCTGCTTTGCGGTTTTAAAGCAAAAATCAAAGTATGTCATCTTGTGCTGGCCCAGAGGACTTGTGCTTGTTATTGAAAAGATTTCAAGTATGGCAAGGATAACCTGCAGAACAGCCAGCCTGTTGGGAGCGTTATTCCTTCTTAATCCTGCGCACGACGGCTCTTCCTACCTACGGCATGTTCCTTAGCACCGAGGGCTGGCGGTCGTTGTTCCAGCTTATTGCTGGAGGGAGAAGCGGTGCTGTCAGCAGGCTGTGCAGGGCTGCACGGAGCCTCGAAGCTTTCTCTGCTTTTTGATATTTCTACAGCCAGATCGGAGTCTGGCATCATCACTGGCATTAAGCTTGTAGGAAGTGAGAATAAGTAAGTCGGGAATAAAGAATTTGTGTGAACATGGTTGGTTAAAGATCATCTCTGAGCATTTTGGAAAGGAGATAGCGATTTGGTGTTCCCCGTTATTTCCTGGTGTATCTGTTCCTCAAACTACAGAATGAGGAGTGGAAAATTTTGTTCCTTGTAGAACCTGTGGAAAGGATCAGAGAAGAGCGACTTGTCTGTGCCCGTGCTCTTGCTGCGTGATTTGTGAACCCTTGCACATCCACCTACACCCCCTGCGCAGGAGGGCATGGGCCAGTCCCCCGCGACAAGCCCCAGAACTGAGGCACAAACCCATTGCAGCTTGGTGAAACTCCGGAGGGGTTTGGTGGTGTAGGATCGCGCTGGGCTCTGCCAGAGCAGCCCCCGGCTCTGCTCCGTAGCAGATGCCCACGGTCTCGGAGGGTGAGTGTGGCTTTTTGGGCTCCCCCCCCCCGCCGGCAGTGACCCATAGTGGGATGCCACCCGCAGCGATCGCTAGCCCCAAGGCAAAAGGCGTTGGAAATGCTTTCTGCCAGCCGGGCTGTGTGGCGGGAGCCCCGGGCTGGCTTTGGCTGCGGGTGTCCCCAGAGCTGTGAGTTGCACCCCTCTGCCGCCGTGCTGGGGAGATGAGGAGGTTCCTCGGCCTCCATCAGCGGTGGCAGCTTGAAATGGCACTTGGTGCAGCTTTAGGAAGAGTTGTTTAATTAAGCTGTGTCCTGGAGGCCCTCTGAGTAAAGGAGGAGATACTCCAGAAGGTGGGAAACCGGGGAGTGCGAAAACTGACTTAGAAGGTGCTGACGCATTTGTGGGAATGGTGACGGCAGCGCACCCGGCGGGCAGAGGGACCTCTCGGTGGGGCAGTGACGGGTGCTGTCGTCATTGCCCCTCGGGTGCTGTCCTCCTGGCTCTGGCAGAGCACAGAGGTGCTGGGGTCACCTGGCCACCGTGGCTGGAAACCAGAGGAGTGCTTCCAGCGTTGCGGAGCCTGGGTGCGTCGTGATTCCCTTCGGCGCTTGCTGAAACTGCTCCTGGAGGCTTGTGTCCACGCTGGAGCAGACCAATTTGTTTGTTATCATTATGCAAACCTTTGGAAATCGCTCAGCCATCCAAAAAGCTCTCAGCAGCTGCTGAGAGAGCAGTGGGGCTTCTGTGGCTGTGGAGGTTCGGGGGTCTCTCCCTGCAGCCACAGGAGAGGCTGTGTTGGACGCGGGGCTGTCGGGCGCGAGCGGCACCGCAGCTACCCAGCATCCCATGGCATGTCAAGGATTGTGCTGCTCTTGTGGCTTTTTGTGGGCTGCACCGTTCCCTGAATATTTGCACTGCATGTTTTGTGGATAAACAGATTGTCCTGTTTCTCATTTGATTTAATTTTTTGTATCATTAAAAAAGAGAAGAGGTGGAAAGGGGTATTTGGGGGCACTCAGTGCACCTCTCCCACGCTGCAGACAGCATGGTGAATTCCACAGAAGTTTTGCTTACAGCTGTTGATATGAAAAGTGGGAGATGGGATCTCTTCTTACTTCCCCCCCCCCCCTGCCTTGGGAAAGGAGAAAAAAAGTTTCATGGTTATGTGACTGTAAGGGTGAGGCTCAACCCTGAGTTTGCCATTTAGAAGTTGCGTCTTGATCTAATTGTGTAGTATTGCTGTGCCGTCACCGCAGACATGGGTATCCTCATATGGATCTGCCTGTGTTAGGTGGAGGAGTTGCTCTCAGAGATGCCTGTTCCTTTCCACGGGTTATAGAGGGAGCTGAAGCAGCCGGTGCTGGACAAGCTGTCCCTTTTGCAGTGACAAGTGGCGTTGTCTTCAAACACCGCTGGACCTCCATGCACCGAGGGCTCAGGTCAGAAGACAGCTCGGTCTTGGTCCTGCACCCTGCCTCCAGCTTGCTGCTCGGCGTTTGCTTTAGCATTACATTTGGGTAAGTTGTCCAACTGGTTTATTTTTCATCTTGTGGCTATTTTCAGCCGCTCAGCCTAACAAGGTGAAATGTCTGAGATGCTTTTCTGTTCCCTGTGACTGGCCTCTAAGGAGGCAGAGCTCTTAGCCGGCAGGCTCCCCGGTGGGGAGTGGCTCACCCCAACCTTGTCTCTTTTCCGTAGCCTTTGGCTGTCTTCTGGTCCGGCTGTTTGCACCGCTTAGTCAGGTCTTGAGCAAGAATCACAGTCAGTCTCTGCACAGACACCCTGAGCCCCAGATCCCAGCACTGCGATCACCCGGTCGCCCTCCTGGGAGGCTGATGCCGGGAATGCTGGGAGGATCCGGCAGCTTGGCTAGAACCAACTTCGCTGGGCTCTGCGGAGGAGGAGCAGCAGGAAAGCCAGCGAGTCGTGCAGCCCCGCTGTAACCGTGGGGGTGTGGGCTGTACCGCTGCTGGTTCGTGCCGAGAGCATCTGTGCTGGGGTGGAGGTTGCCCGAGATGCGAGAGGAGGGGGACGTTTCACCCCACCTCTTCCTTCTTCCAATTGTAAATGTGAAATTTGTTCACTCTTGCAGTTGTACTTGTAGTTCCTTTGGGGCTGGGAGAAGCTCTCAAACTGCCATTCATTTGGGCAAGATGAATTTTTAAAACAAACCCAACTGTTGCTCCTGGGTTAAAGTCCAGAGAGGACCTGCGAGCAAAGGTGGTTTATCTCCAGCGTCTGCCCAACGACCGCACTGGGACTGTCACTTCAAACTCCTCAGAGTTCCTCGCGGTCTCTGGTATATTTAACCTCATAATACTGTAGGATGTGGAAGCACTGGTCTTCCTATTTCAAATGAAGGATTAAAGTGCAGAGATATCATTGCCATGCAGGAAGTCCTCTGGCAGAGCAGGGACTTGAACCCCCTGACAAATGTCAGCTCGGTGGCCCAGCCTGCGGGACATCCATCATTTCCTGGGCACCGTTAAGAAGCGGTTCGTAACGGGGGAGTTCACTGAAATCGGCGTTGGCTTGTGAAGTAAACTTACCCCCTTGATGTGAATCTCTTCGTCTGCTGGGTCATCTACCTTCGCAGAGTCTCTCCTGCACCTTCAGAGACCTGTCCAGATGGAGAAGCAGCAAGCGGCCGTGAATAAACTGCATTTCCCAGGCTGTGCTCCCCGGGGGAAGCGACACGCTGTGCTCTGCTCATCACCCTGCGCTCCAATTTCACGGTGGGGCCAGGCACGCGCTGCGTCTCTTTCTGGAAGCTGTCACTCCTGGCATTGGGCATCTCGGACCTGCTCTATTTATGATCATCTAGAAACAGAATAGAAATCCAGTATTTGAACGTTAATAGCCAAAAGTAGGGTTCTTGTCTGTGGTACTTCAGCAAATCTCTTTGGTCGTGCAGGCAGAGGAAAGGTTTGGGTTGGGGTGCAACGGGTTCGTTAGCCAGCGAGGAGCGGGGTTCAGCAGGGTTGCTGAAGGCAAGTTCTGACCGACGAGGTGGTCGGCAGCTGCGTGTCCGTCCCTCCAGGATGCGGATTTCTGACAGGAATGAATGTTTTGGTAACTTTCTCATACCTGTGTTGTGAGCTGGAGGTTTGTGGAGCTGGGCAGCCCGTGCATCTGACGGTGGGTGTGTTTGATGGGGCTGCTGTGGCCAAGGAGGAAAATCCAGCCGTTTCCAGTATCATTCTTTATAAAGTTCTCATCTGTAATAGTCTTAGCTGGTGCGTCCGTGGATGAGAACCGAAAGAAAAGCCGACAGTCCGTACCTGCTGCCGAGGCTGCTCTCTGTCCCTCCCGCACGGCAGCGGGGATGCTCCTCGCTCTTGGCACGCCTCCGGAGAAGGTCCTCGTTCCTCGCTCATCTGGACCTGTCTCCTGCAGTTAGGCTTGAGAGCTGGCTGGTGGTCATACCAGCCTCAGTAAAGATAAAACCAATAAAATCCCAAAGAGTTGTAACTAATGCAAGAGAGTGCATTCTCTTCAATTGCATTACTTTTAATTGCAGTCTTCTTCCAGTAGCTCACCATTATTTATTCAAAACACAAATGAACAAATTACTGCCGTTATAAACCCATTTTGCAGCCGCCTCGTCTCCTTGCCTGTCTCCAGTTAGTGCTTGCATGGGAGCAGCGTGTGCAGTTGACGTGAAGTCTCCTTTTTTGCTGTTGGCTAAATTCTTTTGAAATTACCGAGTGCTTAATGAAGGTTTGCCTAGTTGTGACTGACCCGGTATACGCCACCGATACAATTACGCGATTTCTTGGTCATTGCACCAGAACACAACTGTCTAACAAAAAGAGAAAATTTGCATCGGAAAGAAAGAAGTAAAAGGTTTTATTGTTTGATAGCGTCTTCCTGTAAGTATTGGTGAAAGTGCACGTGACGGATTCAGTGCAGAACGTGAGAAGAGAGGCTGGTTTTAGTGGAGGGGAGTGTTGATACAAGATCAGGAAACTGCAGGAAAGTCACCCAGCTGGAAAGGGAGGTGAAATTCTTGCTGTACCTTCTCCCCTCTATGCTGATGCTGGAAGTAATGTTGTCTGCTTGAAGAGTTAGAGATGAGAGTATCTCTTTCCCTATTTAGTGAGGTACTAGAAGAGATTCAGGGGGGTCCAGACTCATGTTCCCAAAACAACACTGATGTATTTGTGACAGGATTTGGCAGAGTTTACTGGTAGCCAGAGTTCCGCCTTCTTTAACTTGAATGTAGCTGATGTTGAATAATGACTCAGTGTAACCCCGATCCAGTACAGCAGAACAGAAATAACCCAGAATTTTAAGCACTGACAGATTTTTTTCGGTCTGACGTACCCACGTGTCACTGCTCGGATCCTGGTGCTGACGCTCCTCCGGTCCCCGCGAGACGGTGTCTGCCCGGGAAAGCTGCAAGGAATTACCGCTCACTGGTGATGACTTTTAAAAAAAAAAAAAATCAGATATGGGGTAAATGTATAGCTCCTTGTAGGTCACTGTAAAGCGAGAAGTCTTTTTCCAGAGCTCCTGTGATCAAATACAACCACTTCATACAAAAAGAAGCTCTATTTTCATCAGCCGAAGGGAGGGAAGAGCAGCCTCAGCCTGCGGAGAGCAGGACGTCGCCCCGTTCTCCCTCAATGTGCTCAAGTAACGAGGCAAATGAGTCGTGTGTGCGATGCAGTGGCCTGAAGGTGAGCACTGCAACTCTTTTCTGCTTCTGAGGATGCCGTAATAGCTGGTAAAAAGCCCAGAGAGTAAAAGCTGCTAAAACTGTGATAGTTTTCCTTTGCTGGTGCTTCTAGCTCAGATGCTCGATGATCTGCTGCCTTCGAGGTATGGCTCTAGAAGATGAAAGGGACTTAGAAGAGATTTATCGGTAGCCTAACGATTGCTAAACTTAGTCTCTTGCTTCCTGGCTCAGGGTGTGTGAAAATGCTGTAGAGGTGACTGTTCTGCTCTTGGGAAATAAATAAATATTACCAGCACGTCCAGTGGCGATGGTCCTGTGCTTGTACTGGTCGCAAGGCTTTGGCAGGGCGGAGGTTACAGGGAGAAACACAATACCTCTTTCTTTTTTTACTTGTTTCTTATCAGCTGATGTAGCCTGAAAAAATAAGACAAACTTTTTCAGCACAAATGCATTTCCCCCCACAAGTGAAGTTGCCAGAACCTTGGCAAATCGAGCTTCCCCGTTACGGCACCAGCCTGGTCAGCCGGGGAACGGCCGGCATGGCTGGGGGGGACTCGGCTCTCCTTCAAACAGAAATACTGCCTGAGGAGCAGCAGCTGTCCCCGGTGAGAGGTAAAGGGGTGCCTGCTCAGGTGCCCCCTCGGTTAGCAATCTCTTGCAGCGAGCTTTGGAAGGCGAGCGAAGGCCACGAGCCTCCCCACCGCCTGCGTGGCCGGGGCTTTGCCGACCCTCGGGCCGGGGGGAAGCTAAAGACGGTTGCCCCGCCGTTTGGGAGCGGCGGCCGTGCTGAGCAGAGCAGAGGCTGCGCAGGGGCCGTGGTGTTCCCGCTGAGGGGTTCGTGCCTGCCTGTCTTCCTAAATCCCACCTGGAGCACGGGTGCCGTCAGGCTGAAGTCTTGAACAGGACCAGGAGCCAGTTTGGCTGCCGCTCCCCCGTAACTCTTGACTAGAGTGGGTGCGTTTTCCATTGAAGGGTCCAGCCCCGTATCCATAAAATCCTCATTCTTTATGGATGAGAGCAGGGCAGTCACTCGCCCTGTGGCCGTGTCATTATGGTTACCTTCTTCGTCTCTCTCTTGAAGAGACCAGATGTGTGTTTCTGTTAGGATTTAACTATTTTTAAGCTGTCTGTGACACTAATACTGGTTTTTAGCATCTTCATCTTTGTGCATTAATCACAATATTTTTATTTTTAATTTGGATACTTAAAGCTACTATCTTCCTTGAGTTTGCTGTTTTATGTCATACCGAAAGTGATGGTCCCTCCTGCAGTTGTTTTGAAATAATAATGATTTAAAAAAATAAGACTCTCTTTTCTTATTTAGAAGTACATAGTCTTTTCTATTGTTGGAAGCTGCGGTGGTCTGTAATAAACGCAAATGAAGTGTTCCGTTTCTGAATACAGTTAACGGACGCTTAAGTTGATTATTCATGTTGGTCATAAACCGTTACAAGCTGCCGTTTGATTCCACTTGCAATTTATGTTCTGATGTCCCGACTTTTCAACGCTCCCGTGCTTTGCTTTGGGGGCCTTAAAAGTTCAAAGCAGTCTCCCTGAGAAGACTGTTGTTACCCTGAGGATTGCCATGGAGCCCCTCAGCCCTGGGACCGCGGCGGGAGGACGCAGAGCACGGGGTCGCGCTGTCGAGAGCATCTTGCCGTGGCAGCGAGCCGGCCTTCGTGCCCGCGCGTGTCTCTTCCATTTCTAACCGCTGATTCAGCGGCCTGCCAGCTGTAACTGCGACGCAGGCACCCACATGGGTGGGAAGGTATGTGAGGAGGAGGGAAAATCATTTCTGTAATCCCAACCCAAATAGAAAGTTCTGCTGGGAATCGTTCCTTAACCCGAGGCTGGTTAGAGCTTAGCGATGCGAAGGGCTCATACCTTTGTACCTGAATCACAGATTCTGAGTTGTAAACCCGTCTGCGTGGAGGATTTACGGAGTGCTGAAGAACGAGTCTGCTTAATTTATTTTTTTGCCCTCCTGGTGCTGCCATGCACGCCCAAGCACCCGCTGTGCCGTGGAAGCACGCCCGGGCCGCTTGCTTCAGGGACCAAAGCTCGGGCATT
Source organism: Grus americana (assembly GCF_028858705.1). NCBI lineage: Eukaryota > Metazoa > Chordata > Aves > Gruiformes > Gruidae > Grus > Grus americana. Next base: position 219,113,744 of record NC_072852.1, read on the forward strand.
TCTCAACTCAAATCTCCTGTTCCCCTCCCAAGTCGTACGTGATTTATCCTTCTCATTGAAACTCTGTGGGGCGAGTTTCTTACCGAATAAATAGTTACGGAAAAGATACTGTTTGTTCAGCTGAAATAATGACGAATGGCGTCAAATTCAACTCCAGTCTTCTGGCTTTGTGCCCAGGGTGGCTTTGAATGGCGCTTTCCATCCCTGGCCCTTAGAAATAACGAAGAGAGATCGATCGTGTCCTTTCTGTTGTGAAAGCTCGCTGAGAGTTCAGGAGCGAGCGATTAAACTAACCGTCGTGCAGGTTTAAATAGCGCAGCTCATGCCTAGCGTACAGCACGTGTGCAGTAGGTGTTCGCTTTGCCGACGTGCGGTGAAATGTTTACGTGCACGTGCTGCAGAGCCGTAGCACGGAGAAACGTGTTGGTAACGCTCCGTCTCTTGGGAAGGTGGGAGGAGGATTTCTCTGCGATACACGGCGTTTGCTCTGACAGTCCGCGTTACCTGTGGGCCGTAAGACTTGTGGAGAGAAGTGAAGGTAAAGGCAGACAGTGATTGCTGCGTGGGGGTGTGTGGAGCCCTGAGGCTGGTGGGATGCTTTGTCCTGGGGGTTCTGGCTGCAGCCCCTCATTGGGGGGTCTCTTACTTCCTCTGGCGTTTCCGTAATTCACGCATCCTCTCCAAATTACTGCCCGTGGACTCAGATGTGTCTTTGTGGCCAAACGTGGCTGTTGGGCTGTGCGGCGCAGCGTAAGCCGGACGGAGCCTTGGTCTGGGTTAAAAGCCCCTGAGCGCTGGGTTGACCTGCTGCCCTGTGGCTGTTGGGCTGCTTGTCTGTCGCCCCAGCTGCTTGGTGCTTGGCAAACTGCCTCTCTTCTGCTTTAATTTACCTTAAAACTGTGTCCTGTCCGCGCACCTCGGCAGGAGCGTGGCTGCACTTCGGACGGCAGCGTGTTGTAAAACCTGCGGTGTTGCCTCTCCGGTCTGCCAGGCGGGAAGCAGCAGTGCTGACAGCAGCTAATCGTGGCTTAGAAATGATGGGGAAAAGGCGAGCCGTGGGTGCACCCCAATATCTGGTCAAACGTACAAGGATGGGTCACGTTTTCAGCAGCTCTTATGCTGCCAGGTTGGAGTGAAAGCATGCGTGCAGGGCAGGCTTTGGGCAGTCTCAGGGAGGATTAACAGCGTCATTTAACAAAGTCGGTGGAATACCAGCTGTGTTGGTAACAGAGCTGTGCTGAGAAGAATTCAGCATTTTCTGGTCTCTCCCTTGTGTGTTTTACTTCCACAACAACGTTGCTTTAAAATGCTGAACGTTAACACGCATTGCATCAGGCTGAAACTCTTCCCCGTGTGTAGAAGATGAGGACCACGCTGTCCAATGAGTTGTCAGCTTGCCTTTTAAAGCCATTTTATTACTGCAAATAGCCCTGAAGATTTTTGAAAGACCGTCTTTGGGGAAGGAGCAGAAGTGGTTTGTGATCACTGTGCAATTGCTGCTGTTCCAGAAAGCGCCGATGGCCGTGCCGTCCTCTGATCCGCCGGCGAGCCAGGCTCGCGTGCTTGCCCCTTGGAGTTGCAGCAGTGTTTTTTTCAAAGCTGAGGGCGAGGTTTCAGAAGATGCTGAGCCGATTGAATAACAGCTTGCCGTTGCGGGAAGCATTTCCTCCTTCCCTCCTGGTTTTGGCAGCGTCTGTTCCGCACTGCCGGCAGTTTGGTGCTCAGCAGGAGTCGGGTCTTGCACGGCCCCAGGGCCAGGGGAGGTCTCGGCGTGGCGATGTGGGGTCCGTGAGCACGGAACGCTGATGAGGTTTGCTCAGAACAGCCGCCTGGGGTCTGGCCGCTCGGTCAGGGCAGCCAGCCAGCCTCGCACTCCTCTGCTTTGATAACTCGGAGGCAGTGGCGGCGGCAGCAGCGCAGGCATCTCGTGGGTTGTGCGTCGCCGCCTTCTGCTGCCCCGGGCTGAGGGACCCTGAGGAATGAGCAGCCTCCTGGTTTCAGTGCTGCTCTTAGTCACCATCCTGTTCTCTACATTTCCTCCTTCCCTGGCCACCTATGGAAAAAAGTCACCTCGTTACACGTGTTATTTGTCAAAGTGCTTTGCAGGTGTCGCCTCCCCACTCTGTCCTCTAAAAGGAGCGTTTCCATTTTCCAGTGTAGCAAAACAGGGCATAAAATATCTGATTTACTGTGTTCCACAATGAGTCATTTCAAGACTTTTTTTTTTTTTTCCCTTGAACTGGGATGGCCTCTTTTTTTTTTTGGGTTTTTTTTTTGGTTTTTGGGGTTTTTTTTAGTAACAACCTTTATTAGTAAGGCAGCATCAGCTCAGCTTCCAGCCGGGCAGGCCAGATTTACTGACAGCGTGGTGGCTGTGCTCCGCGGTGTTTTGCCAACGCTACACATGCCTTCCCGCACCTACGCAGCAGTACTGCTCCAAGTGGGGGTTATTTTTTAATTTTGCTTTTGTGTTCAAAGGTGACAGCTCTTACTTTGGGGCAGGAGAACTAGAATTTCGGACCGCCTGCCTTGCAACAGCATGGTTGGGATTGTCGCAGCTTGCAATAATTAGTCTGACAACTGCTTTTCTCCTGGATCTGCTTGCACGCCATCGTCGCTGTGTGTATTTTCATTACCCGTGACTGGGTTTTGAAGCGGGGGAACACAGCCAAGGAGGGGGACGTGCGGCTCTGCCTCGTCCCGAGCCATCCCTGTTTCCCGCCGGTCGCAGGTGCGGTGTTCTCCAGCAGTGGATCGCTGTCGGTCGGAGGCCGGGCTGGCCGTCGGCTTCCTCCCCCCCGTCGCTTCCTCTGGGCGAGGGCTCTGCGGGTTTATGGGGAAAACGGCCTCGGAGCTGGCGTAACCCCAAGCGCTCCTTCTTTGGTTGAGCAACATGTTTGGTTGATGAGGAGGATTAAAAAAACTTATAAACAAAATCTTGTTTCCCTAATAATCTTCACCTACTAATGAAGAGATTTATTTTAATTTTTGCCACTGTTGCTCCTCCTAATTTTTATGTTCTGCTGCACCGTGTACGGAGCATTGCCACCTGGCAATAACTAGTCACAGGGCAAGTGAAGTACGTGGGGATTAGGTTAATCTTTTATAGTTACAATAAGCGGAAAAAAGATGTTTAGGAAGAGCCTTTCCCCTGCCCTGCAGGACTGCTGGGGGGTCAGGATCCCCCGTCTCGGTGGAGGGACCTGTGCGAATGAATGTTCCCCTCCAGCTCTTCACCCGGAGCGGTGTCGCCACTTCTCCCTTTACCTCTGATCCCGTGCTCCTTTCGTTTCCATTTAACGTGTGAAACGTGGTGGAACGGCATTGCTGAGAGCACTTCCTGGGGCGTGACGACACCTCCAGGATCTCGTTTTTGCACTGGGGTTCCCGACTGCCACCATCGCGTGCGTGGAACTGAATGGGTCTGCGAGCACCAAGAATAACGAAACTTGACTTTTCTGCAGATGCGCCCTTTGTTCACGAACCGCTTCCTCTTCCTCCTCCTGGTTTCCTCTCCCCATCCTCTTCTTCCCCTTCCCACACCGTGCCGTTGGGTTTCTCCTCCGCCGTCTGCTGGGACTGGGTGGCCCGCATGTGCCTGCCGACCTCTGGTCCCCTCTTTGCCAGTGTCCCGATCCTCCTGGAAAGCATTAGAGAACTCCGAGACGTTTCTTTGGTTGAGTTTGGGGAACTAGGAGGGTAACAGGATGACTGGGAAGGGTTTTCTCCTGAAGAAGTCAAGCTAACAGTTGTATATTGTTCTTGAGGTCTATTAATTAACGTGTATTTTTGCAGAACAGCATTTTCCTGCTAGGTCTGCTGTGGGCACTGTGATGGCGAGCGAGCAGCATGTCACCTTGAGCACGGCCTTGCTCTGGTAAAGAGCTCTGTTCTTAAATGGGAGAGAAAGACTTTGCTGGCTTCAGAGGAAAAAAAAAAAAAGTCTTGTAAATGAGGAAATGTTCTAAACTACAGGAATGTGTTTGCACTGAGCTTGCTGGACGCAGCAGCGCAGTTATCCCACATGATGGTTTATCTGCGAGCCGCAGCTGATTCCTCCTTGCTGTAGAAGAGGCACACAGCGTGGAGTACTGTGAGCCAAGGCTGCTGCCACCATGCTTTTCTGTGAAAACTGAAATCAGCAGCCCTTGGTAAGGCATGAGGGATAAATAAAGTTAAAATTGGGAGAAGCTGCCCTTGTATGGGCATGGGGCCGCTTCGTTTGAGTTAATTATGCAGAAGCTTGTCTGGGAGGGGGCTGTGGGGAGTCCTCGATGGTCGGATGTTGGGAGAGGAGGAGGATGAGCAATGTGCGCGAGAGGTCCTTCTACTTTGTCCACTCGTGAACTCCTCTTCCCGGGGCGAGGTGCTCCTTCAGCTAGCCTCTGAGTCCATGAAGACGAGAGAGATGGGATTTCAGCTCAGAGGCCGGGGTTCTGGAAAGAAGAGCAGAGGAGGACGCCACTGAAAAAGCCACGGTTCTGGAAACTTTGCCTTGGTCCAGGTATTGAGTATTGCTGCGATGTAGCTCATCAAGAGACGGGGTGTTAAGCCTGGCCTTTGGGTCAGCGCTGTGCTATCCAGCTCGCAAACGTACAAAGGTAATTTCAGAAACACTCCACCCCGCGCTACTCTTGTTGGAAATCTCTTTTTAAATTCCAAAGGAAACTCCCCAAAGTAATGAACTGAAATTTGAAGAAAACGTAATGGGAATATATTAGCATGAACGATCCCTGGCCGGAGGAGCTGTTTGGGTCTGAAGTGCTTCACCATCGAGATGTTGGATCTTTACAGAAGTTGATCCTTGGACGGAAGGCTTGGTTGGGGCGTTAGAGCTGTTGCCTGCAGTTCTGCTTGCTAGCCTAACCAAGCGTAACCTCGAGTAACGGCTTTAGTCCTCCGATGATAAAAGCGGGCTCACCTTTCCCTGTCCTTTCCTTTCTCTGCAGCGGGCAATGCGAGGGAGCTGTGCTTTGCACTGGAAGCAATCTGTTGGCTGTACGCTGTGGGTGCACCCGCTGTGGGCTGTGCGGGATGAGGTTTAATCCAGCGAGGGTTAGTTCATCTCTGAAGCAAATACATTTTACTTAAAGTTGCTTTAAGTCTTCCTCAGTGCCTTTAGTTTGTGGTACCTGCGTGGGCAGGTGCAGTCGGCTTTTAGGAGCACTCTGTGGTGATTTTTCTTTTCCTGAAGTTGTCGTCTTTATGGCTTCTGTGCATCCAGCTGCACAGGAAAACTCACCCGCTTTCCAGGCTGCTCGTGGTAGCTGGGAAAATGGGTGTCCGCTTGCAGGTGCATAAACCGAAGATGCTCTTATCTCTCTTCACATCCTGTAAAAAAAATTAAGAGATAAGAGAGGAAGAACAGAAAGATAGTTTCTATGGAGTGGGTGATTTAACTACTTCCTTGCAGCATTGCGAACGTGACTTACTACTCCTCTGTGGTAGATGGGAGCTGGAGCTGCCTGGCCAAACTAACTGCGCAAGCTGAATGAAATACTCGGAAGCAAGAAACTGGTTCATCCCAGAAGTGCAACTCCTTTAGAGAAAGCTTTTGCAAAAAAAGGGTGATCCTTTTCCTGTTAGAAGTGATTTTAATTTTGAAAAGTCAGGATGAAATATTTTTAAATTGTAAAAGCAGGTCCCTAATTTATGCAGTGGGAGGGTAGATGGAGCGAGACTCTTCTCAGGTTTGCCAGGCGGGGTGAGAGGTGCTGAACACCCATTGCAGCAGCGGCAATTCTGATGAAGTCCTAAAAATACAAGTAGCTGCAATGCAGAAGTGGATTTTTGTGCCTAAGCTTGCTGCTGCTGGCAACTGCTTTTCCTGGTTACGCTGATGTAGGCCTACAAGGAAGGGAGCGTTTTCTCCTGTGAATCCAATTAGAATGAATAAAGAACCTCCAAACTTTTCAGATAACTTTTCGAAGCAGTCTTAATTAATATTAATTAAATAATATTAATATTATTTTCACATTTGGAAAAAAACCCAACAACCAAACACAAAAGCCAAAACAGCACTATTGTCGCTAAAGCAGAAAATCATGGGGTAAAACGCGTTTTCGACCTGGTTTACTGGTGTGTACGTTTTTGTATTTCAGAGTCAGCCGACGCAATCAGTCGGCTTGCATCACCGTGGGTGTGACATAACTCAGGAGATGATGAGCAGCCTGGGAATAGTCCTTTTGGAGGAGAAGAAAATTGAGTTGGGAGTGTGAGCAATAGGGAAAACGATTTACTTTGGGGGAAAAAAAATCGTGTGTGGAGCAGGCTGGCTGCAGGAGCGTGCGTGGTGCTCCGCTCCGTGATGGGAGCTGCCGCCTGTCCCAGCCCCTGCACCCCAGGGCCCCTGGATGCTCTTCGCCGAGTGTCCCGCGGGGCCCGAAGCCTTGGCTTGGAAGAAGGAGTGTGAAGGGAGAGGCCGTGCGTCTTAAAGGATCGCTTTGCTGCAAGGGGTTATGAAAGCACGTGTGTCGAGTGGTGCTCCGCTTAGCGCTTCGCGCTTGGTTTGTAGTTGGTAGTTTTTAAAAAAACCGCGTAGCGAGGGTGCCTGCCGCTGCGCCCAGCCTGCCCCGTGCCAGCTCTCCTGCGTCTCTGAGGGTGCCCATGAGTTGGGGGGCTCCTTGGGAAGCTGCAAACCAGGGGGTAGGTCGGACCGGGGAGCAGAGCCAGTGCTGACCCCCTGTGCTGTCTGAGCGTGTCTGTGGGGTGGTTGCAGGGCTGGTCCGTGCCGCGGCGGTGGTGGCAGCAAGGGCAGGGTAACGCCTGCGGGAGACCCTCTCCAGGAACCCACGCTGCGTCCCTGCCTGGAGCCCCTTTGGTCACTGTGATTCTGCAAGTTCTTCTGTCACGCTTTTATTTGACTTGTCGGAGGCAGCTGGAGTAGTGCTGACCCGTGCTCAGGTGGACGCTGGTGGTCCAAGTTCATTTAGACTGGGGATAAATCCGAGTTCCACCTCCGTGCTGCGCAGAAGCCGAACAGTTTGGCGTCGAGCTGGCCTGGCGTATTCTCTGCTTGTGGAGACACAACCGCAGCACCAACGTGTTCCCCTCTAGCCTGCAGAATACTTCAGCCTTATTTAAACTCTCCTTAATTTTGTAGGTTCTTTGAAGTGTTGTATCCCCTTTGATCCTAGGGTTGGCCTCCAGAAGAGAGTTGTGGTCAGGGTGGATGGAGCCAGAGCGGTTCTCAGCTTTGTCTGAGGCTCACGGGGGTACGGTGCTGCGTCCCCCCGTCCCCCCACGCCTCCGGTGTTACTCTGCGCTTTCGGCAGCGGGACGGTTCAGCCAGGGAAACAGCCAAATGCAAATTGCTGTAGTCTGTGTGGGTCACGTCAAATCACAGGGAGCACTGGAGGGCAGAGATGTCCCTCGGAGGGACCTGGATGAGTGAGAGAAGTGGGTTGGCAGGAACCTTTGGTAAACCTGACGTCTAACAAAGGTGAATGCAGAGTCTTGCATCTGGGATAGAATAACCCTGCTCTGATACGGGCTGGGGACGACTCTCTGGGAAGCAGCTTTGCAGAAGAGGATCTGGGGACCTTGGTGAAGAAGTTCCCGTGGGCAGAGTGCCCTCGGGTGAGGGAGGCGGGGGGGTCCATCTGGTCCCAGGAAGAGGTCTTCCCCTTTACCAGGCAGTTGTGATGCTGTGCCTGGAGTCCTGTGTCCGCTTTGGGGCTCAGAAAAGGTGTGGGCGTGCTGGTGTGAGTGTAGCACAGCCACCGCGGTGGCTGGGGGGCTGAGGCACCGGGCTGGTCCAGCCTGGGACAGAGGGCTCGGGGAGACCTCGCCGCTGTCTGCGGCCACCCCATCGCGGTGCCCAGAGACGGAGCCAGACCCGGCGCTGGTAGGGGAGCAGCGGACATAGGGTGCAATATGGGGAACCCCCATGAGATGTAGGGGGGGAAAAAACATTACTGTGAGAGCAGGCAGATGCTGGAGGGGCCCCGAGAGGTTGTGGGGTCTCCATCCTGAGTGACCTGGTCTGGGCAGAGCTGCTTCGGGTGGGAGGTCAAGCCTGGATGAGCTCCAGAAGCCCCCCATGACCTGTGGCGTTCCATGCTTGGGATCGTGACGATTCTATGATTTGTACTTTTAATTGACATCCTTATGGAACAGTGCATTGCTCTGGGGGTAGCTTTGACTAGCCTTGAATGCTGTTCTAGTCTGGTCTTGCCTGAATACAGCATTTAAAAAAATATGTTTGTATTATGCGGTGGGCATTTATTGATAAATACTCTCTGAGAGCGAGAGGGGAATATGTATTTATTTCTCTGCTGCCTTGTGAGAGCTACCAACGTTTTTGCTTCTGCTGCACAATGGATTTATGTATCTTGAGCTCTTCTTGCGCCCAGTATTTTTTGCAGTGTGTATCGTGTACTGGAGCACCAAGAGCCGGGGACTGGGAATTCCTGGCTTTGGACAAGCACTGCCGCAGTAACGGCTCGCGTGGGTCAGGCCAATGAGATGGAACGGCAGCAAGATCATGGGTTTTTCTTTGATTTCTTCTTCTTAGCTTTCTTTGGCGTCTCAAATTTTTCAGGCAAGAATGACTCACTCATCCATTATGTGGTTTCCTGGCTTTTAGCAATTTTTCTTTCACTTAAAAAATAATAATTATTAGTTTTGCATCACCGTGCGCAGCAGCCAGCATTCAAAGCCGCGTACCGTGGGCTGCGGCTGACTGGAGCGGCTGACTCACGTCTGTTACAGGATTTCAGATTGACGTTGATTTCTGCCCACCCCTCACTGCATTTCTGTTTTTCAGAATATCTGTACAGCCTGGTTTGGCCATGTAATGATCTCCTCGTCTCTTTACCGAGCAGGAGCATTGATCCTGGGTCCCGGTGAGCAGAAGCAGGTGCTGCGGGGTTAGCCAGCCCCCTCGATTCCCTCTGGTCGGGCACCCCGGTCCTCCTGCCCAGCTCCCCAGCTGCACCCCGCTGCGCCCAGGCACTGCAGTTAATGGGAGGCACAGGGGGTTTCTGCGAATCGTTTCCCCAAAACGTCACCTTACACGAATGGAGGGTGAACCTCCTTTTGTAGGCTCCTGTTCCGGCGCAGTGGAGACGTGGGCAAGTTCTAGGGAAGCCGGGGCAGAAATGAGCTGCCGTGCTGGGGAGAGGCGTCACTTGTCAAGCTTGGGACGCCTCGGGCGGTGGCCACGGGCTTTGTCCCCCGTTGTTCCTTTCCCACCGTGACCTGGCAGAGCAGAGCTGCTGTTCCGTGTGGTTTCGTCTGTGCTGCCGGAGACGAGGAGGTGGTCGGATCTGGCGGGGGTGGTTGGATCTGGTGTGGAAAAGGGTCGGACCTCCCTGGTCTGGGCAAGGGGCACGCTGGGCAAGGGAGAAGCTCGGTTTGGTCTCTGGGTGTGCCTGGGGAATGACTTCAGAAAAGCGGCTGCTTCAGAGCACTGGTGGAGAATTGCTCTTGAGAAATCTGAGGAATTTCTAAACCACTTTTATAGTGAGAAATATTTACACTTCAGCGTTGATAAACATCCGTTATATCTAAAAATAAGTAACCCTATACCAAATTTAAAGTGGAGAAGGTCACTTTTGCCTAAAAGCGTTAACTGAATCTGCTGGTTGTGGCCACCAGAACGTGGAGGGGCAGGAGGGGACCTGTCCCTGTGGGGACACATGCCTTCATGTGCCTTATACAGCTCTGGGGTAGGGAAATAGAGAAATACTGCAGTGCAAAGAACATAGAGAAGTGATAAATCTCATACATGTTCTATGAATTGCATTTACGAATGTACCTATAATTCTGAAAGTATTTTAGGAATTTTTTGAGGGTGTACTGGAATGCATGTCCTGAGCTGGATTTGTAAAAGACAAATCTGTGCGGTGACGTCTTGGTTTTGTTCTTGCACTGGCTTTGGAGACATGGAGCTTACCAAGCCCTGTCAATTAGAAATTGTGTTCAAAGACATGGCGAGAATGTAACCCATAGTCAGAAAAATGCTGCGAGTCTGGAAAACCATCATATACTTATACCATAAAGCAGAAGCTAGGAAAAAAACCCCAAAATTGTGTCTGGTAACGTTTTTTTCTTTCATAATTTGCAACTTTCAGAGGAAACATCTGATCACTTCCTTGATTAAATCTGCTTGCCGTGCGGTAATTGACTTGCAGTGCCAGTAGGTATCAGGTCTGTCTGTCTACCGTTGGCTGAGTTGTTGCGGTTTTCAAATAACCCACAATTTAAACAAATTAGTGAAACTTCACCTGTTTCCAGTGAAGGTGCTTCTAAAGAGCATCGGTTGTGAAAGGACAGTTGTACTGAGTGAAGGACGTCCTTCAAGCCAGGTCTGGATGGCCTTCACTGTTTGGTACAGCTTTAATTGCTCAGTGTTGTTCAGCACAAAAGAGGAGGAATGTGTAAGCAGTTAGATTATTTAGTTTATTATTACGAAGTAACCCAATCTCTAGTTATTTAAGCTCATCCGAACTCTTTCCTGCCTGTGGGATCTTTTGGCTTTTGCTCACCTCGCAGAACGCCTTGACGTGGTATTTTCCAACCCGCTCCAGGCAAAACCCGCTTTGCCTTATGGGGCGGTGCTGAAACAACTTCTGCTATCTTATTTAGACAGCCCAACAGAAATATTACGCCATCCTTGGGCCCGAAGAAAGCAAACGGGAATTTCTCAGGAAGGAAGTACCTGAGGTTGGCTCTGTGAGGCCAGAGCGCCCAGGCGAGGGTGCTGAGCTCCGGTCTGGCGAGGGTGCTGAGCTCCGGTCTGGCGAGGCTGGGCAGGGCAGAGTCGTGCCCCGGAGCGCTGCGGGCAGGACACGGGCTGATGTCTCGTAGCTGGAGTAGGCTGTGTGCGCTGGGCACTGCTATGGGACGGGTGGGGGGTGCTTCCCACCCCGACGGGGGAAATACGGTGGGTTCGGGGGGTGTGTGGGGGGTGTTTTTTAATGGGCTGGAAGGAGCAAAGCATTTGAAGAGGAAGAGTGGGACAGCAAAGGCTTGGGGGGGAGCGAGGGTTAAAAAGGGCTTTGCTGCTGATTGCAGGGAAGAACCAGAGTGTTTGGAAAAATGGGTTGAAGCTTTGCTGATACTAAATCAGTAAATTGTTGCATGGAAAAGATGAAGAAGGCTAATTGCAATCAGTGATGAGGGAATTAATGGTAGTAAATAAAGGCTGAACTTGTGCCAAGGAGAGAAGCCCATTTGTGGAGGAAATTTAAAATTTTTAATTGACTAAGAGCTAGCGGCTGTACAACAGTGTCACTTTGCTGCTTAATTCCTTCCTGTACCTGTCTTCAGCTGATGGTGGTGACATGAAGTGCCTGCAGTGCCAGGAGCCCCGATGGATCACTGAGGGCTTTCTCCTGCAGCCGCAGCTTTGTCATGCTGATGCTGAGAGATCAGGGGATTTTCTGGGGACGATACCTGCCATCAGAATAGGGGAGACAGATTTGGCCCCGTGAATTCTGCATGGAACGTTGTTATTGGATGGTGTGCAAATATTTTTAGTTGGACCTTCTAGCAGAGGCACCTAAGGGCGTTGTTACTTTCTGTAAGAGTATATCAAAGATCATATGGTCTAATCTCTGGTTGCATTTACATTTTTTTTCTAGACTATTGAATTTGAGTTAGGTACAGGGGCGTTTTGCATCATGCAAGCCGTTTCATTAAAGGAAAAAAGTGTATCTCTGAACTCCTACCAACGCGTACTTAATAGTTGAAGGTTTTCTAGTAAGACGCCGGTTGGGTTACTCGTGCTCAGGTGAGGAACCGGGGATCTCTGCCGCAGGACGCAGCTCGCAGTGTTTCGTGTCCAGTGAAGAACCGTATGACTGCAGTGAATTTCTGTTTAACTGTCTGCCCCAGCCCCCACTCTTTCAGAGGTGAGGATAATTTAATGCAGCAGCCAGAGGATGTGAATAATTTAGTGGGGTCAAGCAAGACACTTGCTTGACCGAAACTCCCTTCAGCTGGAATCTTCTACCTACAAAAACCTCTATGGAAATAACCAGTGGGAGTCCCTAGGCTCTGAGGGATGGGGAAGACGGATGAGGTCCGTGCTTGCAGTGCTGGTGAATTGTGTCCTTGATAGTACAAGAGTTGTATGGTGTAAACTTGTAGTATAAAAATGTACTTTTGAGTACTTTATGGCAGTGGAAATGGTTGTATGCTCTTGTGACTTTGACAGGCTCTATAGGTTGGTAATTAGAGCCGCAAACGGATGATTACTCTGCCCTTTTTCGCCTTGCTCCCCATGCTGCTCTTCTGTAGCTTTGCAAAACATCCCGGTTCCCTTCCATGTTCCTTACTCCCTAAGGGGGAATGGTAATCTCTGTGTCCGCTCCTTCCAAAACCATTTAATGCTTTTGTTAAAATTTATGAAGTTGTTCTTGGCTTTTTTTTTTTTAATTGAAAACCAGAATTTTAGGGGAGGAACCCTGAGCAAGGAAGTTAAACTGAGTCCTTGTTTATATTAGTAAAAGTATGTAAACCTTTTTCCCCAAATGTAAATTTTTTTTTTTGGCTGCCATTCCAGTGTTTATAAAAGCAAGTTATGTAAATGACAATTCTTATAATTAAACTGCTGTCTAATCCTATCCCGATGGCTGCTCTTGCTATAAAGTTCGGTGCTACTGGGGGCAATCAGCTGTGATGGCAGCAACATGGCTTTTCAGCATTATTAAAGATAATGGGACCTCATAGAAGAAAATTGAGAGAGCCTGAATTTAAACAAACAGAATTGTCATTGGAGAGAATCTCCCATGAGACAGGAAAGATCTGGAATAAAATACTTTGATGTTACAGAGTCACTGAGGCTGGCAGGGACTTCTGGATATTGTCCTTTCCAACCCTGCTCAAGCAGGGTCACCCGGAGCCGGTTGTCCAGGGTCATGTCCAGTTGAGTTTTGACTGTCTCCATGGATGGAGGACTCCACACCCTCTCTGGGCAACCACCCTAAAATAAATAGATAAAAGGGGAAAGAAAAAAAAAAGGCAGTCCTTTCTGACACTTAAGTCGGATTTCTTGTATTCCAGTTTGTGCCATTGCTCTTGTCCTTTCAGAGCGGGCTGAGGCTGATGAGCAGCGGGAGAAGGGAAGAGACTGGAAAGTATCATTTTTGTGGGACGCATCTTTCTAATTGTTCATAAAACCAGCCCAAACTGTTTTCATGGTAGATGTCTCTCCAGCTCTGCCTCGTCTACTCCAGCTCTTAGGCCTGCCTGCTGATGATCTCCTAGGTGGCGGCACCCGTTGGGATGAGGGCTCCCGTTGGGATGGCAGCAGGGCCCCAGGGCAGTGTGCTCATAGGAGATGTCATTGGAGATTGCAAAAGAGCTTTAGTGGGGGAGAGGGAGCCCCAGGGGGGAAGGTGGGTGGGTGGGTGTGAGTCCCGACCATTGGCAGGAGGAGGGATGTCAAGATGGCATGTGTTGATAGCGCCCAGGCCATCAGCAGTCTATGGGGACGCCAATGGGGGAAAAGGGACTTTTTCTTCTGAAAGGAAAGACTATTAAGAGATGATAGCGGGTAGATAAGGAACAGGCCTGGAGGCAGAAAACAGTGAAGAGACAAAAGACTCCTGATGCCTGGGAGAGGTGGGGTGGGTATGGATGATGGTGTCAGCCCCGAAGGGGTCCAGCCGGCTCACCCCCAAATCCTGGTGTGGTCTGCTGCCTAAGAACAAGGGATGGGGACCAGACAAGCAAGTGTATCTCTGTAGAAACTGCTGTAGCAAACATCGGTGCTAGGCCTTTTGGAAGAGGAAGAAGTTATTTAAACACACCCGATTTCTCACTTGTTTCAAGGCTTTCACTCACCGAAGGTGCCACAGGCTGTATCTGCCATGGAGCGTCATGGTGTGTGCCATGGAGGGCAAGGCATGCTGGCCACTGAGCCCTCGTTTACATTCTCCATGGGTCAAGAGATGACTTGGCTTTTGAATAGGTCTTTTTTTTTTTTTTTTTTCTTTGTCTCCCTTTAGGATGCAAGGGTTCTTTTTCGCTTAATCTTCCATGAATCTTAGGCCAGGTTGCTGGCCCTGGTCTTTGTTTCTTCATTTTGGTATTTTTACAGCTGCAGCCTGTCTTCCCTGTCGAGATAACGGGAATGGTCCATGCTGTCTGGTGAAACCTCAGGACCATTCTGTTATCAGTGCAGATTAAATCACTTAATCCGCTGATTAAATCACTTGTGCCCCTATTCAGGCTTTTTCTGGCCTTGATGCAAACACAAATTCCTCGCTATTTACTAGCTTGATTGCCGTTGATTGCGTACTTGGTTATCAACACATGCCATTCCTGCAGCCATTGCTTTATTGCTCTTTGTGCTGCTTTCACAGTTGTTCTGAGCGTTTCTGTGACAAATACCCACGGATTGTCCTTCTGGTTGCAAGAAATCTGGGCAGGATCACTTCAATCCATGTGTCTTGTTGCCTGGGTGCTGGACAGACCGCTTGGACAGACGTGGTTGGGGCTCAAGAGTTATGTGGTTATGAGAGCGTTAATGAGAATAAAACCACTCTTGTTTTATAATAACATGACCCTTCCTATAATTTGAACTCTGCCAGAGCATTGCTACATTCATTGCTATAATAATAAGCACAGGCTCAGAACAAGATGATTGTGTAATATTTTGGGAGATATCTTTTAGCCTGATTTCATTTTTCCTTCTGAAGTCGAGTCCAAAAGCAGTACAAATACAACGACCATCCCGTGTTCTTGCTCTCCACCACTGAGATCAGCATGACAAATCATTGCAGAAAAGGCCCAGCCCAAAGTTCTGAGCTAATTTTACAATAACTATGAAGAAAAAACTTACAGCGTAGGAGAGGAAAACCAAATCAATGTTAGGGCATCCAATAATGCCCCGAGCAATGCAGGGGAAAGGGAGAGCTTTCGCAGCTCACTCGCTGGTTTGGGTCACCAGTTTATGGGGTTGCCACTGTCCTGGCTGTACGGACAGCCAGCAGTTAGCGCAGAATAAACTTCCCGAGGTTTGGGAAGCAGCGGGACGGCAGCCCTGCCTCTCCAGGAACACGCAAGTAGCCTCCGTCATTGCCCAAGTCACCTTGCCATCGCTATTAGGAGGAGCAGCGTGTTCTAGTGCTTATTTTCTTCTTGAGCAAATGAATGCAGAAACCCAAATCTTTAGACGGAGCCCTCTGAGCAGTGCCCCAAGCGCAGTATTTGCCATGCTGGACCTAGAGGGAAGGGTCTGCTTTAGGCTCTGCTTCGCTCGTGGGAGCTGGTGGGGGGACGCAGCTCTGCGCCCGACAACTGGGACGCGGCGACTTGTCAGCAGAGGGAGGAATTGCTCCTTTTATGACCTTTTATGAATTTTTCTCTTTCTTACAAACATTTTAGGTGTGGTGCTCTTGTAGGCAAACTTGAAAGAATGGGATTTACTCAGTTCTGGATATTTTTAAATTTTTTTTTTTAAACTGAAGCCAGCAAAGGATGCATGGACAGCAATAGATGTGTGAGGTAATTTGGAGTGGAGAGAGAGAGAAAATGGCTGTTAATGTAAAGTAATTTGGTAGAGATGGGTGAATCTTTGCATTCGGAAGGAGCAGCATATGGCCTCTTAGAGTGCCCAGCTGCAGGGAGGCACGGCGGGGCTGGTTTTTCTGAAGCTAAACTCTTTACATTTTCTCCTGTTTTTTTTTTCACAACTGCACCAGGTAGATGATGATTATTGTGCCAATAATAATAATAATGATACTCTTTCCAGATAGTGAAACCAAACCTATAAATTCAGCCCATATTATGCCAGTTCTAGATCTGGCGATACTTGAAGCCCGCAGAAGTGCTGTGATACAAAATGCGTTGTCGTTGATCACAATGTCCTAAAGAGACATCACCAACGAAAACCCGACCCCGAGCCCCAGGTGGATGCTGGGCCGGGGCTGTGGGACCCCAAGGGAGCAGAGCACAGCGTGGGGCTTTATTCCGGCTGGGACGGGTACACCTCGCACGGACCCAGCGGGTGAGCTTCCTCGTTAACGCAGGCTGCTGCTCAGCCAGGCTGGCGCAAGCGGGCGTTTCTTCTGCTGAGAGTTCTGTTAAAGCATCAACGTCCATTGATAATGGTGGGACGAAGCCAGCCGAGAGCTGCTGCGGTGGTGGCACCTGCACGATCCCTGTTCCCTGACGCGCACGTGTGCGGACGTGCGGTCTGATTTCTCGTTGGCGCTGTTTTGCAGCGGTAGATTGTGCAGCACGTCTTCTCCCAGCGTTAAATCGTGACTGGGTTCTCATTTTTAAAAGCCCGCTTCTGTAACAAAACGGGGCGCCTCCCCTTGATAAACACGGTTTGTCTATGGGTTACCAAAGGCCACTGCAGCGAAGAGAAGCGTGTCTGAAGGGCCCTGGTGGTGTCAGGGCTTGCTGTGCTGCTCCAGAGCAAGGCTGGGGCCGTTCGCACCGGGGACGCGCGCTGGCGTCGGCACGGGCTGCCGCAGCTCTGCCGCCAGCAGCAGGCACTCGGTCACGGCGCCGGAGCTGAAGAACCCATTGGGGCGGTTTACTCACCGGGTTTGAAAAAGAGAGACTGCTAGGAACGAGCAGAACCTGCCCTGACCGCTCGTTGCGTGATCGGGGCGCTGACGCCGTGCCAGCAGCTCGGAGGGTCGCAGCAGTGTAGCTGCCTGCTTGCGCCTACCTTAGAGGGCTCATCTTCCTCATGTGTACCCCAGTCTTGGAGATTAGAAGTATGTTGTTCTCAAAAAGCTATAAAGGATAGACCAGAGATGGAATTTTAGGGCAATTCTGGTTTTTAAGCTTTTTTTGGTTTGTAGTTTCGAGGGCTTTGGCTCTTTGCTGGAGCGGGGATGAGTGCTCTGGGCTCCCAGCCTGGGGCTGCGTGACAGTGACAGTTATCTGTACTGAATCGCTGTTCTTAGCAAAGTGTAAATGGATTTGGATATTTAATGAGGGCAATTTTTAGCACACGCGCAGGGAGCGGTTGTTTACCTAAGTACAAATAAACTTTCTAGAGATGGCCCATCAAGCACCTCCAGGATATCACTTTTCTCTGGAGCACTGAAGGGGGATCTCCTGCACGTAGCACCCGAGCTTCGTACTTTGCGCAGGTGTTTTTATTTAGAAAAACAAACAAAACCCCACAAAACCTCTTTTGGTTTATAGTGGGTGATATTGGGTACTGGCATATGAAATTACTTCAGTATTTGAAAATGCAAAGTCTGTAGCTAAGACCCTGACTGCATTGGGGTATAAAACACACGGAAGCAATGGTTCCAAACATAATGTAAGAGCTTCATCCGATTCAAATAGCGCTCTGACATCCAACTAAACGTTTTTTGAGTGGCTTTGTTTGAAGCATAATATGACTTTGAAAAACATAACTTGTTCTGCCGCAGGTAAGTAAAGTTACAATTAAATTCCTGATCTGTGACTTGTATTCCTCAAAATTAAAAGTCAGTATTTTATTCAGTGTCCTAATTAGGGATGCATACATAAGAAAGCTGGTTGTGAGCCACGTACTTAGTGTGGGGAACACAAGATGAGAAAAATCGAGAGGTAAAGGTAGGAAAACAGTGTTAGATTTACATGGCATTCTAGTTTTTTGTTTGGGTTTTGGTTTGCTTGTTTGTGGGTGGGCGGTTGGTTGTTTTTACACTGAGTTCTTACAAATAGTTAAGAATAAGTAGGCTTAGGCTGAAGCTGCACTGAGTTCATTAACTTGGGCGGCTGATGCCGCGTGCGTTGGCACGTGAGCACAACCCACGCCTGGAAGAGCTGCGTGCGGTGGGGTGTGGTGTAACTCGTGGCTTGGGTTTGTGGGGGCGGTGGGGCTTTTTTCCCAGCCCACAAGGGCTGAGGGACGGGTTTCCACTGTGGAACCTGGAAATGTCCACGATGGCGTCAGCCAGTGTCAGTCTGGTTTCCTCCGTGTGCGAGACCCTGTGCCTTCGTATGGAGATTGGCGCTGTGCGGGATCCTCGACTGGTCCCGGTGGCCCAGGACCGTGTCCGGATCGCGACTGAGTCTCTCCAAGGATGGAGATTCCATCACCTCCCTGGGCAACCTGCGCCAGGGCTCGGGCACCCGCACAGCAAAAAGTGTTTCCTGACGTTCAGAGGGACCCTCCTGTGCTCCAGTGTGTGCCCATGGCCGCTGGTCCCGGCACTGGGCACCGCTGGGAAGAGCCTGGCTCCGTCCTCTTGGCACCCTCCCTGTACGTGGATGAGATCCCCCCGAGCCGTCTCCACTCCAGGCTGAGCGGTCCCAGCTCTCAGCCCTTCCTCACAGCAGAGATGCTCCAGTCCCTTCACTGGCCTCTCCCCAGTATGTCCGTGTGTCGTGCTGGGGAGCCCAGCGCTGGACCCAGCACTCCGGCTGTGACCTCCTGATGCAGCCCGAGACACCCTCGGCCACCTTTGCTCGTGACCAGCTCGGTGCCGCCAGGACCCCCGGGACGGTCTCAGCAGCTTCTTCCTCCCCAGGGGCAGGACGCAGGCAGGGCCGGTGGTGTGAGTCCTCCGTTGCACAAGCAAAACCGACTGAGTGGATTTTTAAATGTGATGGGTAACGTATCTTCTGTCAGAACCTCTGTTTAAGAGGCTTTTGGACTTCCTCTAGGATTTTTTTTTCATAGGGATCGTGTAGTATGTGCTAAAATTGAAATAATTTTTAAAAACTTGTGTGGATTTAATGTTCTCAAGTCTTTCGTATCGATAGTGAATCCGAGTACTTTCTAGTTGTGTGGGGACGTAAGAGAGGTGAATTGTCCAAACGATCATCCGTGGGTTGTGGGGTGGGTGTGCCCAGTTGCTCGTAGCAGGTACAGCGTGTGCAGCAGCAGCAGGAGACAACCCGTCCGCTTTTCCTATCAATAAGCTTGTCTTACCTGGAGAGGATCGTCTTAGAGTTTGGTTTGAGCTCACACGTAATTTGGACTCTTCTGCTTAAATTTGTAGGGGTTCAGTCTGAAGTCTTTTTTTTTTTTTTTTTTTTTGAACATGAGACCTTTCTAACGGGAACTGGGCGAGGAGCTATTAAACTGGTTTCACAGCCATCTTGGAGCGGTCACCCCTGGATAATTCTTAATCGTTATCTACTTACAGTGAATCTGATACAGCCTCTGTGAAACAAAAGGGTTTTCTGAATGCCCGTTGTACAAAGAGCTCACGGTGGGGGATGCTTTCAGTGCCTGGCATCTGTGCTTTGGTCTCGGTGCCGCGGCGAGCCACGCATCGCCACGCGGCACTGCCGTAGAAGGGATGGAACAGCCACGTTTGGTGCTCACGTGGGCTCAGGCATGCAGCGAAATTTAAAGTGTTAGTTTTGAAACGTAGAAAAATATGTGAAAGCAAGCCAAAAAAATCCGTTTCATAATCGGGACGAAGGCTAACTTTTTTTAATTGACGTGTTCTATAAACATAAACTCTTACTCTCAAAATGTCCTAGCTAAACGCCGTGCCAACACTAACAAATCTCCAAGTGAGAAATGAAGCCCGTGAAATAGGAGGTAAAACTTCAGCTGCAGTCCTCCCGTCCCCGTCGGCGGGGCATCGCTGGGCACGGCGCGGGCAGGAGGACGCCCGGCCGCGACACCTGCCCTCGGAGCGCTGGGAGGTCCGCAGCGGTGGGAATGCCGAGCAAGCCGACCTGGAGAAGAGCCGCCTCGCTGAGGCCACGACCTGCCCTTTGCTGTTAGGGATTTCTTAGGACGCTGGCTGTTGCTCGGACCCCTGCTGTGAATGCCAGCACCGGGAGGCTTTCTCCAGGGCTCAACGAGCGCTCTGCAAACACAAGCAGCTTAGTGAGAAAACAAGGATGGCGATTTTCTTGGTACAGGCTGCCTAACGATGGTGTTTTTTCTCCCTCAGCAGAATTCTGCCGCATTGACAAGCCCTTGTGCCACGATGAAGACGAGCAGCTCAGCTTCGAAGCCGTCCGCAACATCCACAAGCAGATGGACGACGATGCCAACGGCAACGTGGACGTAGAGGAGAGCGACGAGGTTAGTGCTTTGCTGTCATCGAGGGTTGTTCTGTCATGGGTAATGCTGACGTGGTGGGGTGCCTGAAATTCAGGTGCACAAGGTCTTTGGCTAGTGGCTGCCTCCTCTTCATCTGGCACAGGAAGCAACGTGCCATCTCGAGCCAAGTTTCTGATCCAAACGGCATATTTCGGTACTGTAATCTTTCACGTGTGCAGCTCTTCCTCTGTTCTGGGGGTCTAGCCACTTAATCTTTTGCTACACACAAGGTATTATCAATTTATTCCAGCACTGAAAGACAACAAGATCTGTTTATGTGATAGTTGTTGTTGTTATTTCCTTCCTTTCATTTTTAATTGTGGGGTTGGGAAACACGTCTGGTTCTGATCGAGCGCTCTGTGTCGCGGTTGAGCAAATACACCGGCTGCCGTCTCCTTCACATTATAGCATTTACTACGTTCTTCCAGAACCCACCTGGAACAGTTACAGTACGTGTGTGCATGCTGCTGAAAAAAGGAACAATTCTTTGTTGTCTGGGACTTGAAGATTTTAGCTAATAACTTCACTGAAGAGAAATAAAATTATTGTCGTCTTACATAAGCGCCAATAGAAATAAGTGACTACTAGAAGAGGGAAAGCTGTTTGTTATTTATAGCGTTGCCTCGGTGGCTCATTTACAAGGCTCTGTTCAAGGTGAGGAGTTCTGACTTATAAGGAGACTGGCATCTAAATAGGAAAGCCAAAGTCTTGGAAGCTAAAGGAAAGCAGACTGGTGAAGGGATCTGCTGCCGGTCACGGGATCCCAGTTCTCGGGATCCCTCGATCCACAGCAATCCACTGCCCGGTTCGGGACGTGCTGCCTGTGCCGGCCTTGCCGCTGGGCTCAGGAGGGCGATGCGTGGCTTTAGAGCTTCAGGAGTCTGTTGAAGGGTGGAGGCGAAGGTCTCCCGCCAAGTCCACGTCCTGTGACCGAGGCTGGGCTGTGCTGGGAGCAAGGGCTGTCAAACACTCGGAATTCCTGACCTTGGAAGTTGGCGAGCCGGGAGCTGCCGAGACCGCTGCTGTTGCTGACCCGGTACCCAGCGGTGCTGGCGGTGGATGGTGGGGCTGGCAGCCGCGTGTGCCGCGCTGGGTGCGCCCTCGGCACCTCGGGCCTTCGTCTGATGAAGACATCGGTACGTGTTTTGTAGGCTTGGGAAAGCTTGTGGGAGAACCTGATATAATCTCTGTGGGATGGGAGTTTACAGGCTTGTGACCCGCTGCTTCTGCACCCACAGCCGTCTCTTTTCCCCCGTTCCACCGCGGGCAGCCGGCGGAAGGCTCGGGCAGCCGGCACAGCGCTCTCCTCTGAGAACTGCCCAACAGCCGGTCCCTCGCGAGCCCTTCTGCAGGGTGCCCGATTCCCAGTGCTCAGATACAGAAACCACGGCGCAGGGAGGTTAAATCTCCCACCTCAGCTAACGCAGCAGTTCAGTTTATCGGGCAAATCCAGCCGTCACAAGGGCCCTTTGGTTTCTGGGGTGGTGACGCTCCCCAGGGACGTGGCACAGCAGCCTGGAACCGAGCAGCACCCAGCTTGTGAGGAGCCGGCGGTGTCGGCTGGCTGTTCCCAGGTTGCAGAGCCGTTCCCTCTGCCTAAACCTCCCTTCATGGAGCAATTTAAAACAAATGAAGAACTTTCAATTGCATTTCCTGAAATGTGGCGTTTTCGCTGGCGGCGGTTCTCTGCTCAGCATTGCTTTGGAGCTGCAGCTCTGAGTCCCGGGGTTGCCTCAGGCAAATCGATTCACTTGGTGCGTCCTACGCGCCTGTTATTAAAGTGAGGATAAGCCTCGTGTCGTTAGGGTTGGGCGTTAACGAGCAATTTTTATGTCTCTCTGAGCAACTCTTGCCCCCTGTCTCGGTGCACTAGTTGAGAGGTTATTGTACAAGCACCGACAGTATTATCTGTTCAAAGCCTTGGTGCCACCGGTTTGTTTTCCAGTATAGAAATTGCCGTGGTGTGAGTAACAAAGCTTATTTTTCTAAAAGGCGTCAGAATCACTGCCTTGCTGCAGCTGCTCGCCTGTCTTCAAAGCCCTCGTAGTTGGCTCAGACGGGCGCTCGAGCCCCTGGCATCGCTTGTCGTGGTCCCAGCAGCTCTCCTCCGGTTTGCGGTGGGTGCGGTAGCCCTTCCTGTCGTTAGAGGCCGAGCTGCCAGGACGGTGTTGCTGAGAGTGGTGACGGGGACCGTTGCATTTCGCTGCTGGGAGTTCTCGCAGCGTGCCCCCGCTCCCAGCAGTGTCCTGTTCGCGTCCCCCTGCCCGTACCAGTTGTTACCTGCCGTTGCTCTTTGCCATCCGCTCCCAGGGGACGCTGATTCCCGCGTTGTTTTTTGCTTCCCCGCGTTACCTCCCACTGTTCACCCGAAGGGGATTCGTTGTCGCGTTGGTCCCCGGTTCCCGTCTGGAGATCCACTTTATTTACTGCCCGCGGGGAAGCGGAGCGCAGCACCGTGCCCTCGCGTCACGGGTTAGCCCTCGCCGGAGCCCGAGCGCTGCCTTGGGGTTACCGCAGCCGCCGCTGCGCCCTTCACCGCTTCTGTCGTCTTCAGTGTGGTTTCCTGAGCTCTCTGGGACAGGAATTGTGTCTGAAGGGTGTTTTTAGGCATCCTGCAGCTGTCACAAGCTTCCCAGCAAAGAGAGGTGGTGGTTCTCCCTAGAAAGGAAGGCGATGATGGTATTTCTGTTGTTTAATGGGAAGGGCTTTCTTCCGTTACGTCTGCTGTTGGTGGTTGGGTATGGGTAGTTTGAAGGAATGGGTAAATGTGGAATTTGTCGTATAAAGAAGTTTGTTTTTTGTAAAAATCAGTGTTGACTAGTTGAGACAGCCTGTGTTAATTGACTTCCTTCCTATAATTTACCCGTGCATTAAAATGCTGCTGTACTGTTACGACAAATAGGATGATGCTCAGGAAAAGCCATCCTTCTCCCTCCAACCCCAAGCGTGGCCCAGCACCGGGCTCTGCCATGAGAAATGTGTTCTGGCTGTCGGTGCGTGCCGCGGTGTGGGATTTTGCTGGTGGGAGGAGGAAACCTGGAGGCTGGCAAAGGCAGCCGGGCATTAAACCCAGCCTGGTGGTTGCCGAAACCCCAAGGAACGGTGACCCTGGTGAGCGATCGGCCAGGCACAGCCGGCAGCAGACGGGATGGCTGGACGGACGGCAGACGGGCACCCTGCGGCTGCTGCCGGTGGGAGTGGAGCTGCTGCCACTCATGGGGGGCTCACCGGGAAGCACGCATCGCAGCGAGGTGGTGCACACCTGACGATGAGAACAAGAATGCCCCATCCCTGGAAGTGTTCAAGGCCAGGTTGGATGGGGCTTTGGGCAAGCTGGGCTAGTGGAGGGTGTCCCTGCCCGTGGCAGGGGTGGCACTGGATGGGCTGGGAGGTCCCTGCCCACCCAAACCAGGCTGGCTGGGGTTCTGTCACTCTCTGATAAGCACATCCCCGTGGTGGTTGTGATGGCTCCTTTCCTCCCGCTAGCCCGCTGCTTTTCACAAGTGACCTGTGACAACTGTCTTTGGCTTCAAGAGGGAAGAAAATAAGCAAAATAAAATGTAAACCACAGTGCACAGCATAACCTACTCAATATTTTAAATATACATGTTTTCTGAGAATTGAAGGTATTTTTTCTGTGGTTTCCCTTTTATACTCAACGAGCGTGCTACGCATTTTATGTGCAAATATTGCTCTCTCTGGCAAATACTTGTGTGCACGTGTAGGTCTCTGCAGCTGGCGGTGAACTGGGACTTGTATCTGTTTCCCTGTTGACAAAATGAAGTATTGTAGTGACCCCAAGTTATATCTGGTGGGCTTGGCTGGGCTAGGTTACGGTTGGACTCGATGATCTTAAAGGACTCTTCCAACCTAAATGATTCTGCGATTCTATAAATACAGTTGCAAGCTTTACCTCTGCTAAGCTTGAAATGTTTATTAAAGTTGCATTAGATTAAACTTTCAATAAAGGCTTTGGAGCCACTGAAAAAGGTATTTTAAGAATTTTCCTTGGTGAGCCAGCCACTGCCTGAGCGCTGGGTTTCCCTGCGTTCAAGGTTATCAGCTCTAAGCCCCCATGCGCGCCCTGTAATCGGGTTTTAACTCTGCCGTTGGTGGAGGGACAGCTGCTGGAGATACTGTCTGAAAGGATGCAGGAGGCTCAAATTTAAGCCTTTTATGGCTTTTGCGTTTAATCTTGGTACACCCTTCTTCTTTCAGTGTGCAAAGCTCCCACCTCGGCAGGGGACTGGAGGGTGTCACGACATACTCGATTTCCACAAACTTTTCAGAAAACGGCGCGGACGATGACCCAGGAGGGCGAGCGTTACGGCAAAGTGCCGGTGCCTCCCTGGCAGCCGGGACGGGGGGACCACCGGCTGTGTTTCAGAACACAGCTGGGGGACTGGGCAGCCTTGCACAGAGGTTGGGCTGCGTTGGATGAGTTGCCTGGAAAACCACAGTTCTCTGCTGTCTTTCTCTTCATCTTACATTAATTCCTGTAATTAAAAAAAAAACCCAAACCTTCCTCTGTTGAGGATGAGGCCGAGGTAATTTTGAAGCTTGGGTTTAATCACCTGTTCTCCAGAAGCATTTGCAAGCTTCAGCAGAGACTGCGGCTCGTGGAGAGACAGACAGATAACTGTATCGTTAAAATGTTCTAATTATAGGTGAAATTTTGTCCCAAGAACTTTATGCTGTCCTTAAACCATCATTGCATTCTTCCTTTCTGGAAGTGAATTTTCAATGAAGTTTTAAGATGACATCAGTGACCTCGATTAAAATGAAAGAACTGTCCCTCATGGGGAAATCTTCTAATTAGCGATCTATTTCTGCTCTTCGCACTCACTCCAAAGGCAGCTCCGGCTGTTTAGGGGCAGCTCTGATGTAGGTTCACGCTGCCGAGGCTCTCGGATGCTGTTAGCCTGGTTTCCCAAGGGTTATGGTATTGCTCGATCCCTGGCTGCTCAACCTCTGATCCCGCTGCCTGGGGTCAGGCACATGTGCGGGAAAGAGGGCTCGAAGACAAAAGTTTTCTGCAATTTTAATGAAAGTTGGTAGCTCAGAAAATACGTTAAAATTGGTGCGGGCACTGAGGGAAGCGATGCACGGTGAGCTCTGCAGTCGCTCGGTCGGTTTTGGCCCCTGGATGCGTGTCTCTTGCCCGGGTGGTGGTGGTGCCCGGGAGGGGAGGAGCGGAGATCCGGGGATGCGGGAGGGATGTAGAAAGTCAGGGGGGAAATGCAAGAATCATGTGAGTAGTTGGGAGTTTTTGCAGATTAAAAAACACGAGAAGGGATCTCCAGAAAATCACGCTTTGTGGAACCGCTTGGTTTTGAGCGTGCTTTCAGCCACCGAGACAACAGGTTTGTCTTAACCCGTGCAACTCAAACCCCTCGCCCCTTTTAGAGTGGAGAAAAGTGTACTGGTCGCAGGATTTGGCAGGTGGAGAATTAAAATGTAGGTCCCTGTGTTTAATGGGGTTATACAATCCCGAAATGGTCCTGTAATTGTTTTTTCTGAATACATCTGCTCTGCCAGCGCTTGCTGGAAACCTGGGGCGGAGCGGCGGTGAGCAGAGGGCACTAAGGAAAAGCGTTTTCATCTTAAAAAGGAGAGGATTTTGTGTCCTGGGCAGGGCCGCCCAGAGCCGGCTGCCCGCTCATCTCCAGGCTGGGATCAGCAGGGTCTCTGACACTTTGGGGTGCTGCTTTTTCATGCCCTGCAGTTAGGGCAGTATTTTTGTGCAGGGGTTCCAGTGCCTGCTGTTTGGGACGTGCCAGCATACACATCACGTGCGTGCTCAGTGCGGCTACCTGCGGGTGTGAAATCCGTGGGGGGTCCCCGCAATGGGCGAAAAGATGAGAGCTTTAGACCTTGAAAATTGTCCGTAGATGTGCAAATTTGGCCGTGAAAAGCGCCCTGAGCGCCGCCGGCGTTGGGCACGCGGGTGTGTTACGGTCTGTGACAGAGGAATTGCCATCGATTTGTGCTGGTTGGCAGCACGCGGAGGTTGGAGACAGCGTGTTGAGCAGCGGTATGTGCCTGAGGGTACCAGATACGGAGCGAGCAGGTCAGCGGCCAGCTGAAAACATCTCGATTTTCTAACTTGGGTCAGAGCTGAGACGCCCGCACGGCACCAGCAGCTCGGCAGAAGCTTTCGCCTCCAAAGACCATGCTAGGCTGAGTTTGGCTTGCTTGCTGTATTTGCACTCTTCTTTCTTGGTTTTTTTTTTTTTTTTTCCCCCAGAAGATACTAAGGGAAAATCTGCTTTTAGGGTTTCCTTGGGCTTTGGTGTGTGCAGCCCAGCTGTGTTGGGAGGGGACAGCCCCATCCTGCATCCTCCTCCCGGCTTGTTTATAGAGATGTTCTCACCGCAGCCAGCACCGTCCCCTCCAGAGAGTCCTTGGGGGTGTGTTTTGGTGATCGTGTGCTGAAGGAAAGCTGCAAGAGATCACTTTTCCTTTCTGTGCTCCCCGAGCTAAATATACAGAGCAGCAGCTGATCCCTCCGGTCCCGGTGGGAGTTGGCAGCCGCGCGGTGCGCAGCGCCGGGTGACATTGCCGCCTTCCCTCTCGGTCACGAGTTGACGAGCCAGGAGGCCGACGATTTCGGCTGGGGTTGGGATGGCTGCCTGCGGTGGGGCGGGCCGGGCCGTCCTGTCCTGCCGGAGCTGCCCGAATTGTCCCATTTCCCACGTTTGTCCGCGGGACGGGAAGAACGGCTGAAGCTCTGGGTGGGCTGCAGAGCAGGGGGAGCAGAGGGGCGCCTGGCTCGGGCTGCCCGTGCCTGTCGGGGCCTCGCTAGCATCTGCAGTGGGTTTGTAAAGAGCCTGGGAAGTTAAAAGTCTTATCAGATGATTTTCACACCCTGTCTGATATTAAAATACTGTCTGTTTATCTAGAGATGACTATTTTTTTTTTTTTTTGGGTCGTTCTGTTACACACTTAAGAGCTGTACTAAGGAAGGCCACATGGTAATCGTGCCCTGGATGATGCATGCAGGGATGTAAATGGGAAATTACCTTTTAATTTTGTTGCATGTGTTAGGTACTGAAATTCCTCCTGTTTGATTCCCACGTGCTTTGCTTGCCTCGCGTCTCGCAAATCCCTCCTGCCTACGGGGTGGTCTCAAATCTGGTCAGTCGTTCTTGCGCTCCCCTGTCATTTTTTTTTTCCTGATACAATTTTCTTCACTTTTCTTTGGTGTTTTCTGTTTCTGGCCTGTCTTCTCCTGAGATGGGAGGGAGGTGGGAAGGCACCAGAGCACATTATTACAACAGATGCGTGCCCTGAGTGAATTGTGATATACCTGCAGACCCTGACTCTGTGTGTGTGTATATATATATATATTTCATTAGTGGCTCAGCCTATGGTGAAGGTGCCTCCCCTCCTGCCGATGGTGTTTGCTTCACCTTTGAGTCGAAGGTGCAGGTCAAATCTGATAATAATTTTTTTGATTATTACACCATTGGCATACAGTTGAATTTTTGGTGGTATTATAATTCAAAGAAAAGTCTGGAATCCCAAAAGACTAGGTTATATTAATTTATTATACTCTATCTGTATTAAAATGAATTTAACATATAGACTTACTGAATATTTCCTGGCTTGTCTAACCAGGAACAGAAATCTTCAGATGTACTGCAGAGAGTGCTCCTGTTCGGTTTGATCTGCCAGTTTTGCGCAGGAACTACAAATACTTAAATAATGGTTTTCTTGTAGATATATCTATAAATAGAAACATGTTTATATAGTATAGATATGATCATTTTATATTACATGCACACGAATTATATACACGATAATAGCAGATATATATTAGCAGCCGTATATAAAAGAATACTTGACTATACCTCCAGGTACCTATAGGTCTGTATATTGCTGTTCTGATGCCCTGAGCTCCCTCGCTCAGACGCCCTCTGAATTTGGGGCAGTTCTTTGCTGTTGCGGCTGCGCTTCCACTTGCTTCTGGCTGATGCAGAAGAGGAGCGTCCACCGCCGAGCGTGGCGTGTGAATTATAGAAAATAATAACGGTAGAAGGCGCATCGACACGGGAACTCCTGCAGAACCGTAGAGACCGTTGTCTGGCGGCGCTGGGTGATTTTGGTGACCTACGTTTTGATGCGATGGAACGCGAGGTCTCGTGGAACCAGCAAAGTGCTTTCAGCTGGCAAACCGCCCGCCGCTTCCTGGGTGGTCTGGCAGTTGAGGGTTTGCCGAAATGCAGAAAACCCGACGTTAAGCTTTGCCTCGTCTTTGAGTGGGAAGGAGCCTGTGTGTCTGATCACGCAGGGTCGCCTTGTAATGAAAAAGGGTGAATGGTAACACCTCCCCAACGCAGGTATTTGCCATAATGGAACAAAGTTACAAAAAGCTAAAATAATATTTACCAAAAAAAAAAAAAAAAAAAGTCACAGTGATTATATGCACAGTTTATATCCTCCCTTGTTTTCTGAGAATCTGCAGTAGCTTTTGAATTGCATCTTGACTGGTTACTGGGTGATTCCAGGGCTCCACGTGGAGATTCCTGCGCTGCTGGCGGCCGCCGTGAATACCTGGACCCTGCCGCTGCGCCGTCGGCTGCCTCGCTCGATTCCTCCGGGGAAAAAAGCCTTTTTCCGTGGCTGCAGGGGCTGCGCTCTGGTGCCCGGTCTCTCCCCAGAGCACCGGGATAGCACGGACCCCGTCATTGGGCTTTTCTGCTCGGTCTTTCCAGCGTTACGGGGTTCCTGTTTCTGTTGCACGCCTTATTTACTGTACCCTGCCTGCCGGCAGCGTCGGTCACAGCCCTGTGGTAAACGGTTGAGCGTTCGCTGTTTCTCACGATAGCACATACCCTCTTGTCTCTAGCTTTACCGCTTGTGTTATTCCATAGCTATCAGATGATATCAGAGAGGGGGAGATTCCTGATGGAATTCCTGAACCCTCCAGGGCTGACAGCACGATGCACGAGTTGAAGAGAATGAGACTGTAGGTCTCGGGTCTTCCAGTCCCTGCAGGGGCTCCAGGAAAGCTGGAGAGGGGCTGGTGCCAAGGGCAGGGAGTGACAGGCCAAGGGGAATGGCCTGAAGCTGCAGGAGGGGAGATGGAGATGGGATGTGAGGCAGAAATCCTTCCCTGTGAGGGTGCTGAGGCCCTGGCACAGGGTGCCCAGAGAAGCTGTGGCTGCCCCTGGCTCCCTGGCAGTGTTCAAGGCCAGGTTGGATGGGGCTTTGGGCAAGCTGGGCTAGTGGAGGGTGTCCCTGCCCATGGCAGGGGTGGCACTGGGTGGGCTGGGAGGTCCCTGCCCACCCAAACCCGTCTGGGGTTCTATGAACTAGGGAGATCGTGTAGTTTTAATCCAAGTGAATAAAGACCAGAGATGCTGCATCTCAGACTTACAAGGACTTTTCTATAGAAGAAATTATTATGTGACAATCTGTGGATGTAATAGTAAGGAAAACAAGTGAAAGACATGGGTTTTTTTTTTTTGTTTGTTTGGGTTTTTTTAATGCTTCTCATCTCTCTAAAAGTGAATCAAAGAATAATATCACTGTTTATTTTTCTCCTAGTTCTTGAGGGAGGACTTGAATTACCATGACCCAACAGTCAAGCACAGCACTTTCCATGGAGAAGACAAGCTCATCAGCGTGGAAGATCTCTGGAAGGCCTGGAAGACATCTGAAGGTAAAAAAGACAAATTGAAACAGCCTGCTTCATCCCCCTTGCCATAAAAGTGATAAACTCTGGATTTCATACAATTTTGGCAGCGGTGGGCGTACCTCCCAGGCAAAGCATGCTGCTGCTGCGTTTGCTGCCTTGTACAAGTACTCTTCCAGCTTCCGATTTCTGGGGGCTCTTTCAGGATTTCATTGGTCTTGGTACTTCCCAACTGTTAATGCTGGCATCTGAGTATGGCCGTAAAAGTATAAATTGTTGTTTCGTTTCTCTGCCTCTATAAATGTGTGTTACAATAGTCCGGTTCCCGGTTCTCCTTCAAACACCGAGTTTCAGGTGGTATTCTTATGGGGTAATAACATCCCAAACATTCAGTGGAGCTGCATGGCAGTTTTCCTACAGATTGTGTTTTCCTTAGAAGAAACTTGCTGAACCTGAAACGCTCCTCAATCTACTGAAAAGAAGGTAGAGTGAAGTCCTAAAACTGGCAGCGTACATAAATACGTTCGATGTGAAATAAGCTGCAAGCTGTAAAGAAATGGTATTATTCATCACAGCGAGTTAACCCAGGGAAGTGGTAGAAGTTCAGTCATGGGAGGAAACTTCCTGAAACTTCAAATCTTGGAAGAAACTTCGAAGTTCGGTAGCGCTTCGCTGCCGCGGGCGGGCGGCGTGTGCAGCGCCGGCTGTTCCGGCATCGGGGGATGCCAAGGAGGTTGGGAAAAGGCACAGTTTCCCTTCTGCTTTTTCGCCCACCAGAATTTTGGAATTTCTGTTTTGGAGAGAACTTAAAACTGATTTTTCTTTCTTTCTAGTTAAGAAACTTTTTATACTCAAATTTTGGGCTTCATTACAGAGTGGTATTTTATCTGAAGACCAGTAGTACTAGTAAGTAGTACTAATAAGAAGAATTCAGTACCTTGAAAAGGAAAATCTGGGAGAGGTATAGAGCAAAACCTAGGCGTAGTGTTGGCTGTGTGATGCATTTTGATTTCCTTACAGCATTGTGAGGGGGACGTTGGTGCAGACCACAGTGGTGTATCGAGTCTTTGTGATCTGTGGCAGGGAGGGTTTCTGCCAGCGCTGCCCGTTACTGCTCCGCTTGTGCTTTTCCTGTTCTCTGCGCTCCGCTGGTCGTCGTGTTGCTCTCAAGACTTGGAACATCTTTTTTTCCGATACTTTTAATTGCTGCTCTTCCCTTCACCTGTAGTCTTTCCCTTCCCTCTGCCCTCCAAGATCAGGTAATTGTATCAACACCCATCACTTGAAAAATTGGATTTTAATCTTCTGATCAATTCATCAATTATAAAGTTTTCCATTTCCCATTTGTGTCCTGTTCCTTTTGTATTTGATTTTTCTGCCCTAGCCTATATACTATTTAGGGGTAGGATGTGCTCAGTGTTTTCAAAGCATTGTGTAGCTACACTTTTAAGTAATGTTTTAGTCTCTCACAGTCCTCAGAGGACCAAATAAATACTTTGGTAGAGCATTTGAAAGGCGGTTTGAAAAGACGGCGGTTCCGCGCACGATCCTGGAGTTGTTTATCCAGGACCAGACTCTCGGTCCCGTGGAGACGGGCAGCCACGTGTGGAAGATTCTTGTCCGGAGCACTTACAAGTCGGGATGATGCGAACGAGTCGCTTTGTCTCCTGTGTTCAAGGGAAGCCTGGTGTGAGAAATACTCATTGTGTTGTAGGCTGTTTGCAGATGGCTTTGCCTGAAGTACGTTTTAATGTCGGCTGGGAAAGGGTAGAAATCGTTAAGGGATGGAGGAGAACATCCCGTGGTCGTTAATTACCGAGTTGCTTTTGCTCTCTCCTGGCTTCTGGCACGCGTGGGACCTGCCATGTCTTCGGTAGAGCTGCTGCGGCACAACGGTTTTACTCCTTGTGTTGCGTTTAGTTGCCACTCTTGTTTTCCCTTCTCTCCAGTCTGTGTACCTAGCTGCTAAAATAAATTATTAGCTTCTAAAAGCATAGTTGTGATACGGAGCCTAATCTTGGTGTTTGAACCCGAGCTGTAAAACTGGTAGAATCAGGCTTGTAGGAAAGGTCCGTGCCTTTGTGCGCACGTGAAAAGCAGCTTTGATCAGCACCTGGGGACGGGGCAGCTCTGCCCCCTCTGCCCTCCGTTTCCAAGCAAGTGCTTTTCCTACCTGCCATTGCTGCTGTTCCCAGTCACGCGTGCAAGCTAAAGAGCTGTTTCTGCCCCCTACTTATCCAAAAATATAAAGATTGCGATGCTCTGCTGAGGTGTTGGATTTGATAGACAAAGCCCTGGTAAGCGTGGCTCTACCAGAGCCGCTGCGGCAGATCAGATCATCGCGGCAAGGACGCAGGGGAGCCGCTCGTCGTCGCACTGGAGCGTGCTGCCTGACGCTGCCAGCGTGTTTCCCAGTAATCTCTTCCCAAAATAAAGATTTCTGGATGTGCAAGGCCAAAAAGAAGGAGCCCCTGCCACCGAGGGCTCTCCGGTGGGCACTCGCTGCTCTGCACCCACGGCCTCGCGCCCTGCGGCACTGCTCTCCCGCTGCGCCTGGGCGCTGGCAGTGCCACCTCCCGGGGGACCGGGCGTCCGCTGCAGCCGTAACATCTCGCTTGTGGCCACAGAAATCGGTTTCCCATGGTTCGTGGGCCAGCAACCAGTAAGTGCTGGGAGTTTCCTTAAGCGAGGGCAGTTTGCGTTTGCCAACCTGCGTCTGCGAGTCATCTCGCAAGCGTGCGTGGAGATGGCACCTTCTTTTCAAGTCTTGCTCTCCTTGGCTCAGCGCTCGGCTCTCGCTCTGTCATCTTTCTGTCGAAGGCGTTTAGCTCGCTGGAGTGAGCTGGAAGATGTTTCTCATATTTGTGGGACAACTCACTGTTGATGTTTAAGAAGCAGCCGTGCAGCGATGCGGCCCTCGGAGCCGGCAGCAAATGGGCCTTTTCTCCACGCGGCTGTTGGGAAGGGCGCGTGGGAGAGATCGACGGGGGTTCGGCCAGCGCGTGCGAGGTGGTGGCCATCAGCAGTGGTGACGTCCAGCACAGCGCTCTGGGTTGCTGGGTGAATGCCGCAAGAGCTCAGCCCATGCTAAGGAGAGACAGAAATTGATAAATTAAAATGTAGCAACGCCCCCCCCCCCCCCCGTCCTATGAAAAAAAATCTGTTGCATGATTTTCTTTGCTTTCACACCTTTGCTGTAAGTACAACAAAACTGAGTGGCAAAGGCAGAAGCTTCGTTTCCGGAGGTTTCCTTATCTGCGGATTTGGAGTTGTGTGTCAGCTCCAAAACCAATTCACAAATCCACAGGCGAGGCAGCCAAGGAAGAAAGTTCACCTGGTTGTCTTGGCTGCTGCACCACTCCTCCTCCTCCTGCAAATCCCTTTCTCAAGTTGTTTACAACCATTTTTTTAACAGCATTTCTCCACTGTGCTGGTTTTGGATTGATACTCGTGTGGTCCAGAGGTCTGGAGGAGGGGGTGAGGCTTCCAGAGCCTGGTGCCAGATGCGTTAGCTGAATTCAGTTTCTCGGGGGTTTGGGCACGTGGTGAGGATGGATGTACTTTGTTGGGAGTTTGGAGACAGCACCATCACTTGGATGATAGGAAACAAAGTGATTTCACTTATCTACCGGCACTTGGGGTGTTGCCTCTCCGAGGATCTCTGCCCCAGGCCCTTGGGGTGACATTGCAAAAGGCGGACGGTGAAGCGTCGCCTGCACCAGCGCTGTCTGAGGCTGCTCCTTTATCTGATGGCCTCGTTGGATGTTTTTCTTTGGTGAGCTGGAAACACAGTGTAAAATCAACCACTGTGAAATGTTTGTTGTCAGAGGCTGCTGCTGGGAAAACACCAGTCCTTCTGCGCGGCGCGGTGGTGTCTGTTAAAACCTGTAGCAGCCCATCGCGTGTAGAACAGACTAGCAAAAATAATCATACGAGCAACCAGGTAGAGGCTGAGGACCTGCAGGATTGCCTGCAGCATCCCAGGGGGATTATTTCTTGTCTAATAGTGCACAGGACTTAACGTCCCCGTCCTAGCTCACTGTGTACTTCATAGGAATGTGTTGAAACTCGGCAGATATTTTTCCTTTGCTGAAGGTGATAGGATGAGGTGTGTCTGGTGAAGTTACGCTGCTGTTGTTGGCTGGATAATTTTAGTTGCTTAGTAAAAATATTAAGCTGCTTGCTTGTTTTCTACCTCTCCTACAGTGTATAATTGGACAGTTGACGAGGTGGTTCAGTGGCTCATTACCTACGTAGAGCTGCCACAGTACGAAGAGACCTTCAGAAAGTTGCAGCTGAGTGGACATGCCATGCCCAGGTCAGTGCTCACTGCATTGTCTTGTGTTCCTCTGGGAGGTGTGCCAGGGAGAAAAACAGATCGGAGGCGGCTGATAACATCATGTGCAGTTCCTCGGCGTGCACAGAGCCAAGTCCAATTCCCGTTCCGCTTCGGTTATGTTCAGAGGCTTCGGCTTTGCTGTAGGGAGTGATTTAGCCGTGAGTGTGCATCTGCTGGAAAGGAGAGCCTGCAGTCCGAACTGCGTGGGTGTGAACGCTGTCCTTGCTGGTTCGTGTGCTAAGCGTCCCCTGCCTGCGCTTGAAGCTGCGTATTTAGAGCTAAAACCCTGCCCTGGAACGGAGCAGACCCAAGGCTGCGTCCTGGCTCTGCCACAGCCTTCCCTTGTAACCCCAGCCCGCTCACAGAGCTTTTCTGTTGTCTGTCGGCAGCCGCAAAGGAGCATCGCCGCGTTCCAGGTTGCATCTAGGTAGTGTTTCAGTTCCCAGTTCAAGGGCTACTGGTTCCGTATCTCCGCACCACCCAGCACTGGTGTGTGCTGGTGTTAATTCGCGCCCCTTGATGTTCCAGCAAAGGAGGCTTCCAGGCTTTGTGTTCCTCAAGAGAGACACTGGCTGTGGGTTGGCCTAAACTCAACAGGTTTGAAAAAACTCGGTGCAGCTTTTTGGGCAAAGGTTATTGTCACTGCAAAGGGCCTTGTAAACTGACGGGGAGGGAGGGATTAACTGGGAATAAAACAAGGTTTCCGAGGCAGTGGTTGGTGTACCCGTGTTTCTTCCGGGCGAGAGGTATGATCTTGGTCTGTGAAATAAGATGTCGAAGGCTAGCAGTATAGATTTGATTAAAAAAACTATTGGAGATCAGTTTTGCTAGGAAATCAGTAACTGAGGTTGTCAGGATTAATGGAATAGCCGTGGCCCTGGTTTTTCCTTCTCTCTCCGAGTAAAGCCAAAGGCAGTGCTACTTAACTCTTTCGTAGAGGTGTCCTGTCTCAGAGGTGACAATATTTGAGGGATTTCGTTGTCCTGATCGCCTAAGCAGGCAGCTTTCTGGTTCTGCTCATTGCATTTCTCCTCCTGTAGTCTCCACGTTACTAATTTTTGGTCAGTTATTAATCCAGACGGATATGACCATGCCTACATCCTTTTTTATATCTCTAATTTTTTTACAGGCTAGCAGTGAACAATGTTACCATGATGGGAAGTGTTCTGAAGATGACAGACCGAAGCCACAGGCAGAAGCTGCAGCTGAAAGCTCTTGACACGGTGCTGTTTGGGCCTCCTCTCTGTAAGTACCAACATTCAAAGTCCTTTGGCTGCTCGTCAAGAGGATCCGCGTCTGCTCGGTATTGAACAGCAAAGATAGATCAGTGTGAAGCAGGCTCTGCCCTGCGCAGCCTCCCCGAGGGAAACCACCCCTGGGCCCGTTCCCCTGCAACAGGAACGGGTCTCCCATGGATCGGTGGGAGCAGCGGCAGCACCCTGCCTGCTGGGCTTGCCTTTCCATCTCCAGCGGGCTGCTCGCCGGGCTGCAGACCCACCATCCTGCTGGGATCTCTCGTGTCCGTAGGGTAAAACCTTCCCGTTCGCCGTGGTGCTGAGCGCCTGGGGAGGGTTCGGCTGCCTGAAGGGGATCTGATCTGTTGGGGGCAGCTCAGGGGGAAGCTGCTGCCGGGGACCCGAGGCTCCGTCCGTGACTCAGGCTGCAGATCGCCCGCCTCTGGACGAGGGAAATGGCAGCGTGGGCTGGATGGGAAGGCATTTAGGATGGATGAGAGCGAGGGACTGAGTTCCTTTGATGCTGATTCTAGGCGTCTGTTGGCGCGATCTTGAAGCTCTCTGATGCTTATCTCGGCGCTGCTCAGGGTGCTCCTTTTGCATTCGTTCCGTCTGGCTCATGTCTGCTGTCTCTTTATTAAAGGTACTTTTGTCTGTCTCCCTCTTACTCATGTCTTTCTCATGAGCTTTCGACGCGCTTGTGAGGTGAGCAGAAACCTTGCTTGATCAGGGCCTGTTTCTGCTTGGCATTGTGCAGGCGAGATGGGTTTTTAAGGCAGACCGTGTTGCCCGTACACGATCTGAGCCCTCCGACGCGATGCTCCCCTTTCCCTTCTAGCCGTCTCACGTTCCCTGTGCGGGAGGGTTAAGGTGAACGCGACGGGGCACTTTCTTACCGGGCTGCAAATGCAAAAGTCTGGGTGCAAATTCTGGCTCGGGGACTCCCACGGCTTGGATTGCTGGCAGCAGCGAAAATACCACTTTGTGCTTCCTCTCTTCTTTACGTGTTTTTTTTAAGCATCTGCTACTGTCCGCTGCTGGAATAGCAGAGAGGATGTACCTTTACTCTGCGGGACACGGGGTGCTAACAGACTAATGGAGAAGTTCAGGGTTTTTGGTTTTTTTCCAGCCTTCCCTCCCTGGGCTGCCCAGCACTTGGCCGGGGGAAAGTGAGAAGCTGCTTCCATTGCTGCTTCAATTTTATTTTTATTTTTTTTTAAGTCCCACTGGTGGTGCAGTCTCTTCTTGTTTTCAATCCACATCCAGATTCCTGAGAAAAGGTGCAGTGAGGCAAATCGTTATACAATCAGCCAGTTTTTGCTTCCAGTTATTAAAAAGCATATATTAATTCAGGCACAGTTTGCTTTTTTTTTATTTAGACTTGGGCTGTGTTACAAGCACAGCTTTTCGGTCGGTCGGTCAGTGGCACGGCTCAGGGTGGCAGAGCCGTCGGGTGAGCGCCTGCTATCGCTGCTCGACCGACAAAGGCTCGAGCCTGGTAACTCCCGTGCTGGGAGGGGAATTTTTTACGCAGTTCTAGGATGCTCTGTAAACGGCAAAGTAAATGACTTGTAATGGTTGGAGATTAATGGCCGTTCTCCGTGTTTGAGGTCCTCTGTTTTGCTGTGAACCTCCTCCGGTCGCGCAGATGAAAGCGTGCAGTGAACCATCCTGGTCGGGTGCTTTCAGGTCAGTAAGGGTTTGGTACAGGTTTTGCCACCTGCGTACATACCAGGTATGCAAATAGAGGAAATACCCTTTCAGTTTTTAGCTGAAGTAGAGATTTAACACTGCTTAGAAGGTAATGCTTGCTGTTTTCTGGTTAACTGAAGGGATTTGTCTCCGGTTCCTACTACAGTGTATGGTGAGAAGTTGGTTATCTAAAACGGATTCCTTAAGGAACGGATTGCGAAACAGTGGTTTGCAACAGCCATCGGCAATCCGCAGTTTTGGGAAGTGCTCGTGAGCTTTGAAGCTGCAGAAGCAGCCGGGCGGTGATCGATTCCGTGCTTTTGGATACGTCCGGGCAGCGGAGGGGTCTCCGGCCATCTCCGCTGTGGAGAGAGCGAAGCTGCCGGCAGCGGATGTGGCTCGCGGGTGCAGGATTTCAAGGGTTTTGTCTTCTCTCTTGAAGATACTTTCTGTTGACTGCGGGCATTAAAATAAAATCAGCCTAGATGGGAGCACCGTGACTGCTTCCTGCAGGCTCGTAAAACCAGAGACCTCTCCTTGTCCGTGGGATTATATGCAGGTACCGAGGTATGGGTCCTCGCTGCCACGGGAAGCTGGGTGAAGCTTTTTCCATCCCGGGGCTAGAGAGCTTGTTCTCTGATGTCTCCTGGAACTTGCTGCAGAGGCTTCAGGATGCATCAGGGAGCCGAGCGGGGCTGCTGGCCCGTTTTGTGCCGATCGGCAGCCTCCTGTAACCCCAGGAGGTCTGATTTCCTATGCCAGACTCCAGACGTGCCATTGCCTTCTGCAAACAGGTCTGCCCGCTTGCAGGGTTGCAGCTCTGTAATTAATCCAAGTGCGAAGGAGTATGGTAAAATTATCATCGAAGCAAGATGAAGCGATTGCTGCTTCTCTGTCCCCTTGGCGTCCTGTTCCTGTGGTTCAGGAGTTTATCTAGCACAAAACACCACATCAGGTGAAACACAAGAGGGAATTTAGGAAAACAAGCAGTAAAATTCAAAACAAGACACATTTTTGGTGAAAAGTGAATATAAATTACTCTTTATGACTCTCAAGTGATAGAGACTGAGACATGTGTCTCTTCACAGGTGGTTCAAGGCACCACGGTGGTACCATTTGGGCTCAAAATGCTGTGCCCTGCGTTATCCATCGTGGTGACTTCTGGCCGCCTCTCCAAAGGCCAACGAAGTGAGACCTGTGTGTGGCCTGGGGGATTTCAGGAGAGGTGTCCATGGCTCCGCTTCCCGGGACACAAATCCGCCGGCCGTAATGAGTTTCAGAGCTGGGCACCTTGTGCCACGGTTTGCCAAGCCGCTGCCCGACCGCTGCCTGCCCGGGACCGGGGACTTCAGCCCCCGGAGACCAGCCGGGCACCCCGACGCCCATCACCCGGGTTTCGGTGCGCCCCGGTGCCTCCTGTCCCGCACCGAGCTGTCTGCGTGGGTCCCGCGGCGCCGTGGGACGGGGTCTCTGCCGTTCCCCCAGCCCTTCTCGTTTGCGGTCGTCGTTAGCTGTTGTCCCGATGTTACTCTTTACTTACTGAATGTCTGTGCGGGGATTAACAGAAGCGCGAGGAGCGGGTGCCTGGAAAAGGAGATGTTTCCCGGACGGGAGCTGGCCCTTGTTGGAGGTTTCTGGAGGAACTTAACCTTTTTTGCTTTTCGTTAAGCGTTCGTTCCTTGGTGCCCACTCTCCTGGGTGGATGAAACCGTGTTTCCTTTGGTATAGCTTCCGATATAGCCGATTTATTTCCCTTTATTGTAATTAAAAGCGTATTTGACAAGTACTTT
This sequence comes from Grus americana, assembly GCF_028858705.1. Classification (NCBI taxonomy): domain Eukaryota; kingdom Metazoa; phylum Chordata; class Aves; order Gruiformes; family Gruidae; genus Grus; species Grus americana. The sequence goes on from NC_072852.1 coordinate 219,152,418, forward strand.
GAGATCCGCTGAATCATTATTTGTTTAAAGCAATAGAATTTCTTAACCAAATACCAGATTAATTTATCGCTGTGAGATTTACCATCCACTTTAAATATTTACAGTTAACTGGATTGTGTTTAGATTACCTGCACCTAGACAGGAAAGCAGCTCTGTCCCATCAACGGGGCCCGTTGCCGTTATCCTACGGCTTTCCCTGTGCCAGCAGCCCCAGGGCTGCAGGTCTGGGGGCTCCTTGAGGAGCGGCACCTCTGAACCTGGCAAGCTGAGGAAGGGCAGCAGAGAAATCTGGCCGGTCTTACGGCGTCCGATTGCCACTGAAAATCAGCGCAGTTATAAAAGTTTCTTTACCTAATTATCTGCTAGCAAACAAAAGAAGTGCTCAAGTACTCGAAAGGACTGAAGCTTGGTGTAGACAGAAGAATGACAGGTGCCATCAGGGGAATGGAGCTGTTAGCTTGGTTTGGGTGTTTTAAGAACGGAGGCGTTTCTGTATTTGCTTTATGCTTCGGCTGACAGCAGCCGCTGCCAGCGTTGGAGGGAACGGTGCCTGTCCCGCAGCCGTACCCCCAGGCTCTCCTCCTTCCCTGTCTCCTCTCTGAAAACGTCTGCTGCCGCACAAGGAAGGCGGCATCACCCGTCCAGTGAATTTGCATAGGGAAATTAAAAAGTTAGTAATTCTGATGTGTTTTTTCCCGATATTTCAACCTTAACATAAACAGCTGGTGTAGCATTTACTGAGTATGTAGATTTTCTCTTATGTTACAAACGCTTATGTAAGTTGCTGTAAAGTTGCTGATTTTCTAATAATCCATCCTGGCTCTATTCCCAAAGTGAAGCTTTGTGAAAGTTTTTGTTTAAAAATTGAGGCCTTGAATTGGTATCTTTCCTGATGGGATTCTTTTGCTTAAGTCACCTGAAGTTATTGTTAAGGTTTCACTATCCCGCAGCTTTTCACCTTGCTTCTTTCGAACATAAACCAAGGCCGTGCCGCAAACCTGACGTGACGTATCATCGCCTTGCAGTCAATGCGTAACAACTGCTGTCCTTGGCAAAGTCGTGTCCGTTCTTCCTCCTTTCTCCCAAAAAGAAAAAAAAGAAGTCTAGAAATGAGTTTTCCCCGGTGTACGTTGCTTTTTCCCCGCAGCTTTTGCAAGCGGGAGGCACGCCCGGGTTTGCCCGGCCGCTGGTGCTGGGAGCGAAGGGGTGAAGTGGCGCAGGAGCAGCAGAGCAGAAGAGGCCACACGCGAGCAGGGAGAACAGGCTGTGCCAGCCCGTCTGCAGGCGAGGGAGAAATGCAGCGTGATTTAAGTTGCAATAAAGTGGACACAAACAATCCCAGCTTCGGTTGTAAAACCTCTGCTCCAGAGCCTCACTGTACCTCTAGCACAGGGCGAGAGATCCAGGGGCTAAATAGCTAAAACAACACGAAGTTCTGGTACGACAAGTTAAAAAGCAGCAAGAAAATTGAGAGTGTAGAGGTTACCTTGTGTTGCCTTGGCGATACAACACCCTGACGGGTCACCCCGCTGGCAGCCGGTACGCGCTGTAGGGGCACAAGCCTTGGCAGGCGGTCAGAGGGAGAAACCGATGCCAGCCGTGCTGGGAGAGCCCCGTCCCCTCCCTCCTTGCGCAGGCAGCGATGACAACGGACGGACGTTACACATGAAAAACGCCGTCATTCTCTGCTTGACGTAGGTCTATGGGCAGTGATGGCAGCAGCGGTCGGAGAGCTGAACGTCCCCCGGTTGTTCTGACCCGCGCCGTGCGGGGAGCCTGGGGCTGGCGAGGATCGCTGCTGCGGGGCAGGGCAGCCTGCCGTAGCTGCTCTTGGGTGGCCTGTGCTTGACAAGAACTATCCCAGGAAAAGGTGTTTTAAGCCAGAACACCTCTCCTGTCGTTACTTGCAGTCTTTCCCGCTGTTCTGCCTTGGAAAAGACGACTCGTCCTGCAGCAGTTACTCTCGCCGGCTCCTGAGCGCAGAAGCAACAGTTCGTCAGCTTCCTCGTGCTGACAACTCCTGCGTGATGTACCCTGATTTACGGACTTCCCGTGTCTCTCTTTTTATAGACTGGTACCTTCCAGTGCCTGTCTGACGCTCACGGTTGTGCGTGGCAGTGGCGTACGCCGCGGAGATCAAACCAGGTGTGCCTCCTGCACCACGGGTGCCTGGTGGAGCTGTACCGGTGGCGCGCGGCACGCACGGAGGGTTGGGAAGGTGATCTTTGGGTTTGGCGATATCGTGCAGTGCGTGGGCCAGGCTCACGCTCGTGACTGTAGGTGCATCGCTCCGCTATGACCTCGTCTGTGCGGCAGGCTCGGTAACTGGGATTTGAATGAATCCTTTCGGTTGTGTTGGCGCTTGGAAGGAAATAAGAGATATTAGCTGAGCCCGGGAGACACGTTGCATCCCGCTTTAAATGGTTGTGTCACAGCAGCGTTAATGTGTGAAACGGCTGGTACAAAGATAACGGCCGTCCTTGCACACTCCTCGGCGTGTGAGCGGTCGCCTCGCTCCACGTGTTCAGTCCCTCTCCCAGCAGATGGGCAGGACCCCTCTGAGGTTTTCAGTAAAACACAATTTAAGCTGTTTTGAAACGATAACAACTTGTTTGCCAAATTCCAGGCACTTTTGTTAGCAAATTCAGGAATATGGGGTTGGTGGGTTGGTTTGTTTTGGGGTGGCCCGGCGTGCGGGGGGGCATTGTGCAGAGCAAAGCAGTTGGTGTGAAATGCCTCCCGGGGAAGCCCCGCTGCCGTGCTGACCAGCCTGCTTCGTGCTGTTCGGTTTTGAGTCGGTTAATAGTACTGAGATACGCGTTTGGGGAAAATAATCAGTAGTTTGTGGCAAATAGTGTTTTTTGTGAATTTTAGTTTGAACTGTAACAGCTGTTATCAGCTGTACATTTTCCTTTTGCCCTTTTTTCCCCTCTTTATCTTCCCAAAGGCCATTTGGAAAGCGCAGGGCTCTCTTCATCTGCAGCCTGTCCGCCCTGCGAGGTGACGTGCTCGGCACTGCGGGTTGAACCTGCAATATCCCGAGAGCTTTCACGGCGTAGGAAAGCATGCGAACAGTGGGGAGAATAGCTAAGTTTTTCAGATCAACTGGATTTTTATTTACCGTTCTTCGGATCACTTGCGTAGAGGCAGCGACCAAGGTGGACGTTAGCGGTGGGAGCGCTGCCGCTGGCAAGAGGCGAGTTCCTTGCTCAAAGCAGCCAAATTCCTCCTGTGGTCTGGGGAGCCCTTTGCTTCTCTTCGGAGAACTGCAGAGAAAAGCCAGCTTGGCTGAATTTAGCCTTTGTTAGCCGTACGCTTCTTCCCAGGAATGAAGATTCGAACTCTTCTGGTCAACCCGTATCTTACAAAGCAAATTTCTAGGAAGCAGAATGGTGACATTTGCATCCAAGCTGAGTTTTCCTTAGTTTCCTTCTCCATTTGCCTTGAGTGAAAGCTGCTGAAGAGGAAGGATGTTTGTCAAGTGCTTGCGTGGCGGAGCTGAAGCTGAGAACGGTTGGCACTGGGGATGGGAGCAGGAGGTGAATCAGCTTGAGGTGGGGCTGGCAGGTATTTCCCTGTGCAACACCTACACTCGCCTTTGCTTCGGGCGTTACGCGGAGTGGCTGGGGAGGCGGCTGCGCCGGCAGCGAGCTGGGCAAAGCAGGTAATGGCAGCGGTGGAAGAAACAGTAAAGGGGAGACAAGCTGTGATAGCTGTGGGCGGGTGGAAAGCAAACCATCTGAACAAGTCAGCCTAGCAGCCTTCTCAAAGCATGAAATAGAAGGGATTCAAAATTACGTATCTGCAGCAACTTGCCAGCTCTGCTCCTTAGGAAGAGGATGTTGTGATAATCCATCCGGAATGGGAAGCGGGGCCGGCATTAATCTTGTTTATTTCTTTAGTGTTGAATTTACAAGTGAATGTTTTCAAAGAATGATTGAACTCTTCTGTGGCACGTTCGATGGTGGATCACGTGGTGGTGTTCGCGAAGGGGAAATGGTGCTTGGATGTCTGCTGAACGTTTGGAGCAAGGTCCTGTCCCCCTCCCGCCGTGGGGAGAGCCCCCCTGCCACGCTCAGGGGAGGAGCAGCACCGTCCCTCCTCCGTGCAGGGCTGCCGGGCAGCCCCCCCATCCAGGGCTTGCTTTCCCTCACCTCCCAAGTGAGCAGCCTGTCCCCAGGTGCCCTCCCCCCTTGACCCCAGCTCTGCTGATGTGACACTTGTATTTCAGCTGTGATCACAGAACCCCAGACGGGTTTGGGTGGGCAGGGACCTCCCAGCCCACCCAGTGCCACCCCTGCCATGGGCAGGGACACCCTCCACTAGCCCAGCTTGCCCAAAGCCCCATCCAACCTGGCCTTGAACACTGCCAGGGAGCCAGGGGCAGCCACAGCTTCTCGGGGCACCCTGTGCCAGGGCCTCAGCACCCTCACAGGGAAGGATTTCTGCCTCACATCCCATCTCCATCTCCCCTCCTGCAGCATAAAACCATTACCCCTCATCCTATCGCAATCAGTGACCCTGGTGAGCCACCCCCACCATCTGCCACCCCTTTGGTCATCCTCACTCAGGGGACCTCCCTGTCCCCACGTATATTCTGTCTGTCCAGCGGTGCCCCCCAGTACCACCTTTGCCGGTTCGGCTCCAGGCTGGGTGGGCAGGGGGGTGGGTTTCCGGGGTGCTGCTGGGCTCGGGGTGCTGTGGGAGGGAGGACGCTGCTGGTCCCGGCTCTCAGCTGCCTTCCCGCTTGCTGCGGGGCGCGGAGCTCCTGGCCTGGGCTGCTGCGCGTCCGGGCTGGCTGCAGAACCTGTCTCTGCTGGGAAAACGCTGCCAAGTCACGGCAAAAGTGTTCCCAGAAAGGGCTGAGACTGGAACGATCAGCCACGGAGGGGAGAGGTGCTACCTGGAATTTAGCCTGCGAAACTGTTGGGGTTGGGTTACGAGATGGTGCTGAGCTATTTCATCTGTTTCTGGAAAAAATGTAGCTGCTGGAAAAGCTGGCTGGCACCGGTGTCTGACTGGGGTCTGAGTTTGCAGGAGAGCTTATCTTGAACAAGGATGCCGTTTCTCCTCTTTATGTTTGTGCATCGAAGGGATTGATGCAGTATTTGTGTTTCAGCAGTGCAAACAGCCATTCCGTCCCCCGCACTGCATGCAGGATTTCCTCCCCAAGCTGGGATTACATGTTTGCATTGTGTGTTTACATTAAAGCTATTAATACAGCAATCAAGTGCTGGTGGGCTGGGAAGAGCAGTAGCTGAGATGTATCGCTGCTTATTGATTAACCTCTTCAAGTGACAGACGGCATTGCTTGTTTCTCAGCAGTAGATTATGTTCACTCTATAAAATTCCAGAGGTAAATGTCACACGTATTTAAAAATCACACACCGCTACGTAAGCTGTAGCAGTATTGCTAAGACATGAGTTTTATTTAACCAATTTCTGCTGAAACCCTATTCATCTGTTTCTGGGAAATGGGAGGTGATTATTCCTTAGCTTTGAGAACCGCAGGTTAAACTGAGGGGGGTTCCCCGGCTGCTCCTGCCCCGGCTGCTCCTGCCCCGCTCCTGGAGAACAGCAGCAGGTTCCGTACTGGGCCAGCAGTGACCTGCTGCTGCTTTGCACCAGTTGCACTTGGTCCAGCCTTAAGATGACGTGCTGATCATCATCAGTCGGACGCCTAATGCAGCCTAAAAACTTGGTCAGGAAGAACAAAATGGAGCAAAGCGAGGTGAGGTTGGGGAGAGATGACCGAAGCGATGCGAGTACTGTAGTTGTATAAGTTTTTCCTGCTGCTGCTAGAGCTGAGCTGGGGCGACCAGCTGCCTTCACCCCCTGAGCCTGTTGCAGAGGCAGGATTGAGCAGTAGCTTAAATTGCCTTCGCGGGAAATTCAGGAGTACTTTACATTTCACATGCAACACACCTGCTTGCGAGCGCCGGTTTGCAGGTAGGAATGTGAGCGCATTCATTTATCAGTCCATGCCCAGGGAGAAGAACGTGGGTGGAGGGAGGATAGCGGGAGGCTTGTGCAGGTGAACGCGCTGGAGGCCTGTCTGCTTCAGCTGGAGGCTCCGGTGGAAAATCCGTGGCAGCCGGTGAAGTGGGATGTCATTGAACTGGCCAGCCTGCGGCACCGAGGGGTCCCTGGGCTTTCTCCCGTTTCTCCCGAGTGGCGTCTCTTTTCATGGCCACGCCTCGTACTGAAAGCACAGGAAGATGTGCTGCATCATCTCTGTCCAGCGTGTGTTAACTGGAAGACGTTTCCCAGACGTAGCGGGGAGGCCTCTTTACACCCAGACTCGGCAGCCGTGATGCTCTCGGGGTGAACGCGCTGGGTGGCTCCGGTCCCTCCCTGCCTGTGCCCCCCGAGAGCTCTGCACACCTCGGGTACCGCGCTGGCCTCTCGGGCGCAGCCTCCCACCTTCTGCCTCAATGCAGCTACAGAAAGCACTGGACCTCACTGGAGATGTGTCCCCCGATCGTGGGTTTTCCCCCAGGCAGTCTGTCTGCTCCAGAAGATCTCGGGTTTCTGCACGCAGAATGCCCATGGTATCACACCAGTGTATTTCTGTAAGCTGGGATGCTGTGCTGCTTTGCCTGTTTCTTGGGTTGCCTTATGCATGTTCCTCGTTTCTGGCACTTGGTCAAGCAGAGCAATGCCTACCCAGGCGGCACAGCCCACTTGAGTCCCTCCAGAAATCTTCTCTCTGCTAGCGAGGGCGGCCCCGTTCACTAACGCGCTTCCAGACTGATTTCACTCGCAGCGGAGTGAGAGCTACAGAGAGAGCAAAGGTGGGCTGTGGCCAGGAAGAGTCACGGGATGGAGTCTGGCACACGATGAAGATGAGCTCTGTGCGATGTACCCCGTATGTGCAGTCAGAAGAGTCGGAGCATACGCATCCGTCATCTGCTGCTGGGGGGGGATCCGACCTTTAAAAGCTTCATCCTTTCCCAGTTATGGCACGTGTCAGCTCTTCTTTGCTTAAAAATAAATAAATGAGAAACCCAAGATCTAATACAAGACTTTTTCCTAATTGCAGGTTTAATGCCCTTTACTATTACAACACATCTGTTCTTCGATCTCTAATTCTTTGATACGGCTTAGTGTGACCTCTGCTTTGCTGTGCTGCATTTTGCAGGTCTGTGTCTTCTCCAGGTCACGTCTGCCCAGGAGGCGCAGGGCAGTATATTCCTTAGGCTGAGGCTGCACGTGCCTTTACGTGATGCTTCACCTAAAGCCTTTGACTAGGAATCATTCTTTTTGGCCAAATCTTTTTTTTTTGTGTGTGTGTGTATGTTTGTATTTGTATTATTCTTGACAGTACCGGAATATTGTCTGTGGCTTGGAACTGAACTGGTAAGGAATCCCTGTGTCAGCTACGTAACAGCTTCAGTATCTGAAAATGTTGATCTAACCCATCTTCTGTGCCCGACGGAGATGTTCTTACAGTCCCTGCTGCCGTGCTAGGAAATCCCAAGTATACCATTTGTTGGAGATGCATGAATGGCCTGAAGCTGCAGGAGGGGAGATGGAGATGAGATGTGAGGCAGAAATCCTTCCCTGTGAGGGTGCTGAGGCCCTGGCACAGGTTGCCCCCAGAAGCTGTGGCTGCCCCTGGCTCCCTGGCAGGGTTCAAGGCCAGGTTGGATGGGGCTTTGGGCAAGCTGGGCTAGTGGAGGGTGTCCCTGCCCATGGCAGGGGTGGCACTGGATGGTCTGGGAGGTCCCTTCCCACCCAAACCCGTCTGGGGTTCTGTGATACGATTTCCAGCCCCCCTTCCCCAAATACCACGTTGTATCAAATCCAGCTGTCTCTTTCTCCCAGTTAAAACACACCAACATCCTCCTTTCCCACTTTTTCATCATCGCTTCATAATGTTTCGCATAGCTTCAATATTTTTTTTCTTGTTCGTAACCTTTAGTTTCTGCAACTCATGTCTTGACCTGAACTAGAGATTCACGGGGAGTGATTTGGGGGCGAGTTAAAGCAAGTTTCTTGTGTGATTTCGCTAGGGCATAAAGGGATTAGGGGGTATAATAACTGTCGTTCCTGCCTCAGCTGTGAAAGTCCCCATCCCTCTAAATGATGGAAGTAAATATTTTTTTTCGCTTTTTATTAGAGGTTTGTGATGAGACGTGACACCAATTATTTCCCTACAGCCTGAGGACTGTCTTTAGACCTCCTCTTATAAGGTGAAGTCTGTTCCTCTTGTACTTTACCTGGTTCTTGAGTTTCCTGGGGAAAAGCGAGCGGATTCTTACGCTGTTCCGTGCTCCCTTTGTGTTTCACATCCTGGGGTTTCTCACAACGTGGAGAGAACGCGAGTGCTGGGTGGAGCAGCGTGCGTATCCGAGTTAGAAACGAATGTATTAATTTATTGTTGGGGAATGGACTGGTCATCCCTTAATCCTTTCATTGACAGAACCACCGCACCTCCGCGTAATTCTTTCTACTTCTTTCTGCCTGCTGGGGATTTTACCATAGTTCCGTATGCCCAGTAAGAGACTTCAGACGCGTCTTCCAGAGCCTCCGCTGTGAGAAATGCAAGTTTCAAATTGAAAAGGCCAGTCGGGCAATTCCCTCTCATGTTGTGCAAAGCTGATGCTTAGACCTAAGCGAGCCGAAAAGCGGGTATTGGTATGTTGGAAAAGCCTTGGAACACTTGCAAAAAGGAAAAGGAAGGGAAGCGAAAGCCCTGAATTTGCTTCGTGCATGTCATTCTGATGAAAGGATTTTTTTTTTCCCCTCAAAAAAAAACCCCAAAACTTGTTTAATTATATGAATTTGAGGCCCTGGGGTGCTCTTTGATCTACGTTATAATGCTGAGCAGGAAGTAATGCTTGTTAAAATTACGTCAAAATTTTGTTGGTAGAGATCCATTTCAAATTTGGTGTAATCAGTAAGTTTTTAAAAGTCTAAAACTTCAAATAAGATGGAAAGGCTTTTTGGAGAAACTCCTTGCAGTGAGAGCACCGCGGTCATCTTGTTCCTTCTCGATTCGGAGATAGCAGTCACCGCGTCGTCACAACGAAACAGAGAGCTGAAGGGTTTTGCTAAGACGAAGGAGCCGGTTTCTCAGGGACGCGAGGGAAATGGTCTGGCCAGCGCAGCGTAGCGCTGCTTTGCACAAATGTTCAGTCCCGAAACAAAAGGTGTTGGGAAACTTGCAGCCCAGGCAGATTTTGTGCTGAATGTGTTTTTGGAAGCTCATCTGCGGAGCACGGAAAGGACGGGACCTGAGCAGAGGCGGCACTCGGGCTCTTCCTCGGCTCTGCAATGCCGGGGCTGGTTCTGTCCCGCTGTCCCAGCGTCTGCCCAGCCGGTGTGGGCTCTGTCTGGCCACCTTCAAACGCAAACCGCATGCCTGTGAATCACGGAGAGCACGAAAGAGCTGGAAACGGAGCACGGCCATGCTGGCCGCTGCCTCCAGGGTCAGCGATAGCTTCCTCTGCAGGTAAAGCTGCTTCCAGCCCTGCGCCAAAGCCACCGGCTGCCCGCACATGGAGGGGGAGAGGTCCATGCCCTGCGCAGGACCGACCCGCTTCTGCGCTTCAGTTCACTCCCCTGCAAAATGCATCCAGTGTTGGTTTGCCTGTGGTGGGTTATGGAGCTTCGCTTGTCTTAAAGTATTTTAAAATTCCGAGATGAAGGACAGCTACTCGCAGTGAACTTCTTTGGTCATCTTGAAAACGTCTGGGCGCTGGCTTTTCCACACCCGCTCGTTCTGGAAAACGACAGGGTGCAATTCCCATCCCCTTCAAACTCCCCTCGCCGCTGTGACTTCCCGGTGCCGGGCCACCCCTCCGTGCTGTGAGGGAAGCTCATTTTGGGGAGTCCTGCTTGCTGGGTCACCCCGCAGGCAGGCAGGTATTGCTGCGAGGATCCAGCAGCGAGGACTTGCCTCGGTGAAGTGTTTTCCTTGTGAAAATGGGCGCTGCTTTGGGCGCAGCCCATCTCCTGCACGCTGAGTTGAGGTGTCCCCCAGACCAGGTGCAGGGCAGAGGGAGGGATGTTGCATCAATTTGGGGAAACTGGCATTTCTGGCTCCTTTTAGAGTAACCATGAGATTGCGTTACCCCACGGAGCCTGCGGTTCCTCTGAGAGCGAGCCCTTCGGTGGCCGCAGCTCTGCCTGCCCTCGCCCCGGAGTGCGGAGGTGACCTGGCTGCCACTCTGCGCTCTTCGGGCCAGCGGCGAGGGGAGCAGCAGGTTGTGTGCGTGCGTACGTACGTTTGTTTAACAAACCCCTGCTCCTGCTTCAGGGGAAGCAAAGAGGTTTTCTGCTTGTGCCTGTCGCTTCAGGTGGGATGGCCGGGAGCTGCTGGAGCTGCACAGCGTTTGTTCTCGGGTAAGCCCTTCGCTTGCTCACGCTTCCCTTCACACGTTCACGTGAAGCCTGGTGTAAAAGCTGCTAGGACTGCAGAGTGTGTTTTAGAGGAGCCTCTGCTGGGAAGCGGTGTTGGGTCGCCGGTGGCGTAAATGTTGTAGGGAGCTGCTGAGTGTGCCCCGTGCTGCTGGGAATTGTGTCCTTCCTTCTGGTGCGCATAGACCTTGAGAGAAGTTGGCGTGCCTCGGATAAAACCTGTCGGATGGCAGCAAAAAGACATCAGTACTGCGTGAAGGGCAAGCGGAGGGTTGTGCCTGGGGGCGTTTGCAACGCACGGGGCCCCAGCCTGGTTTGGGTGGGCAGGGACCTCCCAGCCCACCCAGTGCCACCCCTGCCATGGGCAGGGACACCCTCCACTAGCCCAGCTTGCCCAAAGCCCCATCCAACCTGGCCTTGAACCCTGCCAGGGAGCCAGGGGCAGCCACAGCTTCTCTGGGCACCCTGTGCCAGGGCCTCAGCACCCTCAGGGTGAAACGTTTCTTGTATCTAGTCTGGATCTCCCCTCTTCCGTTCAAAAGCAGTGGGTACTGATGTTCAGTTGCAGCTAGCTTGGCTAAGCTGCTCTTTCCTCTACCTTGCTTTGTACATACTTGTTTGAGGTTTTGCTAAATAGTGAACAGCAGCACGTCCTGCTTGACACGTGGTTTTGGGTTTTGTTCAGCACAACCCCCACTTAGTTACTTTCATTCTCTCACGCATCCGTGCTTTCTTTTAAGTAACTGTTTTACTAACTGGTGAAAAAGTGGATCTCCAATTGAGTTGTAATTCTGATGAAAGTTTTGCAACTTGTCAATTTGATACTTGATCCGCCCCATCTCTATGAACACAGTCATCAAAGTTATTCTTAGCTCTTCCATCTCTGTACTCAATGCTATCTGTATTGTCCTAAAAGAGCACCGCTGTTCTGGGGGTTCCTCTGTGGAGGCTCTCCTGTGTCCTGTATTGCCAGGCAAATTAGATCTATAAGAATTTGAGTTTCATCTTCCTCTTTTTTTGTTTTGCTTCCTCATTATAATTGAATAAATGTTGTCAAAGTTCTCTTTTTTTCCCTTAAATATTGATGTAGCTCATCTTTTCCCTTTGCGAAACCCAAGCCACAATTCCTTCTAACGCTGCCGTAAGTTCTCATGTCCAGCTCTGGTGCGGCGAAGCATTGCGGCGTTAATCGTCGCATTCTTTGGAATTCAGCAGTATCCCTGCTTCTCTTCCAGTAACTCGACACAACCACCTGAAGGACTTCATGCTGGTGGTGTCCATCGTCATCGGAGTGGGTGGCTGCTGGTTTGCCTACATCCAGAATCGCTATTCAAAGGAGCACATGAAGAAGATGATGAAAGACCTGGAGGGACTCCACAGAGCTGAACAGTCTCTCCATGATCTTCAAGAAAGGTAGGTCTTCTGCGTCCGCCCGCTTGGAGCACTCAACTGTCAGTCTTTCCTGCAAGATTATTCTTCATTTAGATTTCAGGAAAGATTTTCTTTTTAGCTGTCATGCTTCTGTGCAGCAGTCACCTGGAGCTGCGTGCCAGAGTCAGCACGTCCCTGAGCGACCGCAGCAAACCTGCCAGCCCATCTTTACAGCTCGAATGGGTGCCTGGCTCATGAATTAATTCAGTTACCAGGCTATGTGTAACGATGTGTGCGTGCTCACTCGACCTGTTCTCTGGTGGTGACGTGCTAGTTATTTGTACTTGCGGTGTGCCATACGAAGGCGAGTGGTAAAACCTCCCTCGTCTCACTACAATCCTGAAACGTGGCACTGAAGCCACGCGAGCAAGGTGACAGTGTACGACACCAGCATCTCCCGCTCTGAGGTGGCTCCAGTGCACGCTGACACGTAGTCGAGCATGGCCGTATGTGCTCCCGTGCAGTTTTGTTTCTTTTCCACGTTGTTTTTGTGTTGTGTTTTGTCTGTTTAGTTTCGGTTCTGCTCTAACGGTCACTACTGATTCAAAAAAATAGTTTCTGAATTTCTGGGATGACTTGGCTCTCTTTAGTTGTGCTGCTGTTGGCCCGTGAGAGCTCTCCTCCCAGCTCAGAGCTGCTTTCAGGAGCAAAACATCCAACTGCGCAAAACGGATGGGAGTGCTCCTTCTGTGCCTGTTTCACATAGGTACTTCCGATTTATTTACCACATTTAATTATACGGGAGCACTGAAATGTACAGTGGTTTCTGCTCCCAGTCTGACTCATACTGAAAGTATATCAGGATCCCCACCCCCCGAAACGACAGTGTAAATCTGTACCTAGAGGGGAGGAAGAGCCTCTTAAAGGAGCGTAAGGTAATCCAGCTCACTTGGAATTGCTCGTCCAGGCTGATCAGGATGTTTCACTGGGGCTTTTGATAGGGCAAAAGCATGGTGATACAGTGGAAGCATTCAGGAGAACACACATCCCCTCTTCAGTTCTTCGAGCTGCATAGAATAGAATCACAGAACCCCAGATGGGTTTGGGTGGGCAGGGACCTCCCAGCCCCTCCAGTGCCACCCCTGCCATGGGCAGGGACACCCTCCACTAGCCCAGCTTGCCCAAAGCCCCATCCAACCTGGCCTTGAACCCTGCCAGGGAGCCAGGGGCAGCCACAGCTTCTCGGGGCACCCTGTGCCAGGGCCTCAGCACCCTCACAGGGAAGGATTTCTGCCTCACATCCCATCTCCATCTCCCCTCCTGCAGCTTCAGGCCATTCCCCTTGGCCTGTCACTCCCTGCCCTTGTCACCAGTCCCTCTCCAGCTTTCCTGGAGCCCCTTTGGGGACTGGAAGGGGCTCTAAGGTCTCCCCGCAGCCTTCTCTTCTCCAGGCTGAACAAGCCCAACTCTCTCAGCCTGAGGTCTCCAGAGCAGAGGTGCTCCAGCCCTCGCATCATCTCCGTGGCCTCCTCTGGACTCGCTCCAACAGCTCCATGTCCTTCTTGTGCTGGGGACCCCCGAGCTGGACGCAGCACTGCAGGGGGGTCTCCCCAGAGTGGAGCAGAGGGGCAGAATCCCCTCCCTCGACCTGCTGGTCACGCTGCTGGACACGCAGCCCAGGACACGGGTGGCTTTCTGGGCTGCCAGCGCACATTGCTGGGTCATGTTGAGCTTCTCGTCCCCCCACACCCCCAAGTCCTTCTCCTCAGGGCTGCTCTCCATCCATTCTGCGCCCAGCCTGGAGTTGTGCTTGGGACTGGCCTGACCCACGTGCAGGACCTTGCACTTGGCCTTGTTGAACTTCACATGGTTCGCATGGTCCCACCTCTCCAGCCTGTCCAGGTCCCTCTGGATGGCATCCCTTCCCTCCAGTGTGTCAAGTGCACCACACAGCTTGGTGTCGTCAGCAAACTTGCTGAGGGTGCACTCGATCCCGCTGTCCACATACGTTAAAGTCCATGCTTCCCTGCCAGCATGGTGATACGTAAATCCAGGAGTGTTGTCTGGGAAGAACAAAGAAAAAGAAATTTTAGAGTATTACATATGGGTAGTTGAACTCTAGGCGCTTGGGCAAAATCCTGCAGCTTCAGGAATGTGACCTCTACTCACAGAAATGATTGCAATGGTTCCAGTAAAACTACTCATCAGAGAACGCACTGAGAAGAGGTCCTCTCTAGATGCAGGATTCTTCTAGGAAAGAAAAGAGTGTTCAAGACTCTCAGTGACAAGCCAGTGGAGGTTTTGTCAATCAGATGTTTAAGGGCAGATTTAACAAATGCATGGTAGTCTTGGGCTGGAACTGTTTTTCATTAGTTTTAAGGGTAATTTTGGAGGATAAGCCTTAATTTGGCTGCCATACAAGCTGACAGCTACGTTCCCAGTGGCTTCTCGGAAAGCAGAGCCCGGCCCTGGTACACGTGCTGTGGCCGCTCATGGGTGGTGTGATGAGCAACCTCCGCAAACACCAACGCCAGGATCCCGAGGAGGTAAATCTGCCCTGGAGACTTTTGCAAACAGCCACGTCTTGGGGAAACTGTTTGACATACCTACAAAACTGCAGCCTACATGCTCATGATGGCCTTCAGGGAATTGTCCCACGTGTGAGCATTGCTGGAAAGCCCTTCTTCTTCGAGTGTGACCCCATCAGTTGGTGTCCGTGTGGAGGGCAAACACTTGAGAGAGTACCAAGGTGATAGTGCCAAACTGGGCGCGTTCCCCTGGCAGTGATGCAGATCCATGACCTGCTTTCTTTTTGGCATGGAGATAGAATAAAGTACGTTTCCTGTCTGCCTACCACAGAGCTGGCTCCGATCCACAGCTGGTTTCACAAAGCTTTGTGTAATTTTACATTGCAGATTGGGCATACCCCAGAGAAAAAGATATTTTATTTTTTTTCTACAGCCAGAAGGACACGGGAATTCCTTCCCAACGTCCATCCCCTGGAGCAGCAGAGCTGCGTCCTGGGCAGGAGGTCTCTGCTGGGTGTCACTGAAGAGCAGGTCACACCAGAGGTCCAAACACCGGCTGCCGTGAATGTGCCATGTGGGGAATGACCTTGGGATCTGCTGCTGAGGGCAGAGCCACGTAAACAAGTAGATGTGCCTGGGAAGTTCAACTAATGCTCTAAAGCCGGATAGGAAGAAACACAAAACCGCGTATACTAAGCATAGCTTGAGTCTTAAGCCAGAGCAGCTTGTGATGCTTCTGCAGGGTGTGCAGCTGGGAGGGCTCGTCCTCTGCAGAGGGCACTGAGCTGGAGCTTGAAGCGGGAGGTGAATTCCTGGTGCTCGTGGGGCCTCTTGGCAGAGGATTGATCTAATTCTTCTCTGAAGGGGGGAACACGCACTCGCTTCTTCATCCTTGAGGCCCAGCAAGATTCAGCTGTGGTCCTCTGCCACTGTAGATACAGCAAAACCTGCCAACAGCACGTTCCCATGGACTTGTTCTGAAGTTCTGCTCAGAAACTTCATTTCTGGAAGGTTGTCTCTAGAGCCTGAAGTAACCTTGTTTCCTGGCTCATTGAAACTCAGTGCTGACCAGACCTCGGAGGGCATGTGGTGCCTTTCCTGTTGCCTGCCAGCTGCTTGGGCTGTTATTTGATGAACCGCTCTGACGCGCTCTTGAAGAGTTGGGAAGGGAAGATTGATGCAAAAAGCCTTTTTTTGTTCATCTTCGAAATACCTTTTGAGAACATCCTTCAGCAGTGATGCTTTCCAGTCAATTAAATGACCCATCAGGATAAAAAAGTTCATGTCTTAGCACATCCTATCGATGATTGAAGATTGTATGGAGATCTGTATTGAAGATTTACTGATTGTATTGGAGATCTGCTCCTGAACTGGGAAGCCCCAGATGGACCTGGATTTCTTGCCCTCATTACAAGTGCAGCTCTGAAGGCGCTTTGTGGTCTCCTGGAGCTCAGTGCACGTGAAACCCGTGTAGCTGTGTCTGAATGGGAATGCACAGACAAAATGTGGGCTTGTCCGTAACCAGCGTAAGAAAATACAGGCTCTGCTGTCAGGGGAGAAAATGGTAGTAAGTGAGAATACGATGTTAGAGTGCCTTTTAGAATTATCTTAAGGATAAAATTCCTTCCCTTTTCTGCGTCATAGTATAGGGGAATTTCTCCTTTAAACAGAGATATTTTAGTGGTTTGGGATTCTTACAGCCCTAGTATGGAAGAGCTTTAGCACTGATGCACGGGGCAGAGAGCGTGGGTTTATCTAAAAACTTGGAATGTCTTGGCAAGAGTCTCTTTAAATTGGAAAGAAAAACACTTGAGTTTCTCAACAGAGCTGTAAATTGAAAATGAGCCTTTTCCAAGAAGAGAGCCAACATCACGGCTGGTGAGAGTCCAGCCCGTCCCATCTGTTTTACATTGCCATCTGCATGCCGAGAGAGGAGCCTGAGGAAGAGGAGCCCTTGGCTGGGACGGCGAGTGGTAGCGATGGTCCCTGCCCCGAGTCTGCGCACAGGCTGCGCTCCGTGCTCCATCGCCAAAAGCACAACCAGGTGCTGGCCTTAGGGACGAGGCTGGAAGGTGGACGCCCCGGCATCACTGCAGGGAGAGACTGAGGTTCAGCTTCTCCCCTGGTCCGGGATGAGTGGGAGCCGCCGGGGAGCCCAGGAGTGTCCTCCTGAGATGTGCTATGTGTCACCTGCAGCCCAGGCACAGCACACCCAGAGTCCCCTCTCATCTCTGTCCCACGCGTCGCTCCCTTGGTTTGCTCTGCAGTTTGGATGTTGATGGTCTAGAGTGGGAGAAGGTCTTATGACCTTGAAATACTTATTTCTGGCTAAGATGATTCCATTTGGGGCTTTACGACTGTTTGTTTTTTCTTTTCAATTTATGCATAGTTTTACTTGGTCACTGAGAATCTATCTGCTGTAAGCTGCTACTGGTTTTGCTGGTTAAGCTGATGCCTTGCCAACCTCACAAACAGTGCTGGTAGCTTCAGTGTAGGTCAGCACCTTATCTGAGATCCCACCGATCCACAGAGAAGCTGCCTGGGCAGCGCAGGAGGTGCACGCAGGGAGAAGGTGCTGGTTTGGGTGGGGAGCAGCGCTTTGCTTCTCGTGGCAGAAAACAGGAGTTTCCTCAGTTTGTTCTGGGTTAAAATAGCGTCGCCTCTGCTGCTGGTGCAGTGTGGGCTTGTCCAGCGTCTATTGGTTTATCTCAGACTGTGAGAACTCAGACTTTGGAAAGAGAAGTTCGTGTTGAAAAGGCGGGACTGTTAGACTGATGCACAGAACCCCAGACGGGTTTGGGTGGGCAGGGACCTCCCAGCCCCTCCAGTGCCACCCCTGCCATGGGCAGGGACCCCCTCCACTAGCCCAGCTTGCCCAAAGCCCCATCCAACCCGGCCTTCAACACTGCCAGGGAGCCAGGGGCAGCCACAGCTTCTCTGGGCACCCTGTGCCAGGGCCTCAGCACCCTCACAGGGAAGGATTTCTGCCTCACATCCCATCTCCATCTCCCCTCCTGCAGCTTCAGGCCATTCCCCTTGGCCTGTCACTCCCTGCCCTTGTCACCAGCCCCTCTCCAGCTTTCCTGGAGCCCCCGCAGGGACTGGAATGCTGCTGGTTCTTGACAGTGTAAGCCACAACACTTGGTTGTGTTCAATCCAGCAGCTAAAGCACATGTCCTGGAAACACTTCACATCTTGAGCTGAAGTTAGCCAAAGGTGGATGTACCACGTTCCTCAGAAATTTGGTCCAGGGTTTAATTGTTGCCACCGTTTAAAAAAAAAAAAAAAAAAAGATTCTTTTCATTCGAATCATTAGGCTGGTTCTTGCAAGAAGCCCCTTAATACTCTCTTCTTCCATTGGTTGTACTTGTTCAACATGATTTCTCAGAACCTTCATTATGAAGTGAAGCTTTTCATTTCAACCAAATATTTGCCAATTCTTTTTTTTTTTCTTTCCTCCCTTATACTTGACAGTCGCTATGTCTCTAGAAACACGTGGGTTTGGGACTGCATTTCCCAGAGGCACCGCGGGCGCTAGAACCTGATGGGTGGCAACAGCCAGTGACTTTCTGCCCCTTTTCAGGTCCCGCGTGGGCCGGGTTCGCTCTTGGTGCTGATTTGATTTTGCTGACCTGGTGCAAGGGTTGGGTTGGGTTGGGTTGGTGGGTCCCTCGGAGGGCCCAGGCTTTCCAGCCTGAATGCCTGAACCTTCCTGAGTGGGTACAAGTCATCTGTGATTACTTTTTATTGCCGTATGTAATTCCTACTGGTTTAATCCTGTCGCAAGGAAAAATAATCACTTCCAGGCAAGATTAAGACATGTCTAAATTTGAACGCTTTTAAAGTGGAACACGGAGACATCCCATCTGGGTGTTCGTACCTGCTCAGGCAGATCTTCCCCCCCCCCCGCTTTTTTTTTTTTTAATTAAAGGCAAAGGTCTTCATTTTTGTAAAAACACTGAAAATTTGAATTAGCTTGGTGCTTATTAAAGGAAATCTTGATGTGGCTTGGAAAATTAAGAAAATAAGTACTGAGTATTTAATAAATGAAATAAAGTTGAGACTCTGGAGTTGACAATTTCATTTCTTCCCAGGCACGGTGAACTTGCTCCTTGACTTTCCGAACGCAGATCTCTGTTGACACAAACACAGAGTAGATGAGAGCAGGGTTGGTGTAGGCTGTGGCTGGCCAGCCCTTGCACTGCGGACTCCACCCGTACGGAGAGCCCGACGTGTGCAGCATTGGGCTCTCGGTCTCTCTGTTGCAGGCTGCAGAAGGCTCAGGAGGAGCATCGCTCTGTGGAAGTGGAAAAGGTGCATCTGGAGAAGAAACTGCAAGACGAGATCAGCATCGCCAAGCAGGAGGCACACCGGCTCCGAGAACTGCGGGAGGGCACAGAGAATGAGCTGAGCAGGCAGAAATACGCTGAGCAAGAACTGGAGCAGGTAAGGGTTGATGGAGACGTGCTAGCGAGAACAGTTCCTCGCTCTGCTTCATCCTTCTGAGAAATCCAGTCATGTTCTGCTTATAATGCTCTTCTGTCTTTGCTTTTCCACTCCCTTTTGTGGAGGAAAAGATCCAAATTTCTCCCATGACTCCGTATTACATGTCCCCTGTACTGCATAATGGTGCTGCTTGTGCGTTGGGCAGCAGGGACCGCGCCGGTGCTGTCTCAAGAGTGATGTGCTGCCATCACACACCAAAACTCCCACTCCAAACCATAACCTTTTTTTTTTTTTTTTCTTTTCTATCTGTTCATGGGTTTAGGAGAGATTTGGAATGAGCTTGGTTGTGCTTGCCATGTTTTCTCGTGGATTAGATTGGTGTACGAAAGAAACTTCCTTCCAAGGAAGTTTAGCACTAGATTAGAATCTGTATAGCAAGATTAGAGTTCGTATGCAATTCTCAGAAACATCAGTTTTAAGTTTAGACTGGCAGGAAAATATGTCCCCAAGTTACATATCGTAACGTAAGCCTAGACAGAATATTGTGTATAATGCTGCTGCTGCTGGCAAAAATGAAATGCATTTTGTCCAGAAGGATACACAGAGCATTTATAAAATAATTTGTTGTAGGTCAGAAAAAGCATTCCCAATCCTACGTCTAAAAACTCTGAGCCCGATAACAAAAGCTGTAGGAAATAATGGAAATCAAAAGACATTGCTCACAGCACCGGCCTGCAGTGACAGAGGGCAAAGCGCGGTGTCTGGGAATTTCACCTCCAAACTGCCCTTTGCCCAAACCCACAGTTCCAGTTGCTGCTTCCCATTCACCTGAGGGACAATTCTTACCTGACTTTAATTTATAGATCAGTTTAAACAAACAGTGTGAGCCAGGTTTGCAGGAGCCAGACAAAACATCAGACACCAGCGTATCCTCCCAGCCTGGCTGTGCCCGCTCTTCTGTGCCACCGTGGAGGATGGGGAAGAAAATGAGACAAGAATCGAGGGTTTCCTGACAAGGGAAGTGTCCTGGGCCGTCAGGGACCCACGGGGCAGCGCAGCCGAAGTGTGCACATAGTCAGCAAACAGCACGTTTCCTTCCTGCGTGGAGTACCAACAGCCCAGACACCCGCAGGTGCCTGCCACCAGCTTTGCTTTCCTGATCCAACTTTCGTTCCTCCTAACTGGTCATCCAGCCCCTCCACGAGTCACGGAGCTCCCTTTCAGGACACACATTGGGACGTCCCTACTCACACACAGAGAAATTTGGTCATTTTATATTGCGAGCCATTAAATAAGGATGCATAGCCTTCCCCTTGTAACCCCGAGCCCTCGTGCCCGCCCTGCTCCTGGCTTTGGGAGAAGGCAGGGTCTTACCCATCCCGCTTCCCCCTCCACTTCGCCTTTGTTAAGAAGCCTGGAAAGCCAGAGGTGACTTAACCGCTCTGTTGTTTTTAGAGGCCTTCGGCAGGGATGCAGTGACAGGGTGAGTATTGGTTTTACCCACCTGACCCACACCGTGTGAGTATAACACGATCACCGTCCCAGTGAGCTGTAGACCACAGATAACATTAACCAGTCACTCCTAAAACTCATCTGACTTTAAGATATTAAACCAAGACCTCCTTTTGCACCAGCTGGTTCTTAGCACTAAAACGATGCTGGAGGGTTTGGAAGCTCCTACTGGAGTGCAGCGTATGAGGTGGAGCAGCAGCGTGTTTCTGGGACGGGACTCTCCTGTGCTGGGTTGTCCATGCCCATCCTCTCCTCGCTAGGTCATCCTCCCCAGGCCGCGGACCCAGCCGGGGCCGCAGACCCAGAGGGCATTCCTCGCTTTGTAAATTGTTGCTCTTAGCGATCAAAATGGGATCTTGGAAATCTTCACAGGAGAATGCGGACGCACAAAGTAACTCCGGTTTGTATTGATTCCCTTCAGAACCGAGAGGGTTTGTGTTTTGGACACTGTGTATGATGGCTCATCTCAACCGCTGGTCCTTGGCTGCTGTTCTGCACCGCTTCCCTTTTCCTCCATTCCGTAAAAACGTTGTTCCTGCAAATGTTTTGAGCACTCCTCTACTCCAAATACCTTGTGGCAGATTTCCTGCCCGCTTATCCTCCACATTCCTACATCCCAGATGCTTGCAGATTGTGGTCAGAGTTGTGCCTGTGGTGGGAGCAGCACCCGGTGCCGCTGGTGTTTGAGGGGGGAAAAAAATAGACCTTCCTGGGGTCCACGGTTTTTGTAACTTTGTGAATGATTTAGGCAGCGCTACGCTCAAGAAGACTAAATCACACGTAAGCGATGTAAGTAGTTTGTTCTGTGCGGTGCCTCCTGGCTACTGCTAGATGGACTGTGCAAATGTCCTCCAGGATAAAACACGGGATTTCAAAGTATCTGCGTGTAACCTGCTGCTTTTGACTCACTGGAAATTATGCCAGGCTTGGTGAGACGTGACTGAGTTAAATAACACGTTAAGGGAAAAGATCCAAGTTTGAGCAATCTTTTTAAAAAATGCCTCTCTTCAGCCCGCTCGCGGCTGCGCTCTGTGGGAAACGAAGAGGCACCGGCGGGTTAAAGCACTGAAAGAGAGCGTGGGACAGACACGATCCAGGCATCCTCCGGTGACACGTGTGCAGCCCTGACTGCGTAGCTGGCCCTCTCCTCTCCTGCCAGCTCCACCTCGTTAGGAGAAGGTCTGCGTTGGTGGGCCGGGGCTTGCTGGGGCAGCGAAGGTGCTTAGGGTTGGCTTTTCTTGTGACAGCGAGGAGGTGGTGTACAGCGTAAAACCACGTGTGCCCCTCCTGAGGCTGGAGAGCTGTGCTGTGCCTGGATTTTGCAGCAGCTCCGAGCTGCAGTCGCCATCCTTTGGTTTCTCCAGCGTGGGACACGTTAGCTTCTTGCAGGGCTTGTGTCATGGTTATTAAAGTCCCTCCACGTCCTGAGTAACAGAAGAGAAGTGTTAATTCTTGATGGTCTCTAGGACTAAATGCTTTTATGTAAGGTATTGGTATCTTCAACTTGATTGTCACCCACTTTCTTCTAATTTTGTAATTGCTGCCATCTCCAGCAAGACAAGTAAGTGTGTGGAGGAGACTGAGCTGGGATGGAAGGAGAGTCCCCAGCAAGCTACAGAAACTGCCGATTCCAGGCGTGTTATTTCTTTTCCTGACCAAGCAGCACATGTTTTGTGTCTAAATATTTTTATCATCTTGCTCCAGTGTGAAAGTTGTCTCTTGACAAGCTCCCTCTGTTTGGCTCGGGAGCTGCTGAGAAAAAAGGCGATTGCCTGCGCAGCGTTGTCAGGGATCCTGCCTCAGGAGGAGAGGCTGTGGGTTTGCAGACCTGCAGGCAGGCAGCAAGCTTTGCAGAGAGTTCTAGAGGTGACGATAAGCACCCTGCATATCCCTGTAGAATCATAGAATCATCATGGACTGGTTTGGGTGGGCAGGGACCTCCCAGCCCACCCAGTGCCACCCCTGCCATGGGCAGGGACACCCTCCACTAGCCCAGCTTGCCCAAAGCCCCATCCAACCTGGCCTTCAACACTGCCAGGGAGCCAGGGGCAGCCACAGCTTCTCGGGGCAACCTGTGCCAGGGCCTCAGCACCCTCACAGGGAAGGATTTCTGCCTCACATCCCATCTCCATCTCCCCTCCTGCAGCTTCAGGCCATTCCCCTTGGCCTGTCACTCCCTGCCCTTGGCACCAGCCCCTCTCCAGCTTTCCTGGAGCCCCTGCAGGGACTGGAAGACCCGAGACCTACAGTCTCATTCTCTTCAACTCGTGCATCGTGCTGTCAGCCCCGGAGGGTTCACGTGCAGTTTGTGCCGTTGTGAGGCAGAGGGCTGAGGTAGACCAGCTCAGCTCTACTTACCCTCCCCGAGAGCTGAGGTGCTGAGGCAGGACAGCGTCGCCATGGCTGGAAACTTCTGAGGAAGGAGCTAGCCTTTCGGGTGAGAGGAAAGCGCTGCAGGTTGTTCCGGTCATCTGAGCAGCAGCCATGTCTGTCAGGTGGCTGCCCTGCCGCGCTCCTCTCCCCCACTCACCCGCAGTTGTGCCACCTCTCCTCCTAACAACCTCTGCTTCCCTCACGAGTAAGATTTAAGTTGCGTGGAGTCTCCCCCCCCCCCCCCCCTCTATTTTCTGGTGCCTGAAAAGCACTGGGTTGGCAGCCAGCGGTTGGGACGACCTCGCAGGAGGGCAGGCCGTCCCCGTCGCTGCTGCAACGCTGCGCTGGCCGGTTCTCTCCCAGGTGCGGATGGCGCTCAAGAATGCCGAGAAGGAGCTGGAGTCGCACTGCAGCTGGGCTGCGCCCGAGGCCCTGCAGAAATGGCTCCAGCTGACCCACGAGGTGGAGGTCCAGTACTACAACATCAAGAAACAGAACGCGGAGAAGCAGCTGCTGGTGGCCAAGGAAGGGGTGAGAATTTCAGCGTCCGCGTGCCGGGTCTTCCCCTCGCAGCCGCGGGAGAAACTTTGGGGAATTAAACCTGCAGAGTTTCTTTCTCTGCACCTTCTTTGTTCCCCTTTTAATGCCTTAAATTTGCAGTTTTTTAAAGCGCAGCCGCCTCTCGGGGCAGTGCAGGCTCTGACCGGGGTGTGCCCGTCAGCTGAGCCCCGGGAAGGTGCGGGGTATGGAGCGCTGCCTGTGCGACAGCGCTGCGGGGTGTCGGCGGGAGGTTTTGCACCTATTCAGCACAATCCCTGCTCGAGGTGATTTTCGTGCACGGGCAACAAAATTTCGAACGTGTGCACGCGATCTGAAGTGATGAATCACTTCTGTGTTCCCAGTTGTTTAAAATTTTCTGTGCCAACCAAAAAGCGATGAGCTGCAAGGAAGCTGTTGTAACATGTGTTTGTCTCTGCAGAGATAAACAGCAGCCAGAGCTGGCAGCATCTAAAAAATTGTCTGCCTTAATGTGTTTGTATTATGGACACTTTACTGTTTCAGTGGTTTTCCTTTTGCTGTGTCAGTTCTCATGTCCACATCCTTGGTTTATCTTTTGTAAGTCTCATTCAGCGCCACAACTCTGCAAACCCCGGAGCTGTGTGCAGAGACTAATTTTGAATACACGCTGTGCCACAAAGAGAAGGCAAAAAACCCAACCCCAAAACAAAAAGCCTCCCCAAACCAACAACCTTGGGCACTGCCAGTGTTTCTCCAATAGTTTACTCATGGGGAGGACAAAACAAGGCCACATGAGAGCCATTGGCCGTGTGAAGTAGCTCGTTCGGTTCCCTCTGACTCTCGGGAAATCAGGAGAAGGGCTGAGGAGGAGCATGAAACCCCCAACCTGTTTACTCACTGCTGGCGAATTCCTTGCCTGCCGCGTTAGGGAGAACAACATCCTTCAGTAAAAACCCGATTCACACGATTTACATGGGTGCAAACAGCTGCAGGGACTATTTCTGTCTCAGCCCATCCAGGATGTTCTCGTCCTGGAGGAAACACAAGGTCGTCTTTCTCCTGTGACCTTTTTCTGTTGATGTTCCAGGCTGAAAAAATTAAAAAGAAGCGAAACACCCTGTTTGGAACATTTCATGTTGCTCACAGCTCATCTCTAGATGATGTTGATCATAAAATCTTAACTGCAAAGTGAGTATCTACTTAATACCTTCCCTTATTTCTGCCTGCCTCTTTCACCCCTCTGGTATTTCAGACACAACCGTACTGCAGCCCGTACAGGTGCTCTTGGTCTCGTTTTGCTGAACTTTTGTTCTGTTGACTTTAGTTAGCTGGGATTGGACTTGCTCCTTTTAATCAATAACCTTTTAATTTTATCTGCGTGAAGCAAGAAATGGCAGTTATGCAGAGCAAATAAAAGTCCTGTCAAAATGAGGATTCAGGAGGCTGCAGTTTTAAGTGATTATCCCTGGATACTTCAGTCGTTGCTGTGGGTTTTTTTAAATTCCTGTATCCCTGGAAGTGGATTGAAAGATGTCTCAAGTATTAGGATACAGAGCTGAGCCACTAGACTCCCTGTTTCAGACAATTTATGGTGTGTTTTTCCTTCATTCCCTACGTTTTTCCTTCATTCCCTACGTTTTTCCTTCATTCCCTACGTTTGTCCTTGTTTGTACCTTGCTTCCAGGCAAGCGCTGAGCGAAGTGACGGCTGCGCTGCGGGAGCGCCTGCATCGCTGGCAGCAGATAGAGCTGCTCTGCGGCTTCCAGATCGTCAACAACCCGGGCATCCACACCCTGGCCTCAGCCCTCAACATTGACCCCAGCTGGATGGGCACCCCGCGCCCTAACCCCTCACACTTCATCATGACTGATGACGTGGACGATTTGGACGAAGAGATCGTTTCTCCCATGTCCATACAATGTACGTAGTCCGTGTTAGCTGTGCGTGGTGAGTTGGCGTCAGCCGGGTGCTGCAAAATGGACGGGGCAGACGTTCAAATGTCTTAGGACATTTAATACCTTAATTAAGGTATCTAAGTTGGTTTTTAAATGCCCAAAGACAAATTGTTAGTCATTGAGGGTCGGGAATGTCTGGAAGTGCCAGACCACCGCTGCTGGGGTTGCTTGGAGCCTGCTCCTTCCAGCAGAACTAGTAATCCATAGATGTTATTACTCATCATTTAATTGTGTGTATGCCATTCTGTTTAACTCACTGAATTTAAGCATTTACGAAAAACCCCCAAAGGCATGGGCTAGACCCACAGAAGTGAGAGAGGAAAACAAAGTGCCTTGTCCTGATGCCCCCATGGCCAGAGCACTGGCTCAGGATATAAAAGGACCTGAAGACACCCCCTCCTCCGGCACAGCTTTGGACTTGCTCCTCTTGCCGTTCGTATGGGGAGGAGCAGTCTGCTGTGCTGACCCTGCCTGTAAGGACCTACTGAACATTGCCCGGAGCAAGGACGGACCCCCAGTGCCCCATCTCCTGTGTGCATGCTGTGGTGGGCACTCTCCCCCTCTTTACTGGTGACTGCTTGCATAAAAAAATGCATCAACCCCTGTAGGGAGGAACGGGGCTGCTGAGGGGGTGATCCTGCTCTCCTGAGCCCCCATCTTTTGGTGGGACTGAACTTGGGTCACCCCGTGCCGGTTACTCTCAATTGCTGAGCTCTTGGACTGAGTGAGGGCTCTCCTCCTCTGCAGAAGGATTGTGAATCAGTCCTGACTACTGTTCCCATGGTCAGTCGACCCAGATTCAGCCTTGCTTCTCTCAAAAATGCATTTTTCCAAGCGCAGTTTCCTATCTCTAGCTATTGCACAAGAGAACGGGAGGACCGAAGAGCAGTTCCAGACACTGTGGCCGCGGTTTGGTGGCGCAGGGAGCAGCACGTGGCTAGAGCAGAGGGGAGAGGGCAGCCCGTGCTGACAGCATTAGCTGGGGCGCTCGGTTTAGTTATGTCCGATCCAGGACCCTTTCTGGAGGACTTCACCAAACCCAGGTCTGTTGAGCTGAGTAGAAGGTGGGGGGAGGAACAGGAGAGCCTCGGGGTTGGCAGCGCGCGCTGCAGGAGATGCCTGTAGGCGCCGTCGCCATCCCTCCCTCGTGGTTTCGGGCTCTGGTTAGATGCTGTGAAGTCTGGAGGTGAGTGCTGAGGTTGGGCTCGGGGCGTCGGGGGACGAAGGCAGAGCGCTGAGGATTTGGGCAGCCTGCAGGACGTGAGGCAGGAGGAGCAGAGCATTTGCATGTTTCCAGGGCTCAGCAAACAGGGCTGGTGCTGGTGGTTTGTGGGGTTGGGTGTGCATTTAAAGCATCCAACAGATAATGGTGTCCTACTTACTGCTCTCTGTGATTATCAGTTACCATTAGAAACCAAGCTAGGCAGCGCTAATAAAACACTTGCAAAAATGTGAGCTAGGTGTTAACGAGAGAGGGATGTCTGAAGTGCCTGGGTCACACCTGAAGCACACTCTCCGGAGAACGTGAGCTGTACGAGGCATGAGCCTTCAGCTGACGTTTTAAGGCTCAGTGCCTCACCTCAAGTGCCAATTTTTGTACTTCCAGTCCCCGTCAGTCCCGCGATCGGTGGCGAGCCCGCCTGCCTCCGTGCCGCAGCCCTGATGGCAGCCCTGCGGGCGGTAACTCCGTGTAGCAAGCGCTGGGCATCCAGGTTCCCAAAGCAAGGAGCCTTTGCCTTTCCCTAGAGGGTTTTTCTTTCTCTGTGTACAAAAACTGCTTCGGGAGAGAAGTGCAGAGTTTTTCCTCCCCAGACGTGCTGGGGATGTTGCTGACTGCCCACGATGATTGTCCCGGTAAATCACATTTTTCTCTCTCCTGCTCACACCCGGTTGGCCCATCCCAGACGCAGCCTGGCTTTTCGGGCGCAGGTTCAGTGACCGCTCGTCTCTGTCCTCGGAGGATCAGTCCCTCTGGAAATACCCTGGTTTGGTTCTCTTCAATTATATTTTAATTTTTTGTTCTACCCTCTGCCCTTTTTCTGGACTAAAATACATACACAAATTTTCCAACTTTCTGGCACGGAAAACTAATGAATGTACCTCTCTTCACTGAGTCATCAGCATCTTTACTAACCCCCGGGAAGAGTCTGGTGGGATGAAGAAGAATCACAGTTCGCTGTAGTTCTCACGTGCTCTTGGGTTTTACTTTTAAAAAAAAAAAAAACCCAACCAAACCCAGTTGTGAAATCCGGAGGGTTGTTTTTACTTGTTTTTACCCCTGAGGTGGAGATTAATGATTCAGGCTAGGCCAGGAGGAGGTGATGATGTCCCCTTTCCCATCCCACCTCCTTCTCCGCACAGGCTTTGCTGGCAGCCCCTCCGCTGCCGGCCGAGGCTGACCCCGATCCCTCCCCGCGGGCGCCGCTGCCGATTGCTGTGCCCCTCTTCCCTCGGTGTCCTTAAATTGAGCAACGCCGCCTATTAGACCAATCTGTCCCCTGATGCCGGGGCCATGGGGATGGCACGCTCGCCCCAGAGACGCCGAGCCTCCCGTTTCTGGCTGGAAGCCTTCCCTTTGCGGAGCGCTGCCGAACGCCGGCCGTTGCGGGATGCAGGAGGACGAGCGTGTGAGCAGCAGGCCAGGCTGCGTGCCGGCGTTGGTTAGGGCCGACGTGGCGGTGGGCTTCCTCACGGTGATGAGCAGGTCATTCGGCTAACGTCGGTAACGCGTGTACAGCGTCTGGAGTGAGGCGGTGTCTGTGGGAAGCGAGGGTCCGCTGTGGCTGTGTGAGGAGAGGTCTCAGCCTTGGTCCTGTGCTTATCGCAGGGTAAGTCGTGCAAAAGGAGCAAGGTGTCAAGTTGGTAAGTGAGGAGCGCAACACCGGGGGGAAAACAAAACAAACCCCGTAGGAAAAAAGCACGGCCCAAGAGAGCAAGCCCGTAACGCCCCAGGTAATGACTCTGCAGAGCTCGGGTCCCCGTTAGCCCTGCAAACCGAGACTCCTAAGCTGTATCCCCGCCGGCAGCAGGCACGCAGGGATCAGCTGTGCTATTCCTGTCCGTGCTGCCTTAGTTAGCAGCGCTGCTGCGAAGGCACAGCAGGAGAGCTGGAACAGCCTCCGGTTCTGCCCGTTAACGCTCTCCCCCTTGCCAGCTCTGATCAGTTTTTTGCAGTCCTCACCAGAGCAAGGGATTTTTTTCCCCACCTTGACTCCATGCAACTTGATTTCACTTCATTTCAGCTCTGGAGCTCTTAAGAGAAGAAAAAAAAAAAAATCTTGCAATAGGAAGTGGATGGTATAAAGAGCTCCAGCGAAGGGTTTGTAGACGGGCAGTGTGGTAAAGCAAGAAGTAGCAAACCTGAGCGGCAGGACCTGTGAGAGAAACTGTGATTAACCTCGGGGATGCGGAAACAGCAAAGTTGCCTGAATTATTCTTGCTTGTTCCTTCTTCCACTTGAATATGTCCCAGCAGTGATCCTTCCGCACCTGGGTTGTTGATGAGCTGCAGGAGATTCGTATTTCCTAGCTGTATGTTTTTAGAGCAGTGATTTGCTGGTTCTTCGATTCCCGAAGGAGCTCTCCTTCTACTCCATCTCTTGGCTTTCCTGTCTCTTCACCCTTTTAACCATTTTTACATTTATTTCTTGTGCATATAAGAAATCCCGAACAATCCTGAACACCTTATCTCTTGCAAAAGAAGGAACATCTTGTACGGAAATTACAGCTAGCGGATTAAATGCCACCAGTCTGTTGTCTGCCGGATGGCGATGCAGCCGGTGGATCCTTGGTTTTCCATGTGTCGTGCTCTGCCCGAGGGACGTGGGTGGGCAGGAACCTCTGCGGCTCAGCGCGTAGGTGCGGTGCAGCGATAGCGTAGGTGCGGTGCAGAGGGAACTGGCTGAGCTCTCTGGCCGCTGTTACCTGCCAGGTAAGACTACATGGCCAGGAAGATCATTATGATGTTTAAAAGCTGTTAATTAGCTGGTGACAGTGCGCTGAAGGAGGCAGTCCAGTTTGTTTCTCTGAACCAAGGTGAATTTGCAATTGGAGAAAAACATTTTTCAAATTGAGCGTCTCTCTGATCAGTGCTAATTCTCAAACAGACGGGGAACAGACAATAGCACTTTTGGGCCGGAGCTATAATTTCAGGGGTGGACTGATGATGAAAGCCCGTGCCTACCCAATTAAAAGCATAGTTACCATACATCTGCCACGCGTCCCAGCCGTTCTGCCCTGCGGAAGGGTACACGGCTGGGAAGTTTCTGCGTCGGCGTAGAAGCTTTCCTGCGCCTGGACACAAAGCGCAGCTGTGCTTCACAGCCCTGCTTTCGGTCCCGCATTCCCACGCCTTGCTCCGGGAGTGGCACTGGCACGACGGTGCTGGAAGCGGGAGCAGAGCGGTGCTCCGGCGGTGGAGCTCACCTCGCCAGCTTCAGGCGCCTCCATCTGAGCTGATCACCCGAGGCTCCTTTTTTAGGCTGTGTAGGGAAATAGTACTACCGAGGCACGAAGCATCTGAACAACTTGGGTGTCTGCATTAAGCTGAAATGAATCATGGCCTGAAAGTACCGACTTCTTCACGTTGACTATAAAGGGAGCCTGGGTGGTAGCTCTGAAGTGAAGTGTGGTAGGATGAATCATGCAGCCAGTTTCTGCTTCAAGCAAGACGATCAGATAAGGTGTTCAGAAAGCACCTATATCAGGAATGTCAAGCGTCGGTTTTCATGGGCTGGGCATTAATCTAGCATGTTAAGCAGTAGCGCCAGCTTAATTAATGCTCCTTCTGCATTAAACCAGCATCCCTTATGGCACAAGGCGGGATGGCTGCAGTGGCCCGAGCAAGCGTCCCGGTGACGGAAGGCATGGTGCTGCGGTGCAACAGCCCTGGCCGTGAGCGGCAGCTTTACCACGGTGCCTCCTCGCTGATTTGATGTGCCGTCTCCTTCCAGCTGCCTTGAGCGTTCTCCTCTTTCTCTCGTTACAGCTCCTGCCCTGCCCAGCACAGTTCGCCAGCGCCTGGTGGACCCACAGCACGCCCACGGATCTCAGAGGTTGGTAGAGAGTTATGTGCAAGGCCAGAATGAGTCGGGCCAACCTGCCCATTACCGGGCAGGCCGAGTCTCTCTCCGTCGAATGCACAGCCTCTCCTCTGGACAGTCTTTCAGTTCCGACCTTCCCGGCACCAGCCCATCATCTGCTGCCACCACCACCTCTTCCACCTCTTGCTCCTCATCCACCGCCACTGCATCTGCTCCTGCTTGCCATGTCCACCCTATCTATCACCATCACACCACCTCCTCTTATTTCCTTCAGATGGACTCCATCCCTGATCTACCCCCTCCTGATGTCACCTCTGGAGTTCGCTGTCACACTGAGAGCTTTGGGTATATTGCTGTTTCTTTTCTAGCTCCCTCTTGCCTGCTGTGTCTCAGAGCTGATGCTTGCTCGGGTGCTCTTTCTCCTAGATTCCTTGTGCCCTTTCCTTTTGGGCCTTTATTTCATGATTTATCCACACGTTTGTCTCTTCAACCGCTCTCCCGTGCCAGTGGACCCTCTAAGGAGTGCTCCACAGTCCATTCCCATATCTGCGAACTCAGTGGGTGCATAAACCGAGGAGGTGCTGCTGTTTAACTGTAGCTAAGCAAATGAGAATTCCTGGGCGCTCGGTTATTGCTAAATAAGTCTTTCACTTGGGTAATGTGAGAACAAAGGTAACACAACTAATCAAACAAACACTGACCTTATTTGAAGCCTTGACTTATTTGGGGTCTTCACAAGCGAATTGCAAAGGAAACCCGATGGGTAGATACCATGAGATAGTAGTTGGTGCTGCCGGAGGGTTTGAAATTTGTGCTGTTTTTAAGAGGTGGCAAAAAGCAGCATGCAGGGATGTGTGGTTCAGGGTGACTCTACCCCTGTTTTGGTAGGGGGTGAGGCATGGCTGTGTTCCGGCTAAGGAATGTCTGAATAATGAGAAGAGGGAGTTGGAGCTTCCTATTGCTGGATCACTGGCTTTAACCTGGTCCCTTTCCGTAGTAACAGCCGGCAAGCGATGGCGCTTTGGAGACCCGTGTACGATAGGATCCAAGGGACGGGTTATCATCCACATCCCCGAATCCCTGACCTCTCCTGATGCCCCGCGCTGGCATTAGGTGAAGGACTGGGTGGGCCTTAGATGCGGGAATCCTGCCTGGTCTAACCGGGGTGCTGCGAGGGGCCCTCCGGCAGCCGTCCAAGCCCAGGCACGTTCCGCACCCCCAGCAGAGGATCGCGTTCCTTGGGCGGCCTTGGGTTTTCTTCCAAACGAGGTCCACGGGCAGCGGTCGTTGGAGGTCCTCGCCCCACGTGGGTCATGGATGAGCGCTGTTTGAGCCCACGGCCATTCGGATGCTGGTTTAAACCCTCGGCTAAGGGGCGAGCGGGCCGTGTGGTTGCACGGTCTCTAGTTTGGGGCCGTCGCAGGCGCTCGGTGCGGAGCGGGCGGTGGAAGGGCTGTGCTGGGGAGTCCCGTCCTGCCCTGCCAGGGAGCTGCCTGTGACTGTGGCTGAGTCACTGCCTCTCTCTGTTCTGCGCTTCCTCCTCGGTAGAATTAAAAATAGTCTCCTTATCCCCAGTGGTAGGGAACAGACTTCTGGGAAAAGGCTGCACGTCTCTGGGTGCAGAAGGCGATAGGGGCAATGTCCTTTCACGTTTATTTATCCAGGCAGACGACATTCCAAGTCGCCACATCTTCATTCGTGCCCGCACGCTGTAGCATTATCCCTTTATCTGTAGGTACCTCTGCCCCTAGGCGCAGGTTCTCTCCTGCCGTCACTTGCACAGTCTCTGTTTTGGATGTCTCACCCCTCGCTGAGTTGTGTGCCTGGAGCCGGGCTGCCGGCGGGACCAGAGCACCGCTGAGCCCAGGCTGCGAGGAGCCCCAGCAGCCCCAGGCAGGTGATGGATTCTGGAGTATCGGCGGGGGAAATGGCTGCACCTGCTCCACAATGGGCGATTAAAGAGCAACATCTCAGTTAACTCCGTAATGTTTGTTTGGGGATTACGAGAAGCAGCATAATTAATATTTAGATTAATTACTGCTGATTTGAGTTCAGTTGCAGCTGTCCCGGTTTGACTGATAAAAGCTGGGAATGCTTCTGGTAACATCGCGCACTCCCTGCTTACCATCGACCTTCCTGTCTCGGCAGAAAGCAGGGCTTGTCCTGGGAGCTCGAAGGCTGATGTACTCTTTCAAAAATAGCTGTATAAACATGATTTTTTTTTCAGCTGAGGCCTGTGATACACTTAATTGCTGACCAGGGTAAAGTCTCGATCCTGCAGACTCCCCTGAGAGGATGTGGTGTGACTTTGGGATCCCGATTAGAAAAGGCAATGGTGCTGAGAGGTGGTTAGGAGAGAGTAACTGGGGTCGTCTTACTCCCCACGGGCACTTAGTAGCTTGTCAGAACCTAATTGGCCACGGTTCAGTGGAGGTAGGATGGCTTTCTCCCTGTTCCCATGGCAAAGACTACCTGTTGATGCAGGATAATTGATTTAGCAATGGAATTTGGCAGAGTAAGAACTTGCCACCTAAGATTTGCTTCAGCTACACAATAGCAGACGACTCCAAAATCCATGCTCATCCATTCTCTGTTCATTTCAGAAAACAGAAATGAAGAATTGGGTGCCCAAATGTGTTCTTAATTTGTTGCTTTTAATTTTTTGTCAAACTGCATCGTTAGCAGATCCTGCTTAGATGCATCTCTTCAGAAATACTGCCACGAAGGCATGCCACAGCACAAGCCAACGTATTGCTCTTTCTCTTTTATATAACCAGCCTTGGAGGCCTTTATGTACATCCCTCGAGCTCCACAGCCTCCCAAAGAGGCAAGCAGAACAGATGGGGAAGCTGAGGCTGAGAAAGGCCTCCCAGGGAGTCATTGCCAAGGACGAAAATGGAACCCAAAAAATTCCTGGCTCCCTTGGTAGGAGGAGAGTGCTACCTTGAGTGCTTTGGGCTGCTGGATCGCTTTAGCCTCTCGTATCCAGCAGATGCCAATGTTGGCCAGACCTCACAAGAGAAATCGTCTCAAACGAGCCGTTCCCCCAGAGAAAGGCTTGGGGATCGCTCCTCTCCGTGCAAGCTGTGTACGGTGCTAAAGTCTGCTGGGGGTTTACCTGGTAGGGACCTTCTCTCCGGGCAAGGCCAGCGCGTGGCCGGTGAATTGCTTTCATCAACTCCTCACTGTTTGCTTCTCTTTTGCAATTGGCTTCAGAGGATCCGGTGCAAATAAGGTCAGAGCTGTTCTGATTTTGAAGGGGGTTTTTTTAATGTTAATGAAGGGGACAGGGTGTCCCTGGGGGGGAGAGGGATTGGAGGCTGCCGTGTGCACAGAGGTTTCTGCTGCCAGCGCCTGCTTCAAGTGGTACCTGTGGATAAACCTGGTGGAGATGGGAGTGTAGGACCAACCCCCCCGCTGGTGGCCCTTTTCCAACGGGGAAGGGAGGTGGCAGCCATAGCAAAAGGAGAGTGTCAGTAATCCCATGAAAAGAGTAAATCACAGCCCTTGCAGAATCGAAGGGGAGAAATTGCTGTTGGATTTGCACTGTAGAGGCTGTTCCTAAGCCTCTGACTGTGCCTCGTCGCTGAGCACAGCGGAGGAACTAAGCCATGCAGCAAATCTGACTGCCTTAGGGGAAGCCTTTGCTGCCCCGGTGCCGCGTCCTCGCCAGGTATATAACGTACAGCCTTGCAGCTACGGGTAGAGCTTGTGGTACAGGCAGCAAAGTCTGTTTGAGGCTGGTAGACCAAGCCCTGCTTTAGTGTCAGATGCCCTTGAGCTGCTCCTAAGCTTTCCTAGAGCCTGTGTCCTGGACTGTACAGACAGCAGGAGCCCGCCCAGAGAGCTCGTTCAATGAGCTGCAGACTTGAGGAAGAATAAATATTTATTCCAGATCATCCTCCTGCCCTCTCCCCTCTTTCTCCACCACTACCAGCCTTCCTTTACTCCATGCCTTGCTCTGCTTCTTTTGTTTGCAAAGTCAGTCCATTCCCATTTTCTCACCCTCTCTCATTCACCGTGGTCGGTTCGGATTCCTGGAGTGGCGAGGCGGGAAGCGCAGGTGAAAGCGGATAAAAGAGCGGCAGCAGCGCACGTGTCCTGCCTTCACCTAGGTGAACGCTGTTGGCTTCGGTGTGCCCAGCGACATCAAAAAGCAAGCAGGGAACACTGCAGCAGTGCGTTTCGGATTGAGGAACATGTGGTCTTAAGTGAGGCTCTCAGGTATTTTCACGTTCAGTTGGTGGTCTGCGGGTTTCAGGAGGGATGAGCGTTCGGTAGTGCCTGCTGCACCGCAGAAGCGCTTTCTCTGAAGGCACCTTCCCGTGATACCATCGAGGCTGGCTGGGCCCGGGGCCGCAGTTCCTCTGAAGATGGGCCGTACCGATTCAGGAGCATGTGTCGCATGAAAATTAGCAGGATATATGCTACCCCTTGTTGGCTGAGCCTCACCCAAGATGACCGGCAGTATCCTGGCAATGTTCTCTCCTCCCTTCTTGTCCCGGCCTGGGGCTCGGGAGCATCCCCTCCTCCTTGCTCTCTCTGGCAAAGCCAGCGTGCATCCCAGCGAGTCGTGTCCCTGTGACGCACACCTGCCCTGTCGGGCGCTTACCCTTGGGAACCGCCAGAAGGGATCATTTTGGGCTGTAGAAAGCCCCAGCAAAAGTTTCCAGCTGCTGGTGTTCAGTTCTGAAAGTCAGCCCCAGCTCTTGGGTGCCCCAGCGGGGACGCAGGTCCCTCTCTGCACGTCCTGGTCCATCGGCTGTCGGGGGGGGTTAATGGCCCAGCCGGCCCCTTGGGTCGTCCCCTGCCGCTGCCCGGCATGGTGAGCGCTCTGCCGTGTGCTGGCACGGCGCGCCTGCGTCTCGGCTGCCGTGGGTTGAGCTGCAGCTTCACAGAGCGGCGTGGGGGCTGCTGCTGCTGCTGCTCAGGGTCTTCTCTGCTGCCCACCGCTGATGTGCCACTTGGCGTGCTGGTGTCGGCAGTCACCAGTGTCTTGCCTCTACCCTTCGGGAATATGTTCCTGAGTTCCAGCTGGATAGGTTATGGATAAAATGGGGTAGCTTGGCACCACTGGGATATTGGAAAAGTGTGCTTGTGGGCTGTTTCCCCTGGTCAGCTACTGCAGTTCCCCTCTGGACAGCAAGAGAGAGCCCAGAGAGAAAAAATCGTGGTCCAACAAGGTTGGACCAAGCATGGCACCCAGTGCGGTGCCGGCCATCCGCTCTGGAGCAGGACGTCCCCAGGGAACAGCAGCGACAGCCACACCTGCCATGGAGACGTGACCCACAAACCCACCACCCCCGCTGCTGCCCAGGGACCCTCTGCTGCGGTGAGAGCGGTCTCAGGAAGAGACGCGGCAGCCATGGTACGTGCCGACGACCTGCTCCGA
The DNA here is from genome assembly GCF_028858705.1 of Grus americana. NCBI lineage: Eukaryota > Metazoa > Chordata > Aves > Gruiformes > Gruidae > Grus > Grus americana. Next base: position 219,187,920 of record NC_072852.1, read on the forward strand.
GCTGTTTGCCGGCAGCGGCCAGCGCAGCGTTTTGCCTCTGTCTCCCCGGGGCGCAGGACCAGCTGTCCCAGGATCAGGTTCCCAGCGTCTGCGCTCAGGGGAAGAAAATCCTCCTGGACCGGAGGATGTTTCTCCATCTGCTGTCGTCATTTTCTCCACAGGCTGCCGTAGCCGTGGGATTTGCTTTTGTCTCTTCTGGATTTAAAAACTCTGCAGGACCTGGTGAGAGAGGGGGAGAGGCTCACCAGATGGCCTCTGAGCTGATGGGCATTTGCAGATCTTATCGGGAAGAAAACTCACCTTCTTCACAAATAAGGGGTTTTTTGAAGTCACCTCAGTTAAAAAAATTATTTTTTGCTGTCTTTGCTATTATCTCAGGTTTTCTTAAAAAGATTTCTTTCCGCTGACACCCACCCAGATACCTTTGTGATTGCAGCAGCCAGTAGAGAGATTGGGTTGATTTTTACCAGAAAAGAATATTCTTTCTTGGAGTTATAACCTTGAATTTCAAACGAACAGGCGTTGCTGTCTAAACCTGCCTTCTCTACCACGGCACACTGCGTCCGCAATGCTCAGCCACTCCATCGGGTGAACTTCAGCAGCGGGTGCTCTGCTCTGGCGCGGTGGTCCTTAGGGAGGAGCTCCCCGGGGAAGCGGTGATCCGGCCGACCACAGCGGCACGCCAGCCTGGCGGGATCAGCTGGAATGAGTCCTGCCTGCCCATAGTCCCGGCTCAGATCAGCGGCGTTTCCACACCAAGGTTTTGCCCCACTGCCTGTCCCGTGCTGCCTCACCCGTGTGCCCGTACGGTGGTGGCCGAGCAGAGTCTGGATGGAGCCTTTTCCCCCGAACTCAACTCTGCAGGCAGTGGGGATGGGCAGCCGCAGGCAGCTCGGAAGATGCAGCTTCTGCAGCAGCATTGCTCCCTCTCCTCGGTGTGCTGGGACCGAGCGCTGGCCGGGGGGACGTACTGGCCGCTGCCTCCCCTTGCTCAGCGTCGGTGTGTAGGGCTGGTGCCAAGCCATGTGGCCAAAGCCTGCTTTGTTTTCCTAGAAAGGGAGCACTCCCCAGCTATTTGTGGAGGAAATAAACCTCTGAAAGCGCCTGTTCAGCACCGACTCGCCAAGCGGCGTGTCTCTCAACAGCAGCTCAGCACACGCACGCGATGGCTTCTGCCAGCCTCCCTCGAGAGAGGTGACACGACGAGTGGCCTGGCAGAAATTCCCCCTTCGCGGGTGCATTAAGCACCGACACGGACCAGAAACGTTCAGGAGGAGCACGAGGCTCCGAACTTCCTAAAGGAAAGGGGTCGGGTTGTTGTGACTGCAGTGACTTCTGTCTGCCGCATTTACTAGCAGCAGCCTGAGGTCTGGAGCCCCCCGCCGTCCACCTTGTAGAAGATGGCTCTCAAATACTCCCACGTTCAGCCCCATCGTGTTTTATTGATGCTGCTGTTCCCGAAGCTGACTGCCCGTGACCCGGCTCCAGTTATCCCAGTGAAAGCTGTGGGCCACGAGCCGTGACCGTGACCTTCTGCAGAGCTGCAGGATCTGCTGGTGGCGCTGGGGAATCGGGAGCTCCCATGGCTCCGTACGGTGTGTGTCAGCGCAGTTGTCTCCCTTGGATGGCCTCCAAGATGCTCACTCGGAATAGCTGGGGATTTCACACCATCCAAATTGTTCGGTTCCTGTTCCCCCCGCCTGCTGCTAACCTTGAGGATGCGGTTCTCCGTCGCTCAGCTGTCAGATGGGCTCAGTTGTGTGTGTGGGAAAGGCAGGGACTGTTCCAGCAATGCCTGGGGCTGTTTTCTTCTTGTTAAAGTGAGAGGTGAGACAGGCTCCGCAGCCGGGCTCTCACAGCGGATCCCGGGCTGTATCCTACCCATCCACGAGGGTTTTTAATACCCCCTTCCACCATACGTTCTGACAGAGCTGTTAAACAAAGGTCCGAGTTTATTGAGTGGGTTGTGTTAAAAAATACCTTTGTTACCATGACGGGGACAATGATCTGAGGAGAATCTTTCCTGCCTTTTACAAGCACCTCGTGCTAGTACAGTCGTTCTGGGTGACTTGGTGGTCCCTTGCTGCAGTCGCTTTTCCTGAAACGCCCGCCCAGTTCTGCCTGGAGGTCTCCTCATGCACAAGCTCTGAGCCGAGGGCGTCTTCTCTCCTCCCGCCTCGCGCTCTTCCTGCCTCCAAACTCCGATGTTCTTATGCCGGTATCATAAGAGAGGAACACGGGCCTCTTTGCTGTGCTGGGTGGGCTTGGTGCTGAGCAGGGCACAGAGACCCACGTCCTGGGGGGATCTGTGCCGGGAGCAGCATGGGCCGAGGAACCGGTGAGCATCTCCCATCTCTTCTCACACCCTTTTGCTTCTCCTCCTCTTTGCTCCTTTCCTCTCCATCCACCTTTCCCGTTCCGTACTACCTGCTTCCAGCCGGTGCAGACCCTGAGTAAGAGGGAAGGGCCGGGTCCCCTCGCAGCCCCCCTCCCTGCCTGTGCCTGCCTGTGCCTGCCTGTGCCTGCCCTGTCAGGCAGGAGGGACGGCCGTGCGGCCCCCAAGTCTTGAGGCCGGTTAGCGTAGGTGGTAGCGAGAGCAGCATAGCTCTTTGTCCGGCTGCACGGGCACACTACCAGGTTTCGGCAGGGACGGAGGGGATGTCGGGCTGGGCTGCAGCAGCGTTGCACCCATGCGGGTGATCCCGGCTGGAAGGAGTAGGCTGTGACCTTGCATTTCTCCCTTCCTCCTACCTCCCACTCTCCACTGCAAAAAGGATCTGGGAGCCCCTCGGGCTGGCGCAGCAACGCTCTCACGCCTTTTGCAATCACAAGCAGGCACCAGGCTGGGGGCACAAACCGCTGTGCAGCAGAGGCTCTGCAGGCAGCGACCGCAGGCAGCGACCGCAGGCAGCTGCGTGTCAGGAGCGCGCTCGGGCATGGCTTTGTGCGGGAAAGCCGAATCCCTAATTCCTCCCTGTGGGATTAGAGGTTTGCACCAGCTGAGCCAGGAAAAGGGGGAAACTGGGTCTGGCGCTTTCTGTCCGGCAGCTCGGAGGGGCGAGGCGGGTGGGCACGCACACACAGATGGCAGCTGAGCAAGCGCAGAGGAACCCTCTGATGAAGCTGCCCCCAGTCCTGCTGCTTGGAAGGGCATCGGCTCTCGCAGCTGCACCGTTCTCCAGTGCGAGCTGTGCGATGCTGCGAGCTGCCTGGCCCGGCTCCCAGTGGGATCCATGGGAACAAAGTGCGCTGGCAGGGTTGTTTTTCGGGGGGTGGGAGGCAGCTGCCGGCTCTGAGCGGAGCCCAGCGGCGCCCGGCCATCCCTGCTGTGCCAGGTCAAGGGCCCCTGATGGCCGCTGGAGCCGCGGCCGGTGCCTTTGGACCCCCCAGCTCGGGGCTGAGCGCTTGCCTCTGCCTCGTGGCCCGGGGCCTCGGTCCCTCTGGTTCTGCCTCCGTGCACCGTGCTGCCTCCCCGCTCCCCACAGCGCTGAACCCAGTGGCGTTTCAGCTCGTGCGAGGTGGGTGCTAGCAGTGAGCTCACCTGCAGCCTGTGCTGGGGAGAGGGGCTGCGCTTGCAGGGGAGGCAGCGAGCAGCCCTGCCTGCCTGCCTGCGTGCCTGCCTGCCTGCAGCGGGGATCGCTTTGCCCCGTCTGCTGGGTAGTTGGCACCGGGTTGGACGAGGCCCCCATCCCCGGGGTGTCACCGCAGTCGTCCCGCTGGCACTCGTACGGAGGAGCAGAACCAGGGGGCGAGGTGGCAGGAGTGGGGCGGGCGTCTGCCCTGCTCCAGCTCCCTGGGGCTCGACGCAAGCCGCCAGTGCAGGACGGGGCTGCCTCGAGGGGGTTCCCTGCCGGTCCCGCCGGCCGCCCTCAGCTGCTGCATCCATGCGCGCAGGCGGGCTCGGGCACGCGTCTGCAGGCTGCCGTGCCGGCGGTGCTAACAACCTCTCTCCCCTCCGCCCTCTCCACCCCAGAGACTTAACTCGCTGCGACTCCGACTCCTCCATCCCGCACCTGAGCGACCACCAGCGTATCCCCAGCTCTGCGCCCAAGCTGCTGGCTGCCCGGCCCAACCTGCTGACCAGGTCCATCGAGGAGGCTGCCCCCGGCCACCCTGCCATCGTTGCGCCCACCCCCAACGGCGGCAGCAGGCACGTGGAAGCCTCCGCCCTGGGGGCTTTGCCGGAGCGGCTCCCCGAGAGTCCCATGGTGATGAAGAAGATGATGATGGTGAACCACGGCATGGAGAAGTCCTCCAGCCTGGGGGAGATCAGCCACCCGACAGCCGGCAAGCACAGCCACTCGGATTCCTCCCGGTCCCACAGCCCCAGCTCCACCGACCCCGACACCCCCTCCCCCATCTCTGACTGCCGGCCCAGCAGCGCCAAGAGCACCCGCATCCCGCAGCTGGCCGCCAAGAAGAGCCCGGGGGACGAGGACAGCAGCCTGACAGGCGATGAGGTTGACCTCGGCCAGAGCAAGAAAAAGTTCCCCCTAAAGATCTTCAAGAAGCCCAAGAAGTAGAGAGGGAGTGGGAAGAGGAAACCCACCCAGGAGCGCGACCCGCTGGGACCGGGGGGCGGCCGTGCATCGGGAACGCGGCGCACCCGCCCGACGCGGACCCCGCGGGCTCGGGTGCTGGCCAGCGCCCGCCGCCCTCCCCTGCGCACCCTGCCTTTCTGAGTCACCTCATCTAGCACCGGCAGCGGGAGGAGCTCTTTCAACTTATTTATTTCCTGATCTCTGAGGAAAGAAAAGACGACGACCGCTCCCCCAAAAGAGAACAGCCGCCCTTTCTCCCCTTCCGACTGCTGCAGTCCCTGGCTTTGCTGTGCATGGCTTCCAGTTACTCCTGCCTCTGCTCAGCCACGCGGCATTTGGGTTTGCTTTCAACGTGGGGTTAGGTTTGGGTTTTTTTTTTTTAATTTTTTTTTTTTCTGGTCCTTGAAAAAGGAAAAAAAAAGACCTTCTGGTCCTTTCTTCCCTCTTCCAACTTTTGCCCAGGCTGTACGGAAGGTTGGGGAGGTGGGAGCCCACGGGGGAGCGTGCAGAGCGGGGCCGGCTGCTCCCTGCTCGGCTCTCAGGATGACTGGGTGCGAGCGGTCGGGCAAGCTGCCTCACGGACGTCGCATCAGTTCTCTCCTCGTTTCTAGGAGCCACTTTCCTATACCCCGGCGCCCATCGCTGCAACGGTTGGGAGAGGAAATCCCTGTTTGTGCGCTCTTGATAAGCAAGAGCAAGTAGAATGCCCTCGCGAGGGAGGGCTCTGCCCGTGCCGGTACTTGTGGGCTCTGCCCGCAGCCTGCCCTTGACCCGCTGCCGCGTGTGCCGGAGGCGGCTGCAGCCCACTGGATTTCTGTGGTGGGACGGGGCTGCCCACCCAGCTGCTCTGCCCGGCCGGCCATGGCGCTGCTCAGGCTCATGCCCTTTAGGCCCTTGGAGACCTAAAGCGCGGGCAGCGTCCTCCCTGCCCTGAGGCTGTGCTCGCTCCAGCCCGAGGGCAGGCTCTGCCCGGCTGTGCCAGCCCGTGGCCCGAGCCCTGCCGCCGTTCGGTGCCAGCACAGCCTGCAGCAGGTCTCGGTCTGGCCCGAACCGCTGCCTAGGGCTCGGCAGCTCTCCCGTCCTTGCTCAGCAGGCTGTGGGTCACATCCTGCTGCTCGGAGCCCTCATCTCGGCGTGCTTCCCCCACCGCAGCCCTGACCGCTGAGGGGGAGTCCCCAGTTCGGGGCAGTAACTGTGGGCCAAGCCGTGCTCCATCCCAGGGCCAAGCCCAAGCCCAAGCCCGGGGCTGAGCCTCGCTCCGTCCCAGGGATGAGCCCAAGCCCGGGGCTGAGCTTCGCTCCATCCCAGGGATGAGCCCTGCTCCCTCCAGGCACAGCTCTGCAGCCCCTCCCCGCAGCACCCAGCGCCGGGGCTGGCCAAGGAGCCTCCGTCCGCCCTCCTGCATCCCTCAAGGCTGCTGCCTGGCACGACACGGCCCCCCAGAGCTCCCTGCTGAGCCCGGGGTCCCTGCCTTGCCGCCCCCTCCGTCCCAAGCCCCCCGTGCTGCCGTCCGACACGACCCCGGAGGTGGGCAGCTGCCCGCGGCCGCCCGGCTGCTTCACCTGCTGAGGGCAGAGGGGGTGCACATCTGGCAGGGGAGGAAGAGGAGGCAGGCTGAGATGCTGAAAGCCTCCCAGGGCCTTGCTTTATGCCAGAGTAATCTATACGTGTCTGTTGACAACAGAGGAAGGGCTGCAAAGGTGGGTTTTGTTTCACAGGTGGTAGTTAGACAATTACACTGTTGCTTTGAGATAAGTGAAAAATGCCTCGCAATGACTAAGTGCCTGCATTTCCCTGTGGCTGCTCCGAGGTGGCGCAGGGAGGGGGGACACCGCACTCAGCCCCCACGGTCGGGGCTGCCACCATGGGCACCCCACCACCACGGGCAGGGCGCGCTCGCAGTGGCTCGGCCCCCCGGGAGCGGGGCTGGTGGCGGTGGGGCCCTGGGAGCGGGGGCTGCCCGGGCGGGAGCCGGGGGCCTGGCGGTGCTGCTTGTGGTGGCGGAGACCTGTCGATGCTTCTGGAGAAGGGGTTGGGGATCCACCAAACGGCAACTGTTGACGCATCTGCCAACTCTTGGTTTTTTGGGTTTTTTTTTTTTTTGGTCATTTCATAAAACTTTTAAATCCAATAAAGCATGTAGTCTATTTTATGAGTGGGCGTCTGCTGCTCTCTCCTTCCTGCCCTTCCCAGGCTACAGCGTGGGGGTCCCTCCTGCCGGTGGGGCGGGGGGCTCCCTGGGGACTGTGTCCCCAGCAGCCAGCCCAGCTACCCCACCATACGTACCCACGTACATCACCCAGCAGGAGCACAGGGAAGGTGCAGCTGCCCCGGTGCCGGGCTGGAGACCTGCGGCCTGGCAGCACGTGGGCTGTGCGCAGGAGGGATGCGGCAGGATCAGGCCCGTCCCAAAGGAGCTGCACCCAGACCCCGCCAGGCTCCAGTGTATCAGCGGGGCAGTCGGCGCAGCCCTGCCGAGGGATGCCACCAGCCTGCGCAGTGGCAGCACCCGGCCTGGATGGTGGCATGGATCCGTCCCTGCTTGTGCTGCGTGTACGCCCGGCACACGCACCTCCACAGGCACCGGCACGCGTGGGAACATCCCCAGCCCGGCCCGGCCAGTAGCGCACAGCAACATCACTCTGGAAAATGGAGCTTTATTGCAGCAGCCGCCAACACATCGTGCGCTCGCAGCTGCCTGATGCTGCAAACCCAGCCCGGGGCTCCTCCAGTCCCGCTTGCCTGCGCTGTGCTGCTGCCCGGCCTGGGACGGGCAAGCGGGGACCTGCCCTGGGCTGGGGGCTTGGAATCGGCTGCTGGGCCAACCAGCCTGCTAGCACAGCAGTACGAGCCGTGCCGGAGCCGCTGGCCCTGAGCGCCACCAGGGAGGCAGCCAGCAGGGCCCGGAGCCCACCCCGGGGGTCAGCGTGCCATTCCCAACACCACGGTGGGCTCGGCCAGCCTGGCCCCTGCACAGAGAGTCCCCTAGAAACACCTCTGGAGTGTGCAGAATGTTTCCAGGAACAAGAGTTAAAATACGCGCTGGGATCAGTGGTTACCATCTGCCGGGATGGGTGACGGTGACGGCACAAGGGGAGCCACGTGCACCAGCAGCCAGCCCCTGGGCGGGCGTCCCCATGGCCAGCGGGTCCCGTCTTCCCGGGGGGCTCTGAGCGAGGCCGTGGGGTGCCCCGGGACCAGCATCAGTCCTCGCTGCTGCCGTGGGGCGGTGCAGTGATGATGGCCGACATGTACATGACATCTCTGGCCACGTCCCGGGCGGCAGCGGTCCTCCAGGAGTCGAGGGGCTGGGTGGCTTTCTGGAAGCGCTGTGGGTGGGAGAGGGTGATCAGGGGCTGCCCCGAGCCCCCCGCGGGGCAGAGGGCAGCATCGCCGTGGGAAGGGGCAGCAGTGGGCACAGACCCCACCTCTCGCCCCAGCCCTGTGGCTCCAGCCCTTCCTCTCTCTTGGGGAAGGGACAGCATCGTCTCTGCTCCATCGCTGGCCTCTCCCGCCCCGTCCCCAGCACCGGGGCAGCCCCTGCTCTGCCCCCACCCCGTCCCCATGCCCCATCCCACCTCGCACACTCACCTCGCTCAGCGACCCCGACTCGCGGTACAGGGCCACGACGGCCCAGAGTGGGATCGGCAGGCAGGTGAGGACGCCCATGCAGATGCCCAGGTTCATGCCCCAGGTGGGGAACTCATCGATGTCGTAGTACAGGGGCACGCTGTACGTGTCCAGGAAGGCACAGATGAGCGTGATCTGAAGGGCAGAGCAGGCAGGAGTGACGTGACGCTGTGGCACCGCCTGGCCCCAGGGGTCTTGGCCAGGTTGGGCGCCACAGGGACCCCCAGGGCCACCCCAAACCCCCTCCAGCACCCACAGAGCGTCCCAGGAGGGCACTGGGACCAGGGCAGCCCCGCTCCAAACCCAGCAAGAGCTGCCCCTCTCAGAGGGGAGGGAGAGATGGAGGGAGAGGAGCTCTTCTCCCCTCGACCTCCAGCCCCAGGTGGGTGCTCGGTGCTCACCAGCAGCAGGCAGGGGGTAAAGAAGATCCAGCACACCTTGAAGTAGTTCAGCATGTGGCTGTACCAGGCCGGGCACTGGCGGATCATGTCCATGATGTCCTGGCAGAACTGCTTCACGCCTGCAGGCCCCCCGGGAGAGGGTCACTGCTGGGACCCTGCCCGCCCCCAGAACGGCCCTGCCGGGTGCACCCGCACCGGGGCACCCACGACAGCCCTGTGCCAGGGTGCTGAAAATCCACCACGCTTCGGTGGATGGAGAGGAAGTGACATCCCCCAAACACAGGGAAAATCGCCCCTCGGCTGTGCACGGTCTCCTTGCAGGGCTGGGCAGCAGGATGGGGGTACCTCCCTGCCCACCCCGCGGGGCTCCAGGCTGCCCACAGCTGCAGATGCACCCTACAGAGCCTGGCCACGGTTTGCCACGAGCCCCAGGAATGCCAACCCAGCCTTGGCAGCGTGGTAGCCAGGGGCTGCCCTGTGCTGTAAAGAGCCTGCGGCCGTGCCCAGGGCCGACAGCACCACAGCCCTGTGCTGGCTGCACCCCACCGCACCCCCCAGCACTGGCGGCACCCCCGGGGCTGCCCACTCCACTCACCGTAGCAGAAGACGATGCCCAGGCACATGGAGAGGGCGACAATGATCAGCCCAAAGCCGATGCTGTACTTGTCAATGAGCATGAACCAGAAGATGCCTCCCTGTCAGGCGGTGAGGGACGGGGTCAGCAGGGCTCGGGGCAGCAGGTGGGCATGGGGCACCCCGTGCCATGGTCAGCATCGATGCCATGTGGAGGGGAGAGGAGGCCGCTCCCCATCCTCCACCCCGGTATCACCCCAAGGGTACTGGGTACCGCTGGGTGTGGTTGCAGGGGACCCCATACCTGGGTGACCATCAGGAGACCCAGCAGGAAGAAGGAGGTGCAGAGAGCACCCAGCAATGCCGTCTTCCTCCTCCGGTCACGCAGGGCTGGGAACTCCCCCAGGATGGCGATGGCGTGAATAGTCCTGAACTGAGGGATGAGGGATGTCAGTGGGGGGGGCGTCCTGGTCCTTGCCTCTCCCGGCCTGGGCACAGGGGATGGTCCTCACAGAGGGGACTTTGTGGGGCACTGTCCCCACGTGCCTCCCCATCCCTGTGACACCTGCGCACCTGGAGAAACCCATGCCCAGCGCCAGCCCCGTGTGCATGGGGCCACGCATCCCCCACCCCAGCACCATCCTCATGCTCCTGGCCCATGCACGTCATGCCATCTGCGTGCCTCAGACGGGGTGTACCTGGCACCCCATGGCCAGGCACGAGGCAGGACATGGGGCTGCCCAAGGTGACAATCACCAAACTGTCCACTCCCCGCATGAAGAACATCAGGAAGAAGAGGATGGACCAGAACAGGGAGCCAGGCAGCAAGGAGAAGGCTTCAGGGAATGCCACAAACACCAGCCCAGGGCCTGCAGGGTGAGACAAAGGGAAGTTATAAGGATATGCCATGGTGAGACGGGCCAAGCCCAGCAAGCCGGTAGCCAGGCTGGATGTGATCTCAGCTGCAGCCCTGTGGTCCCGTCCCTGTGCAGGGCACCAGGATGTTCCCTGGCATGACAGAGCACCAGTGCACCCTCCCCGAGCCCATACCTATGTCAGCGACGCTGTCCACGGGGACTTGTTTCCTCCAGGCCATGTGCCCCAGCAGCAAGAAGATGGCGAAGCCAGCAAAGAAGCTGGTGCAGCAGTTCACAATGCCAATGATCAAGGTGTCCCTGTTGGGGAGAGTGTCACAGCCCCATGCCCATGGAGTGAGGATGGAGACAGGGGCATCCCGATGGGCCACAAGACTCGGGCATCCCCATCACCACCCTGCTCCTTCCCAGATGCAACCCCGGGGCTGCCCCAACAGCCCGTGCCCCCTGCACCCCTCACGCCCCCACGTCCTGCTCACCAGATGACGTTGTTCTCAAACTTCTTAGAGGCCATGGAGAACAGCCCCCCGAACCCAATGCCCAGGGAGTAGATGACCTGTGAGGCCACGTCGCTCCACACCTGGGGGGACAACACGACAGTGTGGGGGGCTGCAGGACTGCCCAGCCTGCCTGCCCTGCCGCCCCCAGCTGTGGGGATCGCTGCCGTCAGGGACCCCCCGGCCCCGGCTTACCTGGGCGCTCTGCAGCCTGCTCCAGTCCGAGGACAGGTAGAAGCGGATGCCGTCGAGGGAGCCATCCAGCGTGGCCCCACGGATGATGAGGATGAGGATGATCAGGTAGGGGAAGGTGGCCGTGAAGTACACTCCCTGCGCACGGCACGGATCAGCTCGGCACGGCTCAGCTCGGCGCCGCTCCACTGGTGTGACAGCCCCCCCGCCACCTCCCCACGCTGCCCCTCACCTTGCCCAAGCTGTGGATGCCCTTTAGCGTGCAGAGGAAGACCAGGACCCAGGCCGTCAGCAGGCACAGGGCGAGGGGCCACTGCACGGTGCCAGGGTCCCCGAGGCCGGAGCTGTGCGTCACCCCCAGCACCTGCTCGCTGTGGCACGGGGTCTTGGGTCAGCGGGACGGGGGACGCGAGGCACCCTCGTCACCTCCGCAGTGTCCTTGCCCACCCCTCCGGCATCACCGACCGCTGCCCGCGGGGGCTCAGCCCCGGCCCCCCAGGACCAGGGGAGATGGGGCTGGGCCCAGACCCCGGGTACGGGCCAAGGGAGGCACACATCGATGCTGCCACACAGGGACTTACTTCCAGAAAACCTCGCTGGCGCTGACCCAGCTGGTGCTCCCCGACGTGTTCTGCAACACAGAGTCCCAGCAGGTCACCATCACTGTCCCCGCCATCGCCACCGTCCCTGCCGTCCCTCCTGGCCCTGGCTCCAGCCCCAGACCCAGCCTGACCCCCCTCTTCTGCTGCAGGCAAAGCTTCTCCCAAGACAAACTGCCTGCTGGGTCATCGTGCAGCGCCTGGCCCCGCAGCATCCCACCCTGGGACCGGGCCCCGCCACGCTGCCCGCCCAGGGCCACCGACCTGGCAGAGGTCTGCGTTCCTGGGGGCATCGCAGGACCAGGGCAGGGGGCTCTGGAAGGAGGAGACCAGGTAGTAGATAGCCCAGGCGACGATGACATTGTAGTGGAGGGACACCTGGGAGAACTCAATCAGCATGGCAATGCCCACACCTGCGCGAGGAGAGGGGCTGCTGGGGGGGCAGGCAGGGGCCTGACCACATCCCGCAGACCCCTGGCCCCGGCACGGGTCCAAGGGGCCGCAGAGGCAGCAGGAGACCTGCCCAGCACAGCCCCGGGACTCGGGGTGCAGGCTGGGGCCTCACCAAGGGGGTGTCCCAGCCCCCGTGCCCACCCGCACCCCTGCCCACAGCCCAGCCGGCCCCAGCGGCTGCGGGGCAGGAAGGAGAGGGGTCCCCAGCCCCCAGCCCCACCTTTCAGGAGCGGGCAGCACTTCCAGACGGTGATGGGCCCCGCGGCCCCGTACTGGCCCAGGCTCAGCCCCATCAGGAAGAGGGGCAGCCCCGTGACGAGCAGCATGATGAAGTAGGAGATGAGGAAGACACCTGGGAGGAGAAGAGCAGCGGGTTGGGGGAATGGCCAGCACCAGTCTGGGCTCCCCAAAGGACAGATGTCAGTTGGTCGGACACGTGCCCTGGCAGGATGCAGCGGAGCAGGGAAAGCTCCTGGGGGCTGCTGGCTCCATCCTGGGGGCCATCCCCAGCAGACGAGTTCCCCGTGAGCCCCACAGCGGGGGCCGGAGCTGGGAGCTGGTGGGATCCTGCTGGCCCTGGCTTGGGGTGGTTGCTGGGACCAGTGCTGGGGTGCAGGCAGGGATGCTGCACTGGTGCTCAGGGCTGCGGGGTGCTCAGGGCTGTGGGATGTGCCCACAGCAGATCCCTGTGTTTCTCCTGGCGATACACTGACACCTCCTTCTTTACACAGCTTGTCCCACCAACAGCCTTCCTGCTCCTTGCAGCCTCAGCCAGGCCAATTTGTGCTGGAAAATGACATTTTCCAGGGGAGAAATCTCTATTTCCCAGCTGGCAGCCAGCTGCAGCCCAAGCCCATCCTCTCCTGGTGGCAAAGCTCCGGTGCAGGAATCTCCATTCCACGCAGCGGAGCAGCTCCCCAGCATTATCCGTATTCAAACCCCAGTCCCCTGCAGCCTGGCTGACAGACCAGATGTGGGGCTGCCTGCTCGTTAGCCCAGCACTCATTAGCGCAGCGCTGGGGGAGTGGGCTGCCTCCACATCTGCTGTGCACGCTGCCAGGGAATCACCATCCAGCTCTGGCAGAGGTTTGTGTGGCTCAGCCTGAGGAGGAGGGGACCACCTTGGATTTGAAGCCCCACCAGGACATCGGGAGCTCCTGCGTGGCTGTTGGCAGAGGCTGGGAGCGAGGGGCGACGGTGCCCGGTCCCACTGGCTCCCTGGAGGCACCGTCCATGGGGCGGGGGCAGGAATCGGCTTCCTCATCCCCCAAGGGTGCCACGGGCAGCGTGGGCCCTGCACGGCCGGCCGGGCAGCAGTGACATCCAGTGACGAGCACACCGATCACGGCACCCGGCCGAAGGACACGGGGACTGAGGGGCTGCAGGGCGATGTACCCCGCAAGACTCCCGCAGCACTGCCCATCTCCTGCCCATCCCGGGCCGGAGGGAGCACCCGGCTTTAGGCACGCGTGTCCCTCTGCAGCGCAGGCAGCCCTGCCCGCAGGCAGCCATGCCTGGGAGAGGGACTGGGGAGCGAGTGGTAGTGATGGGTGGTGGGAGCACCGGGAGCGGGAGGCTCGGGGTGTCCCGCACGCCTGCAGTCACTGCAGCACGGGAAAAGTCTGGTGTCCTCCGCAGCCGTGCCAAAGGCGGCCGTGACAGGGGAGACTGCGGTGGGTGGGGATGGCTGCGTCTGTGTCCCCAGACCCCGGATTAAAGTGGTGGTGTCCAGGTGGGCAACACAAGACCCCGACTCCCGCCAGCACCCATGTTTGCTGTCCTGGAGAGCACAGCCCCCGTGCACCGTCACGCTGGCCCTCCCCAGCCCCCCGTGCTCCTGGCCTCCATCCAGGAGAAGCGAGCAGTGCCCGCGTGCTCGGGGAAGGGAGCTGTGTGCCCGCAGCAGACACTCACCTCCTCCGTTGCGGTAACACAGGTAGGGAAAGCGCCAGAAGTTGCTCAGCCCCACGCAGTAGCCCAGGCAGGACACCAGGAACTTGCACTTGCCGGCCCAGGTCTCCCGGCACGGGCTGGGCTCCAGAACCTCAGGCTGGGGCTGGGCTCCTGGACAGGGCTGGCTGGTGGGGGTGGCGGTTGGACCCTCCATCCGGAAGGTGTTGCCCTGCGGAGGGGAGCAAAGCATCAGGAACCACTGGCCGCAGCTTGCAAACCCCGCAGGGCTCCTTGGCAGGGCTGGGCATGGCCAAGCTCTCCCTGCAGAAGCATCTGGTTCCCAAAGGGGTTTTGGGGCTCGCCCCGTGTACGGCTCTGATAACAAGTGAGTGTCACAAACACCCGTCTTGGACGAGAGAGTGTCGACCAAGAACAGAACTGCAGAGGCAAGATACCGTCTCATGAGCCCATCGCCCTGTTCATGAAACATGCAGGCAACACCGTCTGTCTCCTGTGCCTGCGTGCCCATGAGGGGTCATTGCTCGGTCTGCCCCGAAGGCAGGGGACAGTGAGCCCCCCAACACCCCCAGAACCCACCGACTCATGTCTAGAACATTCCTGAACATTCCTGAGCACATACTGTGCCTGCTCAGTGGTGACGAACCCCTGCCTACGGGATGGACACGTTGGGTTATAAAAAGGGGAAACACGAGTTTTCGAGCGTGCCCGCCACCTGAGGACTACAACTACAAGTGGAGAACATCGCTGGATCCAAGGGTGGTGCTATCTTGTCTCTTTTCTTCTCTTTCTTTCTCTCTTTCTTTCTTTTGCTCTCCGCCACTCTCTTTGTCTCTAACTTCATTTTCGGCACGTTTAGAGTAATACCGTTACAAGTTTTGCCAGCCGCTACCTTTGTAGTTCCACTGAGTTTCAGTAAATTTGTGATTCGTTTGAACCTCTCGAGTAATTGTCGTTACTCCCGACTACCGTGCAGAGAATTAAAAAGTTAACCTGACCCAGGACACCCTGAACCCGCCCAGTGGGCAGCCTGCGGTGGCCCGTGCTCCCCGGAGCTCCATGCTCCTCCCCAGGCTCCAGGAGCCAGGCGCAGGCTCGGGCAGAGCCCAGCCCAAACCCCCTGGCAGGTTTGATCCAGCAGATCCTCCCGTAGCGGGAAAGCCAGCATCTGGCGTTCGCCCGCTGCCCGTGATGGGTTTTCATCTCTGCTCTGTCTTAGGCACCTGGGACTATCTAAACACAGACACTGCCTGGGTTGGCACCCTGGCACCCAGCCCTGCGGCGGGTAGATGAGGGTGGGTGCAGGGGTGCTTGCCACTGCTTGATGCACGCTTGTCAAAGCCCTCCTGCCCAGCGCCTCTGAGGACAGTTGGGGCCATCTTGGGCTCCCACCTTTGCCGGGGTCCTGCCCACGCACCCGGCCAGGGGACCTGCGAGCAAGGGCCGGAGCCATCGGCTCACGCTGCACCAAGGCCAAGCGATGGCGGGCAGGGCGAGGGGAGACCTGGTGCCACGTGGATCATGTGCATCATCGCTTGGCACAGGCAGAGGTGGGGGACCCGCAGGGCGATGGGGGATCGCAGCTCTCGCTAGCCCCGGAACCCACACCCTGACCCTGCCAGCACCTCTGCTGAAGGGGGAACGTGCCTGGTGGGGGAGAGAGGGAACAGGGATATTGTGCCTCATTTGGTATCGTGAGTTACTGCCCCGACTACTCCTGCAGCTGGCCAGCGGCTTGGTGGGGCCCCGGGGCCCGGACAGGGTGCGGGACAGCTGCTCTGCTCCCAGGGCACGGCCGGCAGCGCCACAGGGAGCTGCAAGGTGACGGCAGGGTTTGGGGCTGCGATCCCTTCCTCCAGCACAGGTCCTGCCGCCCTGGGAAGGATAGAAGGATCAGAGAATCATGGAATCATAGAATCTTAAGGTTGGAAAAGACCTCTAAGATCACCAAGTCCAACTGTCGACGCAACACCACCATGTCTACTAAACCATGTCCCAAAGTGCCATGTCTACACATCTTTGGAAGACCTCCAGGGATGGTGACTCCACCACCTCTCTGGGCAGCCTGTTCCAACGCCTGACCACTCTTCTGCTGAAGAAATTTTTCCTAATATCTAATCTAAACCTCCCCTGGCACAACTGGAGACTGCTTCCTCTTGTCCTTTGGCTAGTTACTTGGGAGAAGAGACCAACGCCCACCTCACCACAACCTCCTTTGAGGTAGTTGTAGAGAGCAATGAGGTCTCCCCTCAGCCTCCTCTTCTCCAGGCTAAACAACCCCAGTTCCCTCAGCCGCTCCTCATCAGACTTGTGCTCCAGACCCTTCCCCACTCCGTTGCCCTTCTCTGGACACGCTCCAGCACCTCAATGTCCTTCTTGGAGTGAGGGGCCCAAAACGGAACACAGCACTCGAGGTGCGGCCTCACCAGAGCCAAGTACAGGGGCACAATCACTTCCCTACTCCTGCTGGCCACACTGTTCCTGATCCAAGCCAGGATGCTGTTGGCCTTCTTGGCCACCTGGGCACACTGCTGGCTCATGTTCAGCCGGCTGTCAACCAGCACACCCAGGTCCTTTTCCTCCGGGCAGCTTTCCAGCCACTCTGCCCCAAGCCTGGAGCGTTGCCTGGGGTTGGTGTGACCCAAGGGCAGGACCTGGCACTTGGCCTTGTTAACCCTCACACAGTTGGCCTCGGCCCATCGATCCAGCCTGTCCAGATCCCTCTGCAGAGCCTTCCTACCCTCAAGCAGATTGACACTCCCACCCGACTTGGTGTCATCTGCAAACTTACTGAGGCTGCACTCCATCCCCTCCTCCAGGTCATTAAAAAAGATATTAAACAAGACCGGCCCCAAGACGGAGCCCTGGGGAACACCACTTCTGACCGGCCAACAACTGGATTTAACTCCGTTCAGCACAACTCTCTGGGCTCGGCCTTCCAGCCAGTTCTTTACCCAGCGAAGAGTGCACCTGTCTAGGCATGACTATGGACGACAGTCGAGCTACGCCAGAGGGAGCACCTAGGCCAGAAAGGCCCGCACCCCGTATCGTGACCACCCCACAAAGAAGACAAGGCGGGTTATAGCTGTAGGGACTCCCTTTGGAGGGGCGCAGAGGGCCCGACATGCAGGGCAGGCCCTCCTCTCAGAGACGTCTGCTGCCTCCCCGGGGCCCGTGTTAAGGACATGACGAGGAAACTCCCCGGCCTGGTACGGCCCTCTGACTACTGCCCACTGCTGCTCCTCCATGTGGGTGGGGGGATGAAGCTGCAACACGTAATGCAAAAGCGATCAAAAGGGACTTCAGGCTCTTGGGACGGTCACTGAGGGGATCTGGAGCACAGGTAATATTCTCCTCCCTCCTTCCAGCTGAGGGCAGCGACGTTGGGAGGAACGGGCAGACACAGTCCATAAACACACGGCTCCGTGGCTGGTGTCACCGCCACACCTTTGGGTTCTTTGACAATGGGACGGCCTACACAGCACCAGGCTTGATGAACTCGGATGGGATTCACCTCTCTCAAAGGGGGAAGAGGATCTTTGCCCAGGAACTAGCGGGGCTCATCGACAGAGCTTTAAACTAGGCTCAAAGGGGGACCTGATGAGATGCATCCGTGGGTCCTGAGGGAACTGGCGGATGAAGTGGCCAGGCCACTCTCCATCATATTTGAGAAGTCCTTGCAGTCCGGCAAAGTTCCCACTGACTGTTAACTTGGAAACATAACCCCCATTTTTAAGAAGGGAAAAAAGGAAGACCCAGGGAACTTCAGGCCGGTCAGTCTCACCCCTGTGCCTGGCAAGATCATGGAGCAGATCCTCCTGGAAGCTAGGCTCAGGCACATGGGAAATAAGGAGGTGATTGGTGACAGCCAACACGGCTTCACTAAGGGCAAATCGTGCCGAAACCCCTAATGGGGTTACAGTGTTGGTGGACAAGGGAAGAGAAGGCTCCGGGGAGACCTCATTGCACCCCTCCAGTACCTAAAGGGGCCTACGGGAAAGACGGGGAGGGACTGTTTATCAGGGAGTGTAGTGATAGGACAAGGGGAATGGGTTTAAGCTAAAAGAGGGTAGATTTAGATTAGATGTTAGAAAGAAATGCTTCCCTGTGAGGGTGGGGAGGCCCTGGCACAGGTTGCCCCGAGAAGCTGTGGCTGCCCCTGGCTCCCTGGCAGGGTTCAAGGCCAGGTTGGATGGGGCTTTGGGCAAGCTGGGCTAGTGGAGGGTGTCCCTGCCCATGGCAGGGGGTTGGAACTGGATGGGCTGTGAGGTCCCTTCCCACCCAAACCAGTCTGGAGTTCTATGATTCTATGGTTGGAAATGGGTGGGGGTGATAACTGCATCAATTGCCTGGTGGGCCCCGTGGCTGGGACGTGGGCGCTGCGGGCGCATGCACAAGGCAGCCCTGCGGGAGAAGGGCGAGAGCAGCACCCTGGGCCAGGGACTTGCCCAGGAAGGCCTTGATCGTCCTGTGGCCAGTTTCCTGCATTCCCTGGTAGCATTTTGACTCCCGATCCGTCCTCGCTGACCTCCCCAGGGAAGGTGCCACATTTATCACCTCTTGCGTTCAAAGCAGCAGGGAGGCGGGCGGCGTGGCCCCTTTTTGTAAGCAGTTACAACCAGCTCGCCATTGCTGCGGGCAATGGGGGACGAGGACGCTGGTAGTGGGAAGCCCCAGGAGGTGTGGGGACGGCAGACGGTGCCAAGGGCGCAGGGCACCCATAGCACAGCCTGGCAGGCTCAGCAGGACTTGCCAGGTCTGCGCTGGCCCTGCTGTGCCCAGGCTGGCTCCTGTAAACACACCGGGCATCCCCACGCCGTGCTTGCCAGCCAGTTCTGGGAGCACAGACGGCTTTGATGCAGTGCAGATGCGAGGCAGTGCCTGCTCGGCCGATGGCATAGTTAATCTGCACCTTGTTTCAACCACTGACAGATGATGGGGAGCTGATACCTGGGACCTTGCAGGAAGACACATGGTGTGGCTCGCCCTGGTTTCTGGAGGAAACACGCTCACGGGGGTGCTGGCACTCCTGGGCCGCGATCCCCTTGCATCAGGTGCCCGGAGGGAGCTGTGCTGCGCCCGTGGACTTTGCACAAGAGCAGACATGTCGGTGTCCTGGGACTGCATGCGGCCAAGAAACTGTTGCCTCTGAACAGCCCCAAAATGCCCGTGTCTCTGTGGAGCCTGGCCAGCGCTCCTGCCTGCCGCAAGGCACGTCTCCTGCCGGCTGCTCTGCTGCCCACAGCCCCGGGAGAAAGGGATGGGGATGGGGAACATGCTGGATTTCAGGGTTTCTGCAGCCTCGGGAGACCGTGGAGATGGAGGAGCATTTTCCACATGGCTGGGGTCTGCAGATCACTTTCGGGATGACCAATGCCATTGCTTAGGAAGGGTCGGTGTGAGTTGAGGAAAAGGATGCTATGCAGGACAAGTAAACACTGGATCAGCCCCCTCAAGCCTAGGCACGGACACTGCATCATGGAGGGTTGTTTTTTATTATTATTATCTAATTCAAAATGGGATCCTTTTCTAAAATAAACCCTCATGCTCCAGGGGGAGCAAGGCCTGGGCAGTCCAGCCTTTGCCTTGTGTTGCACGTGAGATCAGGTCTGATCTACTCAGCTTTGTGGACTGTGAATGATGACGCTGCTTTGTCACTGAGAGATGCTCCTCTGCTCTGAGCGGTGCTTCCCCCGTGGGATCCCATAGGTGGGGGAAACTGAGTCACAGCAGCGCTGAGCTTGCCAGAGGCAGGGCTGGGATAACAGCCACACGCTCCTGAGGCCCCATGCACCGTCCCCTGTGGGCTGCACACAGTTGGGCTGAGATCAACCGTTTGCATCTGTTGTGCCACTTCTGTGCACAGGAAACAGACGGTGTTGTCTGCATGTTTCAGGAACAGGGCGATGGGCTCACAAGACGGTATCTTGCCTCCGCAGGTTCTGTTCTTGGTCGACACTCTCTCATCCAAGACGGGTGTTTGTGACACTCTGTCACGGAGCCACACAAATTAGGCCAGTCCAGTTAACAAACAATCAAACAAAAATATTTATTTTACAACACAGAAGGGGAGAAACTAAGTTTTATTCTAACTGAAACCACTCTGGCTCCAACAGACATTAACAATTCACAGGTTCAGGATTTCGATCCGGAAATCAGTACTACACCGCTGACTTAAGAGCTCCTAAGGTTTATGGTTGATGACCCAAAATGCACAGAATCACTCACCCGTGTAAGATGAGGTCTCTCAACCTGTACAGAAGGTGAACCACAGGTGTTGTGCCAATCCACAGGAAGAGCCTCCGACCGCAGACCCGCTGCTCTGAGGGAGACCAACTCAAGATGGCCCCCTCGCGGGACTCCATTTATACCCAATTCGATTCTGACCTGTGTTCATATATGGTCACATAGGTCCCTATTGGCCAAAGACCTTCAGCTTTGTCACCTGTCAGTTGAAACTGCCAATGCCCTGCGGGCGTGATTCAAACTGTGGTGGGAAGGTTTTCCTGTGGGCTTTGTCAGGGTGGGTGCATCTGCCACACACTCGTTATCAGAGCCGTACACGGGGCGAGCCCCAAAACCCCTTTGGGAACCAGATGCTTCTGCAGGGAGAGCTTGGCCATGCCCAGCCCTGCCAAGGAGCCCTGCGGGGTTTGCAAGCTGCGGCCAGTGGTTCCTGACGCTTTGCTCCCCTCCGCAGGGCAACACCTTCCGGATGGAGGGTCCAACCGGCACCCCCACCAGCCAGCCCTGTCCAGGAGCCCAGCCCCAGCCTGAGGTTCTGGAGCCCAGCCCGTGCCGGGAGACCTGGGCCGGCAAGTGCAAGTTCCTGGTGTCCTGCCTGGGCTACTGCGTGGGGCTGAGCAACTTCTGGCGCTTTCCCTACCTGTGTTACCGCAACGGAGGAGGTGAGTGTCTGCTGCGGGCACACAGCTCCCTTCCCCGAGCACGCGGGCACTGCTCGCTTCTCCTGGATGGAGGCCAGGAGCACGGGGGGCTGGGGAGGGCCAGCGTGACGGTGCACGGGGGCTGTGCTCTCCAGGACAGCAAACATGGGTGCTGGCGGGAGTCGGGGTCTTGTGTTGCCCACCTGGACACCACCACGTTAATGCCACCCTCAGGACCGTGGGGAAGGATGCTTTAAGAGTTCAAAGTGTCTCCCCATGAGTCCGCCGGGGAACTTCTGCTGGGGCTGCCCTGTGCAGCCCAGAGATGCGTCTGCCTCTGGGGTGAGCCTGGGGCAGCCTGCAACACTGTCCGGGGTGGTTTGGGCCACAAAGAGCTTCTGCCAGGCAGAGCCCCTCTGCACAGCACCTCTGCCCCTGCCCGGAGAAGCGGGGCTTGGCAAGGAAGGCAGTGACCCCCCTGCAGCACTGCCAGCCCCTCTGCAGCAGCGGTACCAGGGACTGTCTGTGCCCTGCAGTGCAGGCTGCTGTGCACGGTGCGTGGAGGTGCCCGTGCGCTGCCAAATCCAGTTCAGTCAGGCAGGAGCGCCCGGGAAGGCGGCCAAGCGGGGGCAATAACCCGCCACTTTTCTGGGGCAAGACAAAGTGCAGGCAGCTCAGCATGTAGCTGGTGCCGGGTGGCAATGCCCCAGGATGCAGCACTGTGCCTTTGGGCTGTGGGATGGGATGCCCTCTGGCATCTCCCCTTATGCTGGGCATCACAGAAGTCTGGACTGCTCTGTCGTGGTGATCTGTCTCTGGGATCCCTGATGCTCTGTGGGTTTGCAGCCTGGCCAGCCCCGCAGCCTGCCCTCCCCAGAGCAGTCTGCAGGGCTTGTATTGCACTGCTTTTCTGCATTCACTCCAAACTGCCCAGTTAAACTGGTGATTTCCCCTTTGCCCCATGGATGCTCCTTAAGTCACTGTAGCTGAAGTCATTTGCTAACAGGCTAAAGATGGAGGTGTCAGTGTATCGCCAGGGAAAACGTGGGGATCTGCTGTGGGCACATCCCATGGCCCTGAGCACCCCGCAGCCCTGAGCACCAGTGCAGCATCCCTGCCTGCACCCCAGCACTGATCCCACCACCCACCCCAAGCCAGGGCCAGCAGGATCCCACCAGCTCCCAGCTCCGGCCCCCGCTGTGGGGCTCACGGGGAACTCGTCTGCTGGGGATGGCCCCCAGGATGGAGCCAGCAGCCCCCAGGAGCTTTCCCTGCTCCGCTGCATCCTGCCAGGGCACGTGTCCCCACGTCAGTCCGACCCACCAACATCTGTCCTTTGGGGAGCCCAGACTGGTGCTGGCCATTCCCCCAACCCGCTGCTCTTCTCCTCCCAGGTGTCTTCCTCATCTCCTACTTCATCATGCTGCTCGTCACGGGGCTGCCCCTCTTCCTGATGGAGCTGAGCCTGGGCCAGTACGGGGCCGCGGGACCCATCACCGTCTGGAAGTGCTGCCCGCTCCTGAAAGGTGGGGCTGGGGGCTGGGGACCCCTCTCCTTCCTGCCCCGCAGCCGCTGGGGCCGGCTGGGCTGTGGGCAGGGGTGCGGGTGGGCACGGGGGCTGGGACACCCCCTTGGTGAGGCCCCAGCCTGCACCCCGAGTCCCGGGGCTGTGCTGGGCAGGTCTCCTGCTGCCTCTGCGGCCCCTTGGACCCGTGCCGGGGCCAGGGGTCTGTGGGATGTGGTCAGGCCCCTGCCTGCCCCCCCAGCAGCCCCTCTCCTCGCGCAGGCGTGGGCATTGCCATGCTGATTGAGTTCTCCCTGGTGTCCCTCTACTACGTTGTCATCATCGCCTGGGCTATCTACTACCTGGTCTCCTCCTTCCAGAGCCCCCTGCCCTGGTCCTGCGATGCCCCCAGGAACGCAGACCTCTGCCAGGTCGGTGGCCCTGGGCGGGCAGCGTGGCGGGGCCCGGTCCCAGGGTGGGATGCTGCGGGGCCAGGCGCTGCACGAGGACCCGGCAGGCGGTTTGTCTTGGGAGAAGCTTTGCCTGCAGCAGAAGAGGGGGGTCAGGCTGGGGCTGGGGCCAGGGCCAGGGCCAGGAGGGACGGCAGGGACGGTGGCGATGGCGGGGACAGTGATAGTGACCTGCTGGGACTCTGTGTTGCAGAACACGTCGGGGAGCACAAGCCGGGTCAGCGCCAGCGAGGTTTTCTGGAAGTAAGTCCCTGTGTGGCAGCATCGATGTGTGCCTCCCTTGGCCCGTACCCGGGGTCTGGGCCCGGCCCCATCTCCCCTGGTCCTGGGGGGCCGGGGCTGAGCCCCCGCGGGCAGCGGTCGGTGATTCCGGAGGGGTGGGCAAGGACACTGCGGAGGTGACGAGGGTGCCTCGCGTCCCCCATCCCGCTGACCCACGACCCCATGCCACAGTGAGCAGGTGCTGGGGGTGACGGACAGCTCCGGCCTCGGGGACCCTGGCACCGTGCAGTGGCCCCTCGCCCTGTGCCTGCTGACGGCCTGGGTCCTGGTCTTCCGCCGCATGCTGAAGGGCATCCGCAGCTTCAGCAAGGTGAGGGGCAGCGCGGGGGGGCGGCGGGGGGGCTGTCACACCGACGGAGCGGGTCTGAGCTCAGCCGTACCATGCGCAGGGAGTGTACTTCATGGCCACCTTCCCCTACCTGATCATCCTCATCCTCATCATCCGTGGGGCCACGCTGGATGGCTCCCTCGACGGCATCCGCTTCTACCTGTCCTCGGACTGGAGCAGGCTGCAGAGCGCCCAGGTAAGCCGGGGCCGGGGGGTCCCTGACGGCAGCGATCCCCACAGCTGGGGGCGGCAGGGCAGGTGGGCTGGGCAGTCCTGCAGCCCCCCACACTGTTGTGTTGTCCCCCAGGTGTGGAGCGACGCGGCCTCACAGGTCATCTACTCCCTGGGCATTGGGCTCGGGGGGCTGATGTCCATAGCCTCCTACAAGAAGTTTGAGAACAACATCATCCGGTGAGCTGGACATTGGGGCGTGGGGAGTACAGGGGGCGCGGGCTGTTGGGGCAGCCCCGGGGTTGCTGCCAGGGAGGAGCAGGGTAGTGATGGGGATGTCCAAGCCCCATGGCCCATCGGGATGCCCCTGTCTCCATCCTCACTCCATGGGCATGGGGCTGTGACACTCTCCCCAACAGGGACACCTTGATCATCGCCATTGGGAAGTACCTCACCAGCTTCTTCACCGGCTTCGCCATCTTCTCGGTGCTGGGGCACGTGGCCTGGAGGAAACAAGTCCCCGTGGACAGCGTCGCTGACATAGGTATGGGCTTGGGCAGAGGGGACTCATGTCAAGCCAGACGGGATCACAGGGGCTGCAGCAGGGATGGGGCCACAGGGCTGCAGCTGAGATCACATCCAGCCTGGCTACCGGCTTGCTGGGCTTGGCTCGTCTCACCACGGCGTGTCATTTCACACTTCCCTTCGTCTCACCCTGCAGGCCTCGGGTTGGCATTCGTGGTGTACACTGAAGCCTTCTCCTTGCTGCCTGGCTCCCTGTTCTGGTCCATCCTCTTCTTCCTGATGCTCTCCATGCGGGGAGTGGACAATTTGGTGATTGTCACCTCGGGCAGCCCCATGTCCTGCCTCGTGCCTGGCCATGGGGTGCCAGGTACACCCCGTCTGAGGCACGCAGATGGCATGACGTGCATGGGCCAGGAGCATGAGGATGGTGCTGGGGTGGGGGATGCGTGGCCCCATGCACACGGGGCTGGCGCTGGGCATGGGTTTCTCCAGGTGCGCAGGTGTCACAGGGATGGGGAGGCACGAGGGGACAGTGCCCCGCAAAGTCCCCTCTGTGAGGACCATCCCTTGTGCCCAGGCTGGGGGAGGCAGGGACCAGGACGCCCGCCCCACTGACATCCCTCATCCCTCAGTTCAGGGCCATTGAGGGCATCGCCACAGACAGCCTGGACAGGTTCCCAGCCCTGCGTGACCAAAGGAGGAAGACGGCGTTGCTGGGTGCTCTCTGCACCTCCTTCTACCTGCTGGGGCTCCTGCTGGTCACCCAGGTATGGGGACCCCTGCAACCACAACCAGTGGCACCCAGCACCCTTGGGGTGATACCGGGGTGGAGGATGGGGAGCAGCCTCCTCTCCCCTCCACATGGAGGATGGAGGGCTGTGCATGGGCTCTGGCATCGATGCTGACCATGGCACGGGCTGCCCCGCACCCACCTGCTGCCCCGAGCCCTGCTGACCCCGTCCCTCACCGCCTGACAGGGAGGCATCTTCTGGTTCATGCTCCTTGACACGTACAGCACTGTTTTTGGGCGGATCGTCGTCGCACTTTTTATGTGCCTGGGCATCACCTTCTGCTACGGTGAGTGGAGTGGGCAGCCCCGGGGGTGCAGCCAGTGCTGGGGGGTGCGGTGGGGTGCAGCCAGCATGGGGCTGTGGTGCTGCCGGCCCTGGGCACGGCCGCAGGCTGTTTACGGCACAGGGCAGCCCCTGGCTACCACGCTGCCAAGGCTGGGTTGGCATTCCTGGGGCTCGTGGCAAACCGTGGCCAGGCTCTGTAGGGTGCATCTGCAGCTGTGGGCAGCCTGGAGCCCCGCGGGGTGGGCAGGGAGGTACCCCCATCCTGCTGCCCAGCCCTGCAAGGAGACCGTGCACAGCCGAGGGGCGATTTTCCCTGTGTTTGGGGGATGTCACTTCCTCTCCATCCACCGAAGCGTGGTGGATGTTCAGCACCCCGGCACGGGGCTGTCGTGGGTGCCCCGGTGCGGGTGCACCCGGCAGGGCCGTTCTGGGGGCGGGCAGGGTCCCAGCAGTGACCCTCTCCCGGGGGGCCTGCAGGCGTGAAGCAGTTCTGCCAGGACATCATGGACATGATCCGCCAGTGCCCGGCCTGGTACAGCCACATGCTGAACTACTTCAAGGTGTGCTGGATCTTCTTTACCCCCTGCCTGCTGCTGGTGAGCACCGAGCACCCACGTGGGGCTGGAGGTCGAGGGGAGAAGAGCTCCTCTCCCTCCATCTCTCCCTCCCCTCTGAGAGGGGCAGCTCTTGCTGGGTTTGGAGCGGGGCTGCCCTGGTCCCGGTGCCCTCCTGGGCCGCTCTGTGGTTGCTGGAGGGGGTTTGGGGTGGCCCTGAAGGTCCCTGTGGTGCCCAGCCCAGCCAAGACCCCTGGGGCCAGGCAGTGCCACAGCGTCACGTCACTCCTGCCTGCTCTGCCCTTCAGATCACGCTCATCTGGATCTTCCTGGACACGTACAGCGTGCCCCTGTACTACGACATTGCTGAGTTCCCCGGCTGGGCCGTGAGCCTGAGTATCTGCATGGGCGTCCTCACCTGCCTGCCGATCCCACTCTGGGCCGTCGTGGCCCTGTGCCGCGTGTCGGGGTCGCTGAGCGAGGTGAGTGTGCGAGGTGGGATGGGGCATGGGGACGGGGTGGGGGCAGAGCAGGGGCTGCCCCGGTGCTGGGGACGGGGCGGGAGAGGCCAGCGATGGAGCAGAGACGATGCTGTCCCTTCCCCAAGAGAGAGGAAGGGCTGGAGCCACAGGGCTGGGGCGAGAGGTGGGGTCTGTGCCCACTGCTGCCCCTTCCCACGGCGATGCTGCCCTCTGCCCCGCGGGGGGCTCGGGGCAGCCCCTGATCACCCTCTCCCACCCACAGCGCTTCCAGAAAGCCACCCAGCCCCTCGACTCCTGGAGGACCGCTGCCGCCCGGGACGTGGCCAGAGATGTCATGTACATGTCGGCCATCATCACTGCACCGCCCCACGGCAGCAGCGAGGACTGATGCTGGCCCCGGGGCACCCCACGGCCTCGCTCAGAGCCCCCCGGGAAGACGGGACCCGCTGGCCATGGGGACGCCCGCCCAGGGGCTGGCTGCTGGTGCACGTGGCTCCCCTTGTGCTGTCACCGTCACCCATCCCGGCAGATGGTAACCACTGATCCCAGCGCGTATTTTAACTCTTGTTCCTGGAAACGTTCTGCACGCTCCAGAGGTGTTTCTAGGGGACTCTCTGTGAGCAGGACCGGCTGCCGGGGCCGCGCTCCAGCCCTTCGCTTGCCTCTGGGCAGTTGTCACCTCTCATTGGAGGGGTTTGGGGTGGCTGCGTGCGTCCCTGGCCGCGACCCAGCGCTCTCCTGGCGGGGCAGGCTGCCGGCAGCGTCTCTGCCATCTGCAGCCGCCTTGTGCAGGGGCCAGGCTGGCCGAGCCCACCGTGGTGGTGGGAATGGCATGCTGACCCCCGGGGTGGGCTCTGGGCTGGGGTTGTTCCCATGCATGCCAGTGCCTGCGGAGGTGCGTGTGCCAGGCGTACACGCAGCACAAGCAGGGACGGATCCATGCCACCATCCAGGCCGGCTGCTGCCGCTGCGCAGGCTGGCAACGTCCCTCAGCAGGGCTGCACCGACTGCCCCGCCGATACACTGGAGCCTGGCAGAGCCTGGGTGCAGATCCTTTGGGACGGGCCTGATCCTGCTTCCGCGCCCTCACCTGGGCGCAGCCCCCGTGCTGCCTGGCTGTGGGGTCCCAGCCCACGGAGCCTCATCCTACTGCCCTCCGGCTCAGCGCCGGGCTACCCAGTGGCATGGGGGGACCATGTCCTGCTGGCTTCGGCTGCGGGAGCAGAGGGGCATGAGCAGGGAGAGGCTTTGAGGGTCTGAGGTTGCCCTGGGCCAGGTCAGCAGCTGGTTCCTTGCCAGGGAAGCTGAGGGGTCCCAGGGAAGTGTTTTTCACCTGATCCCAGCGACCGTCTGTCCTTCCTGCGGGTCTCTAGCCTGGCATCGGGGCAGCTGCACCCTCCCTGTGCTCCTGCTGGGTGATGTACATGGGTATGTTTGGTGGGGTAGCTGGGCAGGCTGTTGGGGACACAGTCCCCAGGGAGCCCCCCACCCCACCAGCAGAATGGACCCCCTGCCCCCACCTCCAGATGGGACCCTCACGCTGCAGCCTGGGAAGGGCAGGAAGGAGAGAGCAGCAGACGCCGGCTCATAAAAGACGCCTGTTCCGTAGGCTCCCCCGTGGGCTCCCACCTCCACGACCTTCCATACAGCCTGGGCAAAAGTTCGAAGAGGGAAGAAAGGACCGGAAAAAAAAAAAATTAAAAAAAAAAAACCCCAAACCTAACCCCACATTGAAAGCAAACCCAAATGCCGCGTGGCTGAGCAGAGGCAGGAGTAACTGGAAGCCATGCACAGCAAAGCCAGGGACTGCAGCAGTCGGAAGGGGAGAAAGGGCGGCTGTTCTCTTTTGGGGGAGCGGTCGTCGTCTTTTCTTTCCTCAGAGATCAGGAAATAAATAAGTTGAAAGAGCTCCTCCCGCTGCCGGTGCTAGATGAGGTGACTCAGAAAGGCAGGGTGCGCAGGGGAGGGCGGCGGGCGCTGGCCAGCACCCGAGCCCGCGGGGTCCGCGTCGGGCGGGTGCGCCGCGTTCCCGATGCACGGCCGCCCCCCGGTCCCAGCGGGTCGCGCTCCTGGGTGGGTTTCCTCTTCCCACTCCCTCTCTACTTCTTGGGCTTCTTGAAGATCTTTAGGGGGAACTTTTTCTTGCTCTGGCCGAGGTCAACCTCATCGCCCGTCAGGCTGCTGTCCTCGTCCCCCGGGCTCTTCTTGGCGGCCAGCTGCGGGATGCGGGTGCTCTTGGCGCTGCTGGGCCGGCAGTCAGAGATGGGGGAGGGGGTGTCGGGGTCGGTGGAGCTGGGGCTGTGGGACCGGGAGGAATCCGAGTGGCTGTGCTTGCCGGCTGTCGGGTGGCTGATCTCCCCCAGGCTGGAGGACTTCTCCATGCCGTGGTTCACCATCATCATCTTCTTCATCACCATGGGACTCTCGGGGAGCCGCTCCGGCAAAGCCCCCAGGGCGGAGGCTTCCGCGTGCCTGCTGCCGCCGTTGGGGGTGGGCGCAACGATGGCAGGGTGGCCGGGGGCAGCCTCCTCGATGGACCTGGTCAGCAGGTTGGGCCGGGCAGCCAGCAGCTTGGGCGCAGAGCTGGGGATACGCTGGTGGTCGCTCAGGTGCGGGATGGAGGAGTCGGAGTCGCAGCGAGTTAAGTCTCTGGGGTGGAGAGGGCGGAGGGGAGAGAGGTTGTTAGCACCGCCGGCACGGCAGCCTGCAGACGCGTGCCCGAGCCCGCCTGCGCGCACGGATGCAGCAGCTGAGGGCGGCCGGCGGGACCGGCAGGGAACCCCCTCGAGGCAGCCCCGTCCTGCACTGGCGGCTTGCGTCGAGCCCCAGGGAGCTGGAGCAGGGCAGACGCCCGCCCCACTCCTGCCACCTCGCCCCCTGGTTCTGCTCCTCCGTACGAGTGCCAGCGGGACGACTGCGGTGACACCCCGGGGATGGGGGCCTCGTCCAACCCGGTGCCAACTACCCAGCAGACGGGGCAAAGCGATCCCCGCTGCAGGCAGGCAGGCAGGCAGGCACGCAGGCAGGCAGGGCTGCTCGCTGCCTCCCCTGCAAGCGCAGCCCCTCTCCCCAGCACAGGCTGCAGGTGAGCTCACTGCTAGCACCCACCTCGCACGAGCTGAAACGCCACTGGGTTCAGCGCTGTGGGGAGCGGGGAGGCAGCACGGTGCACGGAGGCAGAACCAGAGGGACCGAGGCCCCGGGCCACGAGGCAGAGGCAAGCGCTCAGCCCCGAGCTGGGGGGTCCAAAGGCACCGGCCGCGGCTCCAGCGGCCATCAGGGGCCCTTGACCTGGCACAGCAGGGATGGCCGGGCGCCGCTGGGCTCCGCTCAGAGCCGGCAGCTGCCTCCCACCCCCCGAAAAACAACCCTGCCAGCGCACTTTGTTCCCATGGATCCCACTGGGAGCCGGGCCAGGCAGCTCGCAGCATCGCACAGCTCGCACTGGAGAACGGTGCAGCTGCGAGAGCCGATGCCCTTCCAAGCAGCAGGACTGGGGGCAGCTTCATCAGAGGGTTCCTCTGCGCTTGCTCAGCTGCCATCTGTGTGTGCGTGCCCACCCGCCTCGCCCCTCCGAGCTGCCGGACAGAAAGCGCCAGACCCAGTTTCCCCCTTTTCCTGGCTCAGCTGGTGCAAACCTCTAATCCCACAGGGAGGAATTAGGGATTCGGCTTTCCCGCACAAAGCCATGCCCGAGCGCGCTCCTGACACGCAGCTGCCTGCGGTCGCTGCCTGCGGTCGCTGCCTGCAGAGCCTCTGCTGCACAGCGGTTTGTGCCCCCAGCCTGGTGCCTGCTTGTGATTGCAAAAGGCGTGAGAGCGTTGCTGCGCCAGCCCGAGGGGCTCCCAGATCCTTTTTGCAGTGGAGAGTGGGAGGTAGGAGGAAGGGAGAAATGCAAGGTCACAGCCTACTCCTTCCAGCCGGGATCACCCGCATGGGTGCAACGCTGCTGCAGCCCAGCCCGACATCCCCTCGGTCCCTGCCGAAACCTGGTAGTGTGCCCGTGCAGCCGGACAAAGAGCTATGCTGCTCTCACTACCACCTACGCTAACCGGCCTCAAGACTTGGGGGCCGCACGGCCGTCCCTCCTGCCTGACAGGGCAGGCACAGGCAGGCACAGGCAGGCACAGGCAGGGAGGGGGGCTGCGAGGGGACCCGGCCCTTCCCTCTTACTCAGGGTCTGCACCGGCTGGAAGCAGGTAGTACGGAACGGGAAAGGTGGATGGAGAGGAAAGGAGCAAAGAGGAGGAGAAGCAAAAGGGTGTGAGAAGAGATGGGAGATGCTCACCGGTTCCTCGGCCCATGCTGCTCCCGGCACAGATCCCCCCAGGACGTGGGTCTCTGTGCCCTGCTCAGCCCTGCTCAGCACCAAACCCTCCCAGAGCAGCCTCATGCTCCTCCTGAACGTTTCTGGTCCGTGTCGGTGCTTAAGGTACCTGCGAAGAGGGAATTTCTGCCAGGCCACTCATCATGTCACCTCTCTCGAGAAAGGCTGACAGAAGCCATCGCGTGCGTGTGCTGACCTGCTGTCAAGAGAGATGCTGCGTGGCGAGTCGGTGCTGAACACACGCTTTCAAAGGTTTATTTCCTCCACAAATAGCCAGGAACATGATATGTTTTATGGAGGATATGGACGACAGTCGAGCTACACCAGAGGGAGCACCTAGGCCAGAAAGGCCCGCACCCCGTATTGTGACCACCCCACAAAGAAGACAAGGCGGGTTATAGCTGTAGGGACTCCCTTTGGAGGGGCGCAGAGGGCCCGACATGCAGGGCAGGCCCTCCTCTCAGAGACGTCTGCTGCCTCCCCGGGGCCCGTGTTAAGGACATGACGAGGAAACTCCCCGGCCTGGTACGGCCCTCTGACTACTGCCCACTGCTGCTCCTCCATGTGGGTGGGGGGACGAAGCTGCAACACGTAATGCAAAAGCGATCAAAAGGGACTTCAGGCTCTTGGGACGGTCACTGAGGGGATCTGGAGCACAGGTAATATTCTCCTCCCTCCTTCCAGCTGAGGGCAGCGACGTTGGGAGGAACAGGCGGACACAGTCCATAAACACACAGCTCCGTGGCTGGTGTCACCGCCACACCTTTGGGTTCTTTGACAGTGGGACAGCCTACACAGCACCAGGCTTGATGAACTCGGATGGGATTCACCTCTCTCAAAGGGGGAAGAGGATCTTTGCCCAGGAAGAAGTGAGGCTCATCGACAGAGCTTTAAACTAGGCTCAAAGGGGGACCTGATGAGATGCATCCGTGGGTCCTGAGGGAACTGGCGGATGAAGTGGCCAGGCCACTCTCCATCATATTTGAGAAGTCCTTGCAGTCCAGCAAAGTTCCCACTGACTGTTAACTTGGAAACATAACCCCCATTTTTAAGAAGGGAAAAAAGGAAGACCCAGGGAACTTCAGGCCGGTCAGTCTCACCCCTGTGCCTGGCAAGATCATGGAGCAGATCCTCCTGGAAGCTAGGCTCAGGCACATGGGAAATAAGGAGGTGATTGGTGACAGCCAACATGGCTTCACTAAGGGCAAATCGTGCCGAAACCCCTAATGGGGTTACAGTGTTGGTGGACAAGGGAAGAGAAGGCTCCGGGGAGACCTCATTGCACCCCTCCAGTACCTAAAGGGGCCTACGGGAAAGACGGGGAGGGACTGTTTATCAGGGAGTGTAGTGATAGGACAAGGGGAATGGGTTTAAGCTAAAAGAGGGTAGATTTAGATTAGATGTTAGAAAGAAATGCTTCCCTGTGAGGGTGGGGAGGCCCTGGCACAGGTTGCCCCGAGAAGCTGTGGCTGCCCCTGGCTCCCTGGCAGGGTTCAAGGCCAGGTTGGATGGGGCTTTGGGCAAGCTGGGCTAGTGGAGGGTGTCCCTGCCCATGGCAGGGGGTTGGAACTAGATGGGCTGGGAGGTCCCTTCCCACCCAAACCAGTCTGGAGTTCTATGATTCTATGGTTGGAAATTCTATGATTCTATGGTTCTGGGAGCACAGACGGCTTTGATGTGGTGCAGATGTGAGGCAGTGCCCGCTCGGCCGATGGCATAGTTAATCTGCACCTTGTTTCAACCACCGACAGATGATGGGGAGCTGATACCTGGGACCTTGCAGGAAGACACATGGTGTGGCTCGCCCTGGTTTCTGGAGGAAACACGCTCACGGGGGTGCTGGCACTCCTGGGCCGCGATCCCCTTGCATCAGGTGCCCGGAGGGAGCTGTGCTGCGCCCGTGGACTTTGCACAAGAGCAGACATGTCGGTGTCCTGGGACTGCATGCGGCCAAGAAACTGTTGCCTCTGAACAGCCCCAAAATGCCCGTGTCTCTGTGGAGCCTGGCCAGCGCTCCTGCCTGCCGCAAGGCACGTCTCCTGCCGGCTGCTCTGCTGCCCACAGCCCCGGGAGAAAGGGATGGGGATGGGGAACATGCTGGATTTCAGGGTTTCTGCAGCCTCGGGAGACCGTGGAGATGGAGGAGCATTTTCCACATGGCTGGGGTCTGCAGATCACTTTCGGGATGACCAATGCCATTGCTTAGGAAGGGTCGGTGTGAGTTGAGGAAAAGGATGCTATGCAGGACAAGTAAACACTGGATCAGCCCCCTCAAGCCTAGGCACGGACACTGCATCATGGAGGGTTTTTTTTTGTTTGTTTGTTTGTTTGTTTTTTTAATTTACATCAAAATGGGATCCTTTTCTAAAATAAACCCTCATGCTCCAGGGGGAGCAAGGCCTGGGCAGTCCAGCCTTTGCCTTGTGTTGCACGTGAGATCAGGTCTGATCTACTCAGCTTTGTGGACTGTGAATGATGACGCTGCTTCATCACTGAGAGATGCTCCTCTGCCCTGAGTGGTGCTTCCCCCGTGGGATCCCATAGGTGGGGGAAACTGAGTCACAGCAGTGCTGAGCTTGCCAGAGGCAGGGCTGGGGTAACAGCCACATGCTCCTGAGGCCCCACGCGCCGTCCCCTGTGGGCTGCACACAGTTGGGCTGAGATCAACCGTTTGCATCTGCATCTTGCCTCCGCAGTTTTTGTTCTTGGTCGACACTCTCTCATTCAAGACGGGTGTTTGTGACACTCTGTCATAGAGCCACACAAATTAGGCCAGTCCAGTTAACAAACAATCAAACAAAAATATTTATTTTACAACACAGAAGGGGAGAAACTAAGTTTTATTCTAACTGAAACCACTCTGGCTCCAACAGACATTAACAATTCACAGGTTCAGGATTTCGATCCGGAAATCAGTACTACACCGCTGACTTAAGAGCTCCTAAGGTTTATGGTTGATGACCCAAAATGCACAGAATCACTTACCTGTGTAAGATGAGGTCTCTCAATCTGTACAGAAGGTGAACCACAGGTGTTGTGCCAATCCACGGGAAGAGCCTCCGACCGCAGACCCGCTGCTCTGAGGGAGACCAACTCAAGATGGCCCCCTCGCGGGACTCCATTTATACCCAATTCGATTCTGACCTGTGTTCACATATGGTCACATAGGTCCCTATTGGCCAAAGACCTTCAGCTTTGTCACCTGTCAGTTGAAACTGCCAATGCCCTGGGGGCGTCATTCAAACTGTGGTGGGAAGGTGGGCTTTGTCAGGGTGGGTGCATCTGCCACACAATCCACCCTGTGACCACAGTCATGATTCGATTGGTTTCTTTGGAGTTGTGGTACAGTCACCTCTTTCCTCCAAAGTTAAAAGGGAGCGCAGTCTTGGTGAGTTTTAATGTTCATTGTGGATCATTGTTTCTCAATTGTTCTATGGCTATATTGGGATATCATTTACATGAACAGGTTTTAAGGCAGTATATTTTACAACTGACACAGATCTTACTATTGTGCGCTTAATCCAACTTATTATAACACAGATTACAACAATTATAACTACAATCATTATCAAAGACTGAAGGAGACTGGTTAGCCATCCAGCACAAGAAAATGCAAACATGTCAAAGACTTTCCCCAGCCAGTTCGTTCCTAGTCCAGCAACAATTGCTTCTGAATCTTTGGCTACTTTCTTCATCTTGTTGATTTGGTCTTGAAGTGGTATTGATACATTTGGGATGTGGACACAACAGTCGTCCATTGACAGGTTCAGAACTCCACATACGCCTTTCTCCTTTAACAGCATCAGGTCTAAAACAGCTCGGTTTTGAATGGTCATTTTACTGGTATGTTGTAGTTGATCATTTAAAAGCTTCAGACTGTCAGATGTGGCATTGGCTAAAGCCAATAGTTGTAGGCCTAGATCCAAAATAGCTTGTCGGTTTCGTACTGGGGCAATTCCTACTCCAAATAATGATTCCATCCACCACCCAATTTGCATTGGGGCTTCCTGCCATCCTTTCTGTAAAGCCCTTGGTCTATGGCCCCACCACTGGTGTGGGATTGGCCCTTCCCGATAAATGGGACAGAGGGAGAGCACAGCCAGCGTACAGGTTAGCCCAAGAATAGCTGAATGTAATCGGGAGTATAGGTGACCGTCAGAGCATGCCCATACTAAGTTAGGGGGTGCAAGGACGGTGGATGTTTGGCATAAACCTGATATGGTAGTAATAGGGGGACAATAGTCTTTCTTACTACAATCTAAGACAGAGGGTCGTGAGTAACCGGTATTACTGCATAAGCAGCCCTGTGTTATAGCTCTCTTAATGGGAGGGTATAGCCATAGTAATGGCATCTTGTCGATGTCTTGGCATCCAATTTCTACTTGGCAGTTCCAGAGAGGAGATTTCCTCGCTGGGGATATCTTATCCTTGTTCTCATCCCAACTGGGCATATATGTAACTGCCCACGTGCAGTTGAGAGGACAATCAAATGAGTTTCAATTACATGTGCTGGGACTCTCATTACTATCCCTTTCAGGGTGTTTAATACACCATGAGGCATTTAATGGTTTTGTATATTGTAGAGACTGATTGCCAGCACTCCATTGAGTATTATATTCAGTAGCTCCCCATGAAATATAGGGACATGGTACGGTTCACACTCCACTCCGTGACATCAACAGGGGGTTGGAGAATATAATTGCATCTTGTATCCCATACCGAGCTCGCATTTAACGCACCTGGTGACCAACTATAGACAACATAAGTGTAACCTTTGCCTTCAGGCCTTTTGAAACACCAGCTATAATTGTTATATTGCTTCCACGTGAGCTCAAGAGCAAGTGCTATGTTAATGTCTTGCACAAAAATCGGTAAGGGGTCTTCTGCTGATGTGGGGGTAGGTAGACAAACCGTCACTGAGGTTAGATTCATCATTCGGGCAAACCCTATCATCATTTTGACCCTGACCCACAGCGGAGCGGCAGATCTAGGCACACAGGGGGTTCTTCCTGACTTTCCACAGGCAGGGAAATGCCAGGGATGTGGAAGAGACCCGCCACGAGCCGGCTGCTCTCACAGGAACCGCTGACGAGACCTGGGTGTTGCCAAAGCAACGGCGCCCACCCCCCAACGCCTATAAGAAGCAGCCTAGGGAGCGCTAGCGACCCGGAGCTCGTGACCCGGAGCGCGGCGAACAGAGCGGGCAAACAGAGCGTGGCACGTCAGCCGGGGCATGGTGCGTCAGTTCACACAGGCAGGGTGAGCGGGCAGGGCCTAGTCAGTCTACCTGCTCAAGAGGAGAGTCCACTGCTGGTCATCACTCTCTCTTAGAAGGAGCTCAGCCATGGCGCCCACCAGGCAGAAAGCCCCAAGCTCTGTGCTCACCAGGAGGCATGCGGCAACACAGACAGAGGTGCTGCAGAAACACGCAGCCACCCAGCTCTCAGGCTGCAGGGAGTGCCTGAGCTTGGCACTGGCAGGGGAAGGCAGTAGAGAGATTGGCTGCCTGAGGTGTGACCAGGTGGACGACCTGCTCAGCCTGGTGGCACAACTCCATGAGGAAGTGGAGAGGTTAAGGAGCATCAGAGAGGCGGAGAGAGAGATTGGTGGAGCCAAGCTCTGCCCTCCATGAGGCAGAAACAGGGACAGCCAATGGACCAAAGCCAAAGTGAAGGGGACCCTGTATCCTCCCCTTGCCAGGCAGAAGGCAGCAGCCTCAAAGAGGGGAGTGAATGGAAACAAGTCCACACACGGCGCGGCAGGTGGCGAACCTTCTCCTCCTCACCCACCTCGCTATCCCACGTACCCCTGTGCAATAGGTACGAGGCTCTGGCTGTGGAAGGCCACTCGAGCGAGGATATGGATGACAGTCAAGCTACTCCAGAGGGAGCACCTAGGCCCAAAAGGCCCATGCCTCAGGTCGTGACCACCCCAACAAAGAAGAAAAGGATAGTTATAGTGGTAGGGGACTCCCATCTGAAGGGTACGGAGGGCCCGACATGCAGGGCAGGCCCTCCTCTCAGAGACGTCTGCTGCCTCCCCGGGGCCTGTGTCAAGGACATGATGAGGAAACTCCCCGGCCTGGTACAGCCCTCTGACTATTACCCACTGCTGCTCCTGCATGTGGGTGGGGATGAAGCAGAGGCATGCACCACAAAAGCAATCAAAAGGGACTTCAGGCTCTTAGGGCAGTCACTGAAGGATTCGGGAGCGCAGGTAATATTCTCCTCCCTCCTTCCAGCTGAGGGCAGCAATGTTGGGTGGAATGGGCAGACGCAGTCCATAAATGCATGGCTCCGTGGCTGGTGTCACCGCCACACCTTTGGGTTCTTTGACAATGGGACGGCCTACACAGCACCAGGCCTGATGAACTCGGATGGGATTCACCTCTCTCAAAGGGGGAAGAGGATCTTTGCCCAGGAACTAGCGGGGCTCATCGACAGAGCTTTAAACTAGGCTTGAATGGGGAGGGGGATAACATCAGGCTTGCCAGCGACAAGTTGTGGGATGATGTGCCCAGGTTGGAGGGACGGGGAGCTGGCGAGGGCCCTCGGCCTACTGCTCAGAGACGTGCTGGATGCACTGCAGCACGCTCGAACCCTAGAGGAGACGGGCCGGGGGCTCCAGAGGCAATAGGAACCAACGGGGTAACACTGGGAAGATACATCAAAAGAATCCCAGCCACTCCAGCCAGTCAGTCAGCCTCATCGGGGGCACAACTGAAATGCCTCTACGCGAATGCACGGAGCATGGGGAACAAACAAGGGGAGCTAGAGATGTGTGTGCGCCTGCAAGGCTATGACCTTATTGGCATCACAGAGACGTGGTGGGATAGCTCCTGTGACTGGAGCGTCAGGATGGAAGGGTACAGGCTCTTTAGGAAGGAGAGGCAGGGCAGGCAAGGAGGGGGCATTGCCCTCTATGTCAATGACCAGCTGGAGTGCATGGAGCTCCACCTGGGGATGGAGGAGGAGCCCACTGAGAGCCTATGGGTCAGGATGAAAGGGAGGGCTAGGGCAGGGGACATCATAGTGGGGGTCTGCTACAGGCCACCTGACCAGGGAGACTGAGCAGATGAAGCCCTCTATAGGCAGATAGGAGCAGCCTCACGCTCACAAGCCCTGGTCCTTATGGGGGACTTCAACCACCCTGACATCTGCTGGAGGGACAGCACAGCTGAGCGCAAGCAATCCAGGAAGTTCCTGGAATGTGTCAATGACAACTTTCTGCTCCAAGTGATAGAGGAGCCCACGAGGAGAGGTGCCATGCTGGACCCTGTTCTCACCAACAAGGAGGGCCTGGTAGGGGACGTCAAGCTCAAGGGCAGCCTTGGCTGCAGTGACCACAAAATGGTGGAATTCAGGATCCTCAGGGCAGCGAGGAGAGCACTCAGCAAGCTCACTACCCTGGACTTCAGCAGAGCAGACTTTGGCCTCTTCAGGGACCTGCTTGGTAGAATACCATGGGTCAAAGCCCTGGAAGGAAGAGGGGCCCAAGACAGCTGGCTAATATTCAAGGGTCACCTCCTCCAAGCTCAGGAGCGATGCATCCCAACAAAGAGCAAGTCAAGTAAAACCACTAAGAGGCCCCCGTGGATGAACAAGGAGCTCCTGGGCAAAGTCAAACAAAAAAAGGAAGCCTCCAGAGGGTGGAAGCAAGGGCAGGTAACCTGGGAGGAATACAGAGAAACTGTCCGAGCAGCCAGGGAGCAGGTTAGGAAAGCCAAAGCCCTGATAGAAATTAGTCTGGCCAGGGATGTCAAGGACAACAAGAAAAGCTTCTATAGGTATGTCAGTGATAAGAGAAGGACGAGGGAAAATGTGGGTCCCCTCCGGAATGAAATGGGTGACCTGGTTACCCAGGATATGGAGGAGGCTGAGGTACTCAATGACTTCTTTGCCTCAGTCTTCACAGGGCATCCTTGAGCCACATTGCCTGGGTTGCAGAAGGCAGGGACTGGGAGAATGCAGAACCGCCCACTGTAGGAGAAGATCAGGTTCGAGAATATCTCAGGAACCTGAAGGTGCACAAGTCCATGGGGCCTGATGAGATGCATCCGCGGGTCTTGAGGGAACTGGCGGATGAAGTGGCCAGGCCACTCTCCATCATATTTGAGAAGTCCTTGCAGTCCGGCAAAGTTCCCACTGGCTGGAAGAGGGGGAACATAACCCCCATTTTTAAGAAGGGAAAAAAGGAAGACCCAGGGAACTTCAGGCCGGTCAGTCTCACCCCTGTGCCTGGCAAGATCATGGAGCAGACCCTCCTGGAAACTAGGCTCAGGCACATGGAAAACAAGGAGGTGATTGCTGACAGCCAACACGGCTTCACTAAGGGCAAATCGTGCCTGACAGACTTGGTGACCTTCTATGACGGGGTTACAGCATTGGTGGATAAGGGAAGGGCAGCTGATGTCATCTACCTGGACTTGTACAAGGCATTTGACACTGTCCCGCACGACATCCTTGTCTCTAAATTGGAGAGACATGGATTCGATGGATGGACCACGCAGTGGCTAAGGACTTGGCTGGAGCAGCAGCAGCAGCAGGACAGCCTTCCTCTTCATTTTCATGTAAGAAAGCACAAAAAATTGGGCCTCAGTCCTTTGAACTGGGTTTCAGGGTTAAAAATCAGGGATTATCCACCAAGTACTAATATGGTGGGTCTTTCCGCTCCCATCTAGGGCTTCCCAGGCATATAAGCCTCTTGGTTTTGCCAGGGTCATGGGTACAATGCCAGTAGAAGGTAGTTTCACCATGACAGGTTGGCCTACCCATGTCCTCAGTGGGACAGCAGCAGTTAAGGGTGGAGTATTACTATTCAATTTCCTATAATCAATTGTTAGATGCCACCGTCCGTCAGGCTTATGGACTGGACAAACTGGAGAATTGTATGGTGAGTGGGTGCGACTTATGATTTGCCTTTTTCAAGATCGTTAATTACATCTGTTAATGCCCTGTTTTGCGACAGTTGGCAGACGGTATTGAGAAACACAGGTTACTTCAGATTATGGCAGTGCAGGTGCAAGCTGCAGGGTTCTAATGTGGGTGGCTTTTGCCCATTGACTTCCAAAACTCCGTATCTTGCCATTAGGCAGGCACCACCGCCTGCCTGCTACTATATCAAATCCCAATATATTTCCCTTACGGGGAATATTCCCTTATTTCCCCTTAGGGCCACCTCCACAGCTGTCATTCTTTTCTCTCCACGTAGCCAAAGTTGAATCCGAGCTAAAGGACATTTTTCTGCTGTACCTGTTACACCTATTATATTTATAGCTTTTCTTGAGGGTTTAATTCCCAATTTCTCAGCATGTTGCTTATTCAAAACGCTAACTTGGGCTCCTGTATCAATTAAAAAGTCTAAACTTAGCTGTCTTGGACCCACAGGAATACGGATGTAAGGTTCATTAGCAGGAATTCACCATGAGGAGTGGGCGGCCCGAAGCCCAAACCGCAGCTTCCAGCTTTTTAACTCTTGCAGCTCCTCTGGCAGAGCCGCGAAAGGGTTAAGGTTCCTCTCCCGGGCGGGCGCGGTTGCTGGCACCTCCCGTTGTCGCTTAACCTTCCCCTCTAGCAATTCCACCAGTTTCCGGGCCTGAGCCGTGGATTGCCCGTGCAGCAGTATTCTAGGTACTCCTAGTGCTAATGCCTTTCCCCAAAGGCTGTTTCCTTCTGAATCGTAAGTCCGCTCCGACCTGCCCCGAAAAGGCTCCGGCTCCCGGCGCGGGGGTTGCGATCGGTCCGTTGGACCCTCCTGTTCCCCTCGGCGCCACCCCCGGGGTCAGTCCATCCCATCTCGCGCGTAAATCACTATCTTGTGCAACGTCTCCTCCCAAGTCAAAAGTGAAAGTGCAACTGCCCTGCGGGCGTGATTCAAACTGTGGTGGGAAGGTTTTCCCGTGGGCTTTGTCAGGGTGGGTGCATCTGCCACACACTCGTTATCAGAGCCGTACACGGGGCGAGCCCCAAAACCCCTTTGGGAACCAGATGCTTCTGCAGGGAGAGCTTGGCCGTGCCCAGCCCTGCCAAGGAGCCCTGCGGGGTTTGCAAGCTGCGGCCAGTGGTTCCTGACGCTTTGCTCCCCTCCGCAGGTCAACACCTTCCGGATGGAGGGTCCAACCGGCACCCCCACCAGCCAGCCCTGTCCAGGAGCCCAGCCCCAGCCTGAGGTTCTGGAGCCCAGCCCGTGCCGGGAGACCTGGGCCGGCAAGTGCAAGTTCCTGGTGTCCTGCCTGGGCTACTGCGTGGGGCTGAGCAACTTCTGGCGCTTTCCCTACCTGTGTTACCGCAACGGAGGAGGTGAGTGTCTGCTGCGGGCACACAGCTCCCTTCCCCGAGCACGCGGGCACTGCTCGCTTCTCCTGGATGGAGGCCAGGAGCACGGGGGGCTGGGGAGGGCCAGCGTGACGGTGCACGGGGGCTGTGCTCTCCAGGACAGCAAACATGGGTGCTGGCGGGAGTCGGGGTCTTGTGTTGCCCACCTGGACACCACCACGTTAATGCCACCCTCAGGACCGTGGGGAAGGATGCTTTAAGAGTTCAAAGTGTCTCCCCATGAGTCCGCCGGGGAACTTCTGCTGGGGCTGCCCTGTGCAGCCCAGAGATGCGTCTGCCTCTGGGGTGAGCCTGGGGCAGCCTGCAACACTGTCCGGGGTGGTTTGGGCCACAAAGAGCTTCTGCCAGGCAGAGCCCCTCTGCACAGCACCTCTGCCCCTGCCCGGAGAAGCGGGGCTTGGCGAGGAAGGCAGTGACCCCCCTGCAGCACTGCCAGCCCCTCTGCAGCAGCGGTACCAGGGACTGTCTGTGCCCTGCAGTGCAGGCTGCTGTGCACGGTGCGTGGAGGTGCCCGTGCGCTGCCAAATCCAGTTCAGTCAGGCAGGAGCGCCCGGGAAGGCGGCCAAGCGGGGGCAATAACCCGCCACTTTTCTGGGGCAAGACAAAGTGCAGGCAGCTCAGCATGTAGCTGGTGCCGGGTGGCAATGCCCCAGGATGCAGCACTGTGCCTTTGGGCTGTGGGATGGGATGCCCTCTGGCATCTCCCCTTATGCTGGGCATCACAGAAGTCTGGACTGCTCTGTCGTGGTGATCTGTCTCTGGGATCCCTGATGCTCTGTGGGTTTGCAGCCTGGCCAGCCCCGCAGCCTGCCCTCCCCAGAGCAGTCTGCAGGGCTTGTATTGCACTGCTTTTCTGCATTCACTCCAAACTGCCCAGTTAAACTGGTGATTTCCCCTTTGCCCCATGGATGCTCCTTAAGTCACTGTAGCTGAAGTCATTTGCTAACAGGCTAAAGATGGAGGTGTCAGTGTATCGCCAGGGAAAACGTGGGGATCTGCTGTGGGCACATCCCATGGCCCTGAGCACCCCGCAGCCCTGAGCACCAGTGCAGCATCCCTGCCTGCACCCCAGCACTGGTCCCACCACCCACCCCAAGCCAGGGCCAGCAGGATCCCACCAGCTCCCAGCTCCGGCCCCCGCTGTGGGGCTCACGGGGAACTCGTCTGCTGGGGATGGCCCCCAGGATGGAGCCAGCAGCCCCCAGGAGCTTTCCCTGCTCCACTGCATCCTGCCAGGACATGTGTCCGACCAACTGACATCTGTCCTTTGGGGAGCCCAGACTGGTGCTGGCCATTCCCCCAACCCGCTGCTCCTCTCCTCCCAGGTGTCTTCCTCATCTCCTACTTCATCATGCTGCTCGTCACGGGGCTGCCCCTCTTCCTGATGGAGCTGAGCCTGGGCCAGTACGGGGCCGCGGGGCCCATCACCGTCTGGAAGTGCTGCCCACTCCTGAAAGGTGGGGCTGGGGACCCCTCTCCTTCCTGCCCCGCAGCCGCTGGGGCCGGCTGGGCTGTGGGCAGGGGTGCGGGTGGGCACGGGGGCTGGGACACCCCCTTGGTGAGGCCCCAGCCTGCACCCCGAGTCCCGGGGCTGTGCTGGGCAGGTCTCCTGCTGCCTCTGCGGCCCCTTGGACCCGTGCCGGGGCCAGGGGTCTGCGGGATGTGGTCAGGCCCCTGCCTGCCCCCCCAGCAGCCCCTCTCCTCGCGCAGGCGTGGGCATTGCCATGCTGATTGAGTTCTCCCTGGTGTCCCTCTACTACATCGTCATCGTCGCCTGGGCTATCTACTACCTGGTCTCCTCCTTCCAGAGCCCCCTGCCCTGGTCCTGCGATGCCCCCAGGAACGCAGACCTCTGCCAGGTTGGTGGCCCCGGGCGGGCAGCGTGGCGGGGCCCGGTCCCAGGGTGGGATGCTGCGGGGCCAGGCGCTGCACGAGGACCCGGCAGGCAGTTTGTCTTGGGAGAAGCTTTGCCTGCAGCAGAAGAGGGGGGTCAGGCTGGGGCTGGGGCCAGGGCCAGGAGGGACGGCAGGGACGGTGGCGATGGCGGGGACAGTGATGGTGACCTGCTGGGACTCTGTGTTGCAGAACACGTCGGGGAGCACCAGCCGGGTCAGCGCCAGCGAGGTTTTCTGGAAGTAAGTCCCTGTGTGGCAGCATCGATGTGTGCCTCCCTTGGCCCGTACCCGGGGTCTGGGCCCAGCCCCATCTCCCCTGGTCCTGGGGGGCCGGGGCTGAGCCCCCATGGGCAGCGGTCGGTGATTCCGGAGGGGTGGGCAAGGACACTGCGGAGGTGACGAGGGTGCCTCGCGTCCCCCATCCCGCTGACCCAAGACCCCGTGCCGCAGCGAGCAGGTGCTGGGGGTGACGGACAGCTCCAGCCTCGGGGACCCTGGCACCGTGCAGTGGCCCCTCGCCCTGTGCCTGCTGACGGCCTGGGTCCTGGTCTTCCGCCGCATGCTGAAGGGCATCCGCAGCTTCAGCAAGGTGAGGGGCAGCGTGGGGGGGCGGCGGGGGGGCTGTCACACCGACGGAGCGGGTCTGAGCTCAGCCGTGCCATGCGCAGGGAGTGTACTTCATGGCCACCTTCCCCTACCTGATCATCCTCATCCTCATCATCCGTGGGGCCACGCTGGATGGCTCCCTCGACGGCATCCGCTTCTACCTGTCCTCGGACTGGAGCAGGCTGCAGAGCGCCCAGGTAAGCCGGGGCCGGGGGGTCCCTGACGGCAGCGATCCCCACAGCTGGGGGCGGCAGGGCAGGCAGGCTGGGCAGTCCTGCAGCCCCCCACACTGTCGTGTTGTCCCCCAGGTGTGGAGCGACGCGGCCTCACAGGTCATCTACTCCCTGGGCATTGGGCTCGGGGGGCTGATGTCCATGGCCTCCTACAAGAAGTTTGAGAACAACGTCATCCGGTGAGCTGGACATTGGGGCGTGGGGAGTACAGGGGGCGTGGGCTGTTGGGGCAGCCCCGGGGTTGCTGCCAGGGAGGAGCAGGGTGGTGATGGGGATGTCCAAGCCCCATGGCCCATCGGGATGCCCCTGTCTCCATCCTCACTCCATGGGCATGGGGCTGTGACACTC
Organism: Grus americana; assembly: GCF_028858705.1. NCBI lineage: Eukaryota > Metazoa > Chordata > Aves > Gruiformes > Gruidae > Grus > Grus americana. Next base: position 219,231,614 of record NC_072852.1, read on the forward strand.
TCCCCAACAGGGACACCTTGATCATCGCCATTGGGAAGTACCTCACCAGCTTCTTCACCGGCTTCGCCATCTTCTCGGTGCTGGGGCACGTGGCCTGGAGGAAACAAGTCCCCGTGGACAGCGTCGCTGACATAGGTATGGGCTTGGGCAGAGGGGACTCATGTCAAGCCAGACGGGACCACAGGGGCTGCAGCAGGGATGGGGCCACAGGGCTGCAGCTGAGATCACATCCAGCCTGGCTACCGGCTTGCTGGGCTTGGCTCGTCTCACCATGGCATATCCTTATAACTTCCCTTCGTCTCACCCTGCAGGCCCTGGACTGGCATTCGTGGTGTACACTGAAGCCTTCTCCTTGCTGCCTGGCTCCCTGTTCTGGTCCATCCTCTTCTTCCTGATGCTCTCCATGCGGGGAGTGGACAATTTGGTGATTGTCACCTCGGGCAGCCCCATGTCCTGCCTCGTGCCTGGCCATGGGGTGCCAGGTACACCCCGTCTGAGGCACGCAGATGGCATGACGTGCATGGGCCAGGAGCATGAGGATGGTGCTGGGGTGGGGGATGCGTGGCCCCATGCACACGGGGCTGGCGCTGGGCATGGGTTTCTCCAGGTGCGCAGGTGTCACAGGGATGGGGAGGCACGAGGGGACAGTGCCCCACAAAGTCCCCTCTGTGAGGACCATCCCTTGTGCCCAGGCTGGGGGAGGCAGGGACCAGGACGCCCCCCCACTGACATCCCTCATCCCTCAGTTCAGGGCCATTGGGGGCATCGCCACAGACAGCCTGGACAGGTTCCCAGCCCTGCATGACCAGAGGAGGAAGATGGTGTTGCTGGGTGCTCTCTGCACCTCCTTCTACCTGCTGGGGCTCCTGCTGGTCACCCAGGTATGGGGTCCCCTGCACCCACACCCAGCGGCACCCAGCACCCTTGGGGTGATACCGGGGTGGAGGATGGGGAGCAGCCTCCTCTCCCCTCCACATGGAGGATGGAGGGCTGTGCATGGGCCCTGGCATCGATGCTGACCATGGCACGGGCTGCCCCGCACCCACCTGCTGCCCCGAGCCCTGCTGACCCCGTCCCTCACCGCCTGACAGGGAGGCATCTTCTGGTTCATGCTCCTTGACACGTACAGCACTGTTTTTGGGCGGATCGTCGTCGCACTTTTTATGTGCCTGGGCATCACCTTCTGCTACGGTGAGTGGAGTGGGCGGCCCCGGGGGTGCCGCCAGCGCTGGGGGGTGCGGTGGGGTGCAGCCAGCATGGGGCTGTGGTGCTGCCGGCCCTGGGCACGGCCGCAGGCTCTTTACAGCACAGGGCAGCCCCTGGCTACCACGCTGCCAAGGCTGGGTTGGCATTCCTGGGGCTCGTGGCAAACCGTGGCCAGGCTCTGTAGGGTGCATCTGCAGCTGTGGGCAGCCTGGAGCCCCGCGGGGTGGGCAGGGAGGTACCCCCATCCTGCTGCCCAGCCCTGCAAGGAGACCGTGCACAGCCGAGGGGCGATTTTCCCTGTGTTTGGGGGATGTCACTTCCTCTCCATCCACCGAAGCGTGGTGGATGTTCAGCACCCCGGCACGGGGCTGTCGTGGGTGCCCCGGTGCGGGTGCACCCGGCAGGGCCGTTCTGGGGGCGGGCAGGGTCCCAGCAGTGACCCTCTCCCGGGGGGCCTGCAGGCGTGAAGCAGTTCTGCCAGGACATCATGGACATGATCCGCCAGTGCCCGGCCTGGTACAGCCACATGCTGAACTACTTCAAGGTGTGCTGGATCTTCTTTACCCCCTGCCTGCTGCTGGTGAGCACCGAGCACCCACGTGGGGCTGGAGGTCGAGGGGAGAAGAGCTCCTCTCCCTCCATCTCTCCCTCCCCTCTGAGAGGGGCAGCTCTTGCTGGGTTTGGAGCGGGGCTGCCCTGGTCCCGGTGCCCTCCTGGGCCGCTCTGTGGTTGCTGGAGGGGGTTTGGGGTGGCCCTGGGGGTCCCTGTGGTGCCCAGCCCAGCCAAGACCCCTGGGGCCAGGCAGTGCCACAGCGTCACGTCACTCCTGCCTGCTCTGCCCTTCAGATCACGCTCATCTGGATCTTCCTGGACACGTACAGCGTGCCCCTGTACTACGACATTGCTGAGTTCCCCGGCTGGGCCGTGAGCCTGAGTATCTGCATGGGCGTCCTCACCTGCCTGCCGATCCCACTCTGGGCCATCGTGGCCCTGTGCCGCGTGTCGGGGTCGCTGAGCGAGGTGAGTGTGCGAGGTGGGATGGGGCATGGGGACGGGGTGGGGGCAGAGCAGGGGCTGCCCCGGTGCTGGGGACGGGGCGGGAGAGGCCAGCGATGGAGCAGAGACGATGCTGTCCCTTCCCCAAGAGAGAGGAAGGGCTGGAGCCACAGGGCTGGGGCGAGAGGTGGGGTCTGTGCCCACTGCTGCCCCTTCCCACGGCGATGCTGCCCTCTGCCCCGCGGGGGGCTCGGGGCAGCCCCTGATCACCCTCTCCCACCCACAGCGCTTCCAGAAAGCCACCCAGCCCCTCGACTCCTGGAGGACCGCTGCCGCCCGGGACGTGGCCAGAGATGTCATGTACATGTCGGCCATCATCACTGCACCGCCCCACGGCAGCAGCGAGGACTGATGCTGGTCCCGGGGCACCCCACGGCCTCGCTCAGAGTCCCCCGGGAAGACGGGACCCGCTGGCCATGGGGACGCCCGCCCAGGGGCTGGCTGCTGGTGCACGTGGCTCCCCTTGTGCCGTCACCGTCACCCATCCCGGCAGATGGTAACCACTGATCCCAGCGCATATTTTAACTCTTGTTCCTGGAAACATTCTGCACACTCCAGAGGTGTTTCTAGGGGACTCTCTGTGAGCAGGACCGGCTGCCGGGGCCACGCTCCAGCCCTTCGCTTGCCTCTGGGCAGTTGTCACCTCTCGTTGGAGGGGTTTGGGGTGGCTGCGTGCGTCCCTGGCCCCGACCCAGCGCTCTCCTGGCGGGGCAGGCTGCCGGCAGCGTCTCTGCCATCTGCAGCCGCCTTGTGCAGGGGCCAGGCTGGCCGAGCCCACCGTGGTGTTGGGAATGGCACGCTGACCCCCGGGGTGGGCTCTGGGCCCTGCTGGCTGCCTCCCTGGTGGCGCTCAGGGCCAGCGGCTCCGGCACGGCTCGTACTGCTGTGCTAGCAGGCTGGTTGGCCCAGCAGCCGATTCCAAGCCCCCAGCCCAGGGCAGGTCCCCGCTTGCCCGTCCCAGGCCGGGCAGCAGCACAGCGCAGGCAAGCGGGACTGGAGGAGCCCCGGGCTGGGTTTGCAGCATCAGGCAGCTGCGAGCGCACGATGTGTTGGCGGCTGCTGCAATAAAGCTCCATTTTCCAGAGCGATGTTGCTGTGCACTACTGGCCGGGCTGGGCTGGGGATGTTCCCACGCGTGCCGGTGCCTGTGGAGGTGCGTGTGCCGGGCGTACACGCAGCACAAGCAGGGACGGATCCATGCCACCATCCAGGCCGGGTGCTGCCACTGCGCAGGCTGGTGGCATCCCTCGGCAGGGCTGCGCCGACTGCCCCGCTGATACACTGGAGCCTGGCGGGGTCTGGGTGCAGCTCCTTTGGGACGGGCCTGATCCTGCCGCATCCCTCCTGCGCACAGCCCACGTGCTGCCAGGCCGCAGGTCTCCAGCCCGGCACCGGGGCAGCTGCACCTTCCCTGTGCTCCTGCTGGGTGATGTACGTGGGTACGTATGGTGGGGTAGCTGGGCTGGCTGCTGGGGACACAGTCCCCAGGGAGCCCCCCGCCCCACCGGCAGGAGGGACCCCCACGCTGTAGCCTGGGAAGGGCAGGAAGGAGAGAGCAGCAGACGCCCACTCATAAAATAGACTACATGCTTTATTGGATTTAAAAGTTTTATGAAATGACCAAAAAAAAAAAAAACCCAAAAAACCAAGAGTTGGCAGATGCGTCAACAGTTGCCGTTTGGTGGATCCCCAACCCCTTCTCCAGAAGCATCGACAGGTCTCCGCCACCACAAGCAGCACCGCCAGGCCCCCGGCTCCCGCCCGGGCAGCCCCCGCTCCCAGGGCCCCACCGCCACCAGCCCCGCTCCCGGGGGGCCGAGCCACTGCGAGCGCGCCCTGCCCGTGGTGGTGGGGTGCCCATGGTGGCAGCCCCGACCGTGGGGGCTGAGTGCGGTGTCCCCCCTCCCTGCGCCACCTCGGAGCAGCCACAGGGAAATGCAGGCACTTAGTCATTGCGAGGCATTTTTCACTTATCTCAAAGCAACAGTGTAATTGTCTAACTACCACCTGTGAAACAAAACCCACCTTTGCAGCCCTTCCTCTGTTGTCAACAGACACGTATAGATTACTCTGGCATAAAGCAAGGCCCTGGGAGGCTTTCAGCATCTCAGCCTGCCTCCTCTTCCTCCCCTGCCAGATGTGCACCCCCTCTGCCCTCAGCAGGTGAAGCAGCCGGGCGGCCGCGGGCAGCTGCCCACCTCCGGGGTCGTGTCGGACGGCAGCACGGGGGGCTTGGGACGGAGGGGGCGGCAAGGCAGGGACCCCGGGCTCAGCAGGGAGCTCTGGGGGGCCGTGTCGTGCCAGGCAGCAGCCTTGAGGGATGCAGGAGGGCGGACGGAGGCTCCTTGGCCAGCCCCGGCGCTGGGTGCTGCGGGGAGGGGCTGCAGAGCTGTGCCTGGAGGGAGCAGGGCTCATCCCTGGGATGGAGCGAAGCTCAGCCCCGGGCTTGGGCTCATCCCTGGGACGGAGCGAGGCTCAGCCCCGGGCTTGGGCTTGGGCTTGGCCCTGGGATGGAGCACGGCTTGGCCCACAGTTACTGCCCCGAACTGGGGACTCCCCCTCAGCGGTCAGGGCTGCGGTGGGGGAAGCACGCCGAGATGAGGGCTCCGAGCAGCAGGATGTGACCCACAGCCTGCTGAGCAAGGACGGGAGAGCTGCCGAGCCCTAGGCAGCGGTTCGGGCCAGACCGAGACCTGCTGCAGGCTGTGCTGGCACCGAACGGCGGCAGGGCTCGGGCCACGGGCTGGCACAGCCGGGCAGAGCCTGCCCTCGGGCTGGAGCGAGCACAGCCTCAGGGCAGGGAGGACGCTGCCCGCGCTTTAGGTCTCCAAGGGCCTAAAGGGCACGAGCCTGAGCAGCGCCATGGCCGGCCGGGCAGAGCAGCTGGGTGGGCAGCCCCGTCCCACCACAGAAATCCAGTGGGCTGCAGCCGCCTCCGGCACACGCGGCAGCGGGTCAAGGGCAGGCTGCGGGCAGAGCCCACAAGTACCGGCACGGGCAGAGCCCTCCCTCGCGAGGGCATTCTACTTGCTCTTGCTTATCAAGAGCGCACAAACAGGGATTTCCTCTCCCAACCGTTGCAGCGATGGGCGCCGGGGTATAGGAAAGTGGCTCCTAGAAACGAGGAGAGAACTGATGCGACGTCCGTGAGGCAGCTTGCCCGACCGCTCGCACCCAGTCATCCTGAGAGCCGAGCAGGGAGCAGCCGGCCCCGCTCCGCACGCTCCCCCGTGGGCTCCCACCTCCCCAACCTTCCGTACAGCCTGGGCAAAAGTTGGAAGAGGGAAGAAAGGACCAGAAGGTCTTTTTTTTTCCTTTTTCAAGGACCAGAAAAAAAAAAATTAAAAAAAAAAACCCCAAACCTAACCCCACATTGAAAGCAAACCCAAATGCCGCGTGGCTGAGCAAAGGCAGGAGTAACTGGAAGCCATGCACAGCAAAGCCAGGGACTGCAGCAGTCGGAAGGGGAGAAAGGGCGGCTGTTCTCTTTTGGGGGAGCGGTCGTCGTCTTTTCTTTCCTCAGAGATCAGGAAATAAATAAGTTGAAAGAGCTCCTCCCGCTGCCGGTGCTAGATGAGGTGACTCAGAAAGGCAGGGTGCGCAGGGGAGGGCGGCGGGCGCTGGCCAGCACCCGAGCCCGCGGGGTCCGCGTCGGGCGGGTGCGCCGCGTTCCCGATGCACGGCCGCCCCCCGGTCCCAGCGGGTCGCGCTCCTGGGTGGGTTTCCTCTTCCCACTCCCTCTCTACTTCTTGGGCTTCTTGAAGATCTTTAGGGGGAACTTTTTCTTGCTCTGGCCGAGGTCAACCTCATCGCCCGTCAGGCTGCTGTCCTCGTCCCCCGGGCTCTTCTTGGCGGCCAGCTGCGGGATGCGGGTGCTCTTGGCGCTGCTGGGCCGGCAGTCAGAGATGGGGGAGGGGGTGTCGGGGTCGGTGGAGCTGGGGCTGTGGGACCGGGAGGAATCCGAGTGGCTGTGCTTGCCGGCTGTCGGGTGGCTGATCTCCCCCAGGCTGGAGGACTTCTCCATGCCGTGGTTCACCATCATCATCTCCTTCGGAAGCAGCAGCTGAGGGCGGCCAGCGGGGCAGGCAGGGAACCCCCTCGAGGCAGCCCCTTCCTGCGCCAGCAGCTTGCAGTCCCAGGACACCGACATGTCTGCTCTTGTGCAAAGTCCACGGGTGCAGCACAGCTCCCTCCGGGCACCTGATGCAAGGAGATCGTGGCCCAGAAGTGCCAGCACCCCCGTGAGCGTGTTTCCTCCAGAAACCAGGGTGAGCCACACCATGTGTCTTCCTGCAAGGTCCCAGGTATCAGCTCCCCATCATCTGTCGGTGGTTGAAACAAGGCGCAGATTAACTATGCCATCGGCCGAGCGGGCACTGCCTCGCATCTGCACCGCATCAAAGCCGTCTGTGCTCCCAGAACTGGCTGGCAAGCAGTACTGCAGGGGGGTCTCACCAGAGCAGAGCAGAGGGGCAGAATCCCCTCCCTCGACCTGCTGGTCACGCTGCTGGGGATGCAGCCCAGGACATGGTTGGCTTTCTGGGCTGCAAGTGCACATTGCTGGGTCATGCTGAGCTTCTCATCAATCAATACCCCCAAGTCCTTCTCCTCGGGGCTGCTCTCAATCCATTCTCAATCCGCACAGCTGGTAGTTCTGCTTGGGATTGCCCCGACCCACGTGCAGGACCTTGCCCTTGGCCTTGTTGAACTTCATGCGGTTTGCACGGTCCCACCTCTCCAGCCTGTCAAGGTCCCTCTGGATGGCATCCCTTCCCTCCAGCATGTCAACCCTCCACACAGCTTGGTGTCGTCAGCAAACTTGCTGAGGGTGCACTCGATCCTGCTGTCCATGTCGCCGACAAAGACGTTAAACAGTGCCAGTCCCAGTACTGACCCCTGAGGAACACCACTCATCACTGTTCTCCACTTGGACATTGAGCCGTTGACCACAACTCTTTGAGTGTGACCATCCAGCCAAGTCCTTAGCCACCGAGTGGTCCATCCATTGAATCCATGTCTCTCCAGTTGAGAGACAAGGATGTCATGTGGGACAGTGTCAAATGCCTTGCACAAGTCCAGGTAGGTGACATCTGTTACTCTTCCCTTGTCCACCAACACTGTAACCCCATTGTAGAAGGCCACCAAATTTGTCAAGTGTGTTAATGAAATCATGTTGGCTGTCACCAATCACCTCCTTATTTTCCATGTGCCTTTCCAGTCAGTGGGAACTTTGCCAGACTGCCAGGACTTCTCAAATATGATGGAGAGTGGCCTGGCCACTTCATCCGCCAGTTCCCTCAAGGCCCGCGGGATGAATCTCATCAGATCCTATAGACTTGTGCACCTCCAGGTTCCTTAGATATTCTCAAACCTGATCTTCTCCTACAGTGGGTGGTTCTTCGTTCTCCCAGTCCCTGCCTTGGCCTTCTGTGACCTGGGCAATGTGGCTCGAGCATTTGCCAGTGAAGACTGAGGCAAAGAAGTCATTGAGTACCTCAGCCTTCTCCATATCCCGTGTAACCAGGTCACCCGTTTCATTCCAGAGGGGACCCACATTTTCTCTCATCCTCCTTATATCAATAATGTACCTATAGAAGTTTTTCTTGTTGTCCTTAACATCCCTGGCCAGATTTAATTCCATCAGGGCTTTGACTTTCCTAACCTGCTCCCTGGCTACTGTATTGCCCCTCCAACAGATGTCAGGGTGGTTGAAGTCCCCCATGAGGACCAGGGCTTGTGAACGTGAGGCTGCTCCTACGTGTCTATGGAGGGCCTCACCCACTGGATCTCTGGATCTCCCTGGTCAGGTGGCCGGTAGCAGACCCTCGCTATGATGTCCCCTGCCCCAGTGCTCCCTTTAATCCTGACCCATAAGCTCTCAGTCAGCACATTGTCCATCCCCAGGTGGAGCTCCATGCACTCCAGCTGGTCATTGACATAGAGCACGACACCCCCTCCTCATTTGCCCTGCCTATCCTTCCTAAACAGCCTGTACCCTTCCATCCTGACACTCCAGTCACAGGAGCTATCCCACCATGTCTCAATGATGCCAATAAGGTCATAGCCTTGCAGGCGCACACACGTCTCTAGTTCCCCTTGTTTGTTCCCCATGCTCCGTGTGTTTGCGTAGAGGCATTTCAGTTGTGCCCCGATGAGGCTGACTGACTGGCTGGGGTGGCTGGAATTCCTTTGATGTATTCTCCCCATGTTTCCCTGTTGGTTCCCGTTGCCTCTGGAGCCCCTGGCTCTTCTCCTCCAGGCTTCGAGTGTGCTGCAGTGTGTCCAGCATGTCTCTGAGCAACAGGCTGAGGGCCCTCACCAGCACCCCATCCCTCCAACCTGGGCACGTCGTCCCACAACTCATCGCGGGCAAGCCTGATGTTATCCCCCT